>NC_073273.2:18332500-18990000 GCF_029289425.2 Pan paniscus | reverse complement strand
GGAGTCGAGTGGCATGGAGTTGAGTCGAGTGGATCGGAGTGCAGTGGAAGGGAATGGAATGGGATAAAATGGAATGAAATGGAATGGAATGTAGTGGAGAGGAGTGTAGTAGAATGGAAATGAATGGAATGGAATGGAAATGAATGGAATGGAATGGAATGGAATGGAACGGAATGGAATGGAACAGAGTGAAGTAGAGTGGAGAGTATTTGAGTGGAGTGAATGGGAGTACAGTATAATGGAATGGAGTGAACTGGAGTGGAATGAAATGGAATTGAGAGGAGTGGAGTGCCGTAGAGTTGAGTGGAATGGAGTGGAATGGAATGGAATGGAGTGGAGTGGAATGAAACGGAGTGGAGTGGAGTGAAGTTTAGGGGAGTGGAATGCAATGGAATGGAATAAAAAGGAATGAAATGGAGTGGAGTGGAGTGGAGTGAAATAGATTTTAGTGGAGTGGAGGGGAATGTAGTGGATTTGCGGGTGTGGAGACGAGTGGAGTGAAGATGAGTGGAGTGGATCGGAGTGCAGTTGCATGGAATGTAATGCAATGGAGTAGAGTGGGGTGGATAGGAATGGAATTGAGTGGATTGGAATGGAGTGGATTAGAATGGAATGGACAAGAATGGAAAAGAAAGGAATGGAATGGAGAAGAATGGCATGGAACGGAAAGCAGAGGAGTGGAGTGGAGTGCCTCAGAATGCAGTGGAATAGAATGGAATTCAACGGAATTGTATGGAACGGAAAGGAATGGAATGGAATGGAATGGAATGGGGAATCAAGTGTGTGTTAAGATAGGGCCACTGCACACCATTCTGAGTGACAGAGTGAGATCCAATAGAAATAAAGGAATGCAAAGGAATGGAAAAGAATGGAATGGAATCGCATGGAGTGGAATGGAAGGGAACGGAAAGGAAAGGAATGGAGTGGAATGGTGTAGAGTGGAGTGGAGTTGAGTGGAGTGGCTCGGAGTGCGGTGAAATGGAATGGAATGGAATGGATTGTAGTGGAGTGGAGTGGAATGAAATGTAGTGGAGTGGAGTGGAATGGAATGGAGTGGAGTGGATTGGAGAGGAATGAAATAGAATGAAATGGATTGGAATGGAATGGAATGGTGAAATGAAACGTGAGCTAAGATTGTCCCACTGCACTACAGTCTGGATGACAGAGTGAGATCCAGTCGATATAAAAGAATGGAATGGAATGGAGTATAATGGAATGGAATGGAATGGAATGGAGTGGAGTGTAATACAGTAGAGTGGGATGGAGTTGCATAGAATGGAACTGAATGGAACAAAACGGATTGGAATGGAGTGGAGTGGAGTGGAATGAATTTGATTGGACTGGATTGGAGTGCAGGGGAATGGAATGGAATGGAATCGATTGGAGTGGTCAGGAGTAGAGTAGGGTGGAATGAAGTGGAATGGAGTGAAATGAAGTGGAAAGGAGTGGAATGGAGTGGAATTGAATGGAGTGCAGTGGAGTGGAATGGAATGGAATGGAGTGGAATTGAATGGAACGGAGTGAAATGGAACAGAGTGGAATGAAGTGTAGAAGAGTGGATTGGAGTTCAATGGAGTGGAATGGAGTGCAGTTGAATGGCAGAGAGTTCAATGGAATGGAATGGAATGGAACGGAATGGAATGGTTAATGAAGTGTGAGCTAAGGTTCTGCCTCTGCACTCCTGTCTGGGTGAGAGTGCTAGATCCTGCCAAAATGAATGAATGGAAGGGAAAGGAGTAGAATGGAATGAAACGGTGTGCATTGGTTTGGAAGGGTATGGAATGGAATGGAATGGAAGAGAAGGGAATGGAATATAGTGGAGTGGAGTGATGGTTAATGGAGTGAAGTGGAAAACAGGGGTGTGGAATGAAATGGAATGGAATGGAATGGAGTGGAGTGGAGTGGAATGGAACATAATGGAATGCTTTGGAAGGGAACGGAATAGTACAGAGTAGAGTGGAGTTCAGTGGAGTGGATTGGAATTCAGAGAAATGGAATGGATTGCAATGGAATGGAATGGAATGGAATGGAGTGCAATGGAATGGTTAATGAAATGTGAGCTGAGATGGGGCCACAGCACTCTAGTCTGTGTAACAGAGTGAGATTCAGTCGAAATAAAGATACAGAATGGAATGGAGTGTAGTGGAATGGAATGCACTGGAATGAAGTGTAGTGCAGTTGAATGGAGTCGAGTGGTATCGAGTGGAGTGGAATGAAGTGGAAGGGAGTGGAATGGAATGCCATGGAAAGGAGAGGAATGGAAAGGAATGGCGTGGAGTTTAGTGGGGAGAAGTGGAATGGAGTGGAGTTAAATTCAGTGGAGTGGAATTGATAGGAATGGAATGGACTGTAGTGGAATGGAATGGAGTGGAATGGAATGGAATGGAATGGAATGGAATGGAGCGAAGTTGAGTGGAGTGGATCAGAGTGCAGTGAAATGGAATGGATTGTAGTGGAATGGAATGGAATGCAATGGAATGCAATGGAATGGAATGAAAAGGTGAAATGAAATGTGAGCTAAGATTGTGCCACTGCAATTAACTCTGCTGACCAAGAGAGATCCAGTCGAAATAAAGGAATGGAAAGGAATGGAATTTCATGGAATACAATGCAGTGGAGAGGAATGGAATGTATTAGAATTGATTGGAGTGTAGTGGCATGGAGTGGAATGTAGTGGAATGGAATGGAAAGGAGTGGAATGGAATGGATTGGATTGGTATGGAGTGGAGTGGAGTGGAACGGAGTGGAGTGGAATGGAATGGAATGGAATGGAATGGAATGGAATGGAATGGAGCGAAGTTGAGTGGAGTGGATCAGAGTGCAGTGAAATGGAATGGATTGTAGTGGAATGGAATGGAATGCAATGGAATGCAATGGAATGGAATGAAAAGGTGAAATGAAATGTGAGCTAAGATTGTGCCACTGCAATTAACTCTGCTGACCAAGAGAGATCCAGTCGAAATAAAGGAATGGAAAGGAATGGAATTTCATGGAATACAATGCAGTGGAGAGGAATGGAATGTATTAGAATTGATTGGAGTGTAGTGGCATGGAGTGGAATGTAGTGGAATGGAATGGAAAGGAGTGGAATGGAATGGATTGGATTGGTATGGAGTGGAGTGGAGTGGAACGGAGTGGAGTGGAATGTAATGGAAAGAGTGGAATGCAATGGAATGGAATGGAGTGGAATGAAATGGAATGGAGTGGAATGGAATGGAAAGGAAAAGAACAAAAAAGAACGTAGGGAAGTGTTGAGGAGTGAAGTTGAGTGGAGTTGATGGGTGGCAGTGGAATGAAATGGAATGGAATGGAGTGGAGTGGAGTGGAGAAGAGTGGAGTGGAGTGGAGTGGTACGGAATGGAATGGAGTGGAATGGAAAGGCATGGATTGGAATGGAGTGGAGTCGAGAGGAATGGAAAGGAGTGGAGTGGAATGGAGAGCAATGGAGTGGAATGGAATGGAATTGAATTAAGTGGAATGGAATAGAATGGAGTGGAATGGAGTAGAATGGAATGGAACAGAACAGAATGGAATGGAGTGGATTGGAATGGAGTTGAGGGGAGTGGATCAGAGTGCAGTGGAATGGAATGGAATGCAATGCAATGGAATGGAATGGAATGTATTGGAATGAAATGATAAATGAAATGTGAAATAAGATTGGCCACTGCACTCCAGTCTGGGTGTCACAGTGAGATCCAGTCTAAATAAAGGAATGGAATGGCATGGAGTAGAATTGAATGGAATGCTGTGGAGTGGAATAAAATATAATAGAACGGAGTGTAGTGGAGTGAAGTGAAGTGAAGTGGACTTGAATGCATTGGATTGGAGTGCATTGGAATGGAAAGGAATGGAATGCATTGAAATGAGTGGAGTAGAGCGGAATGGAGGGGAGTGGAATGGAATGGTGTGGAATGGAATGGCTTGGAATTGTGAAATGAAATATGAGCTAAGTTGGTGCCACTGCACTCCAGTCTGTGTGACAGTGTGAGAATCATTCGAAATAAAGGAATGGAATGGAATGCATTAGAATAGAAGGGAATGGAGTGGAGTGGAATGGAGTGGAGTGCAATTGAATGCAGTGGACTGCATGGGATGGAACGGAATGGAACCGACCAGAGTGGAGTGCTGTGAAGTTGAATTGAGTGGATCGGATGGCAGTGGAATAGAATGGAATGGAATGCAATGGAATGGAAAGGAATGGAATGGAATGGAAAGGAATGGAATGGAATGGAATGGAGTGGCGTGGAGTGGAGCAGAATGGAGTAGAATGGAACGGAGTGGAGTGGAATGGAATGGAATAGTACGGAATGGAATGGAATGGAATGGAAAGGAATAGAATGGAACAGAACAGAAAGGAGTGGAGTGGAGTGAAGGGGAGTTGAGTGGAGTGGATCGGAATCCAGTGGAATAGAATAGAATGGAATGGAATGAAATGGAACGGAACGGAATGGAATGGAATGGAATGGAATGGAATGGAATGGAGTGGAATGGAATGGGAAATGAAATGTGAGCTACAGTTGGGCCACTGCACTTTAGAATTGATGACAGAGTGAGATCCAGTCAAAATAAAGGAATGGAATGGAATGGAGTGGAGTGGAATGGAAATCAGTGGAATGGAGAGGAATGGAGTTGAATGGAGTGGAATGGAATCGAGTGGAGTGGAATGGAGTGGAATGGAATGTGATGCAATAGAGTGGAATGGAAAGGAATGCAATGGAGTACAGTGGAATGGAGTGGAGTGCAATGAAATGGAGTGGAAAGGAGTGGAATGGAATGGAATATGGTGGAATCAAATGGAATGGAGTCAAAAGGAATGGATTGGAGTGGAGTAGATTGGAGTGCAATGGAGTGGAATGAAGGGAAATTGAGTGGAGTGGAATGGATTGGAGTCAAATGGAATGGAACGGAATAGAATCAAAAGGATGGAGTGGAGTAGAGTGAAGTGCAGTGGACTTGAGTGGAGTGGATGGGAGTGCAGTGGAATGGAATGGAATGGAACAGAACAGAATAGGGAGCAGTGGAGTGGAGTGGAATGGAATGGAATGGAATGGAATGGAATGGAATAAATGGATTGGAATAGTTTGTTGAAATGAAATGAGAGCTAAGATTGTGCCACAGCACTTCAGTCTGGTGACAAAGTCAGATCCAGTCAAAATAAAGGAATGGAATGGAATGTAGAAGCATGGAATAAAATGCAGTGGAGTGGGATGGAATGGAGTGGAACGCAGTCGAGTGGAGTGGAATGGATTGGAATGTAATGGAATGGAGTGGAGTGGAGTGGAAAGTAATGGAAAGCATTGAAATGGAGTTGAGAGGAGTAGAGTTGGAGTGGAGTGGAATGGAGTTGAAGGGAGTGGAAGGGAGGGGTAGAGAGTGGAATGGAATGCATTGGAATTGGATACAATGGAGTGGAGTGGAATGGAGAGGAGAGGAATGCAGTCGAGTGGGGTGGAATGGATAGGAAAGGAGTGGTATACCGTGGAATGGAGTGGAATGGAGTTCAATGGAGTGAAACGGAGTGGAGTGGAATGGAGTGCAGTGGAATGCAAATACGTGGAATGGAACGCAAAGGAATATAATGGAAAGGAAGAGAATGAAATGGATTGGAGTGGTGTGGAGTTGACTGAAGTGCAACGTAGTGCAGTGGAATACAATGGAATGGAAAGGAAAGCAATGGAGTGAAGTGGAGTGGAATGGAATTGAGTAGAGTGGAGTGGAATGTATTGGAGTTTAAGAAAATGGTGTGGAATGGAACAGAATGGAATGGAATGGAATGGTGAAATGAAATGTGAGCTAAGATTGTGTGACTGCATTGAATTCAGGATGAAAGAGTGAGATGAAGTCAAATTAAAGGAATGGAATGGAACGCAGTACAATGCAATGGAATAGAACGGAGTCGAATGGAGTGGAGTGGAATGGAATGGATTGGAATGGAATGGAAAGGAATGGAAGGGAATGGAATTCAAAACAGTGGATGCAGTGAAGTTGAGTGGAGTGGATCACAGTGCAGTGGAATGGAATGGAATGGAATGGAATGCTGAAAGGAAATGTGAGCTAATATTGTGTCATGCACCCCAGCCTGAGCTGAGATTGTGCCACTGTACTCCATCCTGTGTGACAGAGTGCGATGTCTTTGAAAGAAAGCAATGGAATGGAAAGGAGTGAAATGTAATGGAATGGATTGGAGAGGAGTGCAGTGGAATGGAGTAGAGTAGAATGGAGAGTAGTAGAATGGAGTGAAATGGGACGGAATGGAATGGAATGTAGTGGTGTGGAGTTTAGTGGAATGGAGTACTATGTACTGGAATGTAATTGAATTGAATGTCATGGAGTGGAGTGGAGAGGAGAGGAGTGGATTGGAATGCAATGGAATGGAATGGAATGGAATGGAAGGGAATGGAATGGAACAGGATAGAATGGAGCGGAGTGGAGTGGAGCGGACTGGAATGGGATAGAATTTTAGGGAATGGAATTGAATGGAATGCTATGGTGAAACGAAATGTGAGCTGAGATTGTTGCACTGCACTCTAACATGGCTGAAAGAATGAGATCCTGTTGAAAGAAAGGAATGGAATGCAGTGGAGTGGAATGGAGTGGAGCAGAGTGGTGTGGAGAGGAGGGGAGTGGAGTAAAGTGGAGTGGAGTGGACTGGAATGGAGTAGAGTGGAGTGGAGTGGATGTGAATGGAGTGGAATAGAATGGTATGGAGTAGAAAGTAATCGAATGGAGTGGATTGGAGTAGAGTCAAGTGGAGAGCATTGGAGTGGAATGGAGTGGAATGGAATGGAATGGAGTGGAATGAAGTGGAGTGGAGTAGAGTGGAATGGAGTGGAATGGAACGGAATGGAATGAAGTGGAGTGGAGTGGAGTGGAGTAGAATGGAATGCAATGGAATGGAATGGTGAAATGAAATGTGAGCTGATACAGTGCCATTGCACTCCAGCCTGAGCTGACTGTCTGCCACTGCATTCCAGCCTGTGTGACAGAGTGAGATGCTGCCGAAAGAAGTAAATGGCATGTTATGGAGTTAAATGGAATGGAATGGAATGGAGTGTAGTGGAGAGGAGTGGAGGGGTGTGGAATGGAGTAGAGTAGAGTGGAGAGTAGTGGAATGGAGTGGAATGGGATGGAATGGAATGCAATGTAGCGGAGTGGAGTGTAGTGGAATGGAGTACCATGGACTGGAATGTAATGGAATAGAATGGCATTGAGTGGAGTGGAGAGGAGTGGAGTGGATTAGAATTTATAGGAATGGAATGGAATTTAATGGAAGGGAATCGAATGGAGTGTAGTGGAGTGGAATAGAATGGGGTGGAATGCAGTGGAGTGGAGATAAACAGAGAGGAGTAGAGTGGACTGGAATGGAAAGGAATGTAAAGAATTGGAATGGATTGGAATAGAGTGGAGTGGAATGGAGTGGAATTGAATGAGAGGATTTGAGTGAAGTGCAGTGGAATGGATTGGGGTGGAATCGAATGGGATGGAATGGAAAGAAGTGGAGTGGAGTTGAGTAGAATGAAGTGGAATGGAATGGGATGGAGTAGAGAGGAGTAGAATGGAGGGGAGTGGAGTGAAATGGAGTGAAGTGGTCTGAAATGGAGTGGAGTTTAAAAGAATAGAATGGAGGGGAATGGAATGGAAGGCTATGGTGAAATGAAATATAAGCTGATATTCTTCCACTGCACCCCAATTTGTGTGACAGAGTGACATAATTTCAAAAGAAAGGAATGGAAGGGAATGGAAGGGAATGGAATGGAGTGGAGTGGAGAGGACAGGATTGGACTAGAGTGGAGTGGAATGGAGGGGAATGGAGTGGAATAGAATGGAATGGAGTGGAATGGAAGGGAGTGGAGTGGAGTGGAGAGCAGTGGAGTCGAGTGGTTAGCATTGGAGTTGAATGGAGTGGAGAGGAATGGAATAGAATGGAATGGAATGGAATGTAGTAGAGTGGAGAGGAAAGGAATGGAGTGGAGAGGAATGGAATGGAATGGAACAGAAAGGAGTAAAATGGCATGGAATGGATTGGAATTTAATGGAATAGAATGGAATACAATGGAATGAAATGGAATGGAATGGAATGGAATGGAGTGGAGTGGAATGGAATGCAATGGAAGGGAATGCAATTGAATAGAGTGCAATGGAATGCAGTGGAATAGAATGGTTATATGCAATGTGAGCTCCAATTGTGCCACTGCACTCCAGCCTGGGTGAGAGAAAAGGAGTCTTGCCAAAGAAAGGAATGGAATTGAAGTGTGTGGAATGGAATATAAGGGAATGGAATGGAATGGAATGGACTGGAGTGGAGTGAAGTGCAGTTAACTGGATTGGAATGGAGAGGAATGGAATAGGATGGAGTGGCATGGAGTGTAGTGGAATGGAGTGGAGTGGCATGGAATTGGATGGAATGGAATGGAGTGGATTGGAGTGGAGTGGAGTGGAATGGAATGGAATGAAATCAAATGGAATGGTGAAACGAAATGTGAGCTGATATTGGCCAATGCAGTGCAGCCTTTATGACAGCGAGAGATCCTGTCGAAAGAAAGGAATGTAATGGAATTGAGTGGAATGGAATGTAAAGGAATTGAATACAGTGGAATTGAGTGGAGTGGAAAGGAGTGGAATGGAGTGGGAAAGAATGGAATGAAGTGGAGAAGAATGGACAGGAATGGAATGGGAAGGAATGGAGTGGAATGGAGTGGCATGGAGTTGGGTGGAGTTGATTGGATTGGAATGGGGTGGATTGGAATAGAGTGGAGTGGAGTGGAATGGAGTGGAATGGAATGGAATGGAATGGAGTGGAGTGCAGTAGAGTAGGATGTAATGGTATGGAATGGAAAAGAATGGAATGGAATGGTAAATTGAAATGTGAGCTGAGATTGTGCCATTGCACTCCAGCCAGGTTGACAGTGTGAGATGCTGTTGAAAGGAATAAATGTAATGGAATGGAGTGGAAAGGAATGGAATAGAATGGAAAGTAAGGGAATGGAATGGAATGGATTGGAGAGGAGTGCAGTGGAGCGGAGTAGAGTAGAGTGGAGAGGGGTGGAATGGAGTGAAATAGGATGGCATGGAATGTAATGATGGGGAATGGAGTGTAGTGGAATGGAATGGAACTTAGTGGAATGGATTGGAATGGAATGGAATGGAATGGAATGGAATGGAATGGAAGGGAATGGAATGGCGTGCAGTGGAGTGGAGAGGATTGCAATTAAAAGGAATGAAATGGATTGAAATCCATTGGAATGGTGAAATGGAATGTGAGCTGAGATTGTGCCACTGCACTCCAGCGTGAGAAACAGAGTGAGATCCTTTCTAATAAAAAGAATGGAATGCAATAGGGTTTAATGGAATGGAATGGAATGGAACGGAATGAAGAGTAGTTGACTGGAGAGGAGTGGAGTGAAGGGGAATGGAATGGTAGGGAGTGGAATGGAATGGAGTGGAGTGCAGTGAAGTGGAGTGAAATAGAGAGGAAAGCAACAGGATGGAATGGAGTGAAGTGGAGTGGAGTTGAGTGGAGTGGAATGGAATGGAATTGTGAAATGAAATGTGAGCTGAAATTGTGCCACTGCACTGCAGCCAGGCTGACAGAGTGAGATTTTCGTGACACAAAGTAATGGAATGGAATGGAATGGAACGGAACGGAGTGTAGTAGAGTGAAGTGGAGTGGAGTACTGTGGATTGGAGTGGAATAGAGTGGAAAGGGATGGGAGGGAATGCAATAGAGTGGAGTGGAGTGGAATTGAATGGGATGGAGTGGGATGGAGTGGAGAGGAGTGGAGTAGAGTTGAGTGGAATGGATTGGAATGGAATGGAATGCAGCAGAGTGGAATGGAATGGAATGGAATGGAATGGAATGGAATGCTATGGTGAAATGAAATATGAGCTGATATTTTTCAAAAACACTGTAACCTGGGTGAGAGAGTGATATCCTGTCGAAAGAAATGAACGGAATGAAATGGAGTGGAATGGAATGGAGTGGAATGGAGTGGAGTGAAGTGGAGTGGTCTGGAGTGGGGTGGAGTGGAGTGGACTGGAGTGGAGTGGAGTGGACTGGAATGGAATAGAGTGGAGTGGAGGGGAATATATTGGAATAGAATATTATGGAGTGGAATGGAATGGAGTGGAGTTTGGTGGAGTGGAAAGGAATCAAGTGGAGTGCATAAGAGTGGAGTGGAATGGAATGGAATGGAATGGAATGGAATGGAATGGAATGGAATGGAACGGAATGGAATGGAATGGCACAGAACAGAGTGGAGTGGAGTGGAGTTGAGTGGAGTGGATCAGAGTGCAGTAGAATGGAAAGGAATTGAATGGAATGGAATGGAACGGAAAGGAATGGAATCCAATGGAATGAAATGGTGAAATGAAATGTAAGCTAAGATTGTGCAACTGCACTCCAGTCTTTGTGACAGAGTGAGATTGAGTCGAAATAAAGGATTGGAATGTAATGGAATAGAATTGAATGGAGTGGAGTAGAGTGCAGTGAAGTGGAAAGGAGCAGAATGGCATGAAATGGAGTGCAGTTGAATGGAGTGGAGTGGAATGGAATGGAGCAGAATGGAAAGGACTGGAACAGAATGGAATGGAACGGAATGGAATGGAGTGGAGTGGAGTGGAGTGGAGTGGAGCTGAGTGTAGTGGAACAGAGTGCCATGGAATGGAATGGAAAGGAATGGAATGGAATGGAATGGAATGTAGAAATGAAATGTGAGATTAGATTGTGCGACTGCACTCAAGTCTAAGTGACAGAGTGAGATCCAGTTGAAATAAAGCAGTGGAAAGGAATGGAGTAGAATAGAATGGAATGGAATGGAGTGGAATGGAATGGAATGGAGTGGAATGGGGTGGAATGGAATGGAGTGGAATGAATTGGAGTGGAATGGAGTGGAATAGAATAGAATGGAGAAGAAAGTAAAGGAATGAAGTGGAATGGAGAACAGTGGAGAGAAATGCAATGGAGTAGAGTATAGAGCAATGGAGTGGAGTGCAGCAGAGAGCAACGGAGTTGAATGGAGTGGACTGAAATAAAGTGGAATGGAATGGAGTGGAGTGGAGTGAAGTGAAGTGGAGTGGAATGGAATGTAGTGGAATGGAGCATAATGGAGAGGAGTGGAATGGGGAGGAGTGGAGTGAAATGGAGTGGAATGGAAGAGAGCCGAAAGGAATGGACCTGAATGGAATGGAGTGGAGTGGGGTGGAATGGAGTAGAGTGGAATGGAGTAGAGTGCAGTGGATCGGAGTGCAGTGGAAAGGAATGGAATGGAATAGAGTGAAATGGAATGGAATGGAGTAGAGTGGGACGTAATGGAATGCTGAAACGAAATGTGTGCTAAGATTGTGCCACTGCAATGCAGTCTACATGTCAGAGTGAGATTCAGTCGAAATAAAGGACTGTAGTGGAAGGGAGTGAAATAGAATGGAGTGGAGGGAAGTGTAGTGGAGGGGAGTGGAATGGAGTGGCATGGAGTGACATGTACTGCAGTAGAATAGAGTAGAGTAGAATAGAATGGAGTGGAATGGAACAGAACAGAAGGGCATGGCACGGAATGGAATGGAACCGAGTGGAGTGGAGTAGAGTGGAAATGAGTGTAGTGGATCGGACAGCAGTGGAATGGAATGGAATGGAATGGAAGGGTGAAATGCAATGAAGGATAAGATTGTGCCACTGCACTGCAGTCTCGGTGAAAGAGTGAGATCCTGTTAAAATAAAGGAATGGAATGGAATGCCACAAAACGGAATGGAATGGAACAGGGTGGAATTACATGGAGAGGAACGTAGTGTAATGGAGTGGAGTGCAGAGGAAGAGTGGAGTGGAATTGAGTGGAGTGGAAAGGAGTGGAATGGATAAGCATAGAATGGAATTGAATGGGGTGGAATTGAAAGGAATTGATTGGAACGGAGAACAGTGGAGTGGAATGGAGTAGATTGGAATGGATTGGAGTGGAATGGAGTTGAAAATAGTGGAGTGGAATAAAAAGGAATGAAGTGGAACAGAATGGAATGGAGTGGAGTAGAATGGAATCAAAAGGAATGGTGTGGAATGGAATGAAATAGAGTGCAATGGAATGGAGTGGAGGGCAATGGAGTGTAGTGGAATGGAGAGGAAAGTAATGAAATGGAGTGGAGTGGAATGGAATGGAGTAGAATGGAACCGAATGGAAAAGAATGGAACGGAGGAGAATGGAATTGACTGGAGTGGAGCGGACATGAATGTAGTGGATCAGAGTGCAGTGGAATGGAATGGAATGGAATGGAATGGAATGGAATGGAACGGAACGGAAGGGAACGGAATGGAACGGAACAGAATGGAATGGAATGGAATGGAGAGGATTGGAATGGAGTGGAGTTGAGTGGAGTGGAGTAGAGTGGAATGGAATTGAGTGGAAAGGAAAGGAATAAAAATGTATGGAATTGAATGGAGTGGAGTAAGGTTTTATGAAAGGGAGTGTATTGGTGTGGAATGGAATGGAATTGAATGGAGTGTAGTTGAATGGAATGGAGTACAGTGTTATGTACCGGATTGTAGTGCAGTTCAGTGCAGTTGAGTGGGGGAAGAGTAGAATTGAGTGGAACGGAATGGCATGGAGTGGAATGGAATGGAATAGAACAGAATGGAATGAGATGGAAAGGAATGGAATGGAATGGAATGGAATGGCACAAATTGATATGGACTTGAGTAGAGTGGTGATTAGTGGAGTGGATCAGAAGGCACAGCAATGGAATGGAATGGAATGGAAAGGAATGGATTGAAGTGGATTGGAAAGGAATGCAGTGGAGTGGAGTGGAGTGAAGTGGAGTTTAGTGGAGTGGAGTGGAATGGAAGGGAGGGCTGTCGAATGGAATGGAATAGAATTCAATAGAGTGGAGTCGAGTGGAGTGGGGTGGAACGG
Source organism: Pan paniscus (assembly GCF_029289425.2). Lineage (NCBI taxonomy): Eukaryota > Metazoa > Chordata > Mammalia > Primates > Hominidae > Pan > Pan paniscus. Next base: position 18,977,106 of record NC_073273.2, on the reverse strand, counting down.
AATGGAATGGAGTGGAATGGAGTGGAGTGGGGTGGAATGAAATGGAGTGGAAGGAATGGACTGGAGTGGAATGGAATGGAGTGGAGTAAAGTGAAATGGAGTGGTGTGGAGTGGAATGGAATGGAATGAAGTGGAAAAGAATGTAGTGCAACAGGGAGTAGTGGAGAGGAGTGGAATAGAGTGGAAAGTAGTGAAATGGAGTGGAGTGGAATGGAGTGGAGTTGAATCTAATGGAGTGGAATGGAACAGAATGGAATGGAGTGGCGTGGAGTGGAATGGAGTGGAGTGGAATGGAATGGAGTGAAATGGAATGGAATAGAATGGAATGGAATTTAATGGGACAGAATGGAAAGGAATGGAACTGAAAGGAGTGGAGTGGAATGGAGTGAAGTGGAGTGGAATTGAGTGGAGTGGATGGAGTGCAGTGGAATGCAAGGGAATGGAATGGCATGAAATGGAATAGAGTGGAGTTAAATGGAATAGAGTGGAGAGGAGTGGAGTGGCGTTGAGTGGAGTGGAGTGGAGTTGAGTGGAGTGGATCGAATTGCAGTGTAATGGATACTATGGAATATAGTGAAATGGAGTGGAGTAAATGAAATTGAGTGGAGTGAGGGGGAGTGGAGCGGATTCATGTGGAGTTGAATGCAGTGAAGTGGAATGAAATGGAGTGAATGGAATGGAATGGAATGGAACAGAATGGAACGGAGTGGAGAGGAGAGGAGTGGATTTGAGTGGAATGGAATGGAGTGCATTGGAATGGAGCGGAGTGGAAAGGAATGGAATGGAATGGAATTGAACAGAATGGAACGGAACGGAACGGAATGGAATGGAATGGAATGGAATGGAATGGAATGGAAAGGATGGAGTGAAGTGGATTAGAGTGGTGTGGAATGGAATGGATTGGATTGGAGTGGAATGGAATGGAATAAAAAGCAATGGAATGGAAAGTAGAGGGGTGGAGTGGAGTGGAACAGAGTGGAGTTGAGTGGAGTGGATTGGGGTGGATTGGGGTTGATTGGTGTGGAATGGAGAGGAATGGAATGGAAAGGAATGGAAAGGAATGGAATGGAATGTAGTGGAGTGAAATGGAATGGAATGGAATGGAATGGAATGAAACGGAATGGAATGGAATGGAATGGAAAGGAGTAGAGTGGAATGGAAGGAAATGGAGTGGAATGGAATGGAGTGGAGTGGAGTGGAATGGAGCAGAAAGGAATGACGTGGAATGGAATGGAATGGAACGGAGTGGAATGGAATGGGATGGAATGGAATGGAACGGAATGGTACAGAGTGGTGTGCAGTGGAGTGGAGTTGAGGGGAGAGGATAGGAATTCAGTGGAATGGATTGGAATGGCATGGAATGGAATGGAATGGAGTGGAATTGAGAGGAGTGGAGTAGAGTGGAGGGGAGTGCAGTGGAGTCTAAGGGAATGGAATGGAATGGAATGGTAAAATGAAATGTTAGCTAAGATAGTGCCACTGCACTCCAGTCTGGGTGAAAGAGTGAGATCCAGTCGAAATAAAGGAATGGAAGGGAATCAAGTGGAATGCAATGGGATGGAGTGGAGTGGAATGGAAGGGCCTGCAGTAGGATGGAGTGGAGTGGAACGGAGTGGAGTGGAATGGAGTGCAGTGGAGTGGAATGCAGTGGAGTGGAATGGACTGTAATAGAGGGTAATGGAACGTAAAGGAGCAGAATGGAAAGGAATAAAGTGGAGTGGAGTGAAGAGGAGTAAAGTGGCATGGAGTGGAGGGAGATGGTGAGGAGTGAAATGGAGTGAAATGGAATGGAATGGAGTGGAATGGAATGAAATGGAGTGGAATGGAATTTAGTGGAGTGGAGAGGAGTGGAGTGGAATAAAGTGGAGTGTATTGGAATGGATTGGACTGGAATGGAATGGAGAGGAAAGGAAGGGAACGTATGGGAACAGAACAGAATGGAACAGAGTGGAGTGGAGTGTACTGGAGGTGAGTGTAGTGGATCAGAAGGCACTGGAATGGAATGGAAAGAAATGGAATGGAATGGAATGGAATGAAATGGAGTGGAGTGGAGTGGAGTAGAATAGAATGTAAAGGAATGGAATGGAATGGAATGGAATGGAATGGAATGGAATGGAATGGAATGGAATGGAATGGTGAAAAAAAATGTGAGGTAACATTGTGCTACTGCTCTCCAGTGTGGGTGACAGAGTGAGATCCTGTTGAAATAAAGGAATGGAATGGAATGGTTTAGAATGGACTTGTATGGAGTGGAGTGGATTGGAACGGAGTCAAATGTAGTGGAGTGGGGCGAAAAGGAGTGCAGTGCAGACGAATGGAGTGGAGTGGTATAGAGTGGAGTGGAATAAAGAGGAATGAAGTGGAATGGAATGGAATGGAGTGGAGTATAAAGGAATGGAGTGGAGTGGATTGGAATGGAATGGAGTGGAGTGGAATGGGTTGGAATGGAATGGAATGGAATGGAGTGTAATGGAATGGAATGAAGTTGAATGGAATGGAGTGGATTTGAGTGGAGCGGAGTGGAGTGGCATGGAGTCGAGTGGAGTTGAGTTGAATGGCGTGAAATTGTGTGGAGTGGAATGGAGTGGAGTGGAAAGCAATGGAGTTTAGGGGAAGGGAATGGAACAGAACGGAATGGAACGGAACAAAATGCAGTGGATTGGTGTGGAGTTGAGTGGAGTGGATCGGAGAGCAGTGGAATGGAATGAAATGGAAAGGAAAGGAATGGAGTGTATTGGAGTGGAGTGGGGTGGAGTGGAGTGAGGTGGACTGCAGTTGAGTGCAGTGGAGCAGATTGGAATGGAATGGAATGGTGAAATGAAATGTGAGCTAAGAATGTACCACTGCATTCCAGTCTCGGTGAGAGAGTGAATTCCCGTCAAAATAAAGGAATGGAAAGGAATATAGTAAAACTGAATGGAAAGGAGTGAGGTGGAATGGAATGTATTGGAATGGAGTGGTGTGGAGTGTATTGGAGTGGATTGGAATGGAATGGAATGGAGTGGAAAGGAAAGGAGAGGAGTGGAAAGGAATGGAGATGAGTGGAGAGGAATGAAGTTTAATGAAGTGAAATGGAGTGGAGTGGAATGGAGTGGAGTGGAATGCAATGGAGTGGAATTTAATGGAACGGAACAGAATGGAGTGGAACATAATGGAGTGGAGTGAAATGGAGTTGAGTGGAGGGAAGAGGAGTGTAGTAGAATTTAATGCCATGGAGTGAAATACAGTGGAGAGGAATTGATTGAAGAAGAATAGAATGGAGTAGAATGGAATAGAACTGAACGGTATGGAATGCAATGGAATGGAGTGGAGCAGAATGGAGTTGAGATGGGTGGAGAGGATTGGAGTGCATTGGAAAAGAATGGAATGGAATGGAGGGGAGTAGAGTGGATTGGAGTGGAGAGGAGTGGAATGGAGTGGAGTGTAATAGAATGGAATGGAATGGAACGGAACGGAAGGGAAAGGAGTGGAATGTCGTGTGGGGGAGGTGAGTGGAGTGGTTTGGAGTGCAGTGGAATGTAATGGTATGGAAAGGAATGTAATTGGAGTGGAATGGAACGGAAGGGAAAGGAGTGGAATGTCGTGGGGGGGAGTTGAGTGGAGTGGATCAAAGTGCAGTGGAATGGAATGGCATGGAATGGAATGGAATTGAATGGAGTGGAATGGAATGCAATGTGATGCAATGGAAAGTAATGGAATGGAATGGAATTGAATGGTATGTAATGGAACGTCATGCAATGGAATGCATGAGAACAGAGTGGAGTGAAGCAAATTGGAGTGGAGTTGAGTGAAGTGGAGTGGAGTTGAGTGGAATGGAATGCAATGGAAAGGAATGGAATGCAATGGAATGGAATGGAATGGAATGGAGTGGAATGGAATGGAGTGGAATGGAATCGAAAGGTTAAATCAAATGTGAGCTAACAATGTGCCACTGCACTTAGAGTCTGGGTGAGACAGTGAGTTCCAGTCGAACAAAAGAATGGCAAGGAATGGAGTAAAATCGAATAGAATGGAGTGCCGTGGAATGGAAAAGGTTAGCATGGAGTGTAGTGGGGTGGAATGGAGTGGATCGGAATGGACTGGAGAAGAATGGAGTGGAATGGAATGAAATGGAAGGCAGTGGAATGGAAGAGAATGGACTGGAATCGAGTGGAGGGGAGTGGAAGGGAGTCGAGTGGAATGGAGTGGAGAGGAATGATGTGAAATGGAGTAGAATATAGTGGAATGGAGTGGAATGGAATGGAATGGAATGGAATGGAATGGAATGGAATGGAATGGAATGGAACGGAACGGAATGGAACGGAATGGAATGGAATGGAATGGAATGCAGCAGAGTGGAGTGCAGTGGAGTAAAGTGGAGTGGAATGCTGTGGAATGGAGAGAAATGTAGTGGAGTGGAACGGAGTGGACTGGAAAGGAATGGAGTGGAATGGAAATGATCAGAAAGGAATGGGAAGGAACAAAATGGAGCAGAGTGTAGTGGAGTGGAGTTGATTGGAGTTGAGTGGATTGGAAAGGAGTGCATTAGAATGGATTAGCATGGAATGGAGGGGAGTGGATTGCATTGGAGTGGAGTGGAGTGGAATGGAGTAGAATGCAATGGAGTGGAGTGGAATGAAATAGAATGGAAAAAAATGGATTGGAATTGAACTGAATGGAATGGAATGGAATGGAATGGAATGGTGAAATGAAATGTGAGCTAAGATTGTGCCACTGCACTCCAGTCTGGGTGACAGAGTGAGACCCAGTCAAAATAAAGGAATGGAATGCAGCGGAGTAAAATGGAAAGGAATTGATTGGAGGGGAATGGAATGGAGTGGAAACAAGTGGAGTGCAGTTACATGAACTTTAGTGCAAGGGAGTGGAGTCTAATGGACTGGAATGGAGTGGAATGAAATGGGAAAGAATGGAGTGGAATGGAATGGAAATTTGTGGAATCGAATGGAATGGTATGGAAAGGAATGAACTGGAGTTGAGCGGATTTGAATGGAGTGGATCAAAGTGCAATGGAATGAAATGGAACGTAGTGGAAAGGAACAGAATAGAATGGAATGGTGAAATGAAAAGTGAGCTAAGATAGTGCCACTAAACTTCACTCTGGTGACAACGTGAGACACAGTCGAAATAAAGGAATGTAATGGAATAGAGTATTATGGAATGGAATGGAGTGGAGTGGAATGGAATGGAGTGGAATGGAGTGGAATGGAGAGGAGTGGAATGGAGTTGCAGGTAGCGGAACAGAATGGAAAAGACTGGAATGGATTGGAAGTGAGAGGCGAGGAGTGGAATGGACTGGTGTGGAAGGGAGTGGAATGAAATGGAATGGAATGGAGTTGAATGGAATCAAATGGAGTGGAATGGAATGGAGTAAAGAGGAATGGATTGTAGTAGAGTAGAATGGAATGGAAAGCAGTGGAATGCAGTGGAATGTAGTGGAGTGGAGGGCAATGGAGTAAAATGAAGTGGAGTGGAATGGAGTGGAATGGAATGGAATGGAGTGGAATGGAATGGAAAGGGACGGAACGGAATGGAAAGGAGTGGAGTGGAGTGAAGTTGATTGGAGTGGAACAGAGTACAGTGGAATGGAATAGAATGGAATGGAGTGGGTGGAGTGGAGTGGAATGGAATGGAATGGCATGGAGTGGTATGGAGTGGAAAGGAGTGGAATGGAATAGAGTGGAGTACAAAGGAATGGAGTGGAGAGGAATGGAGAGGAGCGAATGCAGGAGAGTGGAATGGACTGGAATGCAATGGAATGGAATTGAGAGAAATGGAAGAGAAGGGAGAGGAAAGATCTGGTACAGAATGGAAGGGAAAGGAATGGAATGGACTGCAGTGGAGTGGAGTGGAATTGAGTGGAATGGATCAGAGTGCACTGGAATCGAATGGAATGCAATAGAATGGAATAGAAGGGAGAGGAAAGATCTGGTACAGACTGGAAGGGAAAGGAATGGAATGGACTGCAGTGGAGTGGAGTGGAATTGAGTGGAATGGATCAGAGTGCACTGGAATCGAATGGAATGCAATAGAATGGAATAGAAGGGAAAGGAATGGATTGGTGAATGAAATCCCACCTAAGATTTGGCCAATTCACTCCAATATGGGAGACAAAGTAAGATCCAGTCAAAATAAAGGGATTGAATGGCATGGAGTAGAATGCAATGGAATGGTGTGGAGTGGAATGGAATGGAAGGGAGTGTGGTGGAGTGGAGAGAAGTTGAGTGGAGTGGATCAGAGCGCAGTGGAATGGAATGGAATGAAAGAAGTGGAGTGGAGTGTAATGGAGTGGAATGGGGTGGGGTTGAGTGGAATGGAATGGAATAGAAAGGAATGGAATGGAATGGAATGGAATGGAATGGAATGGAATGGAATGGAATGGAATGGAATGGAATAGAATGGAATGGAATACTGCAATTAAATATGAGAAAAGTGGGTGGCCCTGCACTCCAGGCAGGGTGACAGAGTGAGATCCAGTCGAAATAAAGGAATGGAATGGAAGATAGTAGAATGGAATGGAATGGAGTAGAGTGCAATGGAGTTGTGTGGAATGGAATGGAGTGGAGTCGAATGGAATAGAACACTATGGAATGGATCGGAGTGCAGTGAATTGAAGTTGAGTGGAGTGGATTGGAGTAGAGTGGAATGGAATGGAATGGAATGGAATGGAATGGAATGGAATGGAATGGAATGGAATAGAAAGGAGTGGATTGGAGGTGAGTGGAATAGAATGGATTGGAGTGGAGGTGAGTGGAATGGAATGGAGTTGTGTGGAGAGGAGTGGAGTGGAATGGAGTGGAATGGAAAGGAGTTCAGTCGAATGGAATGGAACAGAAAGGAATGGAAAGGTTTGAACGCATTGGAGTGGAACAGAATGGAACGGAATGGAGTGGAGTGGAGTGGAGTGGATCGGAGTGCAGTGGAATGGAATTGAATGCGATGGAAAGGAATGTAATTGAATGGAAGGGTTAATGAAATGTCACCTAAGATTGGGCCACTGCCCTTTAGTCATACTGACAGAGTGAGATCCAGTCGAAGTAACGGAATAGAAGGGAATGGAATGGAATGGAGCAGAATTTAATAAAATGGAGTAGAGCGGAAAGGAATGCTGTGGAATGGGGTTTAGTGGAGTTGAATGGAGTAGAGTGGAATTGAATGAAGTGTAATGGAGTGGAAAGGAGTGGGATGCAATGTCATGTAATGGATTGGAGTGGAGTGGAGTGGAATGGAGTGGAGAGAAATGGAGTGGGGTGGAATGGAGTGGAATGGAATGTAATGTAGTGTAATCAAATGGAATGGAGTGGAATGGAATGGAGTGGAGTGGAGTGGATTTGAGTGGAGTGGATCAGGATGCAGTAGAATGGAAAGGAAAGGAATGGAGTAAAGTCGAGTGGATTGGAATGGAATTGAATGGAATGGAGGGGAATGGAATAGGATGGAGTGGAATGGAATGGAATGGAATGGAGTGGAATGGAATGGAATTAAGTGGAATGAAATGGAGTGGAATGGAATGGAATTGAGTGGAATTAAATGGAGTGGAGTGGAATGGAGTGGAGTGAAGTGGAGAGGAATTTAGTGGAATGGAGTGAAATGGAGTTGAGGGGAATGGGGCGGACTGGAATGGAAAAGAGAGGAATGGAATGGAATGGAATGAAACGGAATGGAACGGTGTGAAGTGGAGTAGACTGGAGTGTAGTGGGGTTGAGTGGAGTAGACCAGAGTATATTGGAATGGGATGGAATAGAGTGGAGTAAAGTGGAATGGAATGGACTGGAGTGGAAAAGATTGTAGTGGAGAGGAATGAAGTGGAGTGGAGTAGAGTGGAATGGAGTTTAATGGAATGGAATGGAACAGAATGGAGTGGAGTGAAGTGGAGTGTAGAGAAGTTGAGTGGAGTGGATCGGAGTGCACTGAAATGGAGTGGAATTGACTGGATTGGAGTGGAATGAAATGGAGTTGAGTGGAGTGGAGTGCAGTGCAGTGGAGTGGAGTGGAATGGAGTTGAATGGAATGGAGTGGAGTGGAATGAAATGGAGGGGAGTGGACACAAGTGGAATTAAATAGAATGGAAAGGAATGGAATACAATGGAATTAAATAGAATGGAATGCATTGTAATGGAGTGGAGTGGAGTAGAATGAAGTGGAATTTAGTGGAGTAGAGGGGAATGGAGTGGATTTGGGTGGAGTGGAGTGGAGTGAAGTTGAGTGGAGTGGATCGGAATGCACTACAATGGAATGGAATGGAGTTGTGTGGAATGGAGTGGAGTGGATGGGGTGGAGTGCAATGGATTTGTCTCTAATGCAATGGAATGGAACTGTATGAAATGGAATAAATTGAAATGGAAAGGAATGGACAGGAATGACGAAATGAAATCTGCACTAAGATTGTGTCACTGCACTCCAGTCTTTTTGACAGAGTGAGATACAGTCGAAATAAGGCAATTGAATGGAATGGAGTAGAATGCAATGGAAGGGATTGCAGTGGAATGGAATAAAATGGAATGGAATGAAAGAAGTGGAGTGGAGTGGAATGGAGTTTAGCGGAGTGGAGTGGAGTGGAGTGGAATGGAGTGTAACGGAAAGGAATGGAATGGAATTGAGTGGAATGGAATGGAAATGAGTTGGAATCGAGGGGATTGGAGTGTAACGGAGAGGAGAGGAATGGACAGGAGTGGAAAGGAGTGGAAAGGATTGGAATGGAGTAGAATTGAATAGAGTGTAATGGAATGCAGTGGATTGGAATGGAGTGGAGTGCAGTGGAGTCGTGTGGAGTGGAGTGGAATGGGGTGGAATGGAATGGAATGCAGTGGAATGGAATGGAATGTAACAGAACGGAATGGAAAGGAATGGAATGAAACGGAGTGGAGTGGAGTTGAGTGGAATGGATCAGAGTGCAGATAAATGGAATGGAATGGCATATAGTGGAGTGTACTGGAGTGGAGTGGATTGGAATGAATCGGAATGGAATGTAGTGGAGTGGAATTCAAGGCAATGGAATGGAATAGAAGGGAATGGAACAGAATAGAACGGAATGGAACGGAACAGAGTGGAGTGGAGTAGAGTGGATTGGAGCTGAGTGTAGTGGATCAGAGTGCAGTGGAATCGAATGGAAAGGAATGGAATGCAATGGAGTGGAGTGGAGTGGAATGGAGTGGAGTGGAGTGGAGTGTAATGACTCAGAATGGAATGGAGTTGAGTGGAATGGAGTGGAGTGGAGTGGGATGGAATGGAGTGGAATGGTGCCGAATGGAATGGAATTTATTGGCTTAAAATGGAATGGAATGGATTGCAATGCAGTTCAGTGGAGTGGAGTAGAGTGGAGTGGATTGCAACGGAATGGAATGGAAAGGAATGATACAGAACGTATTGGAGCGGCGTGGAGTATAGTGGAGTGGAGTGGAGTGGATAGAGTGCAGAGGAATGGAAGGGAATGGAATGAAATGGAATGGAAATGAATGGAATATAGTGGAGTGGAGTGGATTGGAGTGGAATGGAATGGAATGGATAGGAATGGAATGGAATGGAATGGAAAAGAGGGCAGTGAAGTGGAGTTGAGAGAAGTTGAGTGGAGTGGATCGGAGTGCAGTGGAATGGATGGAATTTAATGGAGTGGACTGGAGTGGATTTGTAAGGAATTGAGTGGAGTGGAGAGGAATGAAGTGGAGTGGAGGGGAATGGAAAAGAATGGAATACAATGGAATGGAGTGGAGTGGAATGAATTGGATTTTAGTGGAGTGGAGGGGAATGGAGTGGATTTGGGGGGAGTGGAGTGGAGTGAAGTTGAGTGGAGTGGATCAGAGTGCAGTTGAAAGTAAAGGAATGGAATGGAATGGAGTGTAGTGCAGTTGAGTGGAGTGGATTGGAGTGGAATTTAGTGGAATGGAAAGGAATGGAAAAGAATGGAAGGCAATAGAGTGGAATGGAATGGAAAGGAGTGGAATGGAGTGGAGTGGAATTGAGTGGAGTGTATCGGAATGCAGTAAAATTGAATGGAATTCAATGGAATGGTATGGAATAGAATGGAATGGAATGGAACAGAACAGAACGGTGAATGAAATGTGAGCTAAGATAGGGCCACTGCACTCCACTCTGAGTGACATAGTGAGATCCAGTTGAACTAATGGAATGGAAAGGAATGGAGTAGAATGAAAGAAAATGGAGTAGAGTGGAAAGGAATGGAAAGGAACGTAGTGGAGTGGCGTGGAGTGCAGTCGAGTTGAGTGGAGTGGAACAGAGTGCAGTGGAATGGAATGAAATGGAATGGAGTGGAGTGGAGTGGAATGGAAAGGTTTGGATTGGATTGGATGGGAATGGAATGGACTGAATTGGCGTGCAGTGGAATGGAATGGAATGGAGAGGATTGGGTTGGAATAGAACAGAGAGGAGTGGAGTGGAGTGGAATGCAGTGGAGTGGCATGGAATGAGGTGGAATGGAATGGAATGGAATGGAATGGAATGGAATGGAATGGAATGGAATGCAATGGTGAAATGATATGTGAGCTAAGATTGTGCCAGAGCACTACAGTCTGGGTGACAGTGTGATAACCAGTCGAAATAAAGGAATGGAAGGGACAAGAATAGAATGGAACGAACTGGAATGAAGTGGAGAGGAGAGCAGTGGAGTTGAATGGAGTGGATCGGAGTGCAGTGGAATGGAAGAGAATGCAATGGAATGTAATGGAATGGAATGTAATGGAATGGAATGGAATGGAATGGAATGGAATGGTTAATGAAATGTGAGCTAAGATTGGGCCACTGCACTCCAGTCTGGGTGTCAGAGTGAGGTCCTGTCAAACTGAAGAAATGGAATGGAATGGAGTGGAATGGAATGGAATGGAATGGAATGGAGTGGAATGGAATGGAACGGAGTGCATTGGTATGAAATGGAATGGAATGGAATGGAATGAAATGGAATGGAATGGAATGGAATGGAAAGGAATGGAATGGAATGGAATGGAATGGAATGGAATGGAATAGAATGGAGGGGAATGCAGTGAAGTGGAGTGTAATGGAATGCAGTGGAATGTGATAAAGTGGAATGGAATGGAATGGAATGGAAAGCAATGCAAAGCAATGGAATGGAATGGAATAGAACAGCATGGAGTGGAATGGAGAGGAATGGAGTTGAGTGGAGTGGATCGGAGAGCCATGGAATGGAATGGCATGGAATGGAATAGAATGGAATGGAGTGGAATGGAATGCAATGGAAAGGAATGGAATGGAATGGAATGGAACGTAATGGAATGGAACACACCAGAACGGAGTGGAGTGGAGTGAAGTGGAGTGGAGTGGAGTAATTTGGAGTGGAGTTGAGTTGAATGGAATGGAATGCTATGAATGGAATGGAATGGAATGGAATGGAATGGAATGCAATGCAATACAATGGAAAGGTGAAATGAAATGTGAGAAAACAATGTGGGACTAGACTCCAGTCTGGGTGAGAGAGTGAGTTCCAGCCGAAATAAAGAATGGAATGGAATGGAGTAAAATCGAATGGAATGGAGTGGAGTGGAATGGAAAAGATTGGAATGGAGTGCAGTTAGGTGGAATGGAGTGGAGTGGAATGGACTGGAGAGGAATGGAGTGGAATGCAGAGGAACGGAATGAAATGGAATGGAGTGGAATAAAAGAGAATGGATTAGTATGCATTGGAGTGGAATGGAGTGGAGTGGAATGGAATGAAATTGAATGGAAGGGAATGGATTGGAATGGAACAGAATGAAATGGAGTGGAGTGGAGTAGAGTTAAGTGGAGTTCAGTGGAGTGGATCAGAATGCAGTGGAATGGAATGGAATGGAATGGAATGGAATGGAATGGAGTGGATTGGAGTGGAGTGGAAGGAAATGGAGTGGAATGGAATGGAATAGAATGGAAAGGAATACTGTGCAACAGAAAGGAACGGAGTGGAGTGGAGTGGGGTGGATCTGAGTGCAGTTTAATGGAATGAAATGTAAGGAAATGGAATGGAATGGAATGGAATTTAGTGGAGTGGAGTCGAAGAGAATGGAATTGAGTGGAATGCAGTGGAATGGAGTGGAGTGAAATGGCAAAGAATGGAATGGAAAGGAGTGGAGTGGAATGGAATGGAATGGAATGGAACGGAATGGCATGGAATGGAATGGAAGGGAATGGCATGGAATGGAATAGAATGGTATGGAATGGAATTGAATTGTGAATGAAATGTGAGGTGAGATAGGGCCACTACACTTCATTCTGAGTGACAGAGTGATACCCTGTCGTAATAAAGGAATAGAATGGAAAGGAGTAGAATGGAATGTAATAGAGTGGAGTGGAAGGGAATGGAAAGGAAATAATTGGAGTGGCGTGGAGGGGCGTGGAGTTGAGTGGAGTGGATGGGAGTTCAGTGGAATGGAATGGAAAGGAATGGAATGGAGTGGAGTGGAGTGGAGTGGAGTGGAATGGAATGAAATGGAGGGTAGTGGAGTGGAGAGGAGTGCAGTGGAATGGAGTGGAGTGGAAAAGAATGGAATGGAATGGAAAGGAATGGAATGGAATGGAATGGAATGGAATGGAATAGAGTGGAATGGAATGGAGTGGAATTGATGGGAATGAAGTGAAGTGGAGAGGAGTGGAGTGGAATTAAGTGGAATGGAACAGAGTTCGGTGGAGTGGAATGGAACGGAATGGAACGGATTGGAATGGAAAGGAATAGAGTGGAGTGGAGTCAAGTAGAGTGGATCAGAGTGCAGTGGAATGGAATGCAATGCAATGGAATGGAATGGAATGGAATGAAATGGAATGGAATGGAATGAAATATTTTATAATCATCAATGAAATGTGAGCTAACATTGGGCCACAGCACTCCGGTTTGCGTGAAAGAGTGAGATTCAGTCGAAATAAAGGAATGGAATGGAATGGAGTAGAATGGAATGGAATGGAGTGTAGTGGAATTGAATACAGTGGAATGGAGTGTAGTTGAGTTGCATGGAGTCGAGTGGAACCTAGTGGAGTGGAATGGAATGTCATGGAATGGAGTGGAATGGAATGGAATCGCATGAAAAGGAGTAGAGTGGAGAGGAATGGAGTGGAGAGTAATGCAGTGGAGTTGATTGGTGTAGAATGGAATGGAATGTAGTGGAATCGAGAGGAATGGTATGGAAAGGAATGGATTGGAGTGGAGTGGAGTTGAGTGAAGTGGATCAAAGTGCAGTGGAATAGAATGGAATGGAATGGAATGAAATGGAATGGAGTGTGTGGAATGGAGTTTAATGGAGTGTTGTGGGGTGGAGTGGAGTGGAGTTCTGTGGAATGCAATGGAATGGAAATGAATGGAATGGAATGGAATGGACTGCAATGGAATTGAATGGAATGGCATGGAATGGAATGGGGAAATGAAATCTGAGCTAAGATTGTGCCACTGTACTCCAGGATTTTTGACAGAGTGAGATAGATTAGAAATAAAGCAATTGAACGGAATTCAGTAGAATGGAATGGAATGGAGTGGAGTGGAAAGGAATGGATTGTAATGCAATGGAGTGGACTGGAAAGGGGTGGAGGATAATGGAGTGGAGTGGAGTGGAATAGAGTGGAATGGAGTGGAATGGAATGGAATGGATTAGAATGGAATGGAATTGAGTTGGAATCGAGTGCATTGGGGTGGAATGGAGTGAAGCAGAATCGACTAGATTGGAATGGAGTGAATGGATTGGAATGGAAAGCAGTGGACTGGAATGGAGAGGATTGGAATGGAATGCAGTGGAGGGAAGAGGAGTGGAATCCTGTTGAGTGGAGTGGAATGAGGTGGAAAGGAATGGAAAGCAGTGGAATGGAAGATATAAGAACAGATTGGCATTGAAAGGAATGGAATGGAATGGAGTGAAGTGGAGTTCAGTGGAGTTGAGTGGAGTGGATAAGAGCGTAGTGGAATGGAATGGAATAGAATGGCATGTATTGCAGTGTAGTGTAGTGGAGTGGAGTGTAATTGATTGGAATGGAATGGAGTGAGGTGGAATGGAATGCACTGTAATGGAATGGAAGGGAATGGAACAGAATGGAATGGAATGGAGCAGAATGGAGTGGAGTGGAGTGGAGTGAAACTGAGTGGAGAAAATCAGAGTGCAGTGGAAAAGAATGGAAAGGAATGGAATGCAATTGAGTGGAGTGGAGTGGAATGGAGTGGAATGGAATAGATGGGAGTGGAATGGAGTGAAATAGAGTAGAATGGAATTGTGTAGAATCGTGCAGAATGGAATGGAATGGAGTAGAATGGAATGGAACGGATTGAAAGAGAGTTGAGTGGGGTAAAGTGGAGTGGAGTGGAATGGAATGCAACGGAAAGGAATGACAGAGAATGGAGCAGAACAGAGTGGAGTGGATTACAGTGGACTTGAGTTGAGTGCAGTGGAACAGAGTGCAGTGGAATGGAATGGAGTGGACTGGAGTGGAATGAAATTGAATTGAGTGGAGTGGAGTGGAGTGCAGTGGAGAGGAGTGGAATGGAGTGGAATGGAATTGAGTGGAGTGGAATGAAACTGAATTGAGTGGAGAGGAGTGCAGTGGAGTGGAGTGGAATGGAGTGGAGTGGAATGAAATGGAAAGGAGTGGAGTGGAATGAAACTGAATTGAGTGGAGAGGAGTGGAATGGAGTGGAATGGAATGGAGTGGAGTGGAATGAAATGGAATGGAGTGGAGTGGAATGAAACTGAATTGAGTGGAGAGGAGTGCAGTGGAGTGGAGTGGAATGGAATGGAGTGGAATGAAATGGAATGGAGTGGAGTGGAATGAAACTGAATTGAGTGGAGAGGAGTGGAATGGAGTGGAATGGAATGGAGTGGAATGAAATGGAATGGAGAGGAGTGGAATGGAATTGAATTGAGTGGAGTGGAGTGAAGTGGAGTGGAGAGGAATGGAATGGAGTGGAATGGAATGGAGTGGGGTGGAATGAAATGGAGTGGAGTGGAGCGGAGTGGAGTGTAGTGGAACAGAATGGAATGGAGTGGAGTGGAGTGGAATGAAGTAGATTTTAGTGAAGTGAAGGGGAATGGAGTGGATTTGGGTGGAGTGGAGTCGAATGGAGTGAAATTGAGTTGAGTGGATCGCAGTGCAGTTGAATTAAATTGAATGGAATGGAGTGGAATGGAGTGGACTGCAATGGAGTGGAATGGAATGGAATGGAATGGAGTGAAGTGGAATGGAATGGAATGGAAAAGAACAGAATGAAATGGAGCAGAATGGAATGGAATGGTACAGACTGGAATGGTGTGGAGTGGAGTGAAGTGGATTGTTTCATAATGCAGTGAAATGGAATGGAATACAATGGTATGTTATGCAATGGAATGGAATTGTATGGAATGGTGAATGAAATGTGAGCTAAGATAAGACCACTACAATCCATTCTGAGTGACAAAGTGAGTTCCATTCTAAATAAAGGAATGGAGTGGAATAGAGTTCAGCAGAATGGAAGGAGTGGAATGGAAGGGAATGGAATGGAACGGAGTGGAGTGGCTTGCCGCGGAGAGGATTTGAGTGGACTTCAACAGACTGCAGTGTAATGGAATGGAATGGAATGGAATAGACTGGAGTGGAGTGGAGTGGAGTGGAATGTAATGGAGAGGAATGGACTGGAATGGAACGGAGTGGAACGCAATGGAATGGAATGGAATGGAATGGTGAAATGAAATGTGAGCTAGATTGTGCCACAGCACTCCATTCTGCGTGACAGTGTGAGATCCAGTAGAAATAAAGGAATGGAAGGGACCGGAATAGAATGGAATGGAAAAGAACAAAGTGGAGAGGAGAGAATTGGAGTTGAATGGAGTTGAGTGGAGTGCAGAGGAATGGAAGAGAATGCAATGGAATGGAATGGAATGGAATGGAATGGAATGGAATGGAATGGAATGGAATGGAATGGAATGGAATGGAGTGCAATGGAATGGAAGGCAAAGGAATGGATTGGAATGATTAATGAAATGTTAGTTACGATTTGGCCACTTTATATCCCGTCGAAGTAAAGGAATGGAATGGAACGGAGTAGAATGGAATGGAATGGAGTGCATTGGAATGGAATGGAATGGAATGGAATGGAATGGAATGGAATGGAATGGAATGGAATGGAGTGGAAAGGAGGGGAATTGAGTGAAGTGGAGAGGAATGGAGTGTAATGAAGTGGAATGTAATGAAGTAGAGTGGAGTGGACTGCAACGGAACGGAATGGAATGCAATGGAAATATCTAGAGTGGAGTGGAGTAGAGTGGAGTTCCGAAGAGTGGATCGGAGTGCAGTGGAATGGAATGAAATGGAATGGAATGGAATGGAATGGAATGGAAAGAAATGGTATGGTTAATGAAAAGTGAGCTAAGATTGGGCCACAACACTCCAGTCTGTGTGGGAGAGTGAGATTCAGTCCAAATAAAGGAATGAAATGGAATGGAGTAGAATGGAATGGAATGGAGTGGAGTGGAATGGTTAATGAAATGTGAGCTAAGATTGGACCACTGCATTCCTTTCTCGTTGTCAGAGTGAGATCCCATCAAAATAAAGGAATGGAATAGAATGCAGTAGAATGGAATGGAATGGAATGGATGTAGAATGGAGCAGAATGGAAAGGCATGGAATGCAGTGGAATGGAATGGAATGGAGTGAAATGGAGTGGAGTGGAATTGAGTGGACTGGAATGGAATGCAACTGAATGAAACGGAACAGAATGGCATAGAATGGAACAAAGTGGAGTGCAGGGGAGTGGACTGGAGTTTAGTGGAGAGCATCAGAGTGCAGTGGAATGCAATGCAAATGAAAGGAAAGGAATGGAATGGAGTGGAGTAGAATGGAGTGGAATGGAATGGAATGAAATGGAGTGGAGTGGAGTGGAATGGAATGGAGTGGCGTGGAATGGAATGGAAAGCAATGGAAAATAATTTAATGGAATGGAAGGGAATGGAATGGAATAGAATGGATTTGAATGCATAGGAATGGAATCGAATGGTGATAAGAAATGTGAGCTACGACTGTGCCACTGCACTCCAGTCTGGGTGACAGAAAGGTATCCAATCAAAATAACGGAATGAAATGGAAAGGACTGGAATGGAATGGAATGGAGTGGAGTGGAACGGAATGGAGTAAAATGGAGTGGAAACGAGTGGAATGGAGTGGAGTGGAATGGAGTAGAATGGAGTGGAATGGAATGGAATGGAATGGATTGGAATGGAATGGAGTGGAATGGAGTGGATTGGAGTGGAATGGAGATGAGTGGAATGGAGTGGAGTGCAATGGAGTGGAATGGAGTGGAGTGGAATGGAGTGGAATGGTGTGGAAAGAATGGAATGGAATGTAACGGAATGGAATGGAAGGGATTGGAATGGAATTGAGACAAGCGGAGAGGAGTGAAGTGGAGAGGAATGGAGAGGAATGGACAGAAATGGAGTGCAGTGGAATGGAGAGGGGTGGAATGGAATTGAGTGGAATAGAATGGAAGAGAACAGAATGGAATGGAATGGAATGGAGAGGAGTAGAGTTGAGAGGAGATGATCGGAGTGCAGTGGAATGGAATTGAATGGAATGTGGTGGAGTGGATTGGAGTAGAGTGGAGAGGAATGGAAAGGAAAGGAATGCAATGGAGTGGACTGGAGTGGAGTGGAGTTGAGTGCAATGGAGTGGAGTGGAGTGGAATAGAGTGGAATGGAATGGATTGGATTGCAATAGAATGGAGTGGAATGCAATGGAAGGGAATGGAACAGAATGGAATTGAATGCATCAAACTTTGTGGAGTGGAGTGCAGTGGTGCGGGTTTGAGTTGAGGGGATCCGAGAGCATTGGAATGGAATGGAGTGGAAAGGAGTGGAATTGAATGCAATGGTATGGAATGGAATGGATTGGAATGCAAAAAATAAAAAAAAATGGAATCGAACGGTGAAAAGAAACGTGAGCTAAGATTGTGCCACTGTACTCTATTCTGGGTGACAGAGTGAGATCCAGTCAAAATAATGGAATGGAATGGAATGGAATGGAATGGAATGGAATGGAATGGAATGGAATGGAATGGAGTTGAATGGAATGGAATGGAGTGGATTGGAATGGAATGGAGTGCAACGGAATGGAGAGGATTGGAAAGGAGTGTAGTGGCATGGACTGCTGTGGAATAAAGTTGAATGAAGTGTAATGGAATGCAATGGAATGGAGTTTAATTGAATGGAATTGAGTAGAGGGGAGTGGAGTGGAATACAGTGGAATTCAGTGGAGTGGAATGGAGTGGAGTGGAATGGAATGGAATGGAATGGAATTGAGTGGAATGGAAATGTATGGAGTGTAATAGAATGGAGTGGAGTGGAGTGGATGGTAGTGAAGTGTATTGGAATGGATTGAAGTGGAATGGAGTGAAAGGGAATGAAGTGGAGTGGAGTGGAGTGTAATAGAAAGGAGTGGAATGGAATGGAAAGGATTGGAACAGAACGGAAAGGAATGGAAAGGTGTAGAGTAGTGTGGAGAGGAGTAGAGTGGAGTGGATCATAGTGCAGTGGAATAGAATGGAATAGAATTGAATGGAATGGAGTGGAGTGGAGGGGAGTTTAGTGCACTTGAGTGGAATGGACTGGGGTGGAATGGAGTGGTGTAGGGTGGAATGGAGTGGAATGGAACCAAGTGGAATGGAATGAAGTGGAATGGAGAGGAACGGAATTCAATGGAATGGAGTGGAATCGATTTGAATGGAATTTAATGAAATGGAGTGGAATGGAATGGAATTGAGTGCAATGAAGTGGAGTAGAGTGGAATGTAGTGGAGTGAAATGGAAAAGAATGGAATGAAACGAAACGGAATACAATGGAGTGGAGAGGACGGGAGTGGAGTGGATTTGAATGGAGTGGATTGGAGTTCAGCAGTATGGAATGTAATGCAATGGAACGGAATGGAATGGAATGGAGTGGAGTGGACTGGAGTGGAAAGGAATCGAGCGCATTGGAATAAAATGAGGAGTGAATTGGAATGGAATGGAGTGGAATGGAGTGGAGGGGAATGGAGTGGAGTGGAGTGGAATGGAATGCAATGGAGTGGAGTTGAATGGAGAGGAATGGCCTGGAATGGAATGAAATGGAATGGAATGGATCTGAACAGAACAAAGTGGAGTGTAGTGGAGTGGAATGGAGTTGAGTGGAGTTTATCAGAGTGCAGTGGAATGGAATGGAATAGAACGGAATTGATGGAAGGGAATGAAATGGAATGAATTGGGATGGAATGGAATGCAAAGGAATGGAATGGAATGGAATGAATTAGTGAAATGAAATGTCAGCTAAGAATGTGCCTCTGCATTCCAGTCGAAGTGATAAAGTGAGATCCAGTCGAAATAAAGGAATGGAATGATATGTAGTAGAATTGAATGGATGGAGTATAGAGGAATAAAATGGAATGCAGTGGAGTGTAATGGAGGGAGTGCAATGAAGTGGACTGGAATGGAGTGGAATGGAGGGGAATGGCATGGAATGCATTGTAAATAAATGAATGGATTGGAATAAAGCGGAGGAAGCGAACTGAGTGGAGTGGAATGGACTGGAGTGGAATTCAGTGGAACACAGTGGAATGGAATGGAATGGAATAGACTGGAATGGAATGGAATGGAGTGGAATGGAATGGAACAGAATGGAAAGGAATGGAACGGAATGGAATGGAAAGGAACAGAATGGAGTGGAGTGCATTTGAGTGAAGTGGACCAGAGTGCAGCGGAATTGAATGGAGCTGAATGGAGTGTAGTGGACTGGAGTGAAGCAGAATGGAATGGAATGGACTGCAATGGAGAGGACTGGATTATAGTGGAGCGGAGTGGAATGAAGTGGATTGAAGTGAAGTGGAGTTGAATGCAGTGGAATGGAATGGAGTGGATTGGAATGGAGTGGAATGGAATGGAATGGAATGGAATGTAACAGAACAGAATAGAGTGGAAAAGAATGCAACAATATGGAGGGGATTGGAGTGGATTGGATTTTATTGGAGTGGATCAGAGTGCAGTGAAATGGAATGTAAAGCAAAGCAAAGCAAAGGAATGGAATGGAATGGAATGGAATGGTAAAAAGACATGTGAGATAACATTGTGCCACTGCATTGCAGTGTGGATGACAGAGTATGATCCGGTAGAAATAACGGAATGAAATGCAATGGAATGGAGTAGTATGGAATGGAATGGAGTGGAGTGGAATGGATGGAAGAGGAATGGAGTGAAGCGGAGTGGAAAGGGATGGAGTGGAATAGAGTGGAGTGGAATGGAATGGAATGGAATGGAGTGAATTGGAATGGATTGGAATGGAGTGGAATGGAGTGGAGTGGAGTGGAGAGGAGAGGAGTGGAGTGCAGTGTCCTGGAATGGAGTGGAGCATAAGGGAGTTTAATGGAGTGGATTGGAATAGAATTGAATGGAAAAGGAATGTAATGAAATGGAGTGGAATGGAATGGAGTGGAGGGCAGTGGAGTGGAGTGGAGTGCAATGGAGTGAACTGGAGTGAAGTGGAGAGGAGTGGAGTGGAAAGGAATGGATTTTTATGGAACGGAAAGGAATTGAAAGGAACGACAATTAATTGAACGGAATGGAGTGTAGTGCAGTGGGGTTGAGTGGAGTGGATCAGAGTGCAGTGGAATGGAATGGAGTGGAATGGAAAGGAATGGACTGGAGTGGAGTCGACTTAATTTGACTGGAGTCGACTGGAGTTTAGAGGAGTTGAGTGGAGTAGAGTAGAATGGAGTGGAATAGAATGGAGTGCAGTGCAATGGAATGGAGTGGAAAGGAATGGAACAGAATGGAAGGGAATGGAACGGAATGGAATGGAAAGGAACAGAGTGGGATGGAGTGCATTTGAGTGGAGTGGACCAGAGTGCAGTGGAATTTAATGGAGTCGAATGGATTGTAGTGGAGTGGAGTGGAGTGGAATGGAATAGAATGGACTGCAATGGAGAGGACTGGATTGGAGTGGAGTGGAGTGGAATGAAGTGGATTGGAGTGAAGTGGAGTTGAATGCAGTGTAATGGAATTGAGTGGAATGGAATAGAGTGGAATGGAATGGAACGGAATGGAATGTAAAGGAACAGAATAGAATGGAACAGATCGCAACAATATGGAGTGGACTGGAGTGGAGTGGATTTCATTGGAGTGGATCAGACTGCAGTCACATGAAACGGAAAGCAAAGCAAAGGAATGGAATGGAATAGAATAGAATGGAATCGTAAAAAGAAATGTGAGATAAGATTGTGCCACTGCATTGCAGTGTGGATGACAGAGCAAGATTCGGTACAAATAACGGAATGGAATGCAATGGAATGGAGTAATATGGAATGGAATGGTGTGGAGTGGAATGGAAAGAAGAGGAATGGAGTGGAGTGGAGTGGAAAGGGGTAGAGTGGAATAGAGTGGAATGGAATGGAATGGAATGGAATGGAATGGAATGGAATGGAATGGAGTGAATTGGAATGGATTGGAATGCAGTGGAATGGAGTGGAATGGAGTGGGGAGGAGAGGAGTGGAGTGCAGTGTCCTGGGATGGAGTGGAGCATAAAGGAGTGGAATGGAGTGGAATGGAATGGAATTGAATGGAAAAGGAATGCAATGAAATGGAGTGGAATGGAATGGAGTGGAGGGCAGTGGAGTGGAGTGAAGTGCAATGGAGTGAACTGGAGTGAAGTGGAGAGGAGTGGAGTGGAAAGGAATGGATTTTAATGGAATAGAAAGGAATCAAAAGGAATGGAAAGTAATAGAACGGAGAGGAGTGTAGTGTAATGGGGTCGAGAGGAGTGGATCAGAGTGCAGTGGAATGGAATGGAGTAGAATGGAAAGGAATGGACTAGAGTGGAGTGGAGTGGAGTTCAGTGGACTGGAGTTCACTGGGGAGTTTAGAGGAGTTGAGTGGAGTAGAGTGGAATGGAGTGGAATAGAATGGAGTGCAGGTAATGGAATGGAGTGGAATGGAATGGAATGTAGTGGAGTGGAGTACAGTGGAGTGGAATGGAGTGGAATGGAGTTGAGTGGAATGGAATGGAATGGAAGGGAATGCAATGGAATGGAATGCAATGCAATGAAATGGAACGGAAGGGAATGGTGAAATGAAATGTGAGCTAACATTGTGCCACTGCACATCAGACTGGGTGACACTGTGAGATCCATTTCAAAAAAGGAACTGAATGGAATCTAGTAGAATGGAATGGAATGGAGTGGAGTGGAGTGGAATTGAATAGAGTGGAACGGAGTGGAGTGGAATGGAGTGGAGTGGAATTTAGTGAAAAGGAGTTGAATGGAATTGAATGGAATGGAGTGGAAGGGAATGCATTGGAATGGAATGGAATGGAATGGAGTGGAGTGGAATTAAATGGAGTGGATCAGAGTGCAATGGAATGGAATGGAATGGAATGGAATGGAATTGAGTGAATTGGAGTGGAATGTATTGGAGTGGACTGGAGTGCAGTGGAGTGGAACGGAGTGGAGTGGTGTGGAATGGAATGGAATGGAACGGAATGGAATAGAATGTAATGTAATGGAATCATGAAATGAAATGTGAGCTAAAATTTTGCCACAGCACTTCAGTCTGTGTGAAAGTGTGACATCCAGTCGAAATAAAGAAATGGAATGGAATGGAGAAGAATGTAAAGGAATGGAGTAGACTGGAATGTAATGGAGTGGAATGGAGTGGAGTGGAGTGGAATGGAGTGGAAAGAAATGGAATGTAATGGAATTTAATGTAATGAAGTGGAATGGATTGGAATGGAATTGATTGGAATAAAATGGGGTGGAAAGGAGTGGAGTGGAGTGGAATATAGTGGACTGGAAATGAGTGGAGTGGAATGCAGTGTAATGCAGTGGAATGGAATGGAGTGGAAAGGAATGGAGTGGAGTGCAGTGGATTAGAGTATAATGCAGTGGAATGGAGTCAAATGGAGCTTAGTGAAATGGAGTGGAGTGGAATGGAGTGGAGTGGAGTGGAGTGGAATGCAGTGGAGTCGAATGCAGTGGAGTAGAATGGAGTGGAGTGGAGTGGAGTGGAATGGAGTGGAGTCGAATGCAGTGGAGTGAATGTAATGGAGTAGAATGGAGTGGAAAGGAGTGGAATGGAATGGAGTCGAAAGGAAAGGATTGGAATGGAATGGAGTGGAATGGAATGGAGTGGAGTGGAATGGAGTGCAGAGGAGTGGAGTGGAATGAGGCTTAATGGAGTGAAATTGAGTTGAGTGGAATGGAGTGGAGTAGAATGGAATGGAGTGGAATGGAACAGAACAGAACGGAATGGAACAAAGTGGAGTGGTTAGGAATTGAGGGGAGTGGATCATAGTGCAGTGGAATGGAAGGGAATGGAATGGGATGGAATGGAAAGGAATGGAATGGAACGGAGTGGAGTGGAGTTGAGTGGTGTGGAAGAGTGTGGAGTGGAGTGGAGTGGAGTGGAATGGAATGGAATGTAACAGAACGGAATGGAATGGAAAGGAATGGAACTGAATGGAATGGAATAGAATGCAATGAAATGGAATGGAAGGGAATGGTGAAATGAAATGTGAGCTAACATTGTGCCACTGGGTTAGCTGGGTGGCAGTGTGAGATCCATTTCAAAAAAAGGAACGGAATGGAATGTAGTAGAATGGAATGAAATGGAGTGCAGTGGAATTGAATAGAGTGTAATGGAGTGGAGTGAAATGGAGCAGAGTGGGATTTAGTGAAAATGATTGGAATGGAATGGAATGGAATTGAATGGAAAGGAATTGAGTGGATTGGAATGGAATGTAGTGGAGTGGAGTGGAGTGCAGTGGAGTGGAATGAAGTGGAGTGGTGTGGAATGGAATGGAATAGAATGTAATGGAATGGAATGGTGAAATGAAATGTGAGCTAAAATTGTGCCACAGCACTTCAGTCTATGTGAAAGAGTGACATCCAGTCGAAATAAAGAAATGGAATGGAATGGAGTAGAATGTAAAGGAATGGAGTAGACTGGAATGTAATGGAGTGGAATGGAGTGAAGTGGAGTGGAATGGAGTGGAAAGGAATTTAATGTAATGATGTGGAATGGATTGGAATGGAATGGAGTGGAATGAAATGGAGTGGAAAGGAGTGGAGTGGAGTGGAATATAGTGGACTGGAAAGTAGTGGAGTGGAATGCGGTGGAATGCAGTGGAATGGAATGGAATGGAATGGAATGGAATGGAATAGAGTGTAATGAAATGGAGTGGAGTGCAGTGGATTGGAGTGTAATGTGGTGGAATGGAGTTAAAAGGAGATTAGTGAAATGGAGTGGAATGGAGTGGAGTGGAGTGGAGTGGAATGGAGTGGAGTGGAATGCAGTGGAGTGAATGTAATGGAGCAGAGTGGAATGGAGTGGAGTGGAATGGAATGGAGTGGAGTGGAATGGAGTGGAGTGGAGTGAAATGGCGCTTAATGGAGTGAAATTGAGTTGAGTGGAATGGAGTGGAGTAGAATGGAATGGAGTGGAATGGAAAGGAACAGAGTGGAATGGAACAGAGTGGAGTGGAGAGGAGTTGACGGGAGTGGATCATAGTGCAGTGGAATGGAAGCGAATGGAATGGAATGGAACATAGTGGAGTGCAGTTGAATGGTGTGGAATGGAGTGGAGTGGAGTGGAATGGAACAGAACGGAATGGAACGGAATGGAACAGAATGGAATGGAATGGAATGGAATAGAATGGAAAGGAATGCAATGGAATGGGACCGAACGGAGTTGAGTGGAGTGGAGATGAATTGAGTGGAGTGGATTGGAGTGTAGTGGCAGGGAATGGAATGGAATGGAGTAGAGTGTAATAGACCTGAAAGAATTGAAATGAAATAGACTGCAGTGAAGTGGATTGGAGTGCAGTGGAATGGAGTGGAGTGGAGAGGAATGCAGTGGAAAGGAATAGAATGGAATGGAGTGGAATGGAATTCATTGGAATGGACTGGAGTGAAGTGGAATGGAATGGAAGGAATGGAATGCAGTGGAATGGAGAGGAATTCAATGGAATGGAATGGAATGGAATGGAAAGGATTTGAATGCAATGGAATGGAATGGAAAGGATTTGAATGCAATGGAATGGAGGGGAACAGAATGGCCTGGAACAAAATGAAACGGATTGGAACATAGCGGAGTGGTGTGGAGTGGAGTGGAGTTCAGTGGAGTGGATTGTAGTGCAGGGGAATGGAAAAGAGTGGAATTGAATGGAATGAAATGGAATGGAATGGAGTGGAATGGAGTGGAGTGGAGTGGAATGGAGTGGAATGGAATAGTGTGGAATGGTGTGTAATGGAGTGGAGAGGAGTGGATTGGAGTTGAGTGGAGTGGAATGGAGTTGAATGGCATGGAATGGAATGGAATGGAATGGATTGGAGTGGATTGGAATGGAAAGGAGTGGAGTGGAGTGGAGTTTCATTGATTGGAATGGAGAGGAATGGAATTGAGGGATGTAGAATGGAATAGAGTGGAGTGGAGTGGAAAGGAATGGAGTGGATTGAAATCAGAGAAATGGAAGGTAATAGAATGGAGTGGAATGGAATGAAATGGAGTGGAATGTTATAGAGTGGACTGGAATGGAGTGGAGTTGAATGGCGTGGGATGGAGTGAAATGAAGGGGAATGGAATAGAGTGGACTGGAATGTAAAGGACAGGAATACAATGGAACAAAACGGAATGGAACAGAATGAAACAGAGTGGAGTGGAGTGGACTCGAGTTGAGTGGAGCGGATTGGAGTGCAGTTAAATGCAATGAAATGTAATGGAATGCAGTTTAATGGAGTGGAGTGGAGTGGAATGCAGTGAGTGGAGTGTAGTGGAATGGATTGAAAGGGAGTGGAGTGTAATGGAAAGTAATGGATTGGAATGAAATTGAGTGGAGTGGAGTGGAATTCAATGGAGAGGAATGCAGTGGAATGGAGAGGAGTGGAATGGAATGGAATGGACTGGAAAGGAATGAATTGTAGTGGAATGGAAAGGAGTGGAGTGGAGTGGAATGGAGTGGGATGAAGTGGAATGGAATGGAATGGAGTGGAATGTATTGGAGAGGAGTGTGGTGGAGTTGAGCGGTGTGTAGTGGAATGGAGTGGAATGGAGTGAAATAGAGTGGAGTGGAATGGAGTGGAGTTGAATGCAATGGAGTGGAATGGAACAGAATTGAATGGAATGGTATGGAATGGAAAAGAATGGCCCCGAGTGGAGTGGAGAGGGGTGGATTTGATTGGAGTGGATTGGAGTGCAGTGGAATGGAATGGAATGGAATACAGTGGAGTGGAGTGGAGTGGAGAGGAATGGAGTAGAATGGAATGGAATGGAATGGAATGGAATGGAATGGAATGGAATGGAGTGGAATGAAACATTGTGAAGTGGAGTGGATTGGAATGGAGTTGAGTGGAGTGGATCGGAATACAGTGGAATGGACTGGAATGGAATGGAATGGAGTGGAATGTAAAGTAATGGAATGGAGTGGAGTGTATTGGAATGGAATGGAGTGGAATGGAATGGAGTGGATTAGAATGGAGTGGAATGGCATGGAATGGAATGGAATAGTGAAATGAAATGTGCGCTAAGATTGTGCCACTGTACTGCAGTCTGGGTGACAGAGTGAGATCCAGTCGAAATAAAGGAATTGAATGGAGTGGAGTAGAATGGAATGGAATGGGGTACAATGGAGTGGAGTGGAGTGGAATGGAGTGGAGTGGAATGGAATGGAATGGAATGGAGTCTATTGGAGTGGAGTGGAGTGCAGTGGAGTGGAATGAAATTGAATAGAAAAGAATGGAATTGAATTTAATGTTAAAATGAAATGTGAGCTGAGGTTGTGCCATTGCAATCCAGCCTGGGTGACAGAGTGAGATGCTGTTGGAAGAAAGAAATGGAATGTAATTGAGTGGGATGAAATGGAAAGGAAGGGAATGGAAAGGAATGTAGTGGACAAGAATGCATTGGAGTGGAGTGGAGTGGAGTAGAGTGGAGAGGAGCGGAATGGAGTGAATTAGGATGGCATGGAATGGAATGTAGTGGAGTGGAGTGGAGTGTAATGCAGTGGAATGGACTGGACAGGAATGGAATGGTATGTCATGCAGTGGAGTGGAGTGGAATACAATTAAATGGAATGTAATAGAATGGAAAGGAAGGAAATGCAATGAAATGCTAAAATGAAATGTGAGCTGAGATTGTGCCAGTTAATTCCAGGGACAGAGTGAGATCCTGACGAAGAAAAGGAATGTAGTGCAATAGTGTTTAATGAAATCGAATGGAAAGAAGTGGAGAATAGTTGACTGGAGTGGGGTGTAATGGAGGGGAATGGAATGGTATGGAGTGGAATGGAATGGAGTGGAGTGGAGTGCAGAAAAGTGGAGTGGAATAGAGTCGAATGCAATGGGATGGAATGGTGTGGAGTGGAGTGGAGTGGAGTGGAGTGGAGTGGAGTGGAATGCAATGGAATGGTGAAATGAAATGTGAGCTGAGATTGTGCCACGGCTCTCCAGCCAGTGTGATAGAGTGAGATTTTCTCGACAGAAATTAATGGAATGGAATGAAATGGAAAGGAATGGAGTGGAGTGGAGTGCAGTGGATTCGAGTGGAATGGCATGGAATGGGATGGATGGGAAAGCAATGGAGTGGAGTGGAGTGCATTAGAGTTGAGTGGAATGGAATGGGATGGAGGGGAGAAGAGTGGAGTAGAGTGGGGTGGAATTGAGTTGAATGGAATGGAATGGAATTCAACAGAGTAGAGTGGAGTGGAATGGAATGAAATGGAGTGGAATGGAATGGAGAAATGAAATGTCAGCTGAGATTGTGCCACTGCACTCCAGGATGGAAGCCACAGAGAGATCCTGTTGAAAGAAAGGGATGGAATGGATAGGAGTGAATGGAATGGAATGGAATGGAATGGAATGGAATGGAATGGAATGGAATGGGTGGAATGGAATGGAGCCAATTGGAGTGAAGTGGAGTGGAGTCTAATGGAATGGAATTGAGTGGAGAGCAATGGAATGGAATAGAATGGAATAGAATGGTGAAAGGAAGTGGGAGCTGAAATTGTGCCACTGCACTTCAGACTGTGTGACAGATTGAGATCTTGTCAAAAGAAAAGAATGGAATGGAATGGAATGGAATGGAATGGAACGGAAATGAAAGAAGTGCAACGGAGTGGAGTGGAGTAGACTGGAGTGAAATAGAATGGGGTGGAATGGAATAGAATGGAATGGAATGGAATAGAATAGAATGGAATGGAATGGATTGGAATATAATGGAAACGTGAAATGAAACGCGATCTCAGATTCTTCCACTGCACTGCAATCTGGCTGAGAGAGAGGGAGAAACCATTCAAAGAAAGGAGTACAATGGAATGGAGTGGAATGGAATGGAGTGGAGGAGAGAGGAGTGGACACGAGTGGAGTAGAGTGCAGTGGAGTGGACAG
Organism: Pan paniscus; assembly: GCF_029289425.2. Classification (NCBI taxonomy): domain Eukaryota; kingdom Metazoa; phylum Chordata; class Mammalia; order Primates; family Hominidae; genus Pan; species Pan paniscus. Next base: position 18,948,770 of record NC_073273.2, on the reverse strand, counting down.
GAGTGGAGTAGAGTGGAGTGGAGGGGAATTGAGTGGAATAGAATGGGAAGGAGGGGATTTGAATGTAGTGGAGAGTAGTAGAGTGGAATGGATTCGAGTGGATTGCAGTGGTGTGGACTGGAGTGGAAAGGAATGGAATGGAATTTATTGGAATGGAGTGGAGTGGAGTGGAGTTGAATGGAGTGAAGTGCAATGGAATAGAGTTAGATGGAATGGAATGGAATGCAAAGGAATGGAATGCAATGGAATGGAATGCCACGGAATGGAATGGAATAGAAAGGAAAAATGAAATGTGAGGTGAGATTGTGCCACCGTACTGCAGCCAGGGTGAGAAAGGGAGATCCTGTCAAAAGAAAGCAATGGAATGCATGGGAGAGGAATGGAATGGAATGGAGTGGAGTGGAGTGGAGAGGAGAGGAATGGGTTGAAGTGGAATGGAGAGGATTGGAGTGGAGTCGAGTGGAATGAAAGGGAACAGAATGGAGTGAAGTGGAGTGGAATGGAATGGAATGGAATGGAATGGAATGGCATGGCATGGCATGGAATGGCATGGCATGGCATGGAATGGAATGGAATGGAATGGAATGAAATGGAATGGAAAGGAATGGAATAGAATGGTGTAATTAAATGGGGGTTGAGATGGTGCCACTGCACTCCGGCCAGGGTAACAGAGTGAGATCCTGTCGAAAGAAAGGAATGGAATGGAATGGAGTGGTAAGGAATGGAATGGAATGGCGTGGATTAGTGTGGAGCGGAATGGAGTGAAGTCAAAATGAATGGAGTGGAATGGTATGATGAAATGAAATGAGAGATGAGATTGTGATACTGCACTCAAGCCTGTGTCACAGAGTGAGATTCTGTCGAAAGTAGGGCATGAAATGGAATGGAGCTTAATGGAATGGAATGGAATGGAATCGAATCGAATGGAATCGAATGGAGTGGAATGGAATGGGATGAAATGGAATAGAGTGAAGAGGATTTGAGTGGAGTGGAGTTGTGTGGAATAGAGTGGAACAGAATGGAATGGAATGTAATGGAGTGAAGTCGAGCGGAGTGGACAGGAGTGGAGTGGAATGGAGTGCAGTGGAGTGGAGTGGAATGGAAAGGAATGGAATGGAAAGGATTGGAATGGAATGGAATGGAATGGAAAGGATTGGAATGGAATGGAATGGTGGAATGAAATTTGAAGTGAGATTGTGCCTATACACTCCAGCCTGTTTGATGGAGGGAGATCCTGTCAAAAGAAAGGAAAGGAATGGAAAGGAGTGGAATGGAATGGAATGGAATGGAATGGAATGGAATGGAATGGAATGGAATGGAATGGAGTGGAATGGAATGGAATGGAATGGAATGGAATGGAATGGAATGGAATGGAATGGAATTGAGTGCAGTGGAGTGGAGTGGAGTGGATTGGAGTGGAGTGGAGTGGAACGTAATGGAATGGGATGGAATAGTGAAATGAAATGTGAGCTGAGTTTGTGCCACTGCACTCCACCCTGTGTGACAGAGTGAGATCCTAACGAAAGAAAGCAAAGGAATGGAATGGAATGGAGTGGAATGGAATGGACTGAGATTTAATGGAGTGGATTGGAGTGTGGTGTAGTGGAATGCAGTGGTACTGAGGGAAATGAAATGTGAGCTGAGATTGTGCCACTGCACCCCAGCCTGTGTGACAGGGTGAGATACTGTCATAAAAAAGGAGTGGAATGCAATGGAGTGTAATGGAATCAAATGGAATGGAATGAAATGGGATGGAATGTCCCAGAATGGAGTGTAGTGAAGTGTAGTGTTGTGGAATGAAATGGGATGGAGTGGAATGGAATGGACTGGAGTTGAATGGAGTGGAATGGATTGGAATTGAGTGGATTAGAGTGAAGTGGAGTACAATGGAATGGTATGAAATGGAGTGCAGTGGAGTGGAGTAGAGTGGAATGGAATGGTATTAAATGGAGTGGAATGAAGTGGAATGGAATGGAACACAATCCTGAAATGTAATGTGAGCTGAGATTATGCAACTGCACTCCACGCTGAGTGACAGAGTGAGATCCTGTGAAAAGAAAGGAATGGAAAGAAATGGACTGCAATGGAATGCTATGGAGTGGAAAGTTAAAATGAAAAGTAAACTGAGATTGTGTCACTGCACTCCACCCTGCGTCAAAGAATGATATCCTGACAAAAGAAAGGAAAGGAATTGAAAGGAGAGGAATGGAATGGATTGGGATTGAATGGAGTGGAATAGAGTTGAGTGGGGTGGAGTGGAGTGGAGTGGAATGGAGTGCAATGGAATGGTGAAATGAAATGTGAGCTCAGATATTGCCACTGCACTCTAGCCTCTGTGACTGAGTAAGATCGTTTGAAAAGAAATGAATTGAATGGAATGGACTAGAATGGATTGGAATGGAATGGAATAAAATGTAATTGGATGGAATGACATGTAATGGAGTGGAGTGGAGTGGAATGAAATGGGATGGAATGGATTGGAGTGAATTGGAGTGGAGTGGAGTGGACTGGAATGGAATGGAATGGAATGTGATGGAGTGGGATGGAGTGGAATCAGTTGGAATGTAATGCAATGGAGTGGAGTGGAGTGGTGTAGAATGGAGTGGAATGGACTGCGATGGAATAAAATGCAATGGAGTGGAGTGGAGTGGAGATGAGTGGAGTGGAGTGGAATGTAATGGAATTGAATGGGAAGGAATATTGAAATGAAATGTGAGCTGCGATTACCACTACACTCCACCCTGTGTGACAGAGTGAGATCCTATTGAAAGAAAGCAAAGGAATGGAGTGGAATGGAGTGGAATGGAATGGATTTGGATTTAATGGAGTGAAGTGAAGTGGAGTGGGGTGTGGTGTAGTGTAGTAGAGTGGTATGGAGTGAAATGAAATGGTGAAATGAATTGTGAGCTGAGATTGTGCCACTGCACACCAGCCTGTGTGACCGAGTGAGATACTGTTGAAAAAAATGAATGGAATGCAGCGGAGTGGAATAGAATCAAATGGAAAGGAATGGAAAGGAATGAAATGAGGTGGAATGGCAGGAAATGGAGTGTAGTGGAGCGTAATAGTGTGGAATGAAACGGGATAGAGTGGAATGGAATGGAGTGGAGTGGAGTGGAGTAGAGCCGAATGGAATGAGATAGAATGGAACTGAGTGGATTAGAGTGAAGTGGAGTGGAATGGAATGGTATGAAAAGGAGTGCAGTGGAGTGGAGTGGAGTAAAGTGAAATGGAGTCGAAAAGAATGGAATGGAATGGAGAGGAATGGAGTGGAATGCCATGATGAAATGTAATGTGAGCTGAGATTATGTGACTGTACTCCACCCTGAGTGACAGTGTCAAAAGAAAGGAATGGAAAGAAATGGACTGCAATGGAATACTATGGAGTAGAAATTTGAAATGAAATGTGAACGGAGATTGTGCCACTGCACTACACCCTGCGTGAAAGAGTGATATCCTGACGAAAGAAAGGAAAGGAATGGAATGGAGTGGAATGGAATGGATTGGGATGGAATGGAGTGGAATGGAGTGGAGTGGGGTGGAGTGGAGTTGAGTGGAATGGAGTACAATGGAATGGTGAAATGAAATGTGAGCTCAGATTTTCCCACTGCACTCCAGCCAGTGTGACTAAGTGAGATCATTTCAAAAGAAACGAATTGAATGGAATGGATAGGAATGGATTGGAATGGAACGGAATAGAATGGAATTCGATGGAATGGCATGGAATGGAGTGCAGTGGAATGCAATGAGATGGAATGGATTGGAGTGAATTGGAGTGGAGTGGAGTTGAATGGAATGGAATGGAATGGAATGGGATGGAGTGGGATGGAATGGAATTGATTGGAATGTAATGCAATGGAGTGGAGTGGAGTGGTGTAGAATGGAGTGGAATGGACTGGGATGGAATACATTGCAATGGAGTGGAGTGGACTGGAGTGGAGGGGAGTGGAGTGGAGTGGAATTGAATGGGATGGAATATTGAAATGAAATGTGAGCGGAGATTGTGCCACTACACTCCACCCTGTGTGACAGAGTGAGATCCTATTGAAAGAAAGCAAAGGAATGGAATGGAATGGAGTGGAATGGAATGGATTTGGATTAAATGGAGTGGAAGGAGTGGAGTGGAATGGAGTGGACTGTGGTGTAGTGTAGTAGAGTGGTATGGAGTGAAATGAAATGGTGAAATGAATTGTGAGCTGAGATTGTGCCACTGCACAACAGCCTGTGTGACCGAGTGTGATACTGTCGAAAAAAAAGGAATGGAATGCAATGGAGTGGAATGGAATCAAGTGGAATGGATTGGAGTGGAATGAAATAGGGTGGAGTGGCAGGAAATGGAGTGTAGTGGAGTGTAGTTGTGTGGAATGAAATGGGATGGAGGGTAATGGACTGGAGTGGAGTGGAGTGGAATGGAATGGTGTGAAATGAAATGCAGTGGAGTGGAGTAGAGTGGAATTGAATGGAAACGAATGGAATGGAATGGAGTGGAATGGAATGGAATGCAATGCTGAAACGTAATGTGAGCTGAGTTTATGCGACTGCACTCCACCCGGAGTGACAGAGTGAGATCCTCTAAAATAAAGGAATGGAAAGAAACGGACTGCAATGGAATGCTACAGAGTGGAAAGTTGAAATAAAATGTGAACTGAGATTGTGCCACTCCACTCCACCCTGCGTGAAAGACTGATATCCTCATGAAAGAAAAGAAAGGAATGAAATGGAGTGGAATGTAATGGATTGGGATGGGATGGAATGGAATGGAGTGGAGTGGGGTGGAATGGAATGGAGTAGAATGGAGTGCAATGGAATGGTGACATGAAATGAAGCTCAGATTTTCCCGCCGAACTCCAGCCTGTGTGACTGAGGGAGATCATTTCAAAAGAAACGAAATGAATGGAATGGACAGGAATGGATTGGAATTGAACGGAATAGAATGGAATTGGATGGAATGGCATGCAATGGAGTGGAGTGGATGGTGTGGAGTGGAGTGGAATGAAATGGGATGGAATGGAATGGAGTGAATTGGATTGAGTGGAGTGGAATAGAATGGAATGCAATGGAATGGAATGGAATAGAAAGTTCAGATGAGTGGATTGGAGTGGAGTGGAATGGAATGGAATGGAATGGAATTGAGTAGATTGGAGTGGAGTGGAGTGGAATGGAGTGGGATAGAATGGGATATATTGTAGTGGAGTGGAAAGGAGTGGATTGAAGTGGAGTGGAATGGAAAGCAATGGAGTGGAGATGAGTAGAATGGAGTATAATGGAATGGAATGGAATGGAATGGAATGGAATGGAATGGAATCGAATGGAATCGAATGGAACGGAATGGAAGGTTGAAGTGAAATTTGAGGTGAGATTGTGCCACTACACTCCAGCCTGTTTGATAGAGTGAGATCCTGTCAAAAGAAAGGAAAGGAATGGAAAGGAGTGGAGTGGAATTGAACGGAATGGAATAGAGTGGAGGGGAGTGGAGTAGAGTGGAATGAAATGGAATGAGATGGAATATTGAAATGAAATGTCAGCTGAGATTGTGCCACTGCACTCCACCCTGCGTGACAGAGTGAGATCCTGTCGAAAGAAAGCAAAGGAATGGAATGGAATGGAGTGGAATGGAATGGATTGGGATTTAATGGAGTGGAGTGGAGTGGAGTGTGGTGTGGTGGAATGGAGTGGAATGGAGTGAAATGAAACGGTGAAACGAAATGTGAGCTGAGATTGTGCCACTGCACTCCTGCCTGTGTGACAGAGTGAGATATTGTCGAAATAAAGGAATGGAATGCAATGGAGTGGAATGGAATCAAATGGAATGGAATGGAATGGAGAGAAATGGGATGGAATGGCAGGGAGTGGAGTGGAGTGAAGTGGTGTGGAATGAAATGGGATGGAGTGGAATGGAATGGAATGGAGTGGAGTGGAGTGGAATGGAATGGATTGGGATTTAATGGAGTGGAGGGGGTGGAGTGGAGTGGAGTGGAATGTAGTGCAATGGAATGGTGAAATGAAGTGTGAGCTCAGATATTCCTACTGCACTCCAGCCTGTGTGAATGAGTGAGATCGTTTCAAAAGAAAAGAATTGAATGGAATGGACTAGAATGGATTGGAATGGAACACAATAGAATGGAATTGGATGGAATGGCATGGAATGGAGTGGACTGGAGTGGATTGGAGTGGAATGAAATGGGATGGAGTGGAATGGAATGAACAGGAGTGGAGTGGATTGGAGTGGAATGGAATGGAATGGAAGGAAATGGAATTGAATGCAATGGTGAAATGTAATGTGAGCTGAGATTATGCCACTGCACATGAGCCAGGGTGACAGAGTCAGATCCTGTCAAAAGAAAGGAATGGAATGCAAAGGAATGGAATGGAATGGAATGGAATGGAATGGAATGGAATGGAATGGAATGGAGTGGAGTGGAGTGGAATGGAATGGAATGGAATGGAATGGAATGGAATGGAATGGAATGGGTGGAATGGAATGGAGCCAATTGGAGTGAAGTGGAGTGGAGTCTAATGGAATGGAATTGAGTGGAGAGCAATGGAATGGAATAGAATGGAATAGAATGGTGAAAGGAAGTGGGAGCTGAAATTGTGCCACTGCACTTCAGACTGTGTGACAGATTGAGATCTTGTCAAAAGAAAAGAATGGAATGGAATGGAATGGAATGGAATGGAACGGAAATGAAAGAAGTGCAACGGAGTGGAGTGGAGTAGACTGGAGTGAAATAGAATGGGGTGGAATGGAATAGAATGGAATGGAATGGAATAGAATAGAATGGAATGGAATGGATTGGAATATAATGGAAACGTGAAATGAAACGCGATCTCAGATTCTTCCACTGCACTGCAATCTGGCTGAGAGAGAGGGAGAAACCATTCAAAGAAAGGAGTACAATGGAATGGAGTGGAATGGAATGGAGTGGAGGAGAGAGGAGTGGACACGAGTGGAGTAGAGTGCAGTGGAGTGGACAGGAGTGGAGTAGAGTGGAGTGGAGGGGAATTGAGTGGAATAGAATGGGAAGGAGGGGATTTGAATGTAGTGGAGAGTAGTAGAGTGGAATGGATTCGAGTGGATTGCAGTGGTGTGGACTGGAGTGGAAAGGAATGGAATGGAATTTATTGGAATGGAGTGGAGTGGAGTGGAGTTGAATGGAGTGAAGTGCAATGGAATAGAGTTAGATGGAATGGAATGGAATGCAAAGGAATGGAATGCAATGGAATGGAATGCCACGGAATGGAATGGAATAGAAAGGAAAAATGAAATGTGAGGTGAGATTGTGCCACCGTACTGCAGCCAGGGTGAGAAAGGGAGATCCTGTCAAAAGAAAGCAATGGAATGCATGGGAGAGGAATGGAATGGAATGGAGTGGAGTGGAGTGGAGAGGAGAGGAATGGGTTGAAGTGGAATGGAGAGGATTGGAGTGGAGTCGAGTGGAATGAAAGGGAACAGAATGGAGTGAAGTGGAGTGGAATGGAATGGAATGGAATGGAATGGAATGGCATGGCATGGCATGGAATGGCATGGCATGGCATGGAATGGAATGGAATGGAATGGAATGAAATGGAATGGAAAGGAATGGAATAGAATGGTGTAATTAAATGGGGGTTGAGATGGTGCCACTGCACTCCGGCCAGGGTAACAGAGTGAGATCCTGTCGAAAGAAAGGAATGGAATGGAATGGAGTGGTAAGGAATGGAATGGAATGGCGTGGATTAGTGTGGAGCGGAATGGAGTGAAGTCAAAATGAATGGAGTGGAATGGTATGATGAAATGAAATGAGAGATGAGATTGTGATACTGCACTCAAGCCTGTGTCACAGAGTGAGATTCTGTCGAAAGTAGGGCATGAAATGGAATGGAGCTTAATGGAATGGAATGGAATGGAATCGAATCGAATGGAATCGAATGGAGTGGAATGGAATGGGATGAAATGGAATAGAGTGAAGAGGATTTGAGTGGAGTGGAGTTGTGTGGAATAGAGTGGAACAGAATGGAATGGAATGTAATGGAGTGAAGTCGAGCGGAGTGGACAGGAGTGGAGTGGAATGGAGTGCAGTGGAGTGGAGTGGAATGGAAAGGAATGGAATGGAAAGGATTGGAATGGAATGGAATGGAATGGAAAGGATTGGAATGGAATGGAATGGTGGAATGAAATTTGAAGTGAGATTGTGCCTATACACTCCAGCCTGTTTGATGGAGGGAGATCCTGTCAAAAGAAAGGAAAGGAATGGAAAGGAGTGGAATGGAATGGAATGGAATGGAATGGAATGGAATGGAATGGAATGGAATGGAATGGAGTGGAATGGAATGGAATGGAATGGAATGGAATGGAATGGAATGGAATGGAATGGAATTGAGTGCAGTGGAGTGGAGTGGAGTGGATTGGAGTGGAGTGGAGTGGAACGTAATGGAATGGGATGGAATAGTGAAATGAAATGTGAGCTGAGTTTGTGCCACTGCACTCCACCCTGTGTGACAGAGTGAGATCCTAACGAAAGAAAGCAAAGGAATGGAATGGAATGGAGTGGAATGGAATGGACTGAGATTTAATGGAGTGGATTGGAGTGTGGTGTAGTGGAATGCAGTGGTACTGAGGGAAATGAAATGTGAGCTGAGATTGTGCCACTGCACCCCAGCCTGTGTGACAGGGTGAGATACTGTCATAAAAAAGGAGTGGAATGCAATGGAGTGTAATGGAATCAAATGGAATGGAATGAAATGGGATGGAATGTCCCAGAATGGAGTGTAGTGAAGTGTAGTGTTGTGGAATGAAATGGGATGGAGTGGAATGGAATGGACTGGAGTTGAATGGAGTGGAATGGATTGGAATTGAGTGGATTAGAGTGAAGTGGAGTACAATGGAATGGTATGAAATGGAGTGCAGTGGAGTGGAGTAGAGTGGAATGGAATGGTATTAAATGGAGTGGAATGAAGTGGAATGGAATGGAACACAATCCTGAAATGTAATGTGAGCTGAGATTATGCAACTGCACTCCACGCTGAGTGACAGAGTGAGATCCTGTGAAAAGAAAGGAATGGAAAGAAATGGACTGCAATGGAATGCTATGGAGTGGAAAGTTAAAATGAAAAGTAAACTGAGATTGTGTCACTGCACTCCACCCTGCGTCAAAGAATGATATCCTGACAAAAGAAAGGAAAGGAATTGAAAGGAGAGGAATGGAATGGATTGGGATTGAATGGAGTGGAATAGAGTTGAGTGGGGTGGAGTGGAGTGGAGTGGAATGGAGTGCAATGGAATGGTGAAATGAAATGTGAGCTCAGATATTGCCACTGCACTCTAGCCTCTGTGACTGAGTAAGATCGTTTGAAAAGAAATGAATTGAATGGAATGGACTAGAATGGATTGGAATGGAATGGAATAAAATGTAATTGGATGGAATGACATGTAATGGAGTGGAGTGGAGTGGAATGAAATGGGATGGAATGGATTGGAGTGAATTGGAGTGGAGTGGAGTGGACTGGAATGGAATGGAATGGAATGTGATGGAGTGGGATGGAGTGGAATCAGTTGGAATGTAATGCAATGGAGTGGAGTGGAGTGGTGTAGAATGGAGTGGAATGGACTGCGATGGAATAAAATGCAATGGAGTGGAGTGGAGTGGAGATGAGTGGAGTGGAGTGGAATGTAATGGAATTGAATGGGAAGGAATATTGAAATGAAATGTGAGCTGCGATTACCACTACACTCCACCCTGTGTGACAGAGTGAGATCCTATTGAAAGAAAGCAAAGGAATGGAGTGGAATGGAGTGGAATGGAATGGATTTGGATTTAATGGAGTGAAGTGAAGTGGAGTGGGGTGTGGTGTAGTGTAGTAGAGTGGTATGGAGTGAAATGAAATGGTGAAATGAATTGTGAGCTGAGATTGTGCCACTGCACACCAGCCTGTGTGACCGAGTGAGATACTGTTGAAAAAAATGAATGGAATGCAGCGGAGTGGAATAGAATCAAATGGAAAGGAATGGAAAGGAATGAAATGAGGTGGAATGGCAGGAAATGGAGTGTAGTGGAGCGTAATAGTGTGGAATGAAACGGGATAGAGTGGAATGGAATGGAGTGGAGTGGAGTGGAGTGGAGTAGAGCCGAATGGAATGAGATAGAATGGAACTGAGTGGATTAGAGTGAAGTGGAGTGGAATGGAATGGTATGAAAAGGAGTGCAGTGGAGTGGAGTGGAGTAAAGTGAAATGGAGTCGAAAAGAATGGAATGGAATGGAGAGGAATGGAGTGGAATGCCATGATGAAATGTAATGTGAGCTGAGATTATGTGACTGTACTCCACCCTGAGTGACAGTGTCAAAAGAAAGGAATGGAAAGAAATGGACTGCAATGGAATACTATGGAGTAGAAATTTGAAATGAAATGTGAACGGAGATTGTGCCACTGCACTACACCCTGCGTGAAAGAGTGATATCCTGACGAAAGAAAGGAAAGGAATGGAATGGAGTGGAATGGAATGGATTGGGATGGAATGGAGTGGAATGGAGTGGAGTGGGGTGGAGTGGAGTTGAGTGGAATGGAGTACAATGGAATGGTGAAATGAAATGTGAGCTCAGATTTTCCCACTGCACTCCAGCCAGTGTGACTAAGTGAGATCATTTCAAAAGAAACGAATTGAATGGAATGGATAGGAATGGATTGGAATGGAACGGAATAGAATGGAATTCGATGGAATGGCATGGAATGGAGTGCAGTGGAATGCAATGAGATGGAATGGATTGGAGTGAATTGGAGTGGAGTGGAGTTGAATGGAATGGAATGGAATGGAATGGGATGGAGTGGGATGGAATGGAATTGATTGGAATGTAATGCAATGGAGTGGAGTGGAGTGGTGTAGAATGGAGTGGAATGGACTGGGATGGAATACATTGCAATGGAGTGGAGTGGACTGGAGTGGAGGGGAGTGGAGTGGAGTGGAATTGAATGGGATGGAATATTGAAATGAAATGTGAGCGGAGATTGTGCCACTACACTCCACCCTGTGTGACAGAGTGAGATCCTATTGAAAGAAAGCAAAGGAATGGAATGGAATGGAGTGGAATGGAATGGATTTGGATTAAATGGAGTGGAAGGAGTGGAGTGGAATGGAGTGGACTGTGGTGTAGTGTAGTAGAGTGGTATGGAGTGAAATGAAATGGTGAAATGAATTGTGAGCTGAGATTGTGCCACTGCACAACAGCCTGTGTGACCGAGTGTGATACTGTCGAAAAAAAAGGAATGGAATGCAATGGAGTGGAATGGAATCAAGTGGAATGGATTGGAGTGGAATGAAATAGGGTGGAGTGGCAGGAAATGGAGTGTAGTGGAGTGTAGTTGTGTGGAATGAAATGGGATGGAGGGTAATGGACTGGAGTGGAGTGGAGTGGAATGGAATGGTGTGAAATGAAATGCAGTGGAGTGGAGTAGAGTGGAATTGAATGGAAACGAATGGAATGGAATGGAGTGGAATGGAATGGAATGCAATGCTGAAACGTAATGTGAGCTGAGTTTATGCGACTGCACTCCACCCGGAGTGACAGAGTGAGATCCTCTAAAATAAAGGAATGGAAAGAAACGGACTGCAATGGAATGCTACAGAGTGGAAAGTTGAAATAAAATGTGAACTGAGATTGTGCCACTCCACTCCACCCTGCGTGAAAGACTGATATCCTCATGAAAGAAAAGAAAGGAATGAAATGGAGTGGAATGTAATGGATTGGGATGGGATGGAATGGAATGGAGTGGAGTGGGGTGGAATGGAATGGAGTAGAATGGAGTGCAATGGAATGGTGACATGAAATGAAGCTCAGATTTTCCCGCCGAACTCCAGCCTGTGTGACTGAGGGAGATCATTTCAAAAGAAACGAAATGAATGGAATGGACAGGAATGGATTGGAATTGAACGGAATAGAATGGAATTGGATGGAATGGCATGCAATGGAGTGGAGTGGATGGTGTGGAGTGGAGTGGAATGAAATGGGATGGAATGGAATGGAGTGAATTGGATTGAGTGGAGTGGAATAGAATGGAATGCAATGGAATGGAATGGAATAGAAAGTTCAGATGAGTGGATTGGAGTGGAGTGGAATGGAATGGAATGGAATGGAATTGAGTAGATTGGAGTGGAGTGGAGTGGAATGGAGTGGGATAGAATGGGATATATTGTAGTGGAGTGGAAAGGAGTGGATTGAAGTGGAGTGGAATGGAAAGCAATGGAGTGGAGATGAGTAGAATGGAGTATAATGGAATGGAATGGAATGGAATGGAATGGAATGGAATGGAATCGAATGGAATCGAATGGAACGGAATGGAAGGTTGAAGTGAAATTTGAGGTGAGATTGTGCCACTACACTCCAGCCTGTTTGATAGAGTGAGATCCTGTCAAAAGAAAGGAAAGGAATGGAAAGGAGTGGAGTGGAATTGAACGGAATGGAATAGAGTGGAGGGGAGTGGAGTAGAGTGGAATGAAATGGAATGAGATGGAATATTGAAATGAAATGTCAGCTGAGATTGTGCCACTGCACTCCACCCTGCGTGACAGAGTGAGATCCTGTCGAAAGAAAGCAAAGGAATGGAATGGAATGGAGTGGAATGGAATGGATTGGGATTTAATGGAGTGGAGTGGAGTGGAGTGTGGTGTGGTGGAATGGAGTGGAATGGAGTGAAATGAAACGGTGAAACGAAATGTGAGCTGAGATTGTGCCACTGCACTCCTGCCTGTGTGACAGAGTGAGATATTGTCGAAATAAAGGAATGGAATGCAATGGAGTGGAATGGAATCAAATGGAATGGAATGGAATGGAGAGAAATGGGATGGAATGGCAGGGAGTGGAGTGGAGTGAAGTGGTGTGGAATGAAATGGGATGGAGTGGAATGGAATGGAATGGAGTGGAGTGGAGTGGAATGGAATGGATTGGGATTTAATGGAGTGGAGGGGGTGGAGTGGAGTGGAGTGGAATGTAGTGCAATGGAATGGTGAAATGAAGTGTGAGCTCAGATATTCCTACTGCACTCCAGCCTGTGTGAATGAGTGAGATCGTTTCAAAAGAAAAGAATTGAATGGAATGGACTAGAATGGATTGGAATGGAACACAATAGAATGGAATTGGATGGAATGGCATGGAATGGAGTGGACTGGAGTGGATTGGAGTGGAATGAAATGGGATGGAGTGGAATGGAATGAACAGGAGTGGAGTGGATTGGAGTGGAATGGAATGGAATGGAAGGAAATGGAATTGAATGCAATGGTGAAATGTAATGTGAGCTGAGATTATGCCACTGCACATGAGCCAGGGTGACAGAGTCAGATCCTGTCAAAAGAAAGGAATGGAATGCAAAGGAATGGAATGGAATGGAATGGAATGGAATGGAATGGAATGGAATGGAATGGAATGGAGTGGAGTGGAGTGGAATGGAATGGAATGGAATGGAATGGAATGGAATGGAATGGAGTGGAGTGGAGTGGAGTGGAATGGAATGGAATGGAGTGGAATGGAATGGAATGTAGTGGAGTGGAATGGAATGGAGTGGAGTTGAGTGGAATGGAGTGAAGTGGAGTTGTGTGGAGTGGTGTGGATTGGAGTGGAATGGAATGGAGAGGAATGGAATGGAATGGAAAAGAATGGAATGGAATCGAGTGGAATAGAGTGGAGAGGAGTAGAATAGAGTGAAATGAAACGGGAGGTAATGGAACAAATGGGAGTGGAGTGTAGTGGAATGGAGTGGAATGGACTAGAATGGAATGGCATGGAGTGGAGTGGAGAGGAGTGCAGTGCAATGGATTGGAAATCAAGGGAATGTAATGTAATAGAATGGAGCAGAATGGAATGGAAAGAAATGGAATGGAATGGAATGGAATGGAATGGAATGGAATGGAATGGAATGGAGTGGAGTGGAGAGGAGTGGAGTGGAGTGGACTGCAATGGAGTGGAATGGAATATGATGAAATGCAATGGAGAGGAGTGGAGTGGAGTGGATTGGAATGCAATGGAATGGAAAGGGATTGAGTGGAATAGAGTGGATTGTGCTAGATTGGAGTGGAGTGGACTGGAGTGGAATGGAGCAGAGTTGAGTCGACTGGAGTGGAGTGGAGGGTAATGGAAAGAATTAAATGGAATGGAAAGGAATGGTGAAACGAAATGTGAGCTGAGGTTTTGCCACGACACTCCATCCTGGGTGACAGAGTGAGATCCTGTTGAACGAAAGGAATGCAATGGAAGTGAGTGGAATGGAATACAACAGAGTGGAGGGGAATGGAGTAGATTGGCGTGGAATGGAGTGAAATGGAATGGAATGGAATGAGGCAGAGTGGAGTGGAGTGGAGTGGAATGGAATGGAATGAAATGGAATGGAGTGGAATGCATTGTAATGGAATGCAATGGAATGTTGAAATGAAATGCCAGCTGAGATTATGCCACGTTACTCCAGCCTTGGTGATAAAGTGAGATCCTGTCGAAAGAACAGAGTGGAATGGCAAAGAGAGGAATGGAGTGTAATGGAATGGAATGGATTGTAGTGGAGTGGAGTGGAGTGGACTGGAACAGAGTGGAATGGAATGGAATTGGGAGGAATGGAGTGGAATGGAAGGGGATGGAATGGAATGGAGTGGATTGGAGTAGAGTGGAGTGTAGTTGAGTGGAATGGAATGCAACGGAGTGGAGTGGAGTGGAATGGAATTTAATAGAATGAAATGGAATGGAATTTAATGAAAAGGAATGGAATGAACTGGAATAGAATGGAATGCAATAGAATCGAATGGAACATTTTAATGAAAAGTGAGTTGAGATTGGGCCTCTGCACTCCAGCCCGGGTGACAGAGTGAGATCCTGTTGAAACAAAGGAATGGAATGAAATGGAGTGGAATGACATGGAGTGGAATGGCGTGGACTGGTGTGGAGTGGAGTGGACTGGAGTGAAGTGGAGTGGAATGCAGTGGAATGGTATGGTGAAATGAAATGTGAGGTAAGATTGTGCTACTGAAATCAAGCCTGTGTCACAGACTGAGAGTCTGTCGAAAGTAGGCAATGGAATAGAAAGGAGATTAATGGAATGGAATGGAATGGAACGGAATGGAATGGAATGGAATGGAATGGAATGGAATGGAAAGGAATGGAATGGAATAGAGTGGAAAGGAAAGGAATGGAGTGGAATGGAATGGAGTGGAGTGGTGTGTAATGGAGTGGAATGAGATGGAATGGAATGGAATGGAATGAAGTGGATTGGGGTGGACTGGAGTGGAGTGGAGTGGAATGGAGTGGAGTGGAACAGAACTGAACGGAATGTTACCTAATGGAATACAATGTTATACACTGAAATGTAATGTAATGGAATGGAATGGTTAAATGAAAGTTGAGCTGAGATTGTGCCACTGCATTCAAGCTTGGGGGGCAAAGTGAGATATTGTCGAAAGAAAAGTATGTGATGTACTGGAGTGTATTGGAATGGAATGGAATGGAATGGAATGGAATGGAATGGAGTGGAGTGGAGTGGAGTGGAGTGGAATGGAGTGGAATGGAGTGGAATGGAGTGAAATGGAAGGGGATGGAATGCAGGGTAGAGGAATGGAGTGGAGTGCAGTGGAAAAGAATGGAAATGAGTGAAGTGAACTTGAGTGGAGTGGAGTAGAATAAAGTGGAAAGGAATGGAATGGTGAAATGTAATGTAAGCTGAGTTTGTGCCACTGCACTCCAGCCTGTGTGACACAGTGAGATCCTGTCAAAGGAAAGAATGGAATGGAATGGAATGGAATGGAATGCAATGGAATGGAATGGAATGGAATGGAGTGGAATGGAATGGCATCAAATGGAAAGGAATGGAATGGAGTGGATTGGAGTGGAGTGTTGTGGAATGGAGTGGAGTGGAGTGGAGTCGTGTGGAAAAAAGTTGAATGGAATGGGAAGGAGTGGAATGGAATAGAATGGAATGGAGTGGAATTGAATGGACTGGAATGGAGTGGAATGGAATGGAATGGAATGAAATGGAATGGAATGGAATTGAAGGGAGTGGAGTGGAGTGGAATTCAGTGCAGTTGAGTGGAATGGAACACAAAGGAATGGAATGGAATGGAATGGAATGGAATGGAATGGAATGGAATGGAATGGTGAAATGTAATGTGAGCTGAGATTGTATCACCGAACTCCAGCCTGCGTGACAGTGTGAGATGATGTTAAAAGTAATGAATGGAATGGAACGGAGATGAATGGTATGGGATGGAATGGAATGGAATGGAATGGAATGGAATGGAATGGAATGGAATGGAATGGAATGAAAAGGAAAGGAGTGGAGTGGAATGGATTCGAATGGGATGGAATCGAATGGAATAGAGTGGAGAGGAGTGGAATGCAGTAGAGTGGAGAGGAGTGGAATGGAGTGAAATAAAACGGGATGTAATGGAAAAAATTGGAGTGGAATGTAGTGCAATGGAGTGGATTGAACTGGAATGTAATAGAATGGAATGGAATGGAGTAGTGTGGAGAGGAATGCCGTGCAATAGATTGGAATTAAATGGAACATAATGTAATGGAATGGAGCACAATGGAATGGAATGGAATGGAATGGAATTCAATGGAATGGAATGGAAAGGTGAAGGAAATGTGAGCTGAGATTGTGACACTGCACTCCAGCCTGAGTGACAGAGAGATATCCTGTAGAAGAAAAGGAATGGAATGGAATAGAGTGAAATGGAATGGAGTGGAGAGTAGTGCACTGCAGTGGATTCTCGTGGAGTGGAATGGAAGGTTGGGGAGTGGAATGGAATGAAGTGGAGTGGAGTGCGGTGAAGTGGAGTTGAATGGAGCGGAATGCAATGGGATTGAATGGAGTGAAGTGGAGTGGAGTGATGTGGAGTGGAGTGGAGTGGAATGGAATGGAATGTAGAATGAAATGTGACCTGAGACTCTGTCACTGCACTCCAGCCAGTGTGACAGAGCGAGATATTGTTGAAAGAAAAGCACAGAATGAAATGGAGTGGGATGGAATGGAATGGAATGGAATGGAATGGAGTAGAGTGGAATGGCATGGAATGGGATGGGATGCAATGGGATGGAGTGGAGAGGAGTAGAGTAGAGTGGAGTGGAATGAAATGGAATGGAATGAAATGGAATGGAATGGAATGGAATGGAATGGAATGGAATGCAGCAGAGTGGAGTTGAGTGGAATGGAAATTAATGAAATGGAATGGAATGCAATGAAATGGAATGCCATGGAATGGTAAAATGAAATGTGAGCTGAGATTGTGCCACTGCACTCCAGACTGGGTGAAAGAGTGAGATTCTGTCAAAAGACAGGAATGGAATGAAAAAGAGTGGAAAGGAATGCAATGTAGTGGAGTGGAAAGGAGTGGAGTGGAGTGGATTGGCGTGAATGGAATGGGATGGAGTGGAATGGAATGGAGTGGAAAGGAGTGGAGTAGAGTGCAGTGGATTAGAGTGGAATGGAATGGGATGGAATGGAAAGAAGTTGAGTGGATTGGAGTGTTGTGGAATGGAGTGGAATAGAATGGGAAGGAATGAAGTGGAGTGGAGTGGAGTGGGGTGAAGTGGAGTGGAGTGGAGTGGACTGAAATGGAATGGAATTTAAAGGAATGGAATGGAATAGAACGCTATGGTGAAACGAAATGTGAGCTGATATTGTTCAACTGCCCTTTAACCTGGATGACAGAGTGAGATTTTGACGGAAGAAAGGAATGGAATGGAATGCAGCGGAATGGAATTGAGTGGAATGGAACGGAGTGGAGTGGAGTGGAGTGGAGTGGACTGGAATGGAGTTGAGTTTAGTGGAGTGGAAAGGAATTTATTGGAATAGAATATTATGGAGTGTAATGGAATGGAGTGGAGTGTGGTGGAGTGGAGTGGAGTTGAGTGGAGTGGTTTGGAGAGGAATGGAGTAGAATGGAATCGAATGAAATGGAATACAGCAGACTGAAGTGGAACAGAATGGAATGGAATGGAATGGAATGGAATGGAATGGAATGGAATGCAATGGAATGCAATGGAATACAATGGAATGGTTAAATGAAACGTGAGCTGAGATTGTGTCACTGTACTCCAGCCTGGGTGACACTGAGAGATGCTGTTGAAAAAAAGGAATGTAATGGAATGGAGCGGAATGGAATGGAGTGGAGCGGAGTAGAGTGGAGTGGAGTGGACTGGAACGAAGTACAGGGGAATGTATTGGAAGAGAATGTTATGGAGTGGAATGTAACGGAGTGGAGCGGAATAGAGTGGAGTGGAGTGGACTGGAACGGAGTAGAGGGGAGTGGAGTGCAGGGGAATGAATTGGAATAGAATGTAATGGAGTGGAATGGAATGGAGTGGATTGTGGTGGAGTGGAGTGGAGTCGAGTGGAGTACATAGGAGTGGAATGGAGTGGAATGGAATCGAATGGAATGGAATGCAGCAGAGTGGAATGGAATGGAATGCAATGGATAAAATGGAATGGTTAAATAAAACGTGAGCTGAGATTGTGCCACTGCACTCCAGCTAGGTGACAGAGAGACATCCTGTCGAATAAAGGAATGGAATGGAAAGGAGTTGAATGGAATGGAATTAAGTGGAGTGGAGTGGATTGGCGTGAATGGAATGCAATGGAGTGGACAGGAGTGGAGTGGAGTGGACTGGAATGGAATCGAATGGGATGGAATGGAAAGAAGAGGAGTGGAGTGGAGTGGAATGGAGTGGAACAGAATGGGATGGAATGGAGAGGAGTGGAGTGGAGTGGACTGGAATGGAATGGAATTTTAGGGAATGGAATGGAATGGAATGGAATGGAATGGAACGGAACGGAACGGAACGGAATGGAATGGAACGGAATGGAACAGAATGGAACGGAATGGAATGGAATGGAGTGGAATGGAATGGAATGGAACGGAATGAAACGGAATGCATTGGAGATGAGTGCAGTGGAGTGGAGTAGGTGGAGAGGAGTGGAATGGAGTGAAATAGGACGACATGGAATGGAATGAAGTGGAGTGGAGTGTAGTGGAATGCAGTGGAATTTAGTGGAAGGTACTGGAATGGAATGGAATGGCGTGGAGTGGAGAGGAGTGGATTGCAATTAAATGGAATGCAATGGAAGGAAATACAATGGAATCGTGAAATGAAATGTGAGCTGAGATTGTGCCACTGCACTCCAACCTGAGGGACAGAGTGAGATACTGTCGAAGAAAAAGAATGGAATGTGATAGAGTGGAATGGAATAAAACGGAATGGAATGGAATGGAATGGAATGGAATGGAATGGAATGGAATGGAATGGAATGGAATGGAATGGATGGAAGGGAGTGGAGAGGAGTTTACTGGAATGGAGTGGAGTGGAGGGGAATGGAATGGTAGGGAGTGAGATGGAATGGAGTAGAGTGGAGTGCAGTGAAGTGGAGTGGAATGCAGTGGAATGCAATGATATAGAATGGAGTGGAGTGGAGTGGAGTTGAGTGGAGAGGAATGGAATAGAAAGGAATGGTGAAATGAAATGTGAGCTGAAAGTGCAACACTGCACTACAGCCAGTGTGACAGAGTGAGATTTTCTCGACAGAAAGTAATGGAATGGAATGGAATGGAATGGAATGCAATGGAATGGAATGGAATGGAGTGGAGTAGAGTGGAGTGGAGTAGTGTGGATTTGACTGGAATGGCTGGAATGGGGTGAGAGGGAATGCAATAGAGTGGAGTGGAGTGGAATTGAATGGGATGAAATGGGATGGAGTGTAGAGTAGTGGAGTAGGGTGAAGTGGAATGGAATGGAATGAAATGCAGCAGATTGGAATGGAATGGAATGGAATAGTATGGAATTGAATGGAATGCAATGCAATGGAATGATGAAATTAAATGTGAGCTGATATTGTGCCACTGCTCTACAGGCTGGGTGACAGAATGAGATCCTGTCAAAAGAAAGGAATGGAATGGATAGGAGTGGGATGAAATGGAATGTAATTGAATGGAGTGGACTGGAGTGAAGTGGAATGGAGTGGAATGGAATGGAATTGAGAGGAGTGGAGTGGAATGGAATGGAATGGAATGGTGAAGTGAAATATGAACTTAAATTTTGCCACCGCACTTTAGCCTGTGTGAGAGAGTGAGATCCTGTCGAAAGAAAGGTACAGAATGGAATGGAGTGGAACGGATTGGAATGGAAATGAATGGAGTGTAGTGGAGTGGAGTGGAATGGAGCAGAGTGGAATGGAATGGAATGGAATGGAATGGAATGGAATAGAATGGAAAGGTGAAATGAAATGTGAGCTGAGATTGTTCCACTGCACTGCAAAAAGGGTGAGAGAATGAGATCCTGGTGAAAGAAAGGAATGGAATTCAATGGAGAGGAATGGAATGGAGTGGAGTGAAGTCAAGTGGACAGAAGTGGAGTAGAGTGGACTGGAGGGGACTGAAGTGGAATACAATGGGATGGAGGGGATTGGAATGGAGTGGAGAGTAGTGGAGTGCAGCGGAGTCAAGTGGAATGCAGCGGAGTGGACTAGAGTGGAAAGGAATAGAAAGGAACGGAATGGAATGGAATGGAATGGAATGGAATGGAATGGAGAGGAATTTATTGGAGTTGAATGGAATGTAGGGGAATGGAATTGAATGAAATGGAATGGAATGGAATACAACTAATGGAATGCAACGGAATGTAATGGAATAGAACTCTGAAATGAAATGTGAGGTGAGATTGTGCCACTGCACTCCAGCATGGTTGAGGGAGTGAGATTCTGTCAAAAGAAAGGAATGAAATGTAAGAGAGTGGAATGGAATGGATTGGAGTGGAGTGGAGAGGAGTGTAATGGAGTGGAGTTGAATGGAATGGAATGGAATGGAAAGGAGTGGAAAGGAATGGAATGAAATGGAATGGAACGGAATGCAATGGAATACAATGGAATGGTATGGAATGTAATGGAATGCAACGGAATGCAATGGAACGGAATACCATGGAATGGAGTGCAATTGAATGCAAAGGAATAGCATGGTGAAATGTAATGTGATCTCAGATTGTGCCACTACACTCCAGCCTGGGTGAGAGAAAAAGATCCTTTCAAAAGAAAGGAATCAAATGGAAGGTGTGGAATGGAATGGAAGTGAGTGGAATGGAATGGAATGGGATGGAACGGAATGGAATGGAATGGAATGGAATGGAATGGAATGGAATGGAATGGAATGGGATGGAATGGAATGGAGTGGAGTGAAGTGGAGTTGACTGGAGTGGAATGGATTGGAATGGAATGGGATGGAGTGGAATGGAGTGGAATGGAGTGGAGTGGCATGGAATTGTATGGAATGGAATGGAGTAGATTGGAGTGGAGTGGAGTGGAATGGAATGGAATGGAATGGAATGGAGTGGAATGGTGAAACGAAATGTGAGCTGATATTGGCCACTGCAGTGCAGCCTTTGTGACAGAGTGAGATCCTGTCGAAAGAAAGGAATGGAATGGAGTGGAATGTAATGTAATGGAATTACATGGAGTGGAATGCAGTGGAGTGGAATGGAGTGAAATGGAATGGAATTGCCTGGAGTGGAGTGGAGTGCAGTAGAGTAGAATGGAATGGAATGGAAAGGAATGGAATGGAATGGAATGGTAAAATGAAATGTGAGCTGAGATTGTGTCATTGCACTCCAGCCTGGTTGAGTGTGAGATGCTGTTGAAAGAAACAGATGGAATGTAATAAAACGGAATGGAAGGGAATGGAAAGGAACGGATTGGAGAGGAGTACAGTGGAGTTTAGTGGAGCAGAGTGAAGAGGAGTGGAATGGAGTGAAATGGGATGGCATGGAATGGAATGAATTGGAGTGGAGTTTAGTGGAATGGAGGGGAATGGAGTGAAATGGAGTGGAATGGAATGGAACGGAATGGCGTGGAGTGGATGGCAATTAAATGGAAGGCAATGAAAGGAAATGCAATGGAATGGTGAAATGAAATGTGAGATGAAATGGAGTGCAGAGCCACTGCACTCCAGCCTGAGGGACAGAGTGAGATACTTTTGAAAAAAAGGAGTGGAATGTAATAGAGTGGAATGGATTGTAATGGAGTGGAGAGGAGTTGACTGGAGTGCAGTGCATTGGAGGGGAATGGAATGGTAGGGAGTGGAATGGGATGGAGTGGAGTGGAGTGCAGTGAAGTGGAGTGGAATGGAGTGGAATGCAATGGGATGGAATGGAGTGGAGTGGAGTGGATTAGAGTGGAAAGGAGTGGAAAGAAATGGTGAAATTAAATGTGAGCTGAAAGTGCGACACTGCACTACAGCCAGTGTGAGAGTGAGATTTTCTCGACAGAAAGTAATGGAATGGAATGGAAAGGAATGGAATGGAATGGAATGGAATGGAATGGAATGGAATGGAATGGAGTGGAGTGGAGTGGAATGGAATGGAATGGAGTTGAGTTGAGTGGAGTGGAGTGGTGTGGATTTGAGTCAAATGGCTTGGAATGAGATGGGAGGGAATGCAGTAGAGTATACTGGAGTGGAGTGGATTGGAATTGAATGGGATGGAAAGGGATGGAGTATAGAATAGTGGAGTAGAGTGGAGTGGAATGAAGTGGAATGGAATGGAATGGAATGCAGCAGAGTGGAATGGAATGCAATGGAATGCAATGGAATGGAATGCAATGGAATGGGGAAATGCAATGTGAGCAGAGATTGTGCCACTGAACTCCAGGCTGGGTGACAGAGTGAGATCCTGTTGAAAGAAGGGAATGGAATGAATAGAAGTGGAATGAAATGGAATGTAATTGAATGGAGTGGACTGGAGTGAAGTGGAGTGGAGTGGAATGGAATGGAATTGAGTGGAGTGGAGTGGAATGGAGTGGATAGAATAGAATGGAATGGAATGGTGAAGTGAAATGGGAGGTGAGACTTTGCCACTGCACTTCAGCCTATGTGACAGAGTGAGATCCTGTCGAAAGAAAGGAATGGAATGAAACAGAGTGGAATGGATTGGAATGGAAATGAATGGAGTGTAACGTAGTAGAATGGAGTGTATTGGAATGGAGTGGAGTGGAATGAAATGGAATACAATGGAATGGTATGGAATGGAATGGAATACAATGGAAAGGTGAAACGAAACGGGAGCTGAGATTGTTCCACTGCACTGCAAACTGGGTGAGAGAGTGAGATCCTGTAGAAAAAAAGGAATGGAATTCAAAGGAGTGGAAAGGAATGGAGTGGAATGAAGTGGGTGGACAGGAGTGGATTACAGTGCAGTGGAGGGGAATACAGTGAAAAACAATGGGATGGAGGGGACTGGAATGGAGTGGAGAGTAGTGGAGAGGAGTGGAGTCGAGTGGAGTGCAGTGGAGTGGACTGGATTGGAAAGGAATGGAATTGAGTGGAGTGGAGTGTATTGGAGTTGGATGGAGTGTAGTGGAATGGAATTGAATGAAATGGAATGGAATGGAATACAATTAATGGAATGCAATGAAATGGAATGCAATGTAATGGAATGGAATAGAGTGGTGAAACGAAATGTGAGGTGAGATTGTGCAACTACAATCCAACCTGGGTGAGGGAGTGAGATCCTGTCAAAAGGAATGGAATGTAAGGGAGTAGAATGGAATGGATTGGATTGGAGTAGAGTGGAGTGGAATGGGATGGTGTGAAATGGAATGGATTGGATTGGAGTGGAGTGGAGTGAAATGGAATAGAATGGAGTGGAATATAATGTAGTGGAATGGAGTGGAGAGTAGTGGAATAGAATGGAATGGAATGGAATGGAATGGAATGGAATGGAATGGATTGGGATGGTGTAATGAAATGTGAGTTAAGATTTTGACACTGCACTCTAGCCTGGGCAACAGAGTGAGATCCTGTCGAAAGAAAGGAATGGAATGGAATGGAGTGGAATGGAATGGAGTGGAATGCCGTGGATTGGTGAGGAGTACAGTGGAGTGAAGTGGAGTGGAATGATGAGGAATGGTACAGTGAAATGATATGTGAGATGCGATTTTGCTATTGCATTCAAGCCTGTTTCACAGAGTGAGATTCTGTGGAAAGTAGGGAATTAAATGGAATGGAGTTTAATGGAATGGAAAAGAATGGATTGAAATGGAATGGAGTTTAATGGAATGGAATGGAATGGAGAGGAATGGAATGGGATGGAATGGAGTAGAGTGGATTGGAGTGGAGTGGAGTAGAGTGGAGTGGTGTGAAATGCAGTGGAATGTAATAGGATGGAATTGAATGGAATGGAGTGACGTGGACTGGAGTGGAGTGGAGTGGAATTGAGTGGAGTGGAGTGGAATGGGATGGAATGGAATGGAAAGGAATGGAACTGTTAAATTAAATGTAAGCTGAGATTGTGCCACTGCATTCCAGCCTGGATGACAGAGTGAGATCCTGTCAAAAGAAATGAATGTAATATAATGGACTGTATTGGAATGGAATGGAATGGAGTGGAGTGGAGTGGAGTCGAGTGGAGTGGAGTGGAATGTGATGTAATGGTAAGGAACGGAATGGAGTGGAGTGGAAGGGATGGAATGGAATCGGATGGAATGGAGAGGAGACGAGTGGCGTGGCGTACATTGGAATTGAATGGAATGGAGTGAAGTGGACTTGAGTAGAGTGGAGTGGAATGGAATGGAATGGAATGGAATGCAATGGAATGGTGAAATGAAATGTGAGCTGAGATTATGCCACTGCGCTCCAGCCTCTATGGCAGAGTGAGATTCTGTTGAAAGAAGGAATGGAATTGTATCGAGCAGAGTGGAATAAAGTGGAGTGGAATCTAGTGGAATGGAATGTTATGGAATGGAAAGGAATGGAGTGGAGTGGAGTCGAGTGGTTTGGAATGGAGTGGAGTGGAGTGGTGTGGAATACAGTGGAATCGAATGGGATGGAGTGGAATGGAATGGAATAGAGTGGAGGGGAGGGGAATTCAGTAGAGTTCAGTGGAATTGAATGGAATGGAATGGAATGTTGAAAGGAAATGTTAGCTGAGATTGCCCTACTGCACTCCAGCCTGTGTGACAGTGAGATGTTGTCTAACGGAAGGAATGGAATGGAATGGAGTGGAATGGAATGGAATGGAATGGAATAGAGTAGAAAGGAGTGGAGTGGAATGGAGTGGAATGGAATGGAATGCAGCAGAATGGTGAAATGAAATGTGAGCTGAGATTATGCCACTGCGCTCCAGCCTGTATGGCAGAGTGAGATCCTGTTGAAAGAGGGAATGGAATTTAATGGAGTGGAGTGGAATAAAGTGGAATGGAATGGAGTGGAATGGAATGTTAAGGAATGGAGTGGAATGGAGTCGAGTGGTGTGGAATGGAGTGGAGTGGAGTGGAGTGGTGTGGAATAGAGTGGAATCGAATGTGATGGAATGGAATGGAATGGAATGGAATAGAGTGGAGCGGAGGGGAATGCAGTAGAGTTGAGTGGAATTGAATGGAATTGAATGGAATGGAATGGAATGTTGAAACGAAATGTTAGCTGAGATGGCGCTACTGCACTCCAGCCTGCGTGACAGAGTGAGATGTTGTCAAACGGAAGGAATGGAATGGAATGGAGTGGAATGGAATGGAATGGAATAGAGTAGAGACGAGTGGAGTGGTGTAGAGTGGAGAAGAGTGGAATGGAGTGGAATGAGACAGGATGTAATGGTATATAGCGTAGTGGAGTGGAGCAGAATGGAGGGGAATGGACTGGAATGTAATAGAATGGAATGGCATGGAGTGGAGTGGAGTGGAGTGGAATGGATTTGAATTAAATGGAATGGAAGGGAATGGAATGCAATGGAATGGTGAAAAGAAATGTGAGCTGAGAGTGTGCCACTGTACTCCAGCCTGAGTGAAAGAGTCAGATCCAGTCTAGGAAAAGGAAGAGAATGGAATGGATTGGAATGGAATGGAGTGGAGAGTAGTTGACAGGAGTGGAGTGGAGTGTAAGGGAATTGTATGGAGTGGAATGGAATGGAGTGCAGTGGAGTGCAGTGAAGTGTAGTGGAATGGAGTGGAATGCACTTCAATGGAGTGGAGTGGAGTGGAGTGGAATGGAATAGAATAGAGAAATGAAACGTGAGCTGAGATGGTGCCACTGCACTCCAGCCAGTATGAGAGACTGAGATCTTGTTGACAGAAAGGAATGGAATGGAATAGAGTGGAATGGAAGGGAATTGAATGGAGTGGAGTGGAGTGCAGTTTAGTGAAGTGGAGTTGAATGGAGTGGAATGAGATGGGATGGAATGAAATGAAAGGGAGTGGAGTGGAAAGGAGTGGAATGGAACTGGATGGAACAGGACAGAGAGGAGGGGAGTGGAGTAGAGTGGAGTGTAAAGCAGTGGAATGGAATGCAGTGGAAAGGAATTGAATGCAGCAGAGTGGAGTGGAGTGGAACGGAATGGAATGGAATGGATTGCAATGGAATAAAATGGAATGGAGCGGTTAAAAGAAATGTGAGCTGAGATTGCGCCACTGAACACTGTCACTGTGTGACAGAAAGAGATCCTGTAGAGAGAAAGGAATGGAATGGAATAGAGTGGAAAGGAATTGAATGAAATTGAATGGTGTCGAATGGAGTAGAGGTGAGTGGATTGGGGTGTAGCAGAATGGATTTGAATGGAATGGTATGGAATAGAATGGAATGGAGTGGAGTGGATTTGAATGGAGTGGTGTGGAATGGAGTGGAATGGCATAGGATGGATTGGAATGGAGTGGAGTGGAGTGGAGTGAAGTGGAATGGAATGGAATGGAATTGTTTGGAATAGAGTGGAGTAGAGTGCAGTGAAGTGCAGTGGAGTAGAATGGAATGGAATGGAATGGAATGGGATGAAATGGAATGGTGAGATGAAATGTGAGCTGAGATTGCACTGCTGCACTACAGCCTTTGTGACAGAGGGTGATGCTGTCAAAAGAAAGGAATGGAATGGAATGGAGTGGATTGGAGTGGAATGGAATGGAATAGAGTGGATTGGAGTGGAATGAAATGGAATGGAATGGAATGGAATGGAATCAATTGGAGAGGACTGGAGTGGAGTGGAGCGGAGTGGAGAGGAGTGGAATGGAGTGGAATGAGAAGGTATGGAATGGAATCTAGTGGTGTGGTGTGGAATTGAATGTAGTGGAGTTGCTGTAATGTAATGGAATGGAAGAGTGTGGAGTGGAGTGCAGTGGAGTGGAGTGGTGCAGAGAGGATTGGAATTAAATTTAATGGAATGGAATGGAATGGAATAGAATGGAATGGTGAAAAGAAATGGGAGCTGAGATTGTGAAACTGCAGTCCAGCCTGAGTTACAGCGTGAGATCCTCTCAAAGAAAAGGAATGGAATGGAATGGAGTGTAATAGAATGGAGTGGAGAGTAATAGACTGGAGTGGAGTAGAGTGGAATTTAATGAAATGGTATCGAGTGGAATGGAATGGAGTGGAGTGCAGTGAAATGAAGTGGAATGGAGTGCAATGCGATGGAATGGAAAGGAGTGGAGTGGAGTGTAATGGAATGGAATTGGATGGAATGGGGTGGAGTGGAGAGGCGTGGAGTCGAATGGAGTAGAATTGAGTGGAATGGAAAGGAATGGAAAGCAGCAGGGTGGAGTGGAGTGGAGCTGAGTGGAGTGGAATGTGATGAAATGGAATGCAGTGGAATGGAATGGAATTGAAAAGTGTGGAATGCAATGGAATGGAACGCAATGGAATGGTGAAATGAAATGTGAGCTGAGATTATGCCACTGCATTCCAGCATGGGTAACATAGTGAGATCCTGTCGAAAGAAATGAATGGAATGGAAAGGAGTGGAATGGAATGAAATGGAAAGGAATGGAATGGAATGGAACACAGTTGAATGGAATGGAATGGAACGGAACGGAACGGAACGGAACGGAACGGAATGGAATGGAATGGAACAGAATGGATGGGAACGGAATGGAATGGAATGGAATGGAATGGAATGGAATGGAATGGAATGGAATGGAATGGAATGGAATGGAATGGAATGGAGTTGAGTTGAGTGGAGTGGGGTGGATTCGATTGGCGTGAATGGAATGGGATGGAGTGGAATGGAATGGAGTGAACAGGAGTGGAGTGGAGCCAATTGGAGTGGAATGGATTGGGATGGAATGGAAAGAAGTGGAGTGGAGTGGAATGGAGTGGAAAGGAATGGGATGGAATGGAGTGGAGTGGAGTACCGTGGAGTAGAGTGGAGTGAATCGTAGTGGAGTGGAGTGGACAGGAGTGGAATGGAATTTAAAGGAATGGAGTGGAATGGAATGGAATGGAATGCTATGATGCAATGAAATGTGAGCTGAGATTGTACCACTGCACTCCAATCTGGGTGAGAGAGTGAGATCCTGTCAAAAGAAAGTAATGAAATTGAAAGGAATATAATGGAATGGAATGGCATAGAATGGAGTGGAGTGGAATGGAGTGGATTGGCTTCAATAGAATTGGATAGAATGGAATGGAATGGAGTGGACAGCAGTGGAGTGGAGTGGAGTGGATTGCCATACAATGGAATAGGATGGATTGTAAAATTGGAGTGGAGTAGAGTCGAATGAATTGGAATGGAATGGGATGGAATGGAGTGGAGTGGACTGAAGTGCAGTGGAGTGCAGTGGACTGTAATGGAATGGAATTTAAAGGAATGGAGTGGTATGGAATGGAATGGAATGGAATGGAAAGCTATGGTGCATTGAAATGTGAACTGAGATTGTTCCACTGCACTCCAAACTGGGTGAAAGAGTGAGATCCTATCAAAAGAAAGGAATGTAATGAAATGTAAATGAACAGAATGGAGTGGAGTGGAGTGGAGTGGAATGGAGTGGAGTGGAGTGGAATGGAATGAAATGGAATGCAATGGAATGGAATGCAATGGAATGGAGTGCAGTGGAATGCAATGCAATGGAATAGAATGGTGAAATGAAATGTGAGCTGAGATTGTGCCTCTGAACTCCACCCTGGGTGAGAGAGTGAGATCCTTTCGAAAGAAAGGAATGGAATGAAAGGGAGTGGAAGAAAATGGAGGGGAGTGGAATGGAATGGAATGCACTGGGGTGGAGTGAAGTGGATTTGAGTGGAGTAGAATGAAGTGGAATGGAATGGGATGGAGTAGATTGGAGGGGAGTGGAGAGGAGTGGAATGGAGGGGAGTGGAATGAAATGGGATGGAGAGGAATGGAGTGGAGTGGAGTGGAATGGAGTGGAGTGGAATTGAAAGGGATGGAATGGAATGGAGTGGATTGTAGTAGTGTGGAGTGGAGTGGAGTGGAATGGAGTCGAATGGAATGGAATGTAATAGAATGAAATGGATTTGACTGGAATGCAGTGGAGTGGAATGGAATGGAATGGAATGGAATGGAATGGTGAAATGAAATGTGAGCTGAGATTGGAAAAGTGCAGTTGAGCCTGTGTGACAGAGTGAGATCCTGTTGAAAGAAAGGAATGGAATGGAATGGAGTAGAATGGAATGAAATTGAATGGAATGTATTGGAGTGGAGTGGAGTGGAGTGGGATGGAGTAGCATGGAATCGGATGGAATGTAATGCAATGAAGTGGAGCGGAGTGGTGTTTTACGGTGTGGAATGGAACGGGATGGATTGGAATGAAGTGGAGGGGAGTGGAGTAGAATGAAGTGGAATGGAATGGAAGCGAATGGAGTGGAGTGGAGTACAGTGGATTGCAATGGCGTGGAATGGAATGGAATGGTGAAATGAAAAGTTAGCTGAGATTTTGCCAGTGCACTCCAGCCTGTGTGATAGAATGAGATGTTGAAAGAAAGGACTGGAATGGAATGGAGTGGAATGGAATGGAGTGGAGTGTAATGGAATGGAATGGAATGGAATGGAATGCATTGGAATGGAATGGAGGGGAGAGGAGTATAGTGGAGTAGAGTAGAGTGGAGAGGAGTGGAATGGAGTTGAATGGAACTGGATGGACTGGAATATAGCAGAGTGGAGTGGAGTGGAATGGAGTGAAATGTACTGGAATGGAATGGAATGGAATGGCATGCAGTGGAGTGGAGTGGAGTAGATTGGAATTAAATGGAATGGAATGGAATGCAATGGAATGTAATGGAATGGTGAAATGAATCTTGAGCTGAGATTTTGCCACTGTACTTCAGCCTGAGGGACAGAGTGAGATCCTGTCAAAGAAAAGGAATGGAATGCAATGGAGTGGAATGGAATGGAATGCAATGGAGTGGAGCGTAGTTTAATGGAGTGGAGTGGAGTGGACGGGAATGGAATGGTATGGCGTGGAATGGAATGGAGTGGAGTGCAGTGAAATATAGTGGAATGCAATGGGATGGAATTGACTGGAGTGGAGTGGAATTGAGTGGAGTGGAATGAAATGGATTGGTGAAATGAAATGTGAGTTGAGATTCTGCCATTGCACTCCAACCGGTGTGACAGAGTTAGATCTTGTAGACAAAAGGAATGGAATGGAATGGAATGAAATGGAATGGAACGAAATGGAATGGAATACAATGAAATGGAATGGAGTAGAGGGGAGTGTGGTGGAATGGTGTGGAATGTAATTGAATGGAATGAAATGGAATGGAAAAGTGAAAAGAATTGTGAGCTGAAATTGTGACACTGTGCTCCAGCCTAAGTGACAAAGTGAGATCGTGTTGAAGACAGAATGGAATGGAATGGAGTGGAATGGAATGAAATGGAATTGAATGGAGAGGAGTGGAGTGGAGTGGAGTGGAGTGGAATTCAGTGGAAAGGAATGGGATGGAATAGAATGGAATGGAGTGCAGAAGAGTGGATTGGTGTGAACTGGAGTGGAATGGAGTGGGAAAGAGTGGAATGGAATGGAATGGAATGGAATGGAATGGAATGGAGTGGAGTAGAATGATGTGCAGTGCAGTGGAGTGGAATGGAATGGAATGGAATGGAATGGAATGGAATGGAATGGAATGGAATGGAATAGTGAAGTGAAATGTGAGCTGAGATTGTGCCACTCCACCCCAGCCTGCGTGACATAGTGAGATGTTGTCGAAAGGAAGGAATGGAGTGCAATGGAGTGGAATGGAATGGAATGGAATAGTGTGGAGAGGAGTGAAGAGGAGTGGAATGAGACGGGATATAATGGAATATAGTGGAGTGGAGTGGAGTTGAATAGAGTGGAACTGACTGGAAAGTAATGGAATGGAATGGCATGGAGTGGATTGAAATTGACTGGAATTAAAGGGAATGGTATGGAATGCAATGGAATAAAATGGAATGGTGAAATGAAATGTGAGCTGAGATTGTGCCACTGCACTCCAGCCTGAGTGACAGAGTGAGATCCTGTCAAAGAAAAGGAATGGAATGGAATGGAGTGGAATGGAATGTAGTGGAGAGAAGAGGACAGGAGTGGAGTGCAGTTGAGGGGAATGGAATGGTATGGAGTGCAATGGAATGGAGTGGAGTGGAGTGCAGAGAAGTGGAGTGGAATGGAGTGGAATACAATTGGATTGAGTGGAGTGGAGTGGAGTGAAATGGAGAAATGAAATGTGAGCTGAGATTGTGCTACTGCACTCCAGCCAGTGTGACAGAGTGAGATCTTGTTGACAGAAAGGAATGGAATGGAGTGGAATTGAATGGAAAAGAATGGAGGGGAGTGGAGTGGAGTGGAATGGCGTGGAATGTAATGGAATGGATTGCATTGGAGTGGAGTGGAATGGAGTGGAAAGGAATTGGATGGATTAGGATGGAGTGGAATAGAGTGGAGTGGAATGGAATGGAATGCAGCAGAGTGGAGTGGAGTGGAGAGGAATTGTGTGGAATGGAATGGAATGGGATGGAATAAAAAGGAATGCGATGCCATGGAATTGTGAAATGGAATGTGAGCTGAGATTGTGTGACTGCACTGCAGCCTGGGTGACAGAGTGAGATCCTGTCGATAAAAGGAATAGAATGGAAAGGAGTGGAGTGGAATGGAATGGAATAGAATGGAATTGAATGGAGTGTAGTGGAATGGAGTGAAATGAATTTGCATGAATTGAATGGGTTGGAGTGGAATGGAATGGAGTAGACAGGATTGGACTGGAGTGGAGTGGATTGGAGTTGAATGGAATGGGATGGAATGGAAAGAAGTGGAATGGCATGTAGTGGAATGTAGTGGAATAGAATGGGATGGAATGGAATTGAGTGGAGTGGAGTGGAATGGATTGATTGGAATGGAATGGGATGGAATCAAAAGAAGTAGAGTGGAGTGGATCAGACTGGAGTGGAATGGAATGGAATGGGATGCAATGGAGTGGAGTGGAATAGAGTGAAGTGGAATAGAGTGGAGTGGACTGCAATGGTATGAAATTTAAAGGAATGGATTAGAATGGAATGGAGTTGAATGGAATGGAAAGGAATAGAATGGAATGGAATGGAATGGAATGGAATAGAATGGAATGGAATGGAATGGAAGGGAATGTCATGGTGAAATAAAGGTGAGCAGAGATTGTTCCACTGCACTCCAGCCTGGGTGACAGAGTGAGATCCTTTTGAAAAAAAGGAACGGAATGGAAAGGATTGAAATGTAATCGAGTGGAGTGGAAGGGAGTGGAGTGGAGTGGACTGAAGTAGAGAAGAATGGAGTGGAGTGGAGGAGAATAAAGTGGAATAGAATGGTATGGAGGGGAATGGAGTGGAGTGGAGTGGAGTGGAGTTGAGAGGAGTGCATTAGTGTGAAATGGAGTGGAATGCAATAACATGGAGTGGAACGGAATGGAATCGAATGGTGTGGAGTGTAGTGTATTGTAGTAGAATGGAGTGGAGTGGATGGCAATGGAATGGAATGGAGAGGAATTGAATTGAATGCAATGGAATGCAATGCAATGCAATGCAATGATGAAATCAAATGTGAGCAGAGATTGTGCCACTGCTCTCCAGCCTTGGTGAGAGCGTGAGATCCTGTAGAAAGAAAGGAATGGAATGGAAGGGAGTGGAATGGAATGGAATGGAGTGCAATGGAGTGGAGTTGAGTGGAGTGGAATGCAGTGGAATGGAAAGGGATGGAGTGGAATGGAGTCGAGTGGAGTGGAATGGAATGGGATGGAATTGAATGGAGTGGATTGGAGTGGAGTAGAGTGAAATTGAATGGAGTGGAGTGGAATGGAATGGAATGGAATGAAATGGAATGGAATGGAATAGAATGTTGAAATGAAATGCGAGCTGTGATTGTGTCACTGCACTCCAGCCTGTGTAACAGAGTGAGATCCTATTGAAAGGAAGGAATGGAAAGGAATGGAGTGGAATGGAATGGAGTGGAAGGGAGTGGATTGGAGTGGAGTGGAGTGATGTGGAGTGGAATGGATTGGAATGGAATGGTGGAAAGAAATGTGGGATGAGATTGTGGTAGTGCACTCCAGCCTGTGTCACAGAGTGAAATACTGTCGAAAGTCGGGAAAGAAATGGAATGGAGTGGAAAAGGAATGGAAAGGAATGGAACGGAAGGGGTTCGAATGGATTGGAATGGAATGGAGTCGAGTAGAGTGGTGTGGAATAGAGTGGAATGGAATGGGATGGAATGAAATAGAATAGAATGGAGTCGAGAGGTGTGGTGTGGAATGGAGTGGAATGGAATGGGATGGAATGGAATGGAATGGAGTGGAGTGGACTGGAGTGCACTGGAGGCTAGTGGAGTGGAATGAAGTGGAATGGAATGGAACGGAGTGTAATGAAGTGGAGTGGACTGGAGTGGAGTGGATTGCAATGGAGTCAAGTAGAGTGACATGGAGTGGAGTGGAATGGAATGGAACGAAATGGAAAGGAACAGAATGGAATGTAATGGTGAAATGTAATGTGAGCTGAGATTGTGCCACTCCACTCGAGTCTGGGTGATAAAGTGAGATCCCATCGAAAGAAAGGAATGTAATGTAATGGAGTGTATTCGAATGGAATGGAGTGGAGTAGAGTGGAGTGGAATGGAGTGGAATGCTTTGGGATGTAATGTAATGGAATAGAATGCATTGGAGTGGAATGGAGTGGATTGGAGTGGAATGGAGTGGAGTGAAGTGTGGTGGAATGGACTGGGATGGAATGGAATGGAATGTAGAGGAGTGGAGTGGAGTGGAATTTAATGGATTTGAGTGAAGTGGAATGGAATGGAATGGAATGGAATAGTATGGAATGGAATAGAAAGGAATGCAACAGTGAAATGAAATGTGAGCTGAGACTGTGCCACTGCTCTCCAGCCTGTGTGAGAGAGTGAGATACTGTCAAAAGAAAGGAATGGAATGGAATGCAGTGGAATGGAATGGAATGCAATTGAATTGGGTGTAGTGGAGTTTATTGGAATGGAATGGAATGGAATGGAATGGAATGGAATGGAGTGGAATGGAATGGTGAAATGAAACTTGAGCTGAGATTGTGCCACTGCACTTCAGCCTGAGGGACAGAGTGAGATCTTGTCAAAGAAAAGGAATCAAATGCAATGGAGTCAAATAGAATGGAATGCAATGGAGTGGAGAGAAGTTGAGTGGAGTGGAGTGGAGTGGACGGGAATGGAATGCTATGGAGTGGAATGGAATGGAGTGGAGTGGAGTGCAGTGAAGTGGAGTGGAATGGAGTGGAATGAAATGGGACGGAATTGACTGGAGTGGATTGGAATTGAGTGGAGTGGAATGAAATGGATTGGTGAAATGAAATGTGAGCTGAGATTCTGCCACTGCACTCCAACCATTGTGAGAGAGTTAGATCTTGTAGACAGAAAGGAATGAAATGGAATGGAGTGGAACGGAATGTCATGGAGTGGAGTGGAGCAGAGCGGAGTGTGGTGGAATGGCATGGCATGGAATGGAATGGAATGGAATGGAATGGAATGGAATGTTGAAATGAAATATGAGATGAAATTGTGACACTGCACTCCAGCCTAAGTAACAAAGTGAGATCCTGTTGAAAGACAGAATGGAATGGAATGTATTGGAATGGAATGAAATGGAATTGAATGGAGTGGAGTGGAGTGGAATGGAGTGGAATGGAATGGGATGGAATGGAATTGACTGGAGTGAAGTGGTGTGGATTGGAATGGACTGGAATTGAATGGGATAGAATGGAGTGGAGAGGAGTGGATTGCAGTGGAATGGAATGGAATTGAATGGCATGGAATGGAAAGGAATAGAACGGTGAAATGAAATGTGAGCTGAAATTATGACACTACACTAAGTCCTTTGTGAGAGAGTCAGATACTGTCGAAAGAAAGGAAAGGAATGGAATGCATTTGAATGGAATGGAATGAAATGGAATTGGGTGGAGTGAAGTGGAGTGGAGTGGAATGAAATGGAAAAGTATGGAATTGAATGGAAAGGAATGGAATGGAAAGTTGAAATGAAATGTCAGCTGAGATTGTGCCACTGCACTCCACCCTGTGTGACAGAGTGAGATCGTGTCCAAAGAAAGGAATGGAATGGAAGTTAGTGTAATGGAATTGATTGGGATAGAATGGAGTACAGTGGAGTGGAGTGGAGTGGAGTTGAGTGGAGGGAGAGGAATGGAGTGGAGTGGGGTGGAGTGGAGTGGAGTGGAATGGAATGGAATGGAATGGAATAGTGAAATGAAATGTGAGCTGAGATTCTTCCACTGCCCTCCAGCCTGTGTGACAGAGTCAGATCCTTTCAAAATAAAGGGAAGGAATAGAATGGAATGGAGTGGAATGGATTGGAATGGCATGGCATGGCATGGCATGGAAAGCAATGGCATGGAATGGAATGGAATGGCATGGAATGGAATGGAATGGAATGGAATGGAATAGAATGCAATGCAATGGTGAAATGTAATGTGACCTGACATTATGCGACTGCAGTCCAGCATGGGTGACAGAGTGAGATACTGTCAAAAGAAAGGAATGGAATAGAACAGAGTGGAATCAAATGAAATGGAACGGAATGCTGAAATGAAATGTGAAAAGAGATTCTGCCACTACACTCCAACCTTCGTGACAGAGTGATATCCTGTTGAAAGAAAGGAATGGAATGGAATGGACAGGTATGGAATGGAATGCAGTGGAGTGGAGGGGAGTGGGGTGGAGAGGAATGGATTGCGGTGGAGTGGAGTGGAGTGCAATGGAATGGAATGGAATGGAATGGAATGGTGAAATGAAATCTGAGCTGATATTGTGCCACTGCACTTCAGCTTGTGTGACTGATTGAGATCATGTCGAAAGAAAGGAATGGAATGGATTGGAGTGGAATGGAATGGAACAGAATGCAACGGAATGGAATGGAATGGAATGGAATGGAACAAAACAGAATGGAATGGAATGGAATGGAATGGAATGGAATGGAATGGAATGGAATGGAATGGAATGGAATGGAATGGAATTGAACAGGATGGAATGGCATGGAATAGAGTGGAGTGGAGTGGAATGAAATGGGATAGAGTGGATTGGAATGGAGTGGAGTAGCATAGAGTGGAGTGGAGTGGAGAGGAGTGTAGTGGAATGGAATGGAATGGAGTGGAGTGAAATGGAATGGAATGCAATGGTGAAATCTAATGTGAGCTGTGAATGTGCCCCTGCACACCATCCTGCGTGACAGAGTGAGATCCTGTCAAAAGAAAGTATTGGAAAGGGAAGGAGTGGAATGCAGTGGAAAGGAATGCAATGGAATGGAGTGTAGTGTAGTGTAGTGGAGTGCAATGTAATGGAGAGGAATTGAACCGAATAGAATGTAACGGAATGGAATCGAATGGAATGGAAAGGAATGGAGTGGAATGGAATGGAATGGCGGGGGAAGGAGTGTTGCAGAGTGGAGTTTAATGGAGTGGAATGGAATGGGATGGAATGGAATGGAATGAAGTGGAGTGGAGTGAAGTGGAGTGGAATGGAGTGGAGAGGAATGGAGTGGAATGGGATGGAGTGGAATGGACTGGATTGGAGTGATGTGGAATGGAGTGGAATGGAGCGGAGAGGAGTGGACTAGAGTGGAGTGGAGTGGAATGGAATGGAATTTAATGGAATTTAATGGAATTGTGAAATGAAATGTGTGCTGAGATTGTGCCACTGCACTCCAGTCTGGGTTTCAGAGTGGGATACTTTCAAAAGAAAGGAATCAAATGGAATGAAGTGGAATGGAATTGAATGGAGTGGAGTGGAATGGAGTTCAATAGAATGGGATGGAATGGAATGGAATGGAATGGAATGGAATGGAATGGAATGGAATGGAATGGAATGGAGTGGAATGGAGTAGAGTGGAGTGGAGTTTAATGGTGTGGAAAGGAATTTGATTTAATGGAATAAAATGGAGTGGAGTGGAGTTGAGTAGAGTGGAATGGAGTGGAACTCAATGAGATGGAATGGAGTGGAGTTGAGTGGAAAGCAATGGAATGGAATGGTGAAATGAAATGTGAGATGAGATTGTTCCACTGCACTCCAACCTGGGTGACAGAGTGAGATCCTGTCGAAGGAAAAGAATTGAATGGAATGGAGTTGAATGGAAGGAATTGAGTGTAATGGAGTGGAGTGGAGTAGAGTGGAGTGGACTGGAGTGTAGTAGAGCAGATTGGAGTTGAGGGGGTTGCAGCCGAATAGAATGGGATGCATAGGAATGGAATGATGTAGAGTGTAGTGGAGTGGAGTGGAGTCGAATGGAGACCAGTGCACTGCAAATGCCGTGGAATGGAATGGAATGGAATAGAATGGAATGGAATGGAATGGAATGGAATGGAATGGAATGGAATGGAATGGAATGGAATGGAATAGAATGGTTTGGAGTGGAGTGGAGTGGAATGGAATGGAATGGAATGGAATGGAGAAATGAAATATGAGCTGAGATTCACCACTGCACTCCAGCCTGGGTGAGAGAGTGAGATCCTGCCTAAAGAAAGGAATGTAATGGAGTGGAGTAGAATGTAATGAAGTGGATAGGAGGGGAATGGAGTGGAGTGGAGTAGAATGTAATGGAGTGGAATGGGTTGGAATGGAATGGAAAGGAATGGAATGGAAAGGAGTGGAATGGAATGGATTCCAATTGAATGAAATGAAATGGAATGGAATGGAATGGATTCCAATTGAATGAAATGAAATGGAATGGAATGGAATGGACTGGAATGAAAAGGGTTGGAATGGAATGGAATGGAGTGGAGTGGAGTGGTTTTGAAAGTAGTGGAATGGAATGGGATGGAATAAAATGGAATGGAGTGGAGTGGACTGCAGTGGAGTGGATGGAGTGGAAAGGATTGAGATGGAGTGTAACGAAGTGGAGTGGATGGCAGTGGGGTTGAGGGGAGTGGATTGGAGTTTAGTTGAGTGGAATTGAGTGGAGTGGAATGCAACAGAACAGAACGCAATGGAATGGAATTGTGAAATGAAATGTAAGCTGAGATTGTGCCACTGCATTTCGGCCTGGGTGACAGCGTCAGATTCTGTCAAAAGAAAGGGATATAATGTAATGGAGTGTATTGGAATGAAATGGAATGGAATGGAGTGGAGTCGATTGGCGTGGAATGGAGCGGAGTGGAATATGATGTAATGGAAAGGAACGGAGTGTAGTGTAGTGGATTGGATTGGAGTGGAATGGAATGGGATTAAATAGAGAGGAGAGGAGTGGAGTGGAGTGGAATTGAATGGAATGGCGTGAAGTGGAATTGAGTGGATTGGAGTGGAATGGAGTGGAATATAATGGAATAGAAAGGAATGGTGAAATGAAATGTGATCTGAGATTGTGACACTGCTCTCCAGCCTGTGTGACAGAGTGAGATCCTATTTAAAGAAAGGTATGGAATACAATGAAGTGGAGGGGAATGGAAAGGAATTGAATGGAGTTGAGTGGAGTGGAATGGAATGGAATGGAATGGAATGGAATGGAATGGAATGGAATGGAATGGAATGGAATGGAGTGGAGTGGAGTGGAGTGGCATGGAGTGGAGTGGAGTGGAGTCGAGTGGAATGGAATGGAGTGGAATGGAATGCAATGAAATGGAGTGGAGACTAGTGTAGTGCATGTAGTGGAATGGAATGGAATGGAATGAAATGGGATGGAATGGAGGGGAGTGGAGTGGAATGGAGTGGAATTGAAGGGAATGTAATGGAGTAGAATGGAATGGAGTGCAATGAAATGGAGTGTAGTGGAGTAGAGTGGATTGGAGTGGAGTGGAGGGGAGTGGAATGGAGTGAAGTGGAATGGGATGGAATGGAGTGTAGTAGAGTGGACTGGTATTAATGGAATGTACTGGAGTGGAATGGATTGGAGTTGAGTGGAATGGAATGGAATGCAATGGAATGGAATAGAATGGAATGGAATGGAATGGAATGGTGAAATTAAATGTGAGCTGAGGTTGTGCCACTGCACTATAGAATGTGGAGCAGAGTGAGACCCTGTCGAAAGAAAGGGATGGAGTGAAGTGGAATCGATTGAAGTGGAATAGAATGCAATGGAGTGGAGTTGAGTTTACTGGAGTGGAGTGGAGTGGAATGCTGTGGAATGGAATGGAATGGAATGGTGAAATGAAATCTGAGCTGATATTGTGCCACTGCACTTCAGCTTGTGTGACTGATTGAGATCATGTCGAAAGAAAGGAATGGAATGGATTGGAGTGGAATGGAATGGAACAGAATGCAACGGAATGGAATGGAATGGAATGGAACAAAACAGAATGGAATGGAATGGAATGGAATGGAATGGAATGGAATGGAATGGAATGGAATGGAATGGAATGGAATGG
The DNA here is from genome assembly GCF_029289425.2 of Pan paniscus. NCBI lineage: Eukaryota > Metazoa > Chordata > Mammalia > Primates > Hominidae > Pan > Pan paniscus. The sequence continues at coordinate 18,909,230 of NC_073273.2, read as the reverse complement.
AATTGAACAGGATGGAATGGCATGGAATAGAGTGGAGTGGAGTGGAATGAAATGGGATAGAGTGGATTGGAATGGAGTGGAGTAGCATAGAGTGGAGTGGAGTGGAGAGGAGTGTAGTGGAATGGAATGGAATGGAGTGGAGTGAAATGGAATGGAATGCAATGGTGAAATCTAATGTGAGCTGTGAATGTGCCCCTGCACACCATCCTGCGTGACAGAGTGAGATCCTGTCAAAAGAAAGTATTGGAAAGGGAAGGAGTGGAATGCAGTGGAAAGGAATGCAATGGAATGGAGTGTAGTGTAGTGTAGTGGAGTGCAAAGTAATGGAGAGGAATTGAATCGAATAGAATGTAACGGAATGGAATCGAATGGAATGGAAAGGAATGGAGTGGAATGGAATGGAATGGCGGGGGAAGGAGTGTTGCAGAGCGGAGTTTAATGGAGTGGAATGGAATGGGATGGAATGGAATGGAATGAAGTGGAGTGGAGTGAAGTGGAGTGGAATGGAGTGGAGAGGAATGGAGTGGAATGGAATGGGATGGAGTGGAATGGACTGGATTGGAGTGATGTGGAATGGAGTGGAATGGAGCGGAGAGGAGTGGACTAGAGTGGAGTGGAGTGGAATGGAATGGAATTTAATGGAATTTAATGGAATTGTGAAATGAAATGTGTGCTGAGATTGTGCCACTGCACTCCAGTCTGGGTTTCAGAGTGGGATACTTTCAAAAGAAAGGAATCAAATGGAATGAAGTGGAATGGAATTGAATGGAGTGGAGTGGAATGGAGTTCAATAGAATGGGATGGAATGGAATGGAATGGAATGGAATGGAATGGAATGGAATGGAATGGAATGGAGTGGAGTGGAGTAGAGTGGAGTGGAGTTTAATGGTGTGGAAAGGAATTTGATTTAATGGAATAAAATGGAGTGGAGTGGAGTTGAGTAGAGTGGAATGGAGTGGAACTCAATGAGATGGAATGGAGTGGAGTTGAGTGGAATGCAATGGAATGGAATGGTGAAATGAAATGTGAGATGAGATTGTTCCACTGCACTCCAACCTGGGTGACAGAGTGAGATCCTGTCGAAGGAAAAGAATTGAATGGAATGGAGTTGAATGGAAGGAATTGAGTGTAATGGAGTGGAGTGGAGTAGAGTGGAGTGGACTGGAGTGTAGTAGAGCAGATTGGAGTTGAGGGGGTTGCAGCCGAATAGAATGGGATGCATAGGAATGGAATGATGTAGAGTGTAGTGGAGTGGAGTGGAGTCGAATGGAGACCAGTGCACTGCAAATGCCGTGGAATGGAATGGAATGGAATAGAATGGAATGGAATGGAATGGAATGGAATGGAATGGAATGGAATGGAATGGAATGGAATGGAATAGAATGGTTTGGAGTGGAGTGGAGTGGAATGGAATGGAATGGAATGGAATGGAGAAATGAAATATGAGCTGAGATTCACCACTGCACTCCAGCCTGGGTGAGAGAGTGAGATCCTGCCTAAAGAAAGGAATGTAATGGAGTGGAGTAGAATGAAATGAAGTGGATAGGAGGGGAATGGAGTGGAGTGGAGTAGAATGTAATGGAGTGGAATGGGTTGGAATGGAATGGAAAGGAATGGAATGGAAAGGAGTGGAATGGAATGGATTCCAATTGAATGAAATGAAATGGAATGGAATGGAATGGATTCCAATTGAATGAAATGAAATGGAATGGAATGGAATGGACTGGAATGAAAAGGGTTGGAATGGAATGGAATGGAGTGGAGTGGAGTGGTTTTGAAAGTAGTGGAATGGAATGGGATGGAATAAAATGGAATGGAGTGGAGTGGACTGCAGTGGAGTGGATGGAGTGGAAAGGATTGAGATGGAGTGTAACGAAGTGGAGTGGATGGCAGTGGGGTTGAGGGGAGTGGATTGGAGTTTAGTTGAGTGGAATTGAGTGGAGTGGAATGCAACAGAACAGAACGCAATGGAATGGAATTGTGAAATGAAATGTAAGCTGAGATTGTGCCACTGCATTTCGGCCTGGGTGACAGCGTCAGATTCTGTCAAAAGAAAGGGATATAATGTAATGGAGTGTATTGGAATGAAATGGAATGGAATGGAGTGGAGTCGATTGGCGTGGAATGGAGCGGAGTGGAATATGATGTAATGGAAAGGAACGGAGTGTAGTGTAGTGGATTGGATTGGAGTGGAATGGAATGGGATTAAATAGAGAGGAGAGGAGTGGAGTGGAGTGGAATTGAATGGAATGGCGTGAAGTGGAATTGAGTGGATTGGAGTGGAATGGAGTGGAATATAATGGAATAGAAAGGAATGGTGAAATGAAATGTGATCTGAGATTGTGACACTGCTCTCCAGCCTGTGTGACAGAGTGAGATCCTATTTAAAGAAAGGTATGGAATACAATGAAGTGGAGGGGAATGGAAAGGAATTGAATGGAGTTGAGTGGAGTGGAATGGAATGGAATGGAATGGAATGGAATGGAATGGAATGGAATGGAATGGAATGGAATGGAGTGGAGTGGAGTGGAGTGGCATGGAGTGGAGTGGAGTGGAGTCGAGTGGAATGGAATGGAGTGGAATGGAATGCAATGAAATGGAGTGGAGACTAGTGTAGTGCATGTAGTGGAATGGAATGGAATGGAATGAAATGGGATGGAATGGAGGGGAGTGGAGTGGAATGGAGTGGAATTGAAGGGAATGTAATGGAGTAGAATGGAATGGAGTGCAATGAAATGGAGTGTAGTGGAGTAGAGTGGATTGGAGTGGAGTGGAGGGGAGTGGAATGGAGTGAAGTGGAATGGGATGGAATGGAGTGTAGTAGAGTGGACTGGTATTAATGGAATGTACTGGAGTGGAATGGATTGGAGTTGAGTGGAATGGAATGGAATGCAATGGAATGGAATAGAATGGAATGGAATGGAATGGAATGGAATGGTGAAATTAAATGTGAGCTGAGGTTGTGCCACTGCACTATAGAATGTGGAGCAGAGTGAGACCCTGTCGAAAGAAAGGGATGGAGTGAAGTGGAATCGATTGAAGTGGAATAGAATGCAATGGAGTGGAGTTGAGTTTACTGGAGTGGAGTGGAGTGGAATGCTGTGGAATGGAATGGAATGGGATGGAATGGAGTGGAGTAGAGTAGAGTGGTGTGGAGTGGAGTGAAGTGGAATGGAGTGGAATGTAATGAGATTCAATGAAATGGAGTGGAGTGGAGTGGAGTAGAGTGGACTAGAATGAAGTGGAGTGGAGTGGAATGGAGTGGAATGGGATGGGATGGACTGGAATGGAATGGAGTGGAGTGGAGTGGAGTGGAATGGAGTGGAATGGAGTGGGATGAAATGGGATGGAGTGGAGTAGACTGGAGTGGAGTGGCGGGTAATGGAGTGGAATGAAATGGAATGGAATGGAATGGAAGGGAATGGAGTTGAGTGGATTGAAGTGGAATGGACTGGAGTGGAGTGGATTGGAGTTGGGTGCAGTGGAGTGGAATGTTATGGAATGGAATGGAATGGGAAGCAATGCATTGGAAAGGTGAAGTGAAATATCAGCTGAGATTGCTCCAGTACACTCCCGCCTGGATGACAGAGTGACATCCTGTCAAAAGAAAGGAATGGAATGGAAGTTAGTGTAATGGAATGGATTGGGGTAGAATGGAGTGGAGTGGAGTTGAGTTGAGTGGAATGGAATGGAGTTGAAAGGAATGGAATCGAATGGAATGGAATGGTGAAATGAAATGTGAGCTGAGATTGTGACACTGCAGTCCAGACTTTTTGACAGGGTGAGATCCTGTCAAAATAAAGGAGTGTTATGCAATGGAGTTGAATGGAATGGAATGGAATTGAAACTGAGTATATTGGAGTGGAGTCGAGTGGAGTGGAGTGGAGTCAAGTGGAGTGGAGTGGATTGGAGTGGAATGTAGTGGAGTGGAATGGGATGGAATGGAATGGAGTGGAGTGGAGTGGAGTGGTGTGGAGTGGGATGGAATAGAATGGAATGGAATGCCACGGAATGGAATGGAATGATGAAATGAAATGTGAGCTGACACTGTGCCACTGCACTCCAGCCTGGGAGACAGAATGAGATCCTTTCAAAAAATTGTATGTAATACCCTGGATTGGAATAGAGTGGAATCGAAAGGAATGGAATGGAATGGAGTGCATTGGAGTGGAGTGGATTGGAGTGGAATGGAGTGGAATGGAATGGGACGAAATGGAATGCAGTGTAGTGGATTGGAGCACTTTGACGCCTATGGTGGAAAGGGAAATATCTTCACATAAAACCTAGACAGAAGCACGCTGAGAAACTTCTATGTGATTTGTTCATTCTTCTCACAGAGTTGAACCTTTCTTTTTATTTAACAGATTGGAAAGACTCTTTTTGTAGAATCTGCAAGTGGACACATGGAGCGATTTGAGGCATTTGGTGAAAAGAAAATATCTTCACATAAAAACTAGACAGAAGCATTCTGACAAACTTCTTTGTGATATATGCATTGAACTCACAGAGTTGAACTTTAGTTTTGATTGAGCAGTTTTGAAACACCATTTTTTTACTATCTGCAAGTGGACACTTGGAGTACACTGAGGCCTATTTTGGAAAAGGAAATATCTTCACAAAACTAGACAGAAGCATTCTGACAATTTTCTTTGTGATGTGTGTATTCATCTCACAGGGTTGAAACTTTCATTTGATTAAACAGCCTTGAAACACTTTGTACAATCTGCATGTGGACATTTGGAGCGCCTTGAAGCCTATGATGGAAAAGGAAGATTCTTCACATAAAAACTATAGAGAGAAACATTCTGACAAACTTCTTTGTGATGTGTGCATTCATCTCACAGAGTTGAACCTTAATTTCCATTGAACACTTTTGAAACACTCTTTTTGTAGAATCTGCAAGTGAACATTTGGAGCTCTTTGAGTCCTTTGGTGGATAACGAAATATCCTCAAATAATAACTAGACAGAACCATTCTGAGAAACTTCTTTGTGATGTGTGCATTCATCTCACAGAATTGAATATTTATTTTGATTGAACAGCTTGGAAACACAGTTTTTGTAGAATCTACAAGTGGACATTAAGGTTGCTTTGAGGCATGTGGTGGATAACGAAATATCTTCACATAATAACTAGAAAGAATCATTCTGAGAAACTTCTCTGTGATGTGTGCATTCATCTCAGAGTTGAATATTTCTTTCGATTGAGCATCTTGCAAACACAGTTTTTGTAGAATCTGCAAGTGGACATTTGGAGCACTTTGATGCCTATGGTGGAAAGGGAAATATCTTCACACAAACACGACACAGAAATATTCTGACAAACTCCTTCGTAATCTGTGCATTCGTCTCACGCAGTTGAACCTTCCTTTCATTGAGCAGTTCTTCAACACCCTTTTTGCAGAACCTGCAAGTGTACATTTAGAGCACTTTGAGGTGTATTGTGGAAAAGGAAATATCTTCACATAAAAACTAGATGGAGGCATTCTGAAAAACTTCAATGTGTTGTGTGCATTCATCTTACAGCGTTGAACCTTTATTTTGATTGAGCAGTTTTGCAAGACTCTTTTAGTAAAATCTGTAAGGGGATATTTGGAACGAATTGCATCCATTGCCGGTAAAGGAAATATCTTCACGTAAAATCTAGACGGAAGCATTCTGAACAACTTATTTGTGATGTGTGCATTCAACTCACGGAGTTGAACCTTTCTTTTGACTGAGTAGTTTTGAAACACTCTTTTTGTAGAATCTGCAAGTGGATATTTGGAGCGCTTTGCCGCCTATAGTGGAAAAGGAAATATCTTCACATAAAAACTAGACCGAAGTATTCTGAGAAACTTCTTTGTGATGTGTACATTCATCCCTCAGACTTGAACATTTCTTTTGATTGAGCAGTTTTAAAACACACTTTTTGTAGAATCTGCAAGAGGATATTTAGAGGGCTTTGTGGCCTACTGAGATAAAGGAAATATCTTCACTTAGAAACTAGACAGAAGCATTCCGGGAAACTCATTTCTGATATGCGCATTCATCTCACAGAGTTAAAACGTTCTTTAGATTAAGCCGTTTGGAAACTCTCTTTTTATAGAACCTGGAAGTAGAAATTTGAAGCACTTAGAGGTCTATGGTGGGAAAAGAAATATCTTCACATGAAAACAACACAGAAGCATTCTGAGAAACTTCTTTGTGATGTGTGCATTCACCTCACAGAGTTGAACTTTCTTTTGATTGAGCAGTTTTGAAACATTCTTTTTGTAGAATCTACATGTGCATATTTGGAGCTCTTTCAGGCCTATGGTGGAAAAGGAAATATCTTCACATAAAAACTACACAGAAGCATTCTGAGAAACTTCTTTGTAATGTGTGCATTCAAACAACAGAGTTGAACCTATCTTTTGATAGAGCATTTTTTAAACTCACTTTTTGTAGAATCTGCAAATGGATATTTGGAGACCTTTGGGGCATATGGTGGAAAAGGAAATATTTTTACATAAAAATTACACAGAAGCATTCTAAGAAACTTCTTTCTGATGTGTGCACTCATCTCACAGAGTTGAAACTCTCTTTTGATTGAGCAGTTTTGAAACACTCTTTTTGTAGAGTCTTCAAGTGGATATTTGCTGTGCTTTGATTCCTATTGTGGAAAAGGAAATATCTTTCCACAAAAACTACACAGAAGCATTCGGAGAAACTTCTTTGTGATGTGTGCATTCATCTCACAGAGTTGAACATTTCTTTTGATTGAGTAGTTTGGAAACACTCTTTTAGTAAAATCTGCAAGTGGATATTTGGTGCACTTGGAAGTCTATTGTGGAAAAGGAAATATCTTCACATAAAAACTACACAGAAGCATTCCAAGAAACTTGTTTGTGATATGTACATTCAACTGACAGATTTGAACCTTTCTTTTGATTGAATAGTTTTGAAAATATCTTTTTGTAGAATCTGCAAGTGGATATTTGGAGTGCTCTGAGGCCTATGGTGGAAAAGGAAATATCTTTACATAAAAACTACACAGAAGCATTCTGAGAAACTACTTTGTGATGTGTGCATTCATATCACTTAGTTGAACCTATCTTTTGATAGAGCAGTTTTGAAACTCTCTTTTTGTAGAATCTGCAAGTGGATATTTGGAGCCCTTTGCAGCCTATGGTGGAAAAGGAAATATCTTCACATAAAAACTACACAGACGCATTCTGTGAAACTTCTTTGTGCTGTGTGCATTCAAACCACAGAGTTGAACCTATCTTTTGAATGAGCAGTTTTGAAACTCTCTTTTCATAGTATCTGCAAGTGGATATTTGGAGCCTTTTGTGGCCTACGGTGGGAAAATAAATATCTTCATATAAAAACTACACAGAAGCATTCTGAGAAACTTCTCAGTGATGTGAGCATTCTTCTCACATAGTTGAACCTTTCTTTTGATTGAGCAGTTTTGAAACACTGTTTTTTTAGAATCTGCAAGTGAATATTTGGAGGCTTTTGGGGCTTATTGTGGAAAAGGAAATATCTTCACATAAAAACTACATAGAAGCATTCTGAGACACTTCTTTGTGGTATGTGCATTCATCTCACAGAGGTGAAACTTTCTTTTGATGGAGCAGTTTTGAAAAAATCTTTTTGTAGAATCTGCAAGTGGATATTTGGAGCACTTTGAGGCCCATTGTGGAAAAGGAAATATCTTCACATAAAAACTACACAGAAATATTCTGAGAAACATCTTTTTGTTGTGCTCATTCAACTCACAGAGTTGAAGTATCTTTGGATTGAGCAGTTTTGAAATACTCTTTTTGTAAAATCTGCAAGTGGATATTTTGAGTGTTTTGAGAACTATTGTGGAAAAGGAATTATCTTCTCATAAAACCTACATTGAAGGTTTCTGAGAAATTTCTTGTGATGTGTGCATTCATCTCACAGAGTTGAACATTTCCTATGATTGAGCAGTTTGGAAATACTCTTTTCATAGAATATGAAAGTGGATATTTGGAGCCCTTTGAGGCCTATTGTGGAAAAGGAAATATCTTCACATAAAAACTACAGAGAAGCATTCTGAGAAACTTCTTTGTGATGTGTGCATTCATCAAACAGAATTGAACATTTCTTTTGATTGTGCAGTTTTGAAACAATCTTCTTGTGGTATCTGCAAGTGGATATTTGGAGTGTTTTAAGACCTAAGGTGGGAAAGGAAATATCTTCACATAAAAATTACACAGAAAGATTCTGAGAAACTTCTTTGTGATGTGTGCATTCATCTCATATATTTGAACCTTTCTTTTCATTGTGCAGTTTCCAAACAATCTTTTTCTAGAATGTGTAAGTGGATATTTGGAGCACTTTGTGGACTATGGAGGGAAAAGAAATATCTTCACATAAAATCTACACAGTAGCATTGGGAGAAAATACTTGTGATATTTGTGTTCAACTCACAAAGTTGAACATATTGTTTGATAGAGCAATTGTGAATCTCTCTTTTTGTAGAATCTGTAAGTGGATATTTGGAGCCCTTTGTGGCACATGGTAGAAAAGGAACTATCCTCACAGAAAAACTACCCAGAAGCATTTTGAGAAACTTCTTTGTGATTTGTGCACTCATCTCACGGTGTTGAAACTTTATTTTTATTGAGCAATTTTGAACATTCTTTTTATAGAATCTACAAGTGGATATTTGGATTGGTTTGAGACCTATGGTAGAAAAAGAACTATCTTCACCGAAAAACTACACAGAAGAATTTTGAGAAGCTTCTTCTTGATGTATGCATTCAACTCACAGAGACGAACTGATCTTTTGATAGAGCAGTTTTGAAACTCACTTTTGTAGAATCTGCAGGTGGATATTTGGAGTACATTGCAGCCTATGGTGAAAAAGGAACTATCTTCGCATAAAAACTAGGCAGAAACATTCTGAGAAACAAGTTTGTGATGTGTACATTCATCTCACAGAGTTGAAATCATTTTTTGATTTGAGTAGTTTGGAAACACTCTTTTTGTGGAATCTGTAAGGGGATATTTGAAGCGTTTTGCACGCTGTTGTGGAAGAGGAAATATCTTCTTATGAAAACTACACAGAAGCATTCTGAGAAACTTCTTTGTGATGTGTGCATTCATCTCACAAAGTTGAACCATTCTAATGGTTGAGCAGATTGGAAAAACTGTTTTTGTTGAATCTGCATGTGGATATTTGGAGCGCTTTGAGGCCTTTGGTGGAAAAGGAAATATGTTCACATAAAAACTACACAGAAGCATTCTGAGAAACTGCTTTGTGGTGTGTGCATTCATCTCACAGTGTTGAACATTTCTTTTGATTGAGCAGTTTTCAAAGTCTCCTTTTGTAGAATCTGCAAGTGGATATTTGGAGTGCTTTGAGGTGTATGGCAGAAAAGGAAATATCTTCACAAGAAAACTACACAGAAACACTCTGAGAAACTACTTTGTGATGTGTGCATTCAACTCACAGAGTTGAACCTATCTATTGATAGAGCAGTTTTGAAGTTCTCTTTTTGTAGAATCTGTAAGTGGATATTTGTAGCCTATTTTGGCCTGTGGTGGAAAAGGAAATAACTTCACATAAAAACTACACAGAAGCCTTCTGATATATTTCTTTGTGATGTGTGCATTCAGCTAACCGATTTGAGCCTTTCGTTTCATTGAGTAGTTTTGAAACACTCTTTTTAGAATCTGCAAGTGGCTGTTTGGACCGCTTTTAGGCCTATGATGCAAATGGAAATACGTTCACAAAAAAACTACACAGAAGTATCCTGAGAAACGTCTTTGTGATGTGTGCATTAACCTCACAAAATTGATCTTTTCTTTTGATTGAGCCATTTGGAAACACTATTTTTGTATAATCTACAAGTGGATATTTGGAGCGCTTTGAGGCTTACTGGGGAAAAGGAAATATCTTCACATAAAAACTACACAGAAGCATTCTGAGAAACTGCTTTGTGGTGTGTGCATTCATCTCACAGTGTTGAACGTTTCTTTTGATTGAGCAGTTTTCAAAGTCTCCTTTTGTAGAATCTGCAAGTGGATACTTGGAGTGCTTTGAGGTGTATGGCAGAAAAGGAAATATCTTCACAGGAAAACTACACAGAAACACTCTGAGAAACTACTTTGTGATGTGTGCGTTCAACTCACAGAGTTGAACCTATCTATTGATAGAGCAGTTTTGAAACTCTCTTTTTGTAGAATCTGTAAGTGGATATTTGTAGCCCTTTGTGGCCTGTGGTGGAAAAGGAAATATCTTCACATAAAAACTACACAGAAGCCTTCTGATATACTTCTTTGTGATATGTGCATTCAGCTAACTGATTTTAGCCTTTCATTTCATTGAGTAGTTTGAAACACTCTTTTTTAGAATTTGCAAGTGGCTATTTGGACCGCTTTTAGGCCTATGATGGAAAAGGAAATACCTTCACAAAGAAACTACACAGAAGTATCCTGAGAAACTTCTTTGTGATTTGTGCATTAATCACACATAATTGATCTTTTCTTTTGATGGAGCCGTTTGGAAACACTATTTTCATATAATCTACAAGTGGATATTTGGAGCGCTTTGAGGCTTATTGGGGAAAAGGAAATATCTTCACATAAAAACTACACAGAAGCATTCTGAGAAACTTCTTTGTGATGTGTGCATTAATATCACAGAGTTGAACCTCTCTTTTGATTGAGTAGTTTTGAAACAATCTTTTAGTAGAATCTGCAATTGGATATTTGGAGCACATTTAGGGCTACTGTGGAAAAGGAAATATCTTCCCATAAAAACTACACAGAAGCATTCTCAGAAACTTCTTTGTGATGTGTGCATTCATCTCAAAGTTTTGAAACTTTCTTTTGATTGAGCAGTTTTGAAACAAACTTTTTATAGGATCTGCAGGTGGATATTTGAAGCATTTTGAGGCCTATGGTGGAAAAGGAATTATTTTCACATAAATACTACACAAATGCATTCTGACGAATTTCTTTGTGATGTGTGCATTCAACTTACTGTGTTCAACCTATCTTTTGATTGAGCAGTTTTGAGTCTTTCTTTTTTTAGAATTTGCAATGAGATACTTGGAACCCTTTGTGGCATATGGTGGAAAAGGAAATATCTTCACATAAAAACTACACAGAAGCATTCTGAGGAACTCCTTCGTGATGTATGCATTCATCTCACAGGGTTGAACATTTCTTTTAATTCAGGAGTTTTGAAACACTCTTTTTATAGAACCTGCAAGTATATATTTGAAGGCCTTTGAGGCCTATTGTGGAAAAGGAAGTATCTTCACATAAAAACTAGGCAGAAGCATTCTGGGAAACTATTTGGTGATGTGTGCATTCCTCTCACAGAGTTGAACATTTCTTTTGATTGAACAGTTTGGAAGCACTCTTTTTGTAGAATCTGCAAGTAGATATTTGGAGCGCTTTGAGGTCTGTGGTGGAAAAGGAAATATCTTCAGATAAAAACTACACAGAAGCATTCTGACAAACTTCTTTGTGCTGTGTGCCTTCATATCACAGAGTTGAACCTATCTTTTGATAGAGTAGTTTTGAAACTGTCTTTTTGTAGAATCTGCAAGTGGATATTTGGAGCCCTTTGCTGCCTATGGTGGAAATGGAAATATCTTCACATAGAAATTACACAGAAGCATTCTGAGAAATTCCGTTGTGATGTGTGCATTCATCTGACAGAGTTGAGCCTTTCATTTGATTGAGCTGTTTTGAAACACTCTTTTTGTAGGATCTGCAAGTGGATATTTGGAGCGATTTGAGGCTTATTGTGGAAAAGGAAATATCTTCACATAAAAACTACACAGAATGATTCTGAGAAACTTCTTTGTGTGCCTTCATGTCACAGAGTTGAACCTATCTTTTGATTGACCAGTTTTGAATCTCTCATTTTGTAGAATCTGCAAGTGGATATTTGGAGCATTTTGCAGACTATTTTGAAAAGAAAATATCTTCACATAAGAACTACACAGAAGCATTCTGAGAAACTTCTTTCTGATGTGTGCATTCATCTCACAGAATTGAACATTTCTTTTGATTGAGCAGTTTTGAAACACTCGTTTTATGGTGTCTGCAAGTGGATAATTGAAGCTCTTTGAGACCTATTGTGGAATAGGAAATATTTTCTCGTAAAAACTACACAGAAGCACTCTGAGAAACTTATTTGTGAGGTGTGCATTCTTCTCACAGAGTTGAACCTCTCTTTTGATTGAGCAGCTTTGAAATCCTCTTCTTTTAGAACCTGCAGGTGGATATTCAGAGTGCTTTGAGGACTATTATGAAAAAGGAAGTACCTCCATGTAAAAACTACACATAAGTATTGTGAGAAATTTCTTGTGATGTGTGCATTCATCTCACAGAGTTGAAATTTATTTTGATTTAGCAGCTTTTAAACAATCATTTTGTAGAATATGAAAATGGATATTGGGAGTGCTTTTAGGCCTCTGGTGGAAAAATAAATATCTTCACATAAAAACTGCACAGAAGTAGGGGGCAGAGCCAAGATGGCCGAATAGGAACAGCTCCAGTCTACAGCTCCCAGCATGAGAATCACAGAAAATGGGTGATTTCTGCATTTCCATCTGCAGTACCAGGTTCCTCTGACCAGGGAGTGCCAGACAGTCGGTGCAGGTCAGTGGGTGCATGAACCATGCATGAGCCAAAGCAGGGCAAGGCATTGCCTCACTTGGGAAGTGCAAGGGGTCAGGGAGTTCCCTTTTCTAGTCAAAGAAAGGGGTGACAGACAGCACCTGGAAAATCGGGTCACTCCCACCCAAATACTGCACTTTTCCAGTGGGCTTAAAAGACGGTGCACCAGGAGATTATATCCTGCACATGGCTCAGAGCATCCTATGACCATGGAGTCTTGCTGATTGCTAGCACAGCAGTCTGAGATCAAAATGCGAGGCAGCAGTGAGGCTGGTGGAGGGGAGACCAACATTGCCCAGGCTTGCTTAGGTAAACAAAGCAGCTGCTAAGTTCGAACTGGATGGAGCCCACCACAGCTCAAGGAGGCCTGCCTGCCTCCATAGGCTACACCTCTTGGGGCAGGGCACAGACAAACAAAAAGACAGCAGTAACCTCTGCAGACTTAAATGTACCTGTCTGACAGCTTTGAAGAGAGCAGTGGTTCTCCCAGCATGCAGCTGGAGATCTGAGAACAGGCAGACTGCCTCCTCAAGTCGGTCCCTGACCCCTGACCCACAAGCAGCCTAACTGGGAGGCACCCCTCAGTAGGGGCACACTGACACCTCACACGGCTGGGTACTCCTCTGAGACAAAACTTCCAGAGGAACGATCATACAACAGCATTCGCGATTCATGAATATCCACTATTCTCCAGCCACTGCTGCTGATACCCAGGCCAACAGGGTTTGGAGTGGACCTCTAGCAAACTCCAACAGACCTGCAGCTGAGGGTCCTGACTGTTAGAAGGAAAACTAACAAACAGAAAAGACATCCACACCAAAAACCCATCTGAACATCACCATCATCACAGACCAAAAGTAGATAAAACCGAAAAGATGGGGAAAAAACAGAGCAGAAAAACTGGAAACTCTAAAAAGCAGAGTGCCTCTCCTCCTCCAAAGGAAAACAGTTCCTCACCAGCAATTGAACAAAGCTGGATGGAGAATGACTTTGACAAGCTGAGAGAAGAAGGCTTCAGATGATCAAATCACTCCGAGCTATGGAAGGACATTCAAACCTAAGACAAATAAATTTAAAACTTTGAAAAAAAATTAGAAGAATGTATAACTAGAAAGCCTCAGGAACTGATGTGATCAACTGGAAGAAAGGGTATCAGTGATGGAAGATGAAATGAATGAAATGAATTGAGAAGGGAAGTTTAGAGAAAAAAGAATAAAAAGAAATGAGCAAAACCTCCAGGAAATATGGGACTATGTGAAAAGACCAAATCTACATCTGATTGGTGTACCTGAAAGTGATGGGGAGAATGGAACCAAGTTGGAAAACACTCTGCAGAATATTAACCAGGAGAACTTCCCCAATCTAACAAGGCAGGCCAACATTCAGATACAGGAAATACAGAGAACATCACAAAGATACTCCTCGAGAAGTGTAACTCCAAGACACATAATTGTCAGATTCACCAAAGTTGAAATGAAGGAAAAAAAATGTTAAGGGCAGCCAGAGAGAAAGGTCGGGTTATCCTCAAAGGGAAGCCCATCAGACAAACAGTGGATCTCTCAGCAGAAACTCTAAAAGCCAGAAGAGAGTGAGGGCCACTATTCAACATTCTTAAATAAAAGAATTTTCAACCCAGAATTTCATATCCAGCCAAACTAAGCTTCATAAGTGAAGGAGAAATAAAATAGTTTACACACAAGCAAAAGCTGAGAGATGTTGAAATAGAAAAGCAAGAGCAAACACATTCAAAAGCTAGCAGAAGGCAAGAAATAACTAAAATCAGAGCAGAACTGAAGGAAATAGAGACACAAAAAATCCTTCAAGAATTAATGAATCCAGGAGCCGTTTTTTTGAAAGGATCAACAAAATTGATAGACTGCTAGCAAGACTAATAAAGAATAAAAGAGAGAAAAATCAAATAGATGCAATAAAAAATGATAAAAGGGATATCACCACCGATCCCACAGAAATACAAACTACCATCAGATAATATTATAAACACCTTTATGCAAATAAACTAGAAAATCAAGAAGAAATGGATAAATTCCTCGACACATACACTCTCCCAAGACTAAACCAGGTAGAAGTTGAATCTCTGAATACACCAATAACAGGAGCTGAAATTGTGGCAATAATCAATATATACCAAAAAAAAAAAAAAAAAGAGTCCAGGACCAGATGGAATCTGAGCCAAATTCTACCAGAGATACAAGGAGGAATTGGTAGCATTCCTTCTGAAACTATTCCAATCAATTGAAAAAGAGGAAATCCTCCCTAACTCATTTTATGAGGCCAGCATCATCCTGATACCAAAGCTGGGCAGAGAAACAAACAAAAAAGAGAATTTTACACCAATAACCTTGATGAACATTGATGCAAAAATCCTCAATAAAATACTGGCAAACCGAATCCAGCAGCACATCAAAAAGTTTATCCACCATGATCAAGTGGGCTTCATCCCTGGGATGCAAGGCTGGTTGAACATATGCAAATCGATAAACGTAATCCAGCATACAAACAGAACCAAAGACAAAAACCACATGATTATCTCAATAGATGCAGAAAAGGCCTTTGACAAAATTCAACAATGCTTCATGCCAAAAACTCTCAATAAATTAGGTATTGATGGGATGTATCTCAAAATAATAAGAGCTATCTATGACAAACCCACAGCCAATATCATACTGAACGGGCAAAAACTGGAAGCATTCCCTTTGAAAACTGGAACAAGACAGGGATGCCCCCTCTTTCCACTCCTATTCAACATAGTGTTGGATGTTCTGGCCAAGTCAATTAGGCAGGAGAAGGAAATAAAGGGTATTCAATTAGGAAAGAGGAAGTCAAATTGTCCCTGTTTGCAGACGACATGATTGTATATCTAGAAAACTCCATTGTCTCAGCCCAAAATCTCCTTAAGCTGATAAGCATCTTCAGCAAGCCTCAGGATACAAAATCAATGTACAAAAATTGCAAGCATTCTTATACACCAATAACAGACAAACAGAGACTCAAATCATGAGTGAACTCACATTCACAATTGCTTCAAAGAGAAAAAGATATCTAGGAATCCAAATTACAAAGGATGTGAAAAACCTATTCAAGGAGAACTATAAACCATTGCTCAATGGACTAAAAGGGGATACAAATGGAAGAAAATTCCATGCACATAGGTGGGAAGAATCAACATCGTGAAAATGGCCATACTGCCCAAAGTAATTTATAGATTCAATTCCATCCCCATCAAGCTACCAATGACTTTCTTCACAGAATTGGAGAAAACTACTTTAAAGTTCATATGGAACCAAAAAAGAGCCCTCATCACCAAGTCAATCCTAAGCCAAAAGAACAAAGCTGGAGTCATCACGCTACCTGACTTCAAACTATACTACAAGTCTACAGCAAACAAAACAGCATGGTACTGGTACCAAAACAGAGATATAGATCAATGAACAGAAAAGATCCCTCAGAAATAATGCCGCATATCTACAACTATCTGATTTTGACAAATCTGAGAAAAACAAGCAATGGGGAAAGGATTCCTATTTAACAAATGGTGCTGGGAAAATTGGCTAGCCATATGTAGAAAGCTGAAAATGGATCCCTTCCTTACACCTTATACAAAAATCAATTAAAGATGGATTAAAGACTTAAACATTAGACCTAAAACCATAAAAACCCTAAAAGAAAACCTAGGCATTACCATTCAGGGCATGGGCATGGGCAAGGGCTTCATGTCTAAAACACCAAAAGCAATGGCGACAAATGCCAAAATTGACAAATTGTATCTAATTATACTAAAGAGCTTCTGCACAGCAAAAGAAACTACCATCAGAGTGAACATGCAACCTACAAAATGGGAGAAAATTTTCACAACCTACTCATCTGACAAAAGTCTAATATCCGGAATCTACAATGAACCCAAACAAATTTACAAGAAAAAAAACAAACAACCCCATCAAAAATTGGGCAAAGAATATGAACAGACACTTCTCAAAAGAAGACATTTATGCAGCCAAAAAACACATGAAAAAATGCTCACCATCGCTGACCATCAGAGAAATGCAAATCAAAACCACAAGGAGATACCATCTCACAGCTGTTAGAATGGCAATCATTAAAATGTCAGGAAACAATTGTTGCTGTAGAGGATGTGGAGAAATAGGAAAACCTTTACACTGTTGGTGGGACTGTAAACTAGTTCAACCATTGTGGAAGTCAGTGTGGTGATTCTTCTGGGATCTAGAACTAGAAATACCATTTGACCCAGCCATCCCATTACTGGGTATATACCCAAAGGACTATAAATCATGCTGCTATAAAGACACATGCACACGTATGTTTTTTGTGGCATGATTCACAATAGCAAAGACTTGGAACCAACCCAAATGTCCAAAAATGATAGACTGGATTAAGAAAGTGGGGCACATATACACTATGGAATACTATGCAGCCATGAAAAATGATGAGTTCATGTCCTTTGTAGGGACATGGATGAAATTGGAAATCATCATTCTCAGTAAACCATCGCAAGAACAATAAACAAAACACCACATATTCTCACTCATAGGTGGGAATTGAACAATGAGAACACATGGACACAGGAAGGGGAACACCACACTCTGGAGACTGTTATGGGGTGGGGGGAGGGGGGAGGAATAGCATTGGGAGATATACCTATTGCTAGATGACGAGTTACTGGGTGCAGCACACCAGCATGGCACGTGTATACATATGTAACTAACGTGCTCATTGTGCACATGTATGCTAAAGCATAAAGCATAATAATAATAAATAAAAGAAGAAGAAACTACACAGAAGCATTCTGAGAAAGTACTTTGTGATGTGTGTATGCAACTCTCAGTGTTGAACCTACCTTTTGATAGAGCAGTTTTGAAACTCTCTTTTTGTAGAATCTGTAAGTGGATATTTGGAGACCTTTGCAGCCTATGGTAGAAAAGCAAATATCTTCACATGAAAACAACACAAAAGCATTCTGAGAAACCGCTTTATGATGTGTGCATTCATCTCACGGAATTTAACCTTTCTTTTGACTGAGCAATTATGAAACACTCTTTTTGCAGAATTTGCAAGTGGATATTTGGAGTACTTTGTGGCCTATCGTGGAAAAGGAAATATCTTTAGATAAAAACTACACAGAAGCATTGTGAGAAACTTCATTGTGATTTGTGCATTGATGTCACAGAGTTGAACATTTCTTTTGATTGAGCAGTTTGGAAACACTCTTTTTGTAGAATCTGCAAGTGGATCTTTGGAGCACATTGAGGCCTATGTTGGAAAAGGAAATATCTTCACATAAAAACTTCACAGAAGCATTCTGAGAAACTTCTTTGTGATGTTTGCATTAAACTCTCAGAGTTGAACCTATCTTTTGATAGAGCAGTTTTGAAACTCACCCTTTGTAGCATCTTCAAGTTGATATTTAGAGCCGTTTCTGGCCTAAGGTGGCAAAGGTAATATCTTCACATAAAAACTGCACAGAAGCTTGGTACTAGTACCAAAACAGAGGTATTGATCAATGGAACAGAACAGGGCCCTCAGAAATAATGCCGCATATCTACAGCTATCTGATCTTTGACAAACCTGAGAAAAACAAGCAATGGGGAAGGATACCCTATTTAAGAAATGGTGCTGGGAAAACTGGCTAGCCATATGTAGAAAGCTGAAACTGGATCCCTTCCTTACACCTTATACAAAAATTAATTCAAGATGGATTGAAGACTTAAACGTCAGACATAAAACCATAAAAAGCCTAGAAGAAAACCTAGGCCTTACCATTCAGGACATGGGTATGGGCAAGGACTTCATGTCTAAAACACCAAAAGCAATGGCAACAAACGCCAAAACTGACAAGTGGGATCTCTTTAAACTAAAGAGCTTCTGCACAACAAAAGAAACTACCATCAGAATGAAGAGGCAACCTACAGAATGGGAGAAAATTTTCACAACCTACTCATCTGACAAAGGGCTAATATCCAGAATCTACAATGAACTCAAACAAATTTACAAGAAAAATAAAACAACCCCATGAAAAAGTTGGCAAAGGGCGTGAACAGACACTTCTCAAAAGAAGACATTTATGCAGCCAAAAAACACAATGAAAAATGCTCACCATCTCTGGCCATCAGAGAAATGCAAATCAAAACCACAAGGAGATATCATCTCACACCAGTTAGAATGGCAATCATTAAAAAGTCAGGAAACAACAGGTGCTGGAGAGGAGGTGGAGAAATAGGAACACTTTTACACTGTTGGTGGGACTGTAAACTAGTTCAAGCATTGTGGAAGTCAGTGTGGTGATTCCTCTGGGATCTAGAACTTGAAATACCATTTGTCCCAGTCATCCCATTACAGAGTATGTACCCAAAGGACTATAAATCATGCTGCTATAAAGACACATGCCCATGTATGTTTGTTGTGGCACTATGCACAGCAGCAGAGACTTTGAAACAACCCAAATATCCAACAATGATAGACTGGAGTAAGAAAATATGACACGTATACACGATGGAATACTATGCAGCCATAAAAAAGGATGAGTTCATGTACTTTGTAGGGGCATGGATGAAATTGGAAATCACCATTCTCAGTAAACAATCACAAGAACAAAAAACCAAACACCAAACACCACATATTCTCACTCATAGGTGGGTATTGAACAATAAGAACACATGGACACAGGAAGGGGAACATCACACTCTGGGGACTGTTGTGGGGTGTTTGGAGAGGGGAGGGATAGCTTTAGGAGATATACCTAGTGCTAAATGACGAGTTAATGCAGCACACATGCATGGCACATGTTTACATATGTAACCAAACTGCACATTGTGCACATGTACCCTAAAACTTAAAGAATAATAATAATAAAATTAAATTAAAAAACTACACAGATGCATTCTGCGAAATTTCTTTGTGATGTTGGCTTTCATCTCACAGAGTTGAAACTTACATTTGATTGAGCAGTTTTGAAACAATCTTTTTGTAGTATCTGCAAGTGGATATTAGGAGGACTTTGAGGCCTATGGTGGAAAAGGAAGTATCTTCACATTAAAACTACACAGAAGCATTCCGAGAAACTTGTTTGTGATATGTGCATTCAACTGACAGAGTTGAACTTTTCTTTGGATTGAATAGTTTGGAAAATCCCTTTTTTGTAGAATCTGCAAGTGGATATTTGGATCGCTGTGAGGCCTATGGTGGAAAAGGAAATATCTTCACCTAAGAACTACACAGAAGCATTCTGAGAATCTCCTTTGTGATGTGTGCATTCATCTCACAGAGTTGAACATAACTTTGATATAGCAGATTTGAACTCTCTTTTTGTAGAATCTGCAAGTGGATAATTGGAGCCCATTGCAGCCTATTTTGGAAAAGGAAATATCTTCACATAAAAACTACAGAGAAGCATTCTGATAAATACCTTTGTGATGTGTGCATTCAATTCACAGAGTTGAAACTAACTTTTGATAGAGTAGTTTTGAAACTCTCTTTTTGTAGAATCTGGAGTGGGTATTTAGAGCCCTTTGCAGCTTAAGATGGAAAAGGAAATATTGTCACATAAAAACAACACAGAATCATTCTGATAAATTTCTTTCTGATGTGTACATTCATCTGACAGTGTTGAGACTTTCATTTGAGCAGTTTTGAAACACTCTTTTTGTATAATATGCAAGTGGATATTTGGAGCTCTTTGAGGCCTGTGGTGAAAAAGAAAATATCTTCACATAATAACTCCACAGAAGCATTCTGAGAAACTTCTTTGTGATGTGTGTGTTCATATCACATAGTTGAAACTTTCTTTTAATTGAACAATTTTGAAACACTCTTTTTGTATACTATGCCAGTGGATATTTGGAGCGCTTTGTAGCCTATTGTAGAAAATAAAATATCTTCACATAAAAACTACACAGAAGCATTCTGAGAAACTTCTTTGTGATGTGTGCATTCATCTCACAGACTTGAATATTTCTTCTGATTGAGAAGACTTGAAACACGCTTTTTATGGAATCTACAAGTGGATATTTGAAGTGCTTTGAAGCCTATTGTGGAAAACAAATATCTTCACATAAAAACTACACAGAAACATTCTGAGAAACTACATTGCACTGTGTGCATTCATCTCACAGAGTTGAACTTCTTTTTCTATCGAGCAGTTTTGAAACACTCTTTTTGTAGAATCTCCAGTTGGATATTTGGAGTGCTTTGAGGACTAGTGTGGAAAAGGAGGTATCTCCACATAAAAACCACACAGAAGCATTCTGAGAATCTTCTTCTGATGTGTGTATTCATCTCACAGAGATGAACCTTTCTTTTGTTTGAGCAGTTTCGAGACACTCTTTTTGTAGAATATGCAAGTGGGTATTTGGAGCATTTTGAGTCCTATGGTGGAAAAACAAATACCTTCACATAAAAACTAACAGAAGCATTCTGAGAAACTTCTTTGTGATGTATGCATTCATCTCACAGTTGAGATTATCTTTTGATTGAGCAGTTTTGAATCTCCCTTTTGGTAGAATCTGCAAGTGGATATTAGGAGACCTTTGTGGCCGATGGTGGGAAAGGAAACATCTTCCTATGAAAACTACACAGAAGCATACTGAGAAATGTCTTTGTGTTGTTGGCATTCATTTCACAGAGTTGAAACTTTCATTAGATTGAGCAGTTTTGAAACAATCTTTTCATAGAATCTGCAAGTGGATATTTGGAGTGCTTTGAGGCCTATCATGGAAAAGGAAATACCTTCACAGAAAAACTACACAGAAGCAGTCTCAGAAACTACTTTGTGATGTGTGCATTCATCTCACAGATTTGAAATTTTCTTTTGATTTAACAGTTGGAAACACTGCTTTTGTAGAATCTCCAAGTGGATATTTGTAATACTTTGAGGCCTATTGTGGAAAAAGAAATATCTTCACATAAAAACTACACAGAAGCATTTTGAGAAACTTCTTTGTGATGTGTGCCTTCATCTCACAGAGGTGAACCTTTCTTTTGATTGAGAAGTTTTGAAACACTCTTTTCACAGAATCTGCAAGTGGATATTTGGAGCGCTTAGAGACCTACGGTGGAAAAGAAAGTATCTTCACATGAAAACTACACAGAAGCATACTGAGAAACTACTTTGTGATGTGTGCATTCACATCACAGAGTTTAACCTTTCTTTTGATAGAGCAGTTTTGAAACTCTCTTTTTTTAAAATCTGCAAGTGGATATTTAGAGCCCTTTGTGGCCTATGGTGGAAAAGGAAATATCTTCACATAAAAACTATGCAGAAGCACTCTGAGAAATTTCTTCATGATGTCTTCATTCATCTCACAGAGTTGAACCATTCTTTTGATTGAGGAGTTTTGAGACACTCTTTTTGTAAAATCTGCAAGTGGATATTTGGAGCACTTTGAGAACTATGGTGGAAAAGGAAATATCTTCACAAAAAAACCACAAAGAAGCAATCAGAGAAACTTCTTGGTGATGTATCCATTTAACTCACAGGGTTGAACACATCTTTGGTGGAGCTGTTTTGAAACTCTCTTTTGTAGAATCTGCAAGTGGATATTTGGAGTCATTAGTGGTCTATGGTGGAAAAGGAACTATCTGCAAAAAATAAAAATAAAAACTACACAAAAGCATTCTGAGAAACTTCTTTGTCATGTGTGCATTCAACTGGCAGAGTTGAACCTAACTTTTGACACAGCACTTTTGAAACTCTCTTTTTGTAGATTCGGCAGGTGAATATTTGGAGTCCTTTGTGGCCTATGGTGGAAAAGAAAATATCTTCACCTAAACACTTCACAGAAGTATTCTAAGAAACTTCTTTGTGATGTGTGCATTCATCTCACAGATTTGAACCTTTCATTTGAATGAGCAGTTTTGAAACACTCTTTTTGTAGAATCTTCAAGTGGATATTTGGAGGGCTTCAAGGCCTTATGTTGAAAAGGAAATATCTTCACACTAAATCTACACAGAAACATTCTGAGACTCTTCTTTGTGGTGTGTGCATTCATCTCATAGAATTGAATCTGTCTTTTGATTTAGCAGTTTTGAAACACTCTTTTTGTAGAATCTCTAAGTGGATATTTGGAGCACTTTGAGGGCTATGGTGGAGAAGGAAATATCTTCACATAAAAACTACACAGAAGCCTTCTCAGGAACTTCTTTGTGATGTGTGCATTCAACCCACAGAGTTGAGCCTATCTTCTGTTGGAGCAGTTTTGAAACTGTTTTTAGAATCTGCAAGTGGATATTTGGAGCCATTTGCAGCCAATGGTGGAAAAGGAAATATCTTCACATAATAACCACACAGAAGCATTCTGAGAAACGTCTTTGTGATGTGTGCATTCATCTCACAGAGTTGAACCTCCTTTTGATTGAGCAATTTTGAAACACTCTTTTTGGAGAATCTGCAAGTGGATATTTGGAGGGCTTTGAGGACTTTGGTGGAAAAGGGAATGTCTTCACATAAAAACTAAGCAGAAGCATTCTGAGAAACTTCTTTGTGATGTGTGTATTCAACTCGAACGATTGAACCTCTCTTTTGATAGAGCAGTTTTGAATCTTTTTTTGTAGAGTCTGCATGTGGACATTTTGAGCTGTTTGTGGCCAATTGTGGAAAAGGATATATCTTTCCATAAAAATGACACAGAAGCATTCTGGGAAACTTCTCTGTGATGTGTGCATTCATCTTACAGAATTGAAACTTTTCTTTCATTGAGCAGTTTGGAAACACTCATTTTGTAGAATCTGCAATTGGATATTTGGAGCCCTTTGAGGCCTATTGTGGAAAAGGAAATATCTTCACATAAAAACTACACAGAAGGATTCTGAGAAACTACTTGGTGATGAATAAATTCATCACACAGAATTGAATCTTTCTTTTGATTGAGCAGTTTTGAAACATTCTTTTTGTAAAATCTGCAAGTGTATACTTGGCGAGCTTTGTGGCCTGTGGCAGAAAATGAAATGTCTTCAAATAAAAACTAGACAGAAGGATTCTGAGAAACTTCTTTGCGATGTGTGCATTCATCATACAAAGGTGAAACTTTCCTTTAATTGAGCAGTTTACAAACACTACTTGTCTGGAGTCTGCTAGTGGATATTTGGAGCGATTTGCAGCTTATGGTGTAAAAGAAAATATCTTCACATAAAAAGTAGACAGAAGCATTCTGAGAAAGTTCTTTGTGATGTGTGCATTCATCTCACAGTGCTGAACCTTTCTTTTGATTGAGCACTTTGGAAACCCTCTTTTGGAGAATCTCTAAGTGGATATTTGGAGGGGTTTGAGGCCTATGGTGGAAAAGGAAATATCTTCACATAATAACTAAACAAAAGCATGCAGAGACACTTCTTTGTGATGTGTACATTCATCTCAAAGAGTTAAACATTTCTTTTGATTGAGCTGTTTTGAAACACTGTTTTTGTATAGTCTGCAATTGGATATTTGCCACAATTTGCAGCCAATGGTGTAAAGGGCAATACCTTCATATAAAAACTAGACAGAAACATTCTGGGAAACTTCTTTGTCATGTGTGCATTCATCACACAGAGTTGAACCTTTCTTTTTATTGAGCAGTTTGGAAACACTCTTTTTGTAGAAACTGTAAGTGGATATTTGGAGCACTTTGAGGCCTATGGTGGAAAAGAAAATATCTTCACATAAAAACTAGACAGAAGCATTCTCAGAAACTTCTTTGTGATGTGTGCATTCATGTCACAGAGTTGAATCTTTCTTTTGATTGAGCAGTTTTGAAACACTCCCTTTGTAGAATCTGCCAGTAGACATTTGGGATGACTTGTGGCCTATGGTAAAAAAAGGAAATATCTTCACACAAAAACAGAAGCATTCTGAGAAACTTCTTTGTGATGTATACATTCATCTCACAGAGTTAAACTTTTCTTTTGATTGAGCAGTTTTGTAACACTCTTTTGGTAGAATTTGCAAGTAGATATTTGGAGCGTTTTGAGTCCCATGGAGGAAAAGGGAATATCTTCACGTAAAAACTGGACAGAAACATTTTGAGAAAATTCATGATGTATGCATTCTTCTCATACATGTGTTGAACTTTCTTTTGATTAAGGAGTTTTGAAACACTCTTTGTAAACAATCTTCCTGTGGATATTTGGAGCCCTTTGGGTCCTATGTTGGACAAAGAAATATCTTCATATAAAAACTACACAGAAGTATTCTGAGAAACTTCTTTATGATGTGTGCATTAAAGTCACAGAGTTGAACCTTTCTTTTGATTAATTAGTTTGGAAACACTCTTTTAGTGGAATATGTAAATGGGTATTTGGAGCACTCTGTGGCTTATGGTGGAAAAGGAAATATCTTCATATAAAAACTTGACAAATGCATTCTGAGAAAACTCTTTGTGATGTGTGCATTCACCTCACAGAGCTGTACCTTTCTTTTGATTGAGCAGTTTTGAAAAACTCTTTTTTGTAAAATCTGCAAGTGTGTATTTGGAGTACTTTGCGGCCTATGGTGGAAAACGAACTATCTTCACTTAAAAACTAGGCAGAAGCATTCTGAGAAACCTCTTTGTGATGTGTGCATTCATCTCACAGAGTTGAACAGTTCTTTTAACTGAACAGTTTTGAAACACTCTTTTTGTGGAATCTACAAGTGGATATACGGAGGGCTTTCAGGCTTAATGTGGAAAAGAATTATCTTCACATAAAACTTCACAGAAGATTTCTGAGAAACTTCGATGTTATGTGTGCATTCATCTCGCAGAGTTGAACATTTCTTTTTATTGAGCAGTTTTGAAACACACTTTTTGTGGAATCTGCAAGTGGATATTTGGAGAAATTTGTGGCCTAAGGTGGAAAAGGAAATATCTTCACATAAAAACTAGACAGAAGCATTCTGAGGAATTTCTTTTTGATGTGTGCATTCATCTCACTGAGTTGAAAATTTCTTTGATTCAGCATTTTTGAAACACTCTTTATGTAGAATATGCAAGTGGATGTTTGGAGCACTTTGCCATCTATTGTGGAAACGGAAATATCTTCACATAGAAACTAGACAGAAGCATTCTGAGAAACTTCTTTCTCATGTGTGCCTTCAGCTCATAGAGTTGAATCTTTTTTTTGATTGAGCACATTGAGGCCTATGGTCGAAAAGGAAATATCTTAACATAAAAGCTAGACAGAAGCATTCTGAGAAACTACTTTGTTATGTGTGCATTCATCTCAAAGTGTTGAATCTTTCTTTTGATTGAGCAGTTTTGAAACACTCCTTTTGTCGAATGTGCAAGTGGATATTTGGAGCACTTTGCAGACAATTGTGGAAAAGGAAATATTTTCAATAAAAACAAGACAGAAACATTCTGAGGATCTTGTTTGTTATGTCTGCATTCAACTCACAGAGATGAAACTTTCTTTTCATTGAGCTGTTTTGAAACACTTTTTTTGTGGAATCTACAAGTGGATATTTGGAGTGCTTTGTGGCCTAGGTGAAAAAGGAAATATCTTCACATAAAAACTTGACAGAAGCATTCTGAGAAACTTCTTTTTGACGTGTGTGTTCATCTCACTGAGTTGAAAATTTCTTTTGATTCACCATTTTTGAAACACTCTTTTTGTAGAATCTGCAAGTGGATGTTTGGAGCACTTTGGTGTCAATGGTGGAAACGGAAATATCTTCACACAGAAACTAGACAGATGCATTCTGAGAAACTTCTTTCTCATGTGTGCATTCATCTCATAGAGTTGAACGTTTCTTTTGATTGAGCGCATTGAGGCCTATGGTGTAAAAGGAAGCATCTTCACATAAAAACTTGACAGAAGCATTCTGAGAAACTTCTTTTTGATGTGGGCCTTCATCTCACCGAGTTGAACTCTTCTTTTGATTGAGCAGTTTTGAAACAGTCCTTTTGTAGAATCTGCACGTGTATTTTTGGAGCACCTTGTTGCCTATGGTGGAAAAGGAAATATCTTCACATAAAAACTAAACAGCAGCATTCTGAGAATCTTCTTTGTGATGTCTGCATTCATCTCATAGACTTGAACCTTTTTTTTAATTGAGTAGTGTTGAAACACTCTTTTTGTACAATCTGCAAGTGGATATTTTGTGTGATTTGTGGCCTTTACTGGAAAAGGAAATATCTTCACATAAAAACTAGACAGAAGCATTCTGAGAAACTTCTTTGTGATGTGTGCCTTCATCTCACAGAGTTGAACCTTTCTTTTAATTAAGCAGTTTTGAAACACTCTTTTTGTGGAATCTGCAGGTGGATATTTGGACTGCTTTGAGGCCTATGGTGGAAAAGGAAATATCTTCAAATAAAAATTAGACAGAAGCATCCTGAGAAATTTCTTTTTGAAGTGTGTGTTCTTTTCACAGAGTTGAACCTTTCTATTGATTGAGCAGTTTTGAAGCACTCTTTTTGTAGAATCTATAAGTGGATATTTGGAGCACTTTGAGGCCTATGTTGGAAAAGGAAATATCTTCTCATAAAAATTAGACTGAAGGATTCTGAGAAGCTTCTTTGTGATGTGTGCACTCATCTCACAGAGTTGAATGTTTCTTTTGATTGAGAAGTTTTGAAACACTGTTTTTGTAGAATCTGCATGTGGATGTTTGGAACACTTTGGGGCCCATGGTGGAAAAGGAAATATCTTCACATAAAAACTATACAGAAGCAATCTGAGATACTTCTTTGTGATGTCTGCATTCAACTCACAGAGTTGAACCTTTCCTTTGATTGATCAGTTTTGAAACACTCTTTTTGCAGTACCTTCAATTGGATATTTGGAGTGGATTGAGGCTTACGGTGGAAAAGGACATATCTTCACATACATACTAGCCCAAAGCATTCTGAGAAACTTATTTGTGATGAGTGTATTCAACTCACAGAGTTGAAACTTTCTTTTGATTGAGCAGTTTTGAAACACTCTTTTTGTCATATCTGCCAGTGGATATTTTTGAGAGCTTTGAGGCCTGTGGCAGAAAAGGAAATATCTTCACATAAAAATTAGACAGAAGTATTCTGAGAAACTTCTTTTTGATCTGTGCATTTATCTCACAGAGTTGAAACTTTCTTTTGATTGGGCAGTTTGGAATCAGTCTTTTTGTAGAATCTGCAAGTGGATATTTGGAGTGCTTTGAGACCTATAGTGTAAAGGAAATATCTTCACATAAAAAATAGACAGAAGCAATCTGAGAAAATTCCTTGTTATGTGTGCCTTCATTTCACAGACTTGAACCTTTGTATTGATTGGGCAGTTTGGAAACCGTCGTTTTGTAGACTCTGTAGAGGGATATGTATCAGACCATTGAGGCCTCTGGAGAAATAGGAAATATCTTCAGATAAGAACTAGACAGAAACATTCTGAGAAACTTCCTTTTGATGTGTGCATTCATCTCACAGAGTTGAACGTTTCTTTTGATTGAGCAGTTTGGAAAGAGTCTTTCTGTAATATCTGCAAATGGATATTTGGAGTGCTTTGAGGCATATATTGAAAAAGGAAATATATTCACATAAAAACTTGACAGAAGTATTCTGAGGAACTTCTTTTTTATGTGTGCATTCATTTCACAGAGTTGAACCTTTCTTTTGATTGAGCAGTTTTGAAACACTCTTCTTGTAGTATCTGCAAGTGGATATTTGTACCGTTTTGGGACCTGTAGAGGAAAAGGATATATCTTCACATAAAACCTAGAAAGAAGCATTCTGAGAAACTTCTCTGTGATTTTTGCATTCATCTCACAGAGTTGAACATTTCTTTTGATTGAGCAGTTTGGAAACCCTCTTTTTATGGAATCTGCATGTGTACATTTGGAGCCATTTGTGGCCTATAGTGGAAAAGGCAATATCTTCACATAAAAATTAGACAGAAGCATTCTGAGGAACTTCTTGTGATTTGCGCATTCATCTCACAGAGTTGAATCTTTCTTTTCATTGAGCAGTTTGGAAACAGTCCTTTTGTAGAATCTGCAAGTGTATATTTCGAGCGCTTTGCAGACTACAGTGGAAAGGGAAACATCTTCACATTAAAACTAGACAGAAGCATTCTGAGAAACTTGTTTATGATGTTTGCATTCATATCACAGAAGTAAACCTTTCTTTTGATTGAGCAGTTTGGAAACCTGTCGTTTTGTACAATCTGCAAAGGGATATTTGTGAACCCATTGAGGCCTCTGGGGCAATAGGAAATATCTTCACATAAAAACTAGACAGAAACTTTCTGAGAAACTTCTTTGTGATGTGTGAGTTCATCTCACAGAGTTGAACCTTTCTATTGATTGAGAAGTTCTGAAACACTCTTTTTATAGAGTCTGCAAGTGGATATTTGGAGCGCTTTGGGGCCTATAGTTGAAAAGGAAATATCTTCATGTAAAAACTAGACAGAAGCATTCTGAGAAACTTCTTTGTGCATTCATCTTACAGAGTTGAACCTTTCTTTAGATTGAACAGTTTTGAATCAGTCATTTTCTAGAATCTGCAAAGGGATGTTTGAGAGCCCTTTGTGCCCTCTAGGACAACTGAAAATAATTTCACATAAAAGCTAGGCAGAAACTTTTAGAGAAATTTCTTTGTGATGTGTGCCTTCTTCTTACAGAGCTGAAACTTACTTTTCATTGAGCAGTTTGGAAACAGTCTTTTTGTAGAATCCACAAATGGATATTTGGAGTGCTTTGCGGCCTCTGTTGGAAAAGGAAATATCTTCACATAAAAACTAGACAGAAACGTTCTGAGAAACTTCTTTGAGATGTGTGCATTCGACTCATGGTTTTGAAGCAATCTTTTGATTAAGCAGTTTTGAAACTTTCTTTTTGTAGCATCTACAAATGTATATTTGGAGTGCTTAGAGGCCAATATTGGAAAAGGAAATATCTTCACATAAAAACTAGACAGAAGCATTCTGAGTAACTTCTTTGTGATGTGTGCATTCATCTGAACCACTCTTTTGATTGAGCAGTTTGGAAACAGTCTTTTTGTAGTATCTGCATGTGGATATTTGGAGCGCTTTGTGGCCAATGGTGGAAAAGGAAATATCCTCACACAAAAAACCAGACAGAAGCATTCCAAGAAACTTCTTTGTGATGTGTGCATTCATGTCACTGAGTTGAACATTTCTTTTCATTGAACCGTTTTGAAACACTCTTTGTAGAACCTTCAAGTGTATATTTGGAGAGCTTTGCTGCCTAAAGTGGAAAAGGTAATATCTTCACATAAAACCTAGACAGAAGCATTCTGAGAAACTTCTTTGTGATGCAGGCATTCAACTCACAAGTTAAACCTTTCTTTGGATTGAGCAGTTTTGAAACACACTTTTTGTAGAATCTTCAATGGATATTTGGAGTGCTTTGTGGCCTCAGGTGGAAAAGGAAATATCTTCACTTAAAAACTATATGGAACCATTCTGAGAAAATTCTTTGTGATGTGTGCATTCAACTCACAGAGTTGAACATTTCTATTAATTGGGCAGTTTGAAAACAGACTTTTTGTAGAATCTGCAATTGGATACTTGGAGAACTTTGAGGCCTATGGTGGAAAAGGAAATATCTTCACATAAAAACTACAGAGAAGCATTCTGAGAAACTGCTTTGTGATGTGTGCATTCAACTCTCAGAGTTAAACCTTTCTTTTGATTCAGCAGTTTTGAAACACTCTTTTTGTAGACTCTGCAAGTGGATATTTGGAGCGATTGGCAGCCTACAATGGAAAAGGAAATATCTTCACATAAAAACTAGACAGAAGCATTCTGAGAAACTTCTTTGTGATGTGTTCATTCAACTCACAGAGTTGAACAATTGCTTTGTTTGAGTAGTTTGGAAATAGTCTTTTTGTAGTATCTGTAAATCGATATTTGGAGCACTTTAAGGCCTATGGTGGAAAAGGAAGTATCTTTACATAAAAATTAGACAGAAGCATTCTGAGAAACTTCTTTGGGATGTGTGCATTTACCTCACATATTTGAACATTTCTTTTGATTGAGCAGTTTTGAAACACTGTTTTTGTAGTATCTGCAAGTGGATATTTGGAGTGCTTGGCAGCCTCTAGTGGAAAAGAAAATATCTTCACATAGAAAGTAGACAGAAGCATTCTCAGGAACTTCTTTGTGATGTGGGCATTCACCTCACAGAGTTGAACCTTTCTTTTGATTGAGCAGTTTGGAAACACACTTTTTGTAGAATCTGCAAGTGGATATTTGGTGTGCTTTGGGGCCTATGGTGGAAAAGGGAATGTCTTCACATAAAAACTAGACAAGCAATCTGAGAAACGTCTTTGTGCTGTGTGCATTCAACTCACAAAGTTGAACCTTTCTTTTCTTTGAGCAGTGTTGAAACACTCTTTTTATAGAATCTGAAATTGGATATTTGGAGCGCTTTGTGGACTCTAGTGGAAAAGTAAATATCTTCACATAAAAACTCGACAGATACATTCTGAGAAACTGCTTTGTGATGTGTGCATTCATCTCACCGAGTTCAAACTTTCTTTTGATTGACCAGTTTTGAAATACTCTTTTTGTAGAATCTGTAAGTGAATATTTGTTGTGATTTGAAGACTTTGTTGGAAAAGGAATTATCTTCATGTAAAAACTAGACAGAAGCATTCTGAGAAACTTCTTAGTGATGTGTGTATTCATCTCAGAGAGTTGAACCACACTTTTGATTGAGCAGTTTGGAAACAGTCTTTTTGTAGTATCTGTATGTGGATATTTGGAGTCCTTTGATGCCTATGGTGGAAAAGGAAATAACATAAAAATTAGACAGGAGCATTCTGAGAAACTTCTTTGTGTTGTTTGCATTCATCTCACAGATTTGAACCTTTTCTTTGATTGAGCAGTTTTGAAACACTCTTTTTGTAGAATCTGCAAGTGGATATTTGGAATGCTGTGAGGCCTATGGTGGAAGAGGACATATCTTCACATAAGAACTGTAAAGCATGTTCCCTAAAAACAGCCTTGTGGTGTGTGCATTCATCCCACAGAGGTAAGCATTTCTTTTCTCTGTTCAGTCTGGAAACTCTGTTCTTGTACAATCTGAAAAGGGTTATTTTTCAGCACTTTGAGGCTTGTGTTGACAAAGGAAATATCTTCACATACGAAGTGTAAAGAAATTTTCTGAGATACTTCTTTGTGATATGTGCATTCATCTGACATAGTTGAACCTCCTTTGATTCAGCAGTTTTGGAAACAGTATTTTTGCAGAATCTGCAAATGGATATTTGTGAGCACTTTGAGGCCTATGTAGAAAAAGAAGTATCTTTACAGAAAACTATAAAGAAGGTTTTTCAGAAACTGTTTTGTGATGTCTGCTCTCATCTTACAGAGGTAATCAATTATTTTCTTTGATCAGTTGGGAAACTCTGTTGTTTTAGATTCTGCTAAGGGACATTTGTGAGTGCATAGAGCCCTGTGGTGAAAAAGGAATTGTCTTCACATAAAAACTAGATAGAACCCTACTGAGAAACTTCTTGGTGATGTGTGCATTCATCTCACAGAACTGAAACATTATTTTCATTGAGCAGTTTAGAAACATCTTTTTGTGGAATCTGTGAAGGGATATTTCTGAGCACTTTGAGGCCTATGGTGAAAGAGAAAACATCTTCACATAAAAACTAGACTAAAGAATTCTGAGCAACTGCTTTGTGATGTGTGCATTCATCCCACAGAGTTCAACAATTCTTTTGATTCAGCAGTTGGGAAACCGTCTTTTTGTGAATTCTGCAAAGGTATATTTGTGAGTGTTTTGAGATCTATGGTTAAAGGAAACATCTTCACATAAAAAGTATAAAGGTTTGTGAGAAACTTCTTTCTGATGTGTGCATTCATGTCACAGAGTTGAACCATTCTTTGACTCAGCAGTTTGGAAACAGTTTTTTTTTAGGATCTGCAAAGGGATATTTTTGAGCACTTTGAGGCCCATGGTGAAAGGGAAACTCATTCACATAAAAAAAAATAGAAGCTTTCTTAGAAACATCTTTTTATATATGCATTCATCCCACAGAGGTGAAACTTTCTTTTGATGAGCAGTTTGTAAACAGTCTTTTGTAGAATTTCCAACTGGTTATTAGTTAGCGCTTTGTGTCCTATATTGAAAAAGGAATTATCTTTACATAAATACTAGACAGAATATTTCTAAGAAACTGTTTTGTGATGTGTGCCTTCATCTCACAGAAGTAACCATTTTTCCTCATTTAGCAGATTGGAAATTCTGTTCTTGAAAATCTGCAAAGGGATATTTGTCAGTGCTTTGAGGTATATGGTGAAAAAGGAATTATCTTCACATAAAAACTAGACAGAGGTTTTCTGTGAAACATCTTGGAGATGTGAAAATTCATCTCACAGAGTTAAAACATTCTTCTCATTGAGCAGTTTGTAAACAGTATTTTTTAGAATCTGCAAAGGGATATGTGTGATGCTTTGAAGCCTATGGTGAAAAAGGAAATATTTTCACAAGAAAACTAGAAAGAAGCTTTCTGAGAAACCTCCTTGTGATGTGTGCATTCATCTCAGAGATTTGAACCTTTCTTTGGATTGAGAAATTTGGATACAGCATTTTTGTAGAATCTGTGAAGACATATTTTTGAGAGCTATGAGGCCTATGATGAAATAGGAAATATCTTCACATAAAAACTAGACAGAAGCTTTCCGAGAAACTTCTTTGTGATGTGTGCATTCATCTCATAGAGTTCAACCATTCTTTTGATTGAACACTTTGGAAACAGTCTTTTTTAGAATCTACAAAGGGATATTTATGAGGCCTATGGTGAAAAAGGAAATATATTCACATAAAAAGTATAAAAAAGGTTTCTCAGAAACAGCTTTGTGATGTATGCATTCATCTCACTGAGGTAAACATTTCTTTTCTCTGGTCAGTCTGGAAACTGTTCTTGTAGAGTCTGCAAAGGGATATTTGTGAGTGCTTTGAGGCCTATGGTGAAAAAGGAAATATCTTCACATAAAAATTAGTGAGAGGCTTTCTGAGAAACCTCTTTGTGATGTGGGCATTCATCTCACAAAGGTGAAACTTACTTTTGATTGAGCAGTATGGAAATGGTCTGCTTGTGGAAACTGCAAAGGGATATTTATGAGCGCTTTGAGGCCAATGGTGAAAAAGGAAATATATTCATATAAAAGGTATAAAGAAGGTTTCTTAGAAACAGCTTTGTGATGTGTGCATTGATCTCACAGAAGTAAACGTTTATTTTCTCTGATCAGTCTGGAAACTCTCTTCTTATAGAATCTGCAAAGGGATATTTGTGAGTGCTTTGAGGCCTATGGTGAAAAAGGAAATATCTTCACATAAAAACTAGACAGAAGCTTTCTTAGTGGCTTCTTTGTGATGTGTGCAATCATCTCACAGAGTTGAACATTTCTTCTGATTTAGCAATTTGGAAAAAGTATTTTTATAGAATCAGCAAAGGGATATTTGTGAGCATTTTGAGGCCTATGGTGAAAAAGCAAGTAATTTCACATAAAATCTAGACAGAAGCATTCTGAGAAACTTCTTTGTGATGTGTGCATTCATCATACAGAGTTGAACTTTGTTTTGATTGGGCAGTTTGGAAATAGTCTTTTTGTCAAATCTGCAAATGGATATTTGGAGCACTTTGAGGCCTGTGGTGAAAAATGAAATATATTCACATAAAAACTAGACTGAAGGATTCTGAGAAACTCCTTTGAGATGTGTGCATTCATCTCACAGTGTTGAATAATTCTTTTTATTAAGTGCTTTGGAAACAGTATTTCTGTAGAATATGCGAAGGGATATTTGTGAGGGATTTGAGGTGAGGCCGATGGTGAAAAAGGAAATATCTTCACAGAAAAACTATAAAGAAAGTTTCTGAGAAACTTTTTGTGATGTGTGCATTCATCTCACAGAGTTGAAACATTCTTTGGGTTGAGTATTTTGGAAACAGTCTTTTTGTACTATCTGCAAAGGGATATTTAGGAGCACATTGAGGCCTATGGTGAAAAAGGAAATATCCTCACATAAAAACTAGAAAGAAGCATTCTGAGAAGCTGCTTTAAGCTATGTGTATTCATCTCACAGAGATAAACGTTTCTGTTCATTGAGCAGTTTGTAAACTCTGTTATTCTAGAATCTACAAAGGGATATTTTTGAGTGCTTTGAGACCCATATTGAAAAAGGAAATATCTTCACATAAAAAACAGTGAGAAGTTTGCTGAGAAACTACTTTCTGATGTGCACATTCACCTAACAGAGTTGAAACTTTCTTTTGATTGAGCAATTTGGAAACAGTTTTTTTTTTTTTTTTTTTTTTTTTTTGTAGATTCTGCAAAGGTGTATTTTGGAGTGCATTGAGGCCTATGTTCAAAAAGGGACTATCTTCAGATAAAAACGAGAAGGAAGTTTTCTGAGAAACTTCTTTGTAATGTGCACATTCATCTCACAGGGTGGAACCATTCTGTTTATTGAGCAGTTTGGAAAGTCTTTTCATAGAATCTGCAAAGGGATATCTGGGAGCGCATTGAGGCATATGTTGAAAAAGGAAATATCTTCACATAAAAAGTAGAAATAAATTTTCTGAGTAACTCCTTTGTGACATGCACATTCATCACACTGAAGTAAATTTTCTTCCCATTGAGCAGTTAGTTTTTATGTGAAGATATTTCCGTTTTCACCATAGACCTCAAACCACCTACATATATCCCTTTGCAGATTCTACAAAAAGACTGTTTCCAAATGGCTCAAAGAAAGCTTCCACTCTGCGAGATGAATGCACACATCACAGAGAAGTTTCTCAGAAAGTTTCTGTCTAGTTTTTATTTGTTGATACTCCCTTTTACACCATAGGCCTCAAACTGCTAATAAATAACCCTTTGCATATTCTACAAAGAGACTGATTCCAAACTACTCAATCAAAAGAAAGGTTTAACTCTGTGAGGTGAATGCACGCATCACAAAGAAGTTTCTCAGAAAGCTTCTGTCTAGTTTTTATTTAAAGATGTTTCCTTTTTCAATATAGGCCTCAAAGTGCTCATAAATGTCCCTTTACAGATTTTACAAAAAGACTGTTCCCAAACTGCTCAATGGACACAAAGCTTCAACTCTTTGAGATGAATGCACACATCACAAAGAAATTTCTCAGAAGGCTTCTGTTCAGTTTTTAAGTGAAGATATTTCTTTTTTTACCATAAGTCTCAAAGCATTCAAATTATCACTTTGCAGATTCTACTAAAAGACATTTTCCAACCTGCTCTATCTAAAGACAGGTTCAAAGTTGTGAGAAGAATGCACAAATAACAAAGAAGGTTCTCAGAATGTTTCTGTCTAGTTTTTATGTGAAGACATTTCCTTTTTCACCATAGGCCAAAAAAGGATGCGAAATATCCCTTTGAACATTCTACAAAAGAACTGTTTCAAAATTGCTCAACCCAAAGACAGGCTCAACTCTTTGGGATGAATGCATACATCACAACGAAGTTTCTCAGAAAGCTTCTGTCTAGTTTTTGTGTGAAGATATTTCTTTTTTCACCATAGGCTTCAAAGGGCTCACAAATATCACAAAGCAGATTCTACAAAACGACTGTATCCAAACTGGTCAATGAAAAGAACATTTCAAATCTGTGAGATGAATGAGCACATCACAAAGAATTTTCTCAGAAAGCTTCTTTCTAGTTTTTATGTGAAGATATTTCCATTTTCACCATAGACCTGAAACTGCCTACATATATCCCTTTGCAGATTCTACAAAAAGATTGTTTCCAAACTGCTCAATCAAAGAAAGCTTTCTACTCTGTGAGATGAATGCACACATCACAGAGAAGTTTCTCAGAAAGTTTCTGTCTAGCTCTTTTTTGTCAATACTCCCTTTTTCACCATAGGCCTCAAACCACTCATAAATAACACTTTGTAGAATCTACAAAAGTACTGTTTCCAAACTGCTAAATCAAACGAAAGTTCAGCTGTGTGTGATGAATGCACACATTACAAAGAAGTTTCTAAGAACGTTTCTGTCTAGTTTTAATGTGAAGATACTTCTTTTACACCGGAAGCCTCAAAGCATTCACAAATTTTCCTTTTCAGATTCTACGAAAAAACTCTTTCCAAACTGCTCAATCCAAAGACAGGTTCAACCCTGTGTGATGAATGCACACATCAGAAAGAACTTTATAAGAAGCCTTCTCTCTAGATATTATTTGTGGATATTTCCTTTTTCACAAGAGGCCTCAAAAATCTCACAAATATCCCTCTGCATATTCTACAAAAAGACTGTTTCCAAACTACTCAATGAAAGAAAATTCAACTCTGTGAGATGAATGCACACATCACAAAATGGTTTCTCAGAATGCTTCTGTCTAGTTTTTATATGAAGATTTCTTTTTTCACCACATGCCTCAAACTGCTCAAACTCTGAATAGACAAATAACAGGATCTGAAATTGTGACAATAATCAATAGCTTACAAACAAAAAGAGTCCAGGACCAGATGAATTCACAGCTGAATTCTACAAGAGGTACAAGGAGGAACTGGTACCATTCCTTCTGAAACTATTCCAATCAATAGAAAAAGAGGGAATCCTCTCTAACTCGTTTTATGAGGCCAGCATCATTCTGATACCAAAGCCAGGCAGAGACACAACCAAAAAAGAGAATTTTAGACCAATATCCTTGATGAACATTGATACAAAAATCCTCAATAAAATACTGGCAAAAAGAATCCAGCAGCACATTAAAAAGCTTATCCACCATCATCAAGTGGGCTTCATCCCTGGGATGCAAAGCTGGTTCAACATACAAGAATCAATAAATGTAATCCAGCAAATAAACAGAGCCAAAGACAAAAACCACATGATTATCTCAATAGATGCAGAAAAGGCCTTTGACAAAATTCAACAACTCTTCATGCCAAAAACTCTCAATAAATTAGGTATTGATGGGACTATCTCAAAATAATAACAGCTATCTGTGACAAACCCACAGCCAATATCATACTGAGTGGACAAAAACTGGAAGCATTCCCTTTGAAAACTGGCACAAGACTGTCATGCCCTCTCTCATCACTCCTATTCAACATAGTGTTGGAAGTTCTGGCCAGGGCAATCAGGCAGGAGAAGAAAATAAAGGGCATTCAATTAGCAAAAGAGGAAGTCAAATTGTCCCTGTTTGCAGATGACATGATTTTATACCTAGAAAACACCATCATCTCAGCCCAAAATCTCCTTAAGCTGATAAGCAACTTCAGCAAAGTCTCAGGATACAAAATCCATGTGCAAAAATCACAAGCATTCCTATACACCAACAACAGACAGAGATCCAAATCATGAGTGAACTCCCATTCACAATTGCTTCAAAGAGAATAAAATACCTAGGAATCCAACTTGCAAGGGATGGGAAGGACCTCTTCAAGGAGAACTACAAACCACTCCTCAAGGAAATAAAAGAGGATACAAACAAATGGAAGAACATTCCATGCTCATGGGTAGGAAGAATCAATATCGTGAAAATGGCCATACTGCCCAAGGTAATTTATAGATTCAATGCCATCCCCATCAAGCTACCAATGACTTTCTTCACAGAATTGCAAAGGGATATTTGAGAGCCCTTTGAGTCCTACGGTGAAACACGAAATATCTTCATATAAAAACTAGACAGAGGCTTTCTGAGAAACTTCTTTGTGGTGTGATATTTCATTTCAGAGAGTTGAACCATTCTTTGGATTGAGCAGTTTGGAAACAGTCTTTTCGTATAATCTGCAAATGGATATTTGTTGGGCTTTGAGGCTGATGGTAAAAAAGGAAATATCTTGACATGAAAACTAGACAGATGCTTTCTGAGAAACTTTTTTGTGATGTTTGCATTCAACTCACAGAGTTGAATCTTTCTTTTCATAGAGCAGATAGGAAATAGTGTTTTTGTTCAATATGCAAAAGGATATTTCTGAGTGGTTTGAGCCCTATGGTGACAAAGAAATGTCTTCACATAAAAACTAGACTGAAGCATTCTGAGAAACTTATTTGTGATGTGTTCATTCATCTCACAGAGTTGAAACTTTCTTTAGATAGGGGAGCTTGGAAAGAGTCTTTTCATAAAATCTGCAAAGGGATATTTGCGAGCACTTTGAGGCCTACGGTGAAATAGGAAATATCTTCACATAAAAACTAGACAGAAGCATTCTCATAAACTTCTTGTGATGTGTGCACTCATCTCACAGAGTTAAAACTTTCTTTTGACTGAGCAGTTTGGAAACAGTCTTTTTGTGGAATATGCAAAGGGATATTTGTGAACCTATTGAGGCCTGTGGTGAAATAGGAAATATCTTCACATAAAAACTAGACAGAAGCTTTCTGAGAAACTTCTTTGGGATGTGGCTTTCCTCTCACAGAGTTGAAACTTTCTTTTGATTGAGCAGTTGGGAAGCTGTTTTTTATAGAATCTGGAAAGGGATATTTGTGAGCCCTTTAAGGTCTATGGTGAAACGGGAAATATCTTCACATAAAAGCTAGACAGAAACTTTCTGAGAAACATCTTTGTGATGTGTTATTTAATCTCACAGAGTTGAACCTTTCTTTTGATTGAGCAGTTTGGAAACAGTCTTTTTGCAGAGTCTGCAAATGGATATTTGGAGCACATTGAGCCAAGGGTGAAATAGATAATGGCTTCACATAAAAACTAGACAGAAGTTTTCTGATAAACTTCTTTGTGATGTGTGCATTTATCTCACACAGTTGAACTTTCCTTTGATTTAGCAGTTTGGAAACAGTATTTTTGTAGAATCTGCAAGTGGATATTTGCAGCACTTTGAGGCCCATGGTGAAAAAGAATATCTTCCCATAAAAATTAGACAGAAGCTTTCTAAGAAAATTATTTGAGATGTGTGCATTCATATCACAGAGTTGAACCTTTATTTTAGTTGAGCAGTTTGGAAACAGTCTATTCATAGAATATGCAAATAGATATTTGTAGCACTTTGAGGCCAGTGGTGAAAAAATTTCTCTCATGGAGTTGAAACTTTCTTTTGATTGAACAGTTTTGAAACAGTCTTTTTGTAGAATCTGCAAAGGATAATTCTGAGCCCATTGAGGCCTATTCTGAAAAAGGAAATATCTACACATAAAATCAGACAGAAGCTTTCTGAGAAACTTCTTTGTGATGTGTGCTTTCATATCACAGAGTTGAACCTTTCTTTTGATTGAGCAGTTTGGAAACCATCTTTTTGTAGAATCTGCAAATAGATAGTTTTGAGCAATTTGAGGCCTATGGAGAAAAAGGAAATACCTTCACATAAAACTAGACCGATGTTTCTGAGAAACTTCTTTGTGATGTGTGCTTTCATCTCATAGAGTTGAACCTTTCTTTTGATTGAGCAGTTTGGAAAAAATCGTTTAGTAGAATGTGCAATTGAATATTTGGAGCACTTTGAGGCCTATGGTGAACAAGGAAATATCTTCACATAAAAACTAGACAAAACCTTTCTAAGGAACTTCTTCATGATGTGTGCATTCATCTCACATATTTCAACATTTTTTTGGTTTGAGTAGCTTGGAAAAAGTCTTTTTGAAGGATCTGTAGAGGGATATTCGTGTGCGGTTTGAGGCCTCTTGAGAAAAAGGAAATATTCACATAAAAACCGGATAGAAGCATTGTGAGGAACTTCTTTGTGATGTGTACATTCGTTTCACAGTGTTGAACTTTTCTTTTGATTTAACAGTTTGGAAACAGTCTTTTTCTAGAAACTGCAAAGTGATATTTATGAGCCCTTTGAGGCCTATGGTGAAATAGGAAATATTTTCACATAAAAACTAGACAGAAGCTTTCTGAGTATCTTCTTTTGTGATGTTTGATTTCATCTCACAGAGTTGAAACTTCCTTTTGATTGAGTAGTTTGGAAACAGTCTTTTTGTAGAATCTGCATAGAAATATTGTGAGTAGATTGAGGCCTATGGTGATAAAGGAAATATCTTCACATAAAAACTAGTTAGAAGGTTTTTGAGAAACTTCTTTTTGATGTTTGCATTCGTGTCACAGAGTTGAACCTTTCTTTTCATTGAGCAGTTTGGAAACAATCTTCTTACACTTTCTGCAATGGGATATTTCTGAGTGATTTGAGGCCTATGCTGAAAAATAAATATCTTCACATAAAAACTAGACAGAAGAGTTCTGACAAACTTCTTTTTGATGTGTGTTCTCATCTCACACAGTTGAAATTTCCTTTGATTGAGCAGTTTGGAAACAGATTTTTTGTTGAATCCACAGAAGGATATTTTTGAGTGGTTTGAGGCCTATGCTGAAAAAGAAATATGTTCACATAAAAACTAGATGGAAGATTTCTGAGAAACTTCTTTGGATGTGTGCATTCGTATCACAGAATTGAAACTTTCTTTTGATTGAGCACTTTGGAAACAGTCTTTCTTTAGAATCTGCAGAGGGATATTTGTGAACGGTTTGAGGCCTATAGTGAGAAAGGAAATATCTTCGCATAAAAACTAGAGAGAAGCCTTCTGAGAAACTTCTTTATGATGTATGCCTTTATGTTACAGAGTTGAACCTTACTTTTCATTGAGCAGTTTGGCAAAAGTCTTTTTGTACAATCTGCAAAATTATTTTTGTGAACGCTTTGAGACTTATGGTGACAAATGAAATATTTTCACATAAAAACTAGAGAGAAATCTACTGAGAAACTTCTTTCTCATGTGTGCATTCATCACAGAAGTTTGAAAATTTCTTTTGATTGAGCAGTTTGGAAACAGTATTTTTGTAGGATCTGCCAAGGGATATTTGGAGTGGTTTGAGGCCTATGGTGAAAAAGGAAATATGCCCTAATAAAATCTAGATAGTAACGTTCTGAGAAACTTCTTTGTGATGTGTGCATTAATCTCACAGATTTGAAACTTTTCTTTGATTGAGCAGTTTGGAAACAGCCTTTTTGTACATTCTGCAAAGGTGTATTTATAGACAGTTTGAGGCCTATGGTGAAAAAGGAAATATCTTCACATAAAAACTAGACAGAAGCTTTCTGAGAAACTTATATGTGATCTGTTCATGCACCTCACAGAGTTGAAACTTTCTTTTGATTAAGCAGTTTGGAAACAGTCTTTTTCTAGAATCTGCAAAGGGATACTTGTAGGCAGTTTGAGGCACATGGTCAAAGAGGAAATATCTTCACATTAATACTAGACTGAAGCATTCTGAGATACTTTGTGATGTGTGCATTCATGCCACAGAGTTGAACCTTTCTTTTGATTGAGCAGTTTGGAAACTGTGTTTTTGTAGAATCTGTATAAGGACATTTGTGTGCACCTGAGGCCTATGGTGAAAAAGAAATATCTTCACATAAAAACTAGGCAGACCCTTTCTGAGAAACTTCATGATGTGTGCATTCATCTCAGAGAATTTAATCTTTGTTTTGATGGAGCACTTTGGAGGCAGTCTTTTTGTATAATCTGCAAAGTGATATTTGTTTACACTTTGAGGCTTATGGTGAAAAGGGAAATAAGTTCACAAAAAAAATAGACAGAAGCTTTCTGAGAGACTTCTTTATGATGTATGCATTCGCCTCACAGAGTTGAATCTTTCTTTTGATTTGGCAGTTTGGAAACTGTCTTTTTGTAGAATCTACAAAGGGACATTTGTGAGCACTTTGAGGTCTACTGTGAAAAAGGAAATATTCACAAATAAAATGTAGACAGAAGCTTTGTGAGAAACTTCTTTTTGATGTTTGCATTCATCTCACAGAGTTGAACCTATGTTTTGATTGAGGAGTTGGAAACAAGCTTT
This sequence comes from Pan paniscus, assembly GCF_029289425.2. Lineage (NCBI taxonomy): Eukaryota > Metazoa > Chordata > Mammalia > Primates > Hominidae > Pan > Pan paniscus. The sequence continues at coordinate 18,866,882 of NC_073273.2, read as the reverse complement.
TTCTAGAAACTGCAAAGGGACATTAGTGTGCACCTGAGGCCTATGTTGAAAAAGGAAATAGCTTCACATAAAAATTAGGCAGAAGCTTTCTGAAATACTTCATTGTGATGTGTGCATCCAGCTCACAGAGCTTAACCTTTGTTTTCATTGAGCAGTTTGGTAGCCGTCATTTTGTAGAATCTGCAAAGTGATGCTTGTGAACGCTTTGAGGCCTATGGTGAAAAAGGAAATATCTTCACATAAATGCTAGATACAAGCTTTCTGAGAAACTTCTTTGTGATATGTACTTTCATCTCACATAGATGAACAATTCTTTTGATTGAGCAGTTTGGAAACACTCTTTTTGTAGAATCTGCAAGGGATATTTGTGAAAGCTTTGAGGCTTATGGTGAAAACAGAAATATCCTCACATTAAGACTAGACAGAAACTTTCTGAGAAACTTCTGTGTGATGTGAGCATTTGTCTCACAGAGTTGAAACTTTCTTTTGATTGAGCAGTTTGGAAACAGTCTTTTTGTAGATTCTGAAAGGGATATTTGTGAGCAGTTTGAGGCTTATGGTGAAAAAAGAAATGTTCACAAATAAAATCTACATAGAAGCTTTCTGAGGAACTTCGTTGTCATTTGTGCATTCATTTCACAAGGTTGAACTTTACTTTTGATTGAGCAGTTTGGAAACCATCTTTTTGGAGCATCTGCAAAGGGAAATTTGTGAGAGGCTTAAGGCATATGGTGAGAAAGTAAATATATTAACATAAAAACTAGACAGAATATTTCTGAGAAACTTCTTTGTGATGCATGCATTCATGTCATAGAGTTGAACTGTTCTCTTGATTGAGCTGTTTGGAAACAGTCTTTTTGTATAATCTGCAAAGGGATATTTGTGAGTGGTAGGAAGTCTATGGTGAAAAAGGAAATATCTTCACATAAAAACTAGAAAGAAGATTTCTGATAAACCTCTTTGTGATGTGTGCATTCATCTCTCAGATTTGAACTTTTCTTTTCATTGAGCAGTTTGGAAACATACTTTCTGTAGAATCTGAACATTGATATTTCTGAAGGCTTTGAAGCTTACGGTGAAAAAGGAAATAACATCTGATAACAACTAGACAGAAGCTTTCTGAGAATCTTCCTTGTGATGTGTGCATTCACCTCACAGATATGAACTTTTCTTTTGATTGAGAAGTTTGGAAACCATCTTCTTGTAGAATCTGCAAAGGGATATTTGAGAGAGCTTTGAGATCTATGGTAAAAAAGGAAATATCTTCACATAAAACCTAGACAGAAGCTTTCTTAGAAACATTTTTGTGATGTATGAGTTCATCTCACTGAGTTGAACCTTTCTTTGGTAGAACAGTTTGGAAAGAATCTTTTTGTAGAATCTGCAAGTGGATATTTAGAACACTTCGGGGCCTATGGTGGAGAAGGAAATATCTTCACATAAAAACTAGAGAGAAGAATTCTGAGACACTTCTTTGTGATATGTGCATTCATCTCACAGAGTTGAACCTTCTTTTGATTGAGCAATTTTGAAACACTCTTTTTGTAGGATCTGCAATTGGAAATTTGGAGCATTTTGTCACCTATCGTGGAAAAACAAATATCTTCACATAAAAACTAGACAGAAGCTTTCTGAGAAACTTCTTTGTGAAGTGTGCATTCAGCTCACAGAGTTGAACCTTTGTTTTGATTGAGCAGTTTGGGAACAGTCTATTTGTAGAATCTGCAAAGTGATATTTGTGAACACTTTGAGGCTTACAGTGAAAAAGGAAATATCTTCAAATAAAAACTAGACAAAAGGTTTCTGATAAACGTCTTTGTGATATGTGAATTCTTCAAATAGAGCTGAAACTTTCTTTTGATTGATCAGTTTGTAAACAGTCTTTTTGGAGTATCTGCAAAACGATATTTTTGGGCAGTTTGAGGCTCATGGTGAGAAAGAAAATATATTCACAGAAAAGTTGACAGAAGCTTTCTGAGAAACTTCTTAGTGATGTGTTCATTCATCTCACAGAGTTGAACCTTTCTTTTGATTGAGCAGTTTGGAAGCAATCTTTTTGTAGAATCTGAAAAGGGATATTTCTGATCCACTTTTGGCATACAGTGAAAAAGGAAATGTCTTCACAAAAAAACTAAACAAAAGCTTTCTGAGAAACTTCTTTATGATGTGTGCATTCATTTCACAGAGTGGAAACTTTATTTTGATTGAGCAGTTTGGGAGCTGTCTTTTTGTATAATCTGCAAAGTGATATTTGTGAACAATTTTAAGTTTATGGTGAAAAAGGAAACATCTTCCCAAAAATCTAGACAGAAACTTTCTGAGAAACTTTTTGTGATGTGTGCATTCATCTCACAGAGTTGAAGCTTCTTTTTGACTGATCAGTTTGGAAGCATTCTTTTTGTAGAATCTGCATAGAGATATTTGTGAACCCTTTGAGGCCTGTGGTGAAAGAGGAAATATCTTCATATAAAAACTAGACAGAAGCATTCTGAGAAACTTCGTTGTGTTGTGTGTTTTCATCTCACAGAGTTTAACATTTCCTTTCATTCAGCAGTTTGGAAACAGTCTTTATGTAGAATGTGCACAGGGACATTTTTGAGTGATTTAAGGTCTATGGTGTAAAAGGAAATATCTTCACATAAAAACTAGACAGAAGCATTCTGAGAAACTTCTTTGTGATGTGTGCATTCAGCTCACAGTGTTGAACCCTTCTTTAGATTGAGCAGTTTGGAAACAGTGTTTTTGTAGAATCTGCAGAGAGATATCTGTGAGCCCTTTAAGGCCTATGGTGAAAAAGGAATTATCTACAAATAATATCTAGACAGAAACTCTCTGAGAAACTTCTTTGTGATGTGTGCATTCATCTCACTGAGTTGAATCTTCCTTTTGATTGAGCAGTTTGGAAAGAGTCTTTTTGTAGAATCTGCATAGGGATAGCTGTAAGCCCATTGAAGCCTGTCTTGAAAAAGGAATTCTCTTCACATAAAAACTAGACAGAAGCTTCCTGAGAGACTACTTTGTGATGTGTGTGTTCATCTCACAGAGTTGAACCTCTCTTTTGATTGAGTAGTGTGAAAACAGTCTTTTTTAGAAACTGCAAGGAATATTTGTGAGTGGTTTGAAACCTATGGTGAAAAAAGAATTATCTATAAATAAAATATAAACAGAAGCTTTCTGAGAAACTTCTTGGTGATGTGTGCATTCATCTCACGTAGTTGAACTTTTGTTTTGATTGAGTAGTTTTTAAACAGTCTTTTTGTACAATCTGCAAAGTGATATCTGTGAATGCTTTCAGGCTTATGGTGAAAAAGGAAATATCTTCACCTAAACCTATAAATAAGCTTTCTGAGGAACTTCTTAAGGATGAGTACATTCATCTCACAGAGTTGAACATTTCTTTTTATTCACCAGTTCAAAAACAGTCTTTTTGTAGAATCTGTAAGGAGACATTTTTGAGCTCTTTGAGGCCTATGGTGAAAAAGCAAATATCTTTACATAAAAACTATACAGAAACTTTCTGAGAAACTTCTCTGAAATGTGTGCATTCATCTCACAGAGTTTAACCTTTGTTTTGATTGAGTAGTTTGGAAACAGTCTTTTTGTAGAATCTGTAAAGGGGTATTTGAAGGCATTTTGAGGCATATGGTGAAAAAGGAATTATCTTCACATAAAAACTAGACAGAAACTTTCTGAGAAACTTCCTTTTGATGTGTGCATTCATCTCACAGAGTTGAAACTTTCTTTTCACTTATCGAGTTGGAAACAGTCTTTTTGTAGAATAGGCAAAGGGATATTTATGAGTAGTTTGAGGTCTGCAGTGAAAAAGGAAATATCTTCACATAAAACCTAGAGAGAAGCATTCTGAGAAACTTCTTTGTGATGTGTGCATTCATCTCAGAGAGTTGAACCTTTCTTTTCATTCAGCAGTTTGGAAGCCGTCTTTTTGTTGAATCTGAAAAGTGATATGTTTCAGCGGTTTGAGTCCTATGGTGAAAAAGGAAATATCAAAAAACAAAATGTAGACAGCAGCTTTCTAAAAAACTTCTTTTTGATGTGTGTATTCATCTTACAGGGTTGAAACTTTCTTTTCATTGAACAGTTTGGAAACAGTCTTTTCATAGAACCTGCAAAGAGATATTTGTGAACACTTTGAGGCTTCTGGTGAAAAAGGAAATATCTTCAAATAGAAACTAGACTCATGTTTTCTGGGAAACTTCTTTATGATATGTGTATGCATCTCAAAGAGTTGAATCTTTCTTTTGATTGAGCAGTTTGGAAACATTCTTTTTGGAGAATCTGCAAAGGGATGTGTTTTTTTCCTTTATTATGTATTTATTTTTATTATTATACTTTAAGTTTTAGGGTACATGTGCACATTGTGCAGGTTAGTTACATACGTATACATGTGCCATGCTGGTGTGCTGCACCCACTAACTCATCATCTAGCATTAGGACTATCTCCTAATGCTATCCCTCCCCCCTCTCCCCACCCCACAACAGTCCCCAGAGTGATGTTCCCCTTCCTGTGTCTATGTGTTCTCATTGTTCAATTCCCACCTATGACTGAGAGTATGCGGTGTTTGGTTGTTTGTTCTTGTGATAGTTTACTGAGAATGATGATTTCCAATTTCATACATGTCCCTACAAATGACATGAACTCATCATTTTTTATGGCTGCATAGTATTCCATGGTGAATATGTGCCACATTTTCTTAATCCAGTCTATCATTGTTGGACATTTGGGTTGGTTCCAAGTCTTTGCTATTGTAAATAATGCCGCAATAAACACAAGTGTGCATGAGTCTTTATAGCAGCATGATTTATAGTCCTTTGGGTATATACCCAGTAATGGGATGGCTGGGTCAAGTGGTATTTCTAGGTCTAGATCCCTGAGGAATCGCCACACTGACTTCCACAATGGTTGAGCTAGTTTACAGTCCCACCAACAGTGTAAAAGTGTTCCTATTTCTCCACATCCTCTCCAGCAGCTGCTGTTTCCTGACTTTTTAATGATTGCCATTCTAACTGGTGTGAGATGGTATCTCATTGTGGTTTTGATTTGCATTTCTCTGATGGCCAGTGATGGTGAGCATTTTTTCATGGTTTTTTGGCTGCATAAATGTCTTCTTTTGAGAAGTGTCTGTTCGTGTCCTTTGCCTACTTTTTGATGAGGTTGTTTGTTTTTTTCTTGTACATTTGTTTGAGTTCATTGTAGACTCTGGATATTAGCCCTTTGTCAGATGAGTAGGTTGCGAAAATTTTCTCCCGTTTTGTAGGTTGCCTGTTCACTCTGATGATAGTTTATTTTGACGTGTAGAAGCTCTTTAGTTTAATTAGATCCCATTTGTCAATTTTTTCTTCTGTTGCCATTGCTTTTGGTGTTTTAGACATGAAGTCCTTGTCCAGGCCTATGTCCTGAATGGTAATGCCTAGGTTTTCTTCTAGGGTTTTTATGGTTTTAGGTCTAATGTTTAAGTATTTAATCCATCTTGAATTTATTTTTGTGTAAGGTGTAAGGAAGGGATCTATTTTCAGCTTTCTACATATGGCTAGCCAGTTTTCCCAGCACCATTTATTAAATAGGGAATCCCTTCCCCAATGCTTGTTTTTCTCAGGTTTATCAAAGATCAGATAGTTGTTGATATGCGGCATTATTTCTGAGGGCTCTGTTCTGTTCCATTGATCTATATCTCTGTTTTGGTACCAGTACCATGCTGTTTTGGTTACTGTAGCCTTGTAGTATAGTTTGAAGGCTGGTAGTGTGATGCCTCCAGCTTTGTTCTTTTGGCTTAGGATTGACTTGGCATTGCAGGCTCTTTTTTGTTTCCATATGAACTTTAAAGTAGTTTTTTCCAATTTTGTGAAGAAAGTCATTGGTAGCTTGATGGGGATGGCATTCTATCTGTAAATTTCCTTGGGCAGTATGGCCATTTTCATGATATTGATTCACATATGTATATATGTGTCTATATATACATATACATATATGTATATGTATGTGTGTATATATATACACACATACATATACATATATTTTATATATATATATAATATATATATATATATATATACACACATATATATATATATAGTACTTCCACTCACTGGAGGCCTTTACTCTTTCAATGCTAGATTCACTGATTTCTGGTCCCATGCTTATGTTGATTACTAGCTAGTGTATGTAGACTCCTTAAATTTAAGGAGTTGAGAGAACTCTTCATATCACCAAGTTGATTTCTTTAGTCTTCTCCCTGTCAAAGACCAGGTTGCCCTAGATATCAGAGACAGCTGTTTTTTCCATAAAAAATAAAGGTCCTGTCTCTCTCTCATTAGCCACCACGCCCAGTTTCTTCTCATGGAGGATTGCTTCATAGGTAACTTTAAAACTCCAGTAATTTCTCACAAGGTTGCTTCGAACACCTGAACATAAACTTCATCATGGAGCCTCTGAAACCCCTGAAGCCTCAGAATGGGAAGTTTCAGAAGGCTCTTTGCGCTATTGAGGTTCTACAAAAGGACCGTTTCCAAACTGCTTAATCAGAAGAAAGGTTCAAATACGTGTGATGAATGCACACATTATGAAGAAGTTTTTCAGAATGCTTCTGTCTAGTTTTTGTGTGAAGATATTTATTTATCTCCATGGGCCTGAAAACACTCTGATATATCCCTCTGCAGACAGTACAAAAAGACTTTCCAATCTGCTCAATCAAAAGAAAGCTTCTACTCTGTGAGAAGAAAGAACACATCATAAGGAAGTTTCTCAGAATGCTTCTGTCTGGTTTTCTGTGAAAATATTTCCTTTTTCACCATAGGCCTCAAAGCACTACAGATATCCATTTGCAGATTCTACAAAAAGACATTTACAAACTGCTCAATCCAAAGAAAGTTTCAACACTGTGAGATGAATGCATGCATTACAAAGTAGTTTATCAGAAAGCTTCTGTTTAGTTTTTATGTGAAGATATTTCCTTTTTCACCATAGGCCTCAAAGCGCTTCAATTATCCATTTGCAGATTCTGCAAAAAGAGTATTTCCAAACTGCTCAGTCAAAAGAAATGCTCAACTCCTTAAGATGAAAGCACTTATTTAAAAGTAGTTTCTCAGAAAGCTTCTGTCTAGCTTTTATGTGAAGATATTTCCTATATCACCAAAGGCCTCAATGGCTCAGAATTGTCCCTTTGGGGATTCTACAAAGGACTGTTTCCAAACTGCTCTAGCAAAAGAAAGCTTCAACTCTGTGAGATGAATGCACCCATCACAAAATGTTTCTCAGAATGTTTCTGTGTAGTTTTTATATGAAGATATTTCCTACTTCACCATTGGCCTCAAAGGCTTCACAATTATCCCTTTGTAGATTTTACAAAAAGACTTTTTCCAAATCTTCAATCAAAGAAATGTTCAACTGTGTGAGATGAATGCAAACATCACCAAGAAGTTTCTCAGAATGCTTCCATCTAATTTTTATGTGAAGATATTTCCCTTTTCACCATAGGCCTCAAAGGGCTGCAAATATCCATTTGCAGATTGTACAAAACACTGCTTCCAACCTGCTTAATTGAAGGAAATGTTCAACTCTGTGAGACGAAAGCATAAATCACAGAGAAGTTTCTCAGAAAGCTACTGTTTAGTTTTTATATGAAGATATTTCCTATTTCACCATAGGCCATAAAGGGCTCACAAATATATCTTTGCAGATGCTACAAAAATGCTGTTACCAAACTGCTCAATCAAAAGAAAGTTTCAACTCCGTGAGATGAATGGACACATCACAAAGTAGTTTCTAAGAATGCTTCTGTCTAGTTTTTGTGGGAAGATATTTCTTTTTCACCATAAGCCTCAAATGGCTCAGAAATATCCCTTTGCAGATTGTACAAAAAGACTGTTTCCAAACTGTTCAATGAAAAGAAAGGTTCAACTCTGTGAGATGAATTCAAACATCCAAGAGGTTTCTCAAAATACATCTATCTAGTTTTTATGTGAAGGCATTTACTGTTTCACCACATGCCTCAAACGGCTCACAAATATTCCCTTTGCAGATTCTACAAAAAGACTGTTTCCAAACTGCTCAATGAAAAGAAAGGTTAAACTCTCTGAGATGAAAGCTCTCATCACAAAGAAGTTTCTCAGAATGCTTCTGTCTAGTTTTTATGTGAAGAAGTTTCCTTTTTCACCATAGACCTAAAACTGCTTCAAATATACATTTGTGGATTCTATGAAAAGTCTATTTCTAACTGCTCAATCAAAAGAACTGTTCAACTCTGTGAGATGAATGTGCACATCACAAAAAAGTTTCTCAGAAAGCTTCCATTTAGTTTTTATGTGAAGATATTTCCTTTTTTACCATGGGCCTCAAAGTGCTCCAAATATCCATTTGCAGATTCTACAAAAAGAGTATTTCCAAACTGCTCAATCCAAAGAGAGGTTCAACTCTGTGAGATGGAAGCACAGATCACAAAGGAGTTTCTTAGAAACCTTCAGTCTAGTTTTTATGGGAAGATATTTCATATTTCACCATAGGCCTCAATGGGCTCAGAAATATACCTTTGCAGATTCTACAAAAGGATTTTTTCCAAACTGCTCAGTCCAACGAAAGATTCAACACTGTGAGATGAATTCATACATCACAAAGAAGTTTCTCAGAAAGCTTCAGTCTAGTTTTTATGTGAATATATTTCCTTTTTCACCATAAGCCTCAAACCACTCTCAAACATCCCCTGGAGATACTATATAAAGATTGTTTCCAAGCTGTTCAATCAAAAGAAAGGTTCAACTCTGTGTGGTAAATGCACATGTCACCAAGAAGTTTCTCAGAATGCTTCTGTCTAGTTTTTATGTGAAGATATTTCCTTTCTCAGCAAGTCTTCAAACTGCTCCAAATATCCATATGCAGAATCTACAAAAAGATGGTTTCTGATCTCCTCAATGAATAGAAAGGTTCAAATCTGTGAAATGAAAGAACACATCACAAAGAAGTTTCATAGAATGTTGCTTTCTAGTTTTTATATGAAGATATTTCCTTTTTCACCATTGTCCTCAAAGTGCTTCAAATATCCATTTGCAGATTTTACAAAAAGTGTGTTTCCAAACTGCTCAATCAAAAGAAAGGCTCAACTCTGTGGGTTGAAAGCACACATCACAAAGAAGTTTCTCAGAAATCTTCTGACTAGTTTTTATGTGAAGATATTTCCTATTTCACCGTAGGCCTCAATGGGCTCACAAATATCCCCTTGCAGATTCTACAAAAGGACTGTTTTGAAACTCCTCAATCAGAAGAAAGGTTCAACTCTGTGAGATGAATGCATACATCACAAAGAAGTTTCTCAGAATTCTTCTGTCTAGTTTTTATGTGAGGATATTTCCTTTTTCACCATAGGCCTCAAAGCACTCCAAATATCCATTTGCATATTCCACAGAAAGACTGTTTCCAGACTCTTCAATCAAAAGGGAGGTTCAACTCTGTGAGATGAAAGCACACTTCACAAAGCAGTTTCTCAGAATGCTTCTGTCTAGTTTCTATGTGAATATATTTCCTATTTCAACTTAGGCCATAAAGGGCTCACATATATCCCTCTGCAGATTCTAGAAAATTATAGAAAAGGACTCTTTCCAAACTGCTCAATCAAAAGAAAGGTTCAACACCGTAAAATGAATGCACACATCACAAATAAGTTTCTCAGAAAGCTTCTGTCCAGTTTTTATGTAAAGATATTTCCCTTTTCACCATACCTATCAACATGCTCAAAATATGCCTTTGCAGATTCTCTGAAAAGACTGTTTCCAAACTTCTCATTCAAAAGAATGATTCAACTCTGTGAGATGAATGCACATATCACAAAGACGTTTCTCTGAAATCTTCTGTCTAGTTTTTATGTGAAGATATTTCCTTTTTCACCATAGGCCTCAAGCTTCTCACAAATATCCCATTGCAGATTGTACAAGAATAGAGTTTCCAGACTCATCAAAGAATAGAAAGTTTTATCTCTGTGAGTTGAATGCACACCTTGCAAAACAGCTTCTCAGAAACATTCTTATAGTTTTTATTGAAGATATTTCCTTTTTCACCATAAGGCTCAGAGAGCTGAAAAATATCCCTTTGCTGATTCTACAAAAATACTCTTTCCAAACTTCTTAATCAAAAGAATCATTCAACTCTCTGAGGTGAATGCACACATAGCTAGGAATTTTCTCAGAAAATTCTGTCACGTTTTTATGCGATGATATTTCCTTTTTCACCATAAGCCTCAAACTTCTCACAAATATCCCTTTGCAGATTCTACAAGAAAAGAGTTTCCCATCTGCTACGTGAAAAGAAATGTTTACCTCTGTGAGATGAATGCACACATTGTAGAGCAGTTTCTCAGAAACCTTCTGTCTAGTTTTTATGTGAAGATATTTTCTTTTTCACCATAGGCCTCAAAGCACTCACAAATATCCCCTTGCATATTCTACAAAAAGACTCTTTGTGAACTGCTCAAAGGAATGGTTCAACTCTGTGAGATGAGTGCACACATCACACAGATGTGTCTCAGAAAGCTTCTGTCTAGTTTTCATGTGAAGATATTTACGTTTTCACCATAGGCCTCAAAGTGTTCCCAAATATCCCTTTGCAGATTCTTCAAAAAGATTGTTTCCAAAATGCTCAATCAATAGAAAGGTTCAACTCTGTGAGATTCATTCACACATCACAAAGTAGTTTCTCAAAAACCTTCTTTCTAGTTTTTTATGTGAAGATATTTCCTTTTTCACCATAGGCTTCAAAGCACTCACAAATATCCCTTTTCAGATTCTACAAAAAGACTGTTACCAAACTACTCAATCAAAAGAATGGTTCAACTCTGAGATGAATGCACACATCACAAAACAGTTTCTCAGAAAGCTTCTGTCTAGTTTTTATGTGAAGATATTTCCTTTTTCACCATTGGCTTCCAAGTGCTCACAAATATCTCTTTGACAATTCTACAAAAATACTGTTTCCAAACTGCCCAATCCAAAGAATATTTCAACTCTGTGAGATGAATGCACACATAACCAGGAAGTTTCTCAGAAACTTCTGTCAAGATTTCATGGGATGATATTTCCTTTTTCACGATAGGCCTCAAACTGCTCACAAATATCCCTTTGTGGATCCTACAAGAACAGAGTTTCCAATCTGCTCAATGAAAATAAACCTTTACCTCTGTGAGATGAATGCACACATCACAAAGCAGTTTCTCATAAGCCTTCTTTCTGGTTTTTATGTGAAGATATTTCATTTTTCACCATAGGCCTCAAAGCACTCACAAATATCCCTCTGCAGATTCTGCAAGAACACCATTTCCAAACTTTTCAATCAAAAGAATGGTTTAACTCTGTGAGATGAATGCACATGTCACAAAGTAGTTTTTCAGAAAGCTTCTGTCTAGTTTTTATGTGAAGATATTTCCTTTTTCACCATAGACCTCAAAGCACTCACAAACATCACTTTGCAGATTGTACAAGAACTGAGTTTCCAGACTTATCAAAGGAATGAAACGTTTAACTCTGTGAGATGAATGCAGACATCACAAAGCAGTTCCTCCAAAACCTTCTTTAGAGTTTTTATGTGAAGGTATTTCTTTTTCACCATGGCCTCAAAGCACTCACAAATATCCCTTTGCAGATTCTACAACAACAGAATTTCCAAACTGTTCATAATTAGTTTTTAGGACCAACATGAGAGTTTAGACATACTGCTTGTGGTGCAGCACACATGTATTATCCACACTGAAATTAGGAATTCAACTGAAGTTCATGTGGAGGTGAAAATGTGAATATTTGGGGGACCTTGGAGATGATCTATCTCACTTTATTTTGCAGAAAAGAAAACATATTCAGGGAAAGGGCATGCATTGTCTAAGGTGATTCAGCAGCTTTGGCGCAGAAGCAAAACACACCTAAGGTGATTCATCAGGTTTGGAGAGAAACGCAAAACAGAAATACTGTTCTTTTGCTTCTCAGATCAAGAATTTTTTCACAATACTGAACTACTTATGTTTCTGATTCCTTAATTTTCTTTTTAAATTTTGCCAATATTGTCTTACAAAGATCCTATTCTTTACCCTAAAGATTTAAATCTGTTACCATTATTGTCTCTTTATAAGTAAAATTACTTGTTGTTATTATAAATGATCATTCAATCACTTTTCATTTTTTGGTAGTCCAGTACAAATTTAGTAACAAATAAACACTATTGGCCTTGGCAATCCAAGAGGAGCTCAAGTCCTCCAGGGCACGTCAGGAAAAGGCTAAATGACAGCTGTGCTGTGAATGGACAGAATACAGCTCTCATACAGATTATTGAGTATTTGATGTTCTTCAACAATTCCATTAATCTTCAGTTTTTTTCCTCTTTGAAGTGAAAGTCTGCTATGACTTTCAAGTTTCTTTTGAAATAATTATAGATTCACAGGAAGTTGTAAAATGTCCAGGGATGTCTTAGGTACTCTTCACTAATTCCAGTGGTGGCATCTCGCGTAGCCATAGAGCATTATCAAAACCTGGAAACTGACATAGGTACAATTCAGAAAGCTTACTCAGATCGCAACCGTTTTGTATGCATTCATTTTTGTATGTGTGTATGTGTGTGCGTGTGTTCTGTGCATTTTTATGTGGTGTAGATCTCTGTAACTACCACTTCCACAGTCAAGATACAGAACCGTAGCCTCACCACAAGGCTCCAACTTGCAATCTTTGCTGACACTCTGACACGTTTTCCTCCACCCCTTCCCCTTGGCAACCCCATAGTCTGTTCTCCATCTTTACAATTTTATTTCAATAATTTATATAAATGTAATTGTGCAAACTCGAATTTTTAAAGGGAAAAAACAAGTCACAGATAGTTTTGTTAGCACTGTAAAATAGTCTTTAACATTCATCTGTTTTATGTTCTATTTGTCTCAAAAAAATTTGCTTTGTTCTTTCCTGTACTTTCTGATATCAGGATAGGAAATCAATACCAAACAAAACAATTCCATTCATTTTTTTCCATAGCTTGGTTTTCACTGTTGTTGCATAACATTTATTTTTCTATTTACTCTTTCTCTCTGTTTTCCGTCACATAAAAGTAACTTTGTGTTCTTTACCTCTTCTAAGAAAATTTGGTAATGAGTCTTTAATGTGAATCCTGGACCACCCTTGTTTTGATTTTGTGTTATGGGTGTTCTTTTGTGTGATCGTTCTCATGGAGAGTTCTTGTGAAGCTGGGATTTTCCAGTGGTTTGTCAAAATGGAAATAGATATTTAACAAACCAAACACAAAATGACCTTGCTCCAGGAATGCATCATTTGTGAGAAAACACTACGTCTTCCAACTAGAGATTGTGAATATTACTCTTATTATCCTTTACTCCCTTTTATTAAAACTGTATTTTTTTACACATTTGTATAACTCAGGTAATGAAATGTGAAACTACGTGATTGCCTACCAATTACAATTGATGTTAATGATGCTACTGGGAGGCCAACCCTACAGTGGCTGCACCAAGTCTAGGGACTTGCTAGCTTTGATAAGTTACATGGGATTGCCTACGTACTAAATGTAGGTGGGGGACAGGTCCGAGGATGTGGCAGCACCAACCCGCCCTGACATCAAAGCTCTGGACGGGGTGCCAGGCACCGCGCAGCCAAGAGCAGGAGGTGGGCACCTGATGGCGTATGACACTGTAGCATCCAGGGGATCACCACCAGGGGCAAATGAACCCCAGGACCATGGCCATGAGCGCTGCCAGATGGGCCGCTTGGTGGGCTTCTGGCCCCGGACACACCACGTCACAAGCCAGGCAGGTGGGGGGCAGGCAGGAGAAGAGGATGGTGCCTGGGAGGGGTGATGGGGAGGAGGGGCGCTGGAGCGGCGGTCGGCCGGTCGCCGGGCTGCCACCAGGGGTGGGCAGCAAATTAAGGCAACTGGGACATGCTCCCCCACCCTCTCCCCAGTGGACCCTTCCTACTTGCCATCCTCCCTGCCCAACAAGCCTCCACCACCGATGATGCGCAACGACAATGATCGCACAGGACCATCCATCCCACCAGCACCAACAAACCCTGCACCACGAGCTGTGTGAGGCACGAGGGAGCCCCTGAGGGAAGAAACAGGACCGCGGTGGTGGCCACAGGAACTCAACACCAGCGGGCTCTCTTCCCTCTGTGTTTTTGCAGGTGATGGCTCCAACCTCTCTCTCTTCCTCACAGCCAGGAGCCCCTCTTCCCCCACGCCACCCAACGCGTGACCACACAGGGCCTGCAGTGGGGGTGGGGGGGAAGGGGCAGGCATGGCAGGAGAGGAGGGCAGATGTCGCCGGGTCTGCACTTGGGGGGATGGAGGTCCCCACGGGCCCTGCCATGGAACCCCCAGCTGTGCACCCCAAGGAGCCCGGAGGCACCCCCAGGGGCTAATGATTGGCAAGCAAAGCTCAGACAGGCATAGCCCTGGGAGGAACCCGGGCCGCAAGTGCGTTCGAAGTGTCGATGATCAATGTGTCCTGCAATTCACATTAATTCTCACAGCTAGCTGCATTCTTCATCAACGCAGGAGCCAAGTGATCCACCGCTAAAAGTCATACAAGGTCGATTTGGCAAGGGCGCTCCCAACAATGGGAGGCCCTCCTGGCACAGCACGTCCCCCAGAGGGGTTACCTCAGGCCGGCCAGTCAGACAGCAATGGGACGAGACTCCAGAGAGGGGTTGGAAGGTTTCACAACACGGGGAGGTGGTGCCGTCCACGGGAGTGAGAGGGACAAATGCTGCCACCACCCCACAGGCTCCCGGGGGTTCCTGCCCCCACAGCACAGGGCATACGCCACATGCGTGGCACACATGCGACAGCACGATGGCCACTGGGTACAGCCCCCACTGGCATCAGCAGTGACACGCAAGTGCAGCACGGCCCCGGCAGCTGGGGAGACGGAGTCAGCAGTGGAGGTGAGGGAGGGGCAGACCCCTCCCAAACGGACTCCCCCGTGGGCCCACAGCACCCAACCCACGGGTGGACAGGTGACCCCCACAAGGGGTCCTTAAACCTCCGCACTAGAAAGTGCTGGGTACCTGGATGGTGGAGGCGGACGAGGAGTGGAGGGCTGGCGTCCAGCCCCCTACCCTCAAGAAGCCCTAGTGGGAAGGCTGGGGAGAGCCAGTGGGCCAGGCCGGGCCAGGTGGCGCGGTGTGGCAGAGGCAATGATGGTGGCAGTGGCAGCGATGCGAACCCGGCCGGCCCCAACGGGAGCAGGTGGGATGGGGCTGAGCCGGCAGGACAGGGAGGGATGACAGCCCCGGCAGGGAGGACACAGAGACCCACAACTCGTCGTGATGCCGAGAACCACCCCCGCGCCCGCCGACACACACGTGGGGGCCACGGCAGGGGACAGTTCCCCGCTGCTCACCAGGCCGGTGAGCCATCCAGCCTGCCCCCCGACACGCACACACAGTTTCATCCCAGCACGTGTGTCTCTGTCTACCCTCTCTCTCCCTCCCGAGTTCTCCGGCTCTCGGGGCAGGCAGGGCCATGCAACAAACAAATGGCACAACCCCGCCAGCACACATGCCACATGGGGAACACAGTCAGCCAAGAAGGAAGGACGCAGTGGCGCCTCTGCAGCTTTGCTCTTCTCCGTTAATGATCCCTCGACATGTTCAACTATGGAAATTTTGTTATGACTTTTACTTCCTCTAGATAGTCAAGTTCGACTGTCTTCTCAGTGCTCCACCAGGGCAGTGGGCTGACCTGGCGGGGCCGATCCAAGGGCCTCACTGAACCATCCAATCAGTAGTAGTGACTGGCAGTGTGTACAAAGGGTAGGGACTTCACGCAAGTCTATGACCTGCACTTACTGGGAATTCGTCATTCATGGGGAATAATTGCAATCCCCGATCACCATCACCAATGGTGTTCAACAGGTTACCCGCGTCTGCCACATACGGTAGGCACACGCTGAGCCAGTCAGTGCAGCACGCGTGCAGCCCCGGACATCTAAGGGCATCACAGACCTGTTATTTCTCAATCTCGGGTGGCTAAATGCCACTTATCCCTCTAAGAAGTTGGGGGATGCTGACCGCTTGGGGGTCGTGTAACTAGTTAGCATGCCAGAGTCTCCTTCATTATCAGAATTAACCAGACAAATCACTCCACCAACTAAGGCCATGCACCACCACCCATGGAATCAAGAAAGACCTATCAATCTGTCAATCCTGTCCATGTCCAGGCCGGGTGAGGTTTCCCATGTTGAGTCAAATTAAGCTGCAGGCTCCACTCCTTGTGGTGCCCTTCCACCAATTCCTTTAAGTTTCAGCTTTGCAACCATACTCACCTGGGAACCCAAAAATCCAAAGACTTTGGTTTCTGGGAAGCTGCCCAGCGGGTCATGGAAATAACGCCGCGGCATCACCAGTCGGCATTGTTTATGGTCGGAACTACGACGGTATCTGATCGTCTTTGGAACTCCGACTTTCGTTCTTGGTTAATGAAAACATTCTTGGCAAATGCTTTAGCTCTTGTCAGAACTGCACCAGTCCAAGAATTTCACCTCTAGTGGCACAATACGAATGCCCCCAGCCGTCCCTCTTAATCATGGCCTCAGTCCTGAAAACCAACAAAAAAGAACCGAGGTTCTATTCCATCTTTCCTAGCTGAGATATCTAGGTGGCTCGGGCCTGCTTTGAACACTCTAACTTTTTCAAAGTAAACGCTTTGGGCCATGGGACACTCAGCTAAGAGCATCGAGGGGGTGCTGAGAGGCAAGGGGCGGGGACGGGCCATGGCTAGCCTGCCCGCCCACTCCCAAGATCTAACTACGGGCTTTTAAACAACTTTAATATATGCTATTGGAGCTGGAATTACTGTGGCTGCTGGCTCCAGACTTGCCCTCCAATGGATCCTCCTAAAGGATTTAAAGTAGACTCATTTCAATTACAGGGCCTCGAAAGAGTCCTGTATTGTTATTTTTCGTCACTACCTCCCCGGGTCGGGAGTGGGTAATTTTTGCACCTGCTGCCTTCCTTGAATGTGGTAGCTGTTTCTCAGGCTCCCTCTTCAGAGTCGAACTCTGATTCCCCATCACCCATGGTCACCGTGGTAGGCACAGCAACTACCATCGAAAGTTGATAAGGCAGATTTTCGAATGGGTCGTCGCTGCCACTGGGGGCATGCCATTGGCCTGAGGTTATCTAGAGTCACAAAAGCTGGTGGCACCTGACCCTCCGGCCGGGGCTGGAGAGGGGCTGACTGGGTTGGTTTTGATCTGATAAATACACGCATCTTCCCCGCGAAGGAGGTCAGCGCCCTTTGGCATGTATTAGCTTTAGAATTACCACAGTTTTCCAATTAGGAGAGGAGCGAGTGACCAAAAGAACCATAACTGATTTAATGAGCCATTCAGTTTCACGGACCGGCCCTGCCTACTTAGACATGTATGGCTTAATCTTTGAGACAAGCATATGGTGCTGGTAGGATCAACCATGTAAGTAGAAAGCGGCCTCCGGGCCTCAGGAGGATGAGCCCGGAGTCCAGGTCATGAGGATGGGCATGGCAGGGCAGGCAACGGGGTATGTGGGAGGGAGGGAAGCAAGGCGGGGCGGTGGGAGGGGGGCGGTGGCGCGGCGAACCGGACATCCCATACACCCACATGACACATCCCCGACCTGCTCACCACTCCCAACCCTTCGCACCAACGTGCGAGGAGGCAGACCGCCCAACCCGTGCGTGGCAGCTGTGAGGGACCAGCAGCCGCTCGTGCACGGCGGGCACGGGGCGGCCCCGATGTTTGGGCAGCGAACCAGAGGCGGACTGTAGTGCCCAGGGTCTCACCACCAGCGGCCTCCGAGCACGAAGGCGACCCTGCGCGGTACCAGGAGCGGTCGACTGGCCTTCGGCGGGCCCGCGGCTCCCCCATCGCCGCCGCCGTCACGGCCAGCCCCCGGAACCCTCTTTCCTGCACGCGGCGCAGGCCGACTCCAAACCCTCCGGGCGCCCACCAGACCCACGCGGGGAGCCGCCGACCTGGTCCCGAAGGCGCGCACCCGGGGACACGAACAAAGGGCCAACCAGTGGCCCCCGGCAGCGCCCCACAAGGCGGAGCCGGGTTTGGTCCCAGACGGGGCAACCACAGCCTAAGCGGGTGAGCCGCTCAGGGAGAGAGGATCCGCAGGTGGGGTGGGGGGCACAGACAGGAAAGACCAGGGACCGCGAGGGCAAGGTCACCCGGGAGCCCACAGAGGGGCGGCTCGGGGAGAAACCTCAGGCATGGCCGGGCCACCAGGAAAACGCGGCCATGGGATCCCACCGCCACAGACACGAGGGAGGTCCCTCGGCACTCCGCCTAGGACGCCAGATGGCCCTCGGCACCCACCGAGACCCGCCTCACGAGCCCTGGTTCCCGCCATCGGGACCCCAAAGCGACCTCAGCCACAAACCCAACGCCAGGGCCACGTTGCTCATTTCTCGTCCATCCTCCGACCCGGTCAAGCTCCGGGAGACCGGCGTGGCCCCCACTTGGGATGCTTCCTAGGGCCAGGTGGCCCAACCCCGTACCACGCAAACACGGTCATCCGCACTGGTCGCTGCTCCCCAGGGGAGCGGGCGGAGAGCCGGCTCACAGTGGAGCGGGTCATGCGCCGGACGGAATGCCAGGCACAGCCACCGCTTGCGCAGCCTCCCAACCGCTAGGACGCCGGCACCGACCGGCGGGATCCTCCCCCGTCTGGAAAGGGGGAGGTGGGGGCTACACAGTAGGCGACGAGCCGCCCTCGGTCCCCACCGCGGAAGCCGGTGGAACCCTCCATCTCCCCCCCTCACCCCGTCGAGGGGGAAGCCGAGGAGGGTTCTCTGCAAGCCAGTCGCTATGGCAGCGCTACCATAACGCAGAGAGAGGCGGCAGGCCGGGGGATCCCGTACCCCAAATGCACACCTCTCAGATCGCTACAGAAGGCTTTCTCACTGAGGGTGGGTCACACTCCCTACCCCCAGTCGCCCCTCGTCAGGCCCGCAGAGGTGCTCAGGGACGCCTGGGGAAGGGAGGGGGCCTGCATACCAGGTAAATTCTGCGTGTGGGAACCTTCAGCCTTCGCGGTCTGGGCGGGGGTCCTGGCCAATGCGCGTGCGCGCAATCCCGCAAGGGCCCCCCAGCCCCCCGTCCACCCGCCTCCTTTCTCCCAGGCAAAGCACCTCCAAGTAAACCCACACACAACCTGTCGGAGGCAGAACGGTAGCCCCTCGGCGGCCGGCCGGCGCACGCGTCGCCTGCCCAAGCCCACCGCGATCGTTCACACAGCCGGCGCGCACCCACCAGAGGGGAGCACTGGACCTGAGTTTGCCAGACCAGGCGGAGCCCTTCCCTGCATGGGAGGGGCACGTCTCCCTCTACCGCCTCAACCCCCACACCAACGAGCTCCCTTAGGACCCACTTGCAGACACCGCGGCGGTGACTGGAGGACGGGGTGATGGGGGTGGGAACCACACACCACCGCTGGGCCTCAGGCACCTGAGGGATAAGCTGGAGGTGGGAAGGGGGAGCCGGGCGCGGTAGGCTCACGCCTGTCATCCCCGCCCTTTGGGAGCAAGGGAAGGTGGATCCCTCGATCCGGAGCCCTGGCAACATGGTGAAACCTTGTATTTTGTCTCTAAAAAAATACAAAAACTACCTGGTTTCCTAACCTGGACACAAGTTAATAAATAGATAAATAGGCCGGTCGCGGTGGCTCACGCCTGTAATGCCAGCACTTTGGGAGGCCGAGGCAGGCGGATCACGGAGGTCAAGAGATAGAGACCATCCTGGCTACCACAAGAACCCCGTCTCTACTCAAAATACAAAAAATTAGCCAGGTGTGGTGGCGGGCGCCTGTAGTCCCAGCTTCTTGGGAGGCTGAGACAGGAGAATGGCATGAACCCAGGAGGCAGAGCTTGCAGTGAGCCGACATCACGCCACTGCACTCCAGTCTGGGCAAGAGAGCGAGACTCCATCTCAAAAAATAATAAGAAAAATGAATAGATTAAAATTGAAAATTAAAAAAAAAAAAAACGTAGCCGGGCGGGTGCAATTGTTCACTCCTGTCATCCCAGCCCTTTGGGAGGCCAAGGTGGGCAGATCACCTGAGGTTGCCAGTTTGAGACCCGCATGACCCACATAGAGAAATGCCGTCTCTACTAACAATACAAAATCAGCCGGGTGTGGTAGCACATGCCTGTAATCCCAGCTACTCAGGAGACTGAAGCAGGAGAATTGCTTGAACACGGCAGGAGGAGGTTGCGGTGAGCCATGACGGTGCTGTTACACCCCAGCGTGGGCAACAAGAGTGAAACTCTGTCCAAAAATAAAATAAAATAAGTGCTGTATTCTGTAATTTTTACTTCCTACCCTGAGAAGAACATAATACAGCTGTTGTCTTTCCGCCTGCCTGCCGGCCGGCCTGTGACAGGGCCTCACTCTGTCTTTTGCCGAGACTGGAGTGCAGTGACACCATTATGGCTCACTCACTGCAGCCTCAAGGTCCTCAGGGTTAGGCAATTCCTCAAGGGATCCTACAGCCTCAGCCTCCCAAAATGTTGGGAGTACAGACGTGAGCCACCAGCACCCTGCCTGAGTTAATACATCTGGTCTCATTACATCTTAACCACACACTCATGAAGAACTCAAGTCAAGAGACAGTCTGTAAGAGACTCTCAGCATTCTCTTCTGAAAGCAGTGAGGTGGATGGCGGCCCTTGTCCTGAGCTCCTGGGGTTTTAGGTGACCATGCATAGAGGAGAGATTTCCAGTGTTTCCAGAAAGGCACGAGCCACAGTCACTGGGGCATCCAAGCACGAGATGGGGTTTCTGACAGCGATGTAAGGGCCAGGAAGGGCCAGAATCTGCCAAGGCCCATGTCCCAGGCTGGGGTCGATGGAACCCAAGGTAGAGGGAGTCGGCAGTCCGCACAGAGAGAGCTCCAACCCTAGGCCCCACTATGCAGACCGAATCAGAAGGAAGAGAGTCCTTCATCCTACATGCCACATCCCTCCACTGAACTTGGGAGTGCATCCATTTTCCAAATATGAGGTGACTCTCGCTTTGCAATGGATCACAAGGGGCCGGGCTTCCCAGAGTCGGCAGGGTAAAGAAGTCATTCTGGCTTGGCCTCCCCCATCCCCTGGTAACTGGTGAGTTTATTTATTATTATTATTATTATTATTATTATTATTATTATACTTTAAATTTTAGGGGACATGCGCACAATGTGCAGGTTAGTTACATATGTATACATGTGCCATGCTGGTGTGCTACACCCATTAACTTGTCATCTAGCACTACATATTATCTCCTAATGCTATCCCTGCCCCCTCCCCCACCCCACAACAGTTCCCAGAGTGTGATGTTCCCCTTCCTGTGTCCATGTGTTCTCATTGTTCAATACCCACCTATGAGTGAGAACATGTGGTGTTTGGTTTTTTGTCCTTGTGATAGTTTACTGAGAATGATGATTTCCAATTTCATCCATGTCCCTACAAAGGACATGAACTCATCATTTTTTATGGCTGCATAGTATTCCATGGTGTATACGTGTCACATTTTCTTAATCCAGTCTATCATTGTTGGACATTTGAATTGGTTCCAAGTCTTTGCTATTGTGAATAGTGCCACAATAAATATACATGTGCATGTGTCTTTATAGCAGCATGATTTATAGTCCTTTGGGTATATACCCAGTAATACGATCGCTGGGTCAAATGGTATTTCTAGTTCTAGATCCCTTTACCATCCCCATCAAGCTACCAATGACTTTCTTCACAGAATTGGAAAAAGCTACTTTAAAGTTCATATGGGACCAAAAAAGAGCCTGAATCTCCAAGTCAATCCTAAGCCAAAAGAACAAAGCTGGAGGCATCACACTACCTGACTTCAGACTATACTACAAGGCTACAGTAACCAAAACAGCATGGTACTGGTACCAAAACAGAGATATAGATCAATGGAACAGAACAGAGCCCCCAGAAATAATGCCACAAATCTACAACTATCTGATCTTTGACAAACCTGAGAAAAACAAGCAATGGGGAAAGGATTCCCTATTTAATAAATGGTGCTGGGAAAACTGGCTAGCCATATGTAGAAAGCTGAAACTGGATCCCTTCCTTACACCTTATACAAAAATCAATGCAAGATGGATTAAATACTTAAATGTTAGACCTGAAACCATAAAAACCCTAGAAGAAAACCTAGGTATTACCATTCAGGACATAGGCCTGGGCAAGGACTTCATGTCTAAAACACCAAAAGCAATGGCAACAAAAGCCAAAATTGACAAATGTGATCTAATTAAACTAAAGAGCTTCTGTACAGCAAAAGAAACTACCATCAGAGTGAACAGGCAACCCACAAAACTGGTGAGTTTAAATGAGCCCAGGCTGGCCGGGCCGGAGCCGCTATTGGGGGGAGGGTGGTGGGAGGGGTGGAAGGGGTACCTGAGGCACTGCAGAAATTGGGTCTGAGCCTCGAGGATGACGGTGCTGCAGGAACCCCTCCAGCCTGCTACATGGCAAGCACTAAACCACTATGCTTACCGAGATGGGGTTTTCCCCGCAGAATGCCTTTATGCAGAAGTACACTCAGAAGAAGCCTTGTTTTTACTGGCTACCTGTTCTTACTACCCAGGAAAGGCCTATAACACATATAGTCTCTTCAAAGTACACAGTTTTCCTACACTGCAATGCAAATACCTGCTTGCAAAATGTTGTGTTGATCTCAGCAAGCTTGCAGAAGGGGAACAAATCTTATCTGGTGGAGTGTTCCATAAGCAGAAAAGCCATGATGATATTGTTACCAAGTTTGGTGATTCAGCTTGCTTTCCCCTTCCATTGTTGGGACATGTATATTGCAAGACAGATCAGCTTGTCAAAGGATCAGAATACTACCAAAAGTGCCTTAGTTTAAATCCTTTCCTCTGGTATCCCTTGAATCATTATGTGAAATAGATGAAAAGCCAGATCCTGACCAAACATTTAAATTCACATCTTTACAGAACTTTAGCAACTGTCTGCCCAACTCTTGCACAACACAAGTACCTAATCATAGTTTATGTCACAAACAGTCTGAGACCTTTCTTACGGAAACACCCCAGGACACAACTGAATTAAACAGATTGAATTTAGAATCTCCCAATTCAAAGTATTCCTTGAATACAGATTCCCCAGTGTCTTCCATTGATTCAGCTGTAATTTCACGTGATACTGTCCAACTGGGAACAGGAACTTCCATATTATCAAACAGGTTCAAAATAAACCAAAAACTGGTCGAAGTTTATTAAGAGGACCAGCAGCTCTTAGTCCATTAACCCCAAGTTTTGGGATTTTGCCATTAGAAACCCCAAGTCCTTGAGATGGATCCTATTTCCAAAACTACACTGATACACCTTCTGTAATTGATGTGCCATCCACCGGAGCCCCTTCAAAAAAGTCTGTTGCCAGAATTGGCCAAACTGGAGCAAAATCTGTCTTCTCACAGAGTGGAAATAGCCGAGAGGTAACTCCAATTCTTTCACAAACGGGAAGTCCTGGTCCATAAACAAGTACAACACCTCAGGTATTGAGCCCCACTATGACATCTCCCCAAAATGCACTGCATCAAAAAAGTTCACAAGTCTTTACTAGTGACAGTTCCACAACCAAGAAGAATAGGAAGAAATTAAAAATGAAGTTTCCACCTAAAATCCCAAACAGAAAAACAAAAAGTAAAACAAATAAAGGAGGAATAACTCAGCCTCATATAAATGACAGCCTGGAAATTACAAAATTGGACTCTTCCATCAATTCAGAAGGGAAAATATCCACAATCACACCTGAGATTCAGGTATTAATCTACAAAAAGCAGCAGCAGAAGGCTTGATGAGGCTTCTTCCTGAAAAGGGGAAAGGTTATTTAGCTTTGTGTTCATACCACTGCAAAGAAGCTATAAATATTTTGAGCCATCTACCTTCTCACCACTACAATTCTGGTTGGGTACTGTGCCAAATTGGAAGGGTCTATTTTGAACTTTCAGAGTACATGCAAGCTGAAAGAATATTCTCAGAGGTTAGAAGGATTGAGGATTATAGAGTCAAAGCCATGGAAATCTACTCTACAACACTTTGGCATCTTCAAAAACATGTTGCTCTTTCAGTTCTGTCAAAAGACTTAACAGACATGGATAAAAATTCACCAGAGGCCTGGTGTGCTGCAGGGAACTGTTTTAGTCTGCAACAGGAACACGATATTGCAATTAAATTCCTCCAGAGAGCTATCCAAGTGGATCCAAATTATGCTTATGCCTATACTCTATTAGGGCATGAGTTTGTCTTAACTGAAGAATGGACAAAGCATTAGCTTGTTTTTGAAATACTATCAGAGTCAATCCTAGACATTATAATATATGGTAAGTGGTAATGAAGTGTAAAGACAAAGTCTTGTTGATGGTGCTGGTAGTCAATAATTTTTCTTGTTAGATAGCTCTTTATTTTCCTGAATTTGGTTAATAATACTTAGGGGTGATACATACTGTTCAATAACTTCAAACTAACATGTTTTCTTATGAAATGAATGTCTTTAGCAAACTCTTAATTTAACTAATGATAATAGAATACCAGATCCTTACACTCAACAGTTTCAGTCTTCTACCAAACTTTTGCAGATACCATAGTTGGGTTTTGTTTGTTTGCTTGTTTAGTTTCGTTAATTGATTTGCTACTTTCTCTTCGAACACATAAATGGTGATTGGGACAAAAAGTGCTTGGGAAATTGGAAAGGAATAGCATAATTCACTTACTGGGTAATAGAAAAAAACCCTGAAAAAAATCACTAGTTGCTGCTTTTTGACAGTGTTCCAGTTTATTGAGTTACTATTAAGAACTTAGTGTACCCTTTTATTTAGCAGTATCTCTGTTTTACTTTTTTGTACTTGGGTATAAGTAGACACATCGGAAATTACTACCAGGTCATATTGTTATCAACTGAATAACATGAAAAATTTTGGTCCTACTTCTGCCTCAACACCATACTTACTGTTGACATTTATTGTATTTTTCTGGACTGACTTAAAAGTTTAAATATCAAGAGAATGTCAGGCACAGTGGCTCATGCCTGTCATCCCAGCACTTTGGGAGGCCGAGGCAGGTGGCTCACAAGGTCAAGAGATTGAGACCATCCTGGCCAACATGGTGAAACCCCGTCTCTATTAAAAGTATAAAAATTAGCTGGGCATGGTGGCAGATGCCTGTAGTCTCAGCTACTCGGGAGGCTGAGGCAGGAGAATCGCTTGAACCCAGGAAGTGGATGTTGCAGTGAGCCAAGATTACGCCATTGCACTCCAGCTTGTGCCACAGAGTGAGACGCTGTCTCAAGAAAAAAAAAAATACAATAAAATACAATAAAATAAATAAATAAATAAATATCAAGAGAAAGTATAATTCTGAAGTCATAACTCTGTGGTAGTTTTTGTCAGATAGGGTTATCTTTGGAGTTAATTATTATAGCAGTGGTTTATCACTTGATTTCCTTCTAAATCTGAAGCATTATATTACTAAAACATTTTTTGATTTGTGAATATGTTGTTTAATGGATTCTATCTCATTTTACAGTAGTAGTTGCAGTGCCTGAAAGGTTGCCAAAAAAAAAGTGCTAGCTTTTGCTGACCAATGTAACAACCAACTTGCCAATACTGCCTTCTCTTCCAATAGCTATGTTCTCCATAATATTTTAAGAACTCAGTTCTTCATAAGACTTGTGTTGTTTTTTATTTTTTCTCAAGTCTGGTTGATCCTTGTCTTGTTCTTTTTTAAATGTGTATTGTCTGTTCAGCTATTTTGCAAGAGCCACATTCTTAAAAAACTTAACCATATCAAAAATTGTGTTTAAAGGAGGATTATTCAGATCGGCAAGCTTTTACTAGGAGAAGTTTAAATGCTGACTTATTTAGGTAACTCTAAATACTGAGCAACTTTATTCTAACTACAAAATAGATAGACTTTCTTTTGTTTTCACTTTCACTATCATTATCACCGTGTTTAATACCTTTTCTCCATCTATAACACAATTATAACGATACACAAAGCCACTCAAATAAAGCAGATATATTTTGCTTAAAAAAAAAAAAGAAGTCATGATGTGACACACAATGAGGTGTGACTCGAATCTATAATCTCCAGTGAAAACCGATGAAACAGGGTCAAACCCCATGTCTACTAAAAATAAAAAAATGAGTCGGGCATGGTGGCGCTGAGGCAGAAGAATCGCTGGAACCCAGGAGGCAGAGGTTGCAGTGAGCTGAGATCACGCCACTGCACTCCAGCCGGGGGGGACAGAACAAGACTCCATCTCAGAAACAAACAAACACACAAAGACAATAAAGGTGTTTAACTCAATGTGTCAGGCTCAGGTCTCTTGACAGGATACATCCAGCACCTGGGGAAACGTCGAGGGGTGTGGTGGAATCTATTTTGTGGCCTCAAGGAAGGGTTTGAGAGATAGCCCCGCAAACGTGATGGCCTAAGGAAGCCCCTCCGTCCAAGAAGCGATATTCATTTGCATCCTGTAGCCACCCACGAGGGAGAATCAGGCTTTCTACAGACCCCCCACCCCCCACCCCACCCCACCGCACCCCTCTGCCTAGTGAAATGAGCTCTCCCTCCGTCAGGCTCTATTCGCGCCAAGTGGTTTTGTAACCTCCAGCGTGTGTGCCTGGGTTGCAGGATGGGGTGAGGCCGGCTGTGGACAAAGAAGGCGATAAAGCGGCGGTGTCCCACGGGTGCCCGGGACGTGGGATGTGAGTGGGGTGGCCAGAGCCTAGGGAACTCATCGCCTGTCAGGACGCCTCCCCTCCTGGTCCCCTCTCTGACCTATGCTCCACATCTTTGCAGTTCAGTGGGGACCTTGTGGGTGGAAGTCGCCATCCCTTTGGACTTTAGCCGAGGATGGCCAGGCTCCCAAGAGTCTCCCCGGAGTCGGGTCCTTGGGCAGGCTCACAAGGATGCTGACAGTGATGATGATGGTGATGTAAGTTGGAGGCCTTGGGCCAATGCAGAGGTATCCGTTTGACCTCAGTGGGAGAAGTCAGCTTTGCGGAGTCCCGTGCTTCCTTCCAGAGACTCATCCAGCACTAGCAAGCATGGTCCCAAGGATCCCAGCTCCCAGCAGAGCCACTTTTGTTCACACAGGATCCTGGGCAAGAAAGTTCTCAGCACGTTTAGGCCTCCTAGCCAAAAAGCCAAAGCTACCTCTGGGATTTTTTTCAAAGGGCCAGTGGTTCCACAATGGGCTGTGGGTAGTTGTGGAAATGGAGAGAAGTGTTTGCAGATACACATTTGAGACAGAACGGACAGGGCTTGGTCACAGGTCATGTAGGACACGAGCAGATGCACATTGAGAAAACCCTCCCAGCATCCTAGGTGAACAGAGGTATGCCTTTTTGAGACAGTCGAGGGAGAGGCAACCCCAGATTTTAAGGTTGGATCTTTATTAATATGTAGTATCTATGAGGTTTCCAAGTCAAGAAATCAACTTGCCAGTTCTGTACAGCATTCTGTAGGGAGATCATATCTGGGATGCCTAAAGTTAAGAATTCAGGCCATGGTAATGGATTAGATTAGATGTACTTGAACTTATTTTGCAAAGAAAGAGAGGGTGGGAGATAGCAAGAGCCAGAGAGTGAGCAAGAAAGAGAGAGACAGAGACTGAGAGAGACAGACAGAGAGATACAAAGATACACAAAGAGAAAAAGAGAGAGAGACAGACAGATAAAGACACAGAGAAAGACAGAGATGGACAGAGAGAGAAACAGAAAGAGAGATAGAGACAGAAAGAGAGAGAGACAGACAGAGACAGAGACAGACAGACAGACAGGAAGACCGACAGGCAGAGAAAGAGAGTAAGACAGAAGGCAGACACACACAAAAAGAGAGAGAGACAGAGACAGATGGAGAAACAGAGAGAAAGAAAGAGACAGACAGAGAGAGAGAAAGAGACAGAGAAAGACAGAGACAGACAGAGGGAGAGAGAGAGACAGAAAGAGAGAGACAGAGACAGAGAGAGAAACAGACAAGGAGAGAGAGAGACAGACAGACAGGCAGAGAAAGTAAGACAGAAGACAGACACAGAGAGAGAGACAGGGAGAGAGAGAGAGACAGAGAGACAGAGACAGAGAAACAGACAGGCAAAGAGAGAGAGAGAAAAAAAACAAGAGAGAAAAAAACAGGGAGAGAGAGAGACAGACAGAGAGACAGGGAGAGAGAGCAAGAGAGAGAGACCAACAGACAGACAGACAGGCAAAGAAAGAGAATAAGACAGAAGACAGACACAGTGAGAGAGACAGAGAGAGAGAGACAGAGACAGCGAGATAGGAAAGAGAGATACAGACAGACAAAGAGACAGACAGACAAAGACAGAGATGGACAGAGAGAGACAGAGAGAAACAAAGAGAGAGAGAGAGACAGGCAGGCAGAGAAAGAGAGTAAGATAGAAGACAGACACAGTGAGAGAGACAGGCAGAGAGAGACAGATAAAGACAGAGAGAAAGAAAGAGAGAGACAGACAGAGATGGAGGGAGAGAGACCGAGAGAAACAGACAGAAAGAGAGACAGAGACAGAGATGGAGAGAAACAGACACGGAGAGAGAGAGACAGTGAAAGACAGACAAACAGAGAGAGAGAGACAGACAGGCAGGCAGAGAAAGGGAGTAAGACAGAAGACAGACACAGTGAGAGAGACAGGCAGAGAGAGAGAGAGAGAGAAATAGGCAGAGAGAGAGAGACAGAGAGAGAGAGAAGACAGAGAAAGAGAGAGACAGAGACAGAGAGACAGAGAGAGGAGGAGGAAGGGCGTGCTCAGGAAATAATTACACATATTTTATAATGCTTTTGATCCCGTAAACAGTGGCTGGGGTGGTCTTTGAAAACAACAGCAACAACAGCAACAAGAGCAGCAGCAGCAGCAAGAGCAGCCGCAGCATTCACTTACGGATTTCCAGAAAATAAGATGCTCTGAAGTATAGTAAATATCAACCGGCTCTCACTACACGTTGAGAGATTCACAAAAGCGCTAGTTAACAACAGGAGAAAACAGCAGCTAACATGTCTTGGGGAAAATATATGTCCTCCTGAAAATTGGGGATTTCTACTTCATCTGAAAAGAAATACATACGAAAAAGGAAAAACACAAACAAAACAAAACAACAAACACGGACCAAGGCACCGTCCCTGGAAATCTTAAGTGAGCAAAGTATTAGTTTTCAGAAAGCGTTTCAATTCTGGGCAAATACTAAGAAGGTCCAGACTAGAGCTGTGACACCATTCCCATTGTGAAACTATGCCGGCGGGAGGGCGAGAAACTAAAACATCATGATAAAAAGTGATTGAGACCCAGCCAGGGTGAAGCTTTCCTAGGGAGGGAGGCCTGAAGAAGGAAGCTGGGGAAAACCCCAAAACTGCAGACCTGCCCGCTTGCCCACGCGGGTCAAGGGCTATGCCATCGGCCCAAGCTGTCTCTGGGGAAGTGGGACCGTGCCACCCCCATCTTCAAAAACCATGGCCACTGAGTGAGGCCTGACGCCCACCGTTGCAAATGTCAGCCTAGCAAGAATGAGATCTCTGGCAAGGGGTGGGAGAAGGGGAGAGAAGAGGGAGGCGCACCTGGGTGGCTCTGGAAGGTTTCCAAGCAGGGTGTTGGGAGGCGGGGGGTAGGGGTTTTGGGGGGAACCCACCTAACTGATTCACTAAATGAAGGTAAAGGGACATAGGTAGTGGGGGGAGCCAGGCGGCGACTTGAAAATTAAACTGACCCCTCCTAAAACCCAAGTAGAAGAGTCAATGCGCATGAAAGAAACCAACACACATAGAAAACTAAAGCGCTAATCAAAGAAAAATAGGGCCCCCGCCAGGGCAGAGGTTCCCTAGGCAACCAGGTAGAGAGGGAGGGGCCTCCAGAAGGGAGAGAGAGAAACCCGTTGCCCCAGGCTCGGTGAAGTCCGGGAGACCTCCCTCTGTGTCACCTCGACTTTCAATAACAGTGGCCACTAAGTGATGCCCGAAGACAACCGATGCCTGCAAGTGTCAGTCAGCACGGAAAAGAATGCATTTATTTATTTATTTATTTATTTATTTATTTATTTATTTATTTATTTATTTAGAGATAGAGTCTCACTCACTCTACAGCCCGGGCTGTAGTGCAGTGGCGCGATCTCGGCTCACTGCGGCCTCTGCCTCCCAGGTTCAAGCGATTCTCCTGCCTCAGCCTCCCGAGTAGCTGGCATTACAGGCACCTGCCCCACCGCGCCCGACTCAATTTAATATTTTTAGTAGAGACGGGGTTTTGCTGTGTTGGCAAGGCTGGTCTCGAACTCCCAACCTCAGGTGATCCACCCGCCTCGGCCTCCCAAACTGCTGGGATGACAGACGTGAGCCACCGCGCCTGGCCTTAAACGTGTATTTCTCAGTCGAGGAGCTTATCAGGGAAATACAAGAAGTAGGGACGCCACACATGACAGAGAGAAAAGTTGGAAAATGCCCCTTCCATCCAAGTGAGGATCCGGCCTCGACCTCCCAAAATCATGCACCGAGTGGCGAAGCCTAGCAAGGCCTGTCTGTCTAGATTCCTCTCGGCCTCTCTAAGCAGGTGCTTCTCACTTTCTTGGAAGGGGCAGGGCCCTCCCCAGCACGGGGGCTCTGACAGACTGACAGAGAAAGAGACAGACATAGAAAGACAGAGATGGACAGAGAGAGACAGAGAGAAACAGAAAGAAAGAGAGAGAGACAGAGACAGAGAGAGAAACAGACATTCAGGGAGGGAGAGAGACAGAGAGAGAGAGAGACAAACAGAGAGAAATAAACAGAAACAGAGAGAGAGACAGAGAAAGAGAGAGAAACAGACACACAGAGACAGACAGAGACAGACAGAGAGAAACAGAAAGAGAGAGAGATGGAGAGAGAGAGAGAGAAAGGGAGGGAGAGAGAGAGACAAACAGAAAGGCAGAGAAAGATTAAGACAGAAGACAGACACAGTGAGAGAGACAGGCAGAGAAAGAGAGAGACAGACAGAGAGAAAGAGAGACAGAGAAAGACAGAGATGGACAGAGAAAAACAGAAAGAGAGAGAGATAGAGAAAGAGAGAGAAACAGACAGGGAGGGAGAGAGACAGAGAGAGAGAGACAGGCAGGCAGAGAGACAGAGACAGAGAGAAACAGACAGAAAGAGAGAGACGGAGCGAGTGAGAGATAGAGAGAGAAACAGAAAGAGAGGGGGAGAGAGAGACAGACAGACAGACAGAGAAGGAGAGTAAGACAGAAGACAGACACAGTGAGAGAGACAGGCAGAGGGAGAGAGAGACAGAGAGAAAGAAAGAGAGAGACAAACAGAGAAAGAGACAGACAAAGATGGACAGAGAGAAACAGCAAGAGAGAGAGAGACGGAGAGAGAGAGAGAGAGACAGACAGGGAGAGAAAGAGAGTAAGACAGAAGATAGGCACAGAGAGAGAGAGAAAGAAAGAGAGAGACAGTCTGGGTGTGGTGGCTCACTCCTGTCATCCCAGCACTTTGGGAGGCCAAGGCGGGCGGATCACGAGCTCAGAAGATTGGAGATCGAGACTATCCTGGCTAACACGGTGAAATCCCGTCTCTACTAAAAATACAAAAAATTAGCCGGGCTTGGTGGCGGGAGCCTATAGTCCCAGCTACTCCGGAGGCTGAGGCAGGAGAATAGCGTGAACCTGGGAGGTGGAGCTTGCAGTGAGCCAAGATGGCGCCACTGTACTCCTGCCTGGGTGACACAGTGAGACTCCCTCTGAAAAAAAAAAAGAAAAAGAAAGAGAGAGACAGACAGACAGAGGAAGAGAGGAAGAGATAGAGAGAAACAGACAGAGAGAGAGACAGAGAGAGAGAGAGAGGGAAATGGAAAGGCAGGGAGGGAGAAAGAGAGAAAGAGAGAGACAGGCAGAGGAAGAGAGTAAGGCAGAAGACAGACAGTGAGAGAGACAGGCAGAGAGAGACAGACAGAGACAGAGAGAAAGAGGGAGACAGAGAGAGATGGAGAGAGAGACAGAGAGAAACAGAAAGAGTGAGAGACAGAGAGAGAGTGAGAGAGAGAGACAGAAAGGGAGGGAGAGGGACAGACAAAGAGAGAGACAGAAGGGTAGAGAAAGAGAGTAAGACAGAAGATAGGCACAGAGAGACAGAGACAGAGAGAAACAGAGACAGACAGAGAGAGACAGAGAGAAACAGACAGAAAGAGAGAGACAGAGAGAGAGAGAAACAGACAGGGAGGGGGAGAGAGAGAGACAGACAGGCAGAGAAAGAGAGTTAGAAGACAGACACCGTGAGACAGGCAGAGAGAGACAGAGATAGAGAGAAAGAAAGAGACAGACAGATAGACAGAGAAAGAGACAGATAGAGAAAGACAGAGATGGACAGAGAGACAGAGAGAAATACACAGAAAGAGAGGTCCTGGCCCAGTAGCAATACAGTGTCTTTTCTTTCATTTTCTCTTTCTTTTCTGGTTTTCTTTTCTTTTCTTTTTTCTTTTCTTTCCTTTCCTTTCCTTTCCTTTTCTTTTCTTTCTTTCTTTTTTACATTTATTTATTTATGTGTTTGGAGACCAAGTCTCACTCTGTCACCCAGGCTGTAGTGCAGTGGCGCCATCCCGGGTTACTGCAACATCTGCCTTCCAGATTCAAGCTATTCTCCCACCTCAACCTCCTGAGTAGCTGGGATTACAGCTGTCTGCCCCACTGCGCCCAGCTCAGTTTCTTATTTTCAGTAGAGACAGGATTTCCCCATGTTGTCTAGGTTGGTCTTGAACTCCTGACCTCGTGAAACACCCACCTCGGCCTCCCAAAGTGCTGGGATGACAGACGTGTGCCACTGTGTTCAGTGTACAGCGCCATTTCTTAGAAATCACTCATGGGAACACACACTTATATGTCATGTGTAGAGATTTTATTTATTTATTTATTTATTTATTTATTTATTTATTTATTTTATTTTATTTTATTTTGCACCAGAAGGTGGGGGGACAGAGTTTCGGTCTTGCTGCCCAGGCTAGAGTGCAATGGCATAGGGGACTCAAGGAGTCAACCTAAGGCAGAGAAGACACGTCATTCTGAGTGTAAGGGCCACAGCGAAAAGTGTAAGGGCCCGTGCTTTTAAAGGCTGAAATCCCGGCAGCTCAGGCCTGCCGTCCCAGCACTTTGGGAGGCCCAGGAGGGTGGATCGCTTGAGGTCAGGAGTTCAATACCAACGTGGCCAACATGAAGAAACCCCGTCTCTACTAAAAACAGAAAAATTAGCCGGCTGTCGTGGTGCACACCTGTAATCCCAGCTACAGAAGAAGAATCATTGGAACCTGGGAAGCAGAGGTTTCAGTGAGCCGAGAGAGTGCCACTGCACCACAGCCTGGGTAACAGAGCAAGAGAAACTCAGTCAAAAAAAAAAGAAAAGAAGGAAAAAAAAAAAAAAGAAGAGGCCCAAATACTGCATTGTCGCTGAATGTTCCCCCAAAAGGCCGGAAACCCCCTGACTCAGGTCCAGGAGGTGGTGTTTCGTTTCACTTCTCTCTCTCTTTCCCTCTCTCCCTCTCTCTGTCTCTCCCTTCTCTCTCTTTCTCCCCTAACTTTCATTTCTTATTCAAACATACATGTGCAAGATTGTTACATAGGTAAACTTCTGACGGGGGTGTTCAGTGTGCAGATGAATTCATCAGCCGGATACTCAGCACAGGGCTCAACAGTTTTCATGGTTTTTTTTGTTTGTTTGTTTTTTCCTGAAGCTGTCTCTCCTTCCACCCTTCCTCCCTCAAGTAGGCTCCCGCGTCTCTGGTCCCCCTGGTTCTGCCCACGCAGAACTCTCATCTATAAGTTCCCACTTATGGATGAGAACATGTGGTATTTAGCTAATTGTTGCTTTCATCTTCGGTGGTGGCGGTGAAAGAGGAATGACACTAAATAGACCCTTAGGACTCTCCCCTCCATTCCCACCCCATAGCCCCTTCCCACACACACCCTCATTCCTGCACCCCCTCCTCAAATGCAGGAAAGGAAGAAAGACAAATTAAAGTAAGAGGTAAGCCTCCAAGGCGGTGGAGTCAGGGGATCTCAAAGGGTGAGCAAGGGATGGGGGTCGGGGGATGTCTTGGCTGAGCTTGCAACAATAGGGGACCGAGTTTCCAGCCCCACCACACCCGCTAATCCTCAGCAGCAGCCAGCCACTGGGTGGGGTTGTGCCTGTAACAGCTTCTGAATGGAGAGAAGCCCAAGGCGATGGAAGGCATCAGCTCCAACTCCAGGAAGGAAATAAGGCTTTGTGCATTTGAATGGGGCTTTAGAAGGCGGTGCTGCGGCTTCCAAAGTGATGCCCCTTGCCTCGCCTCGCCTGGACCAGAGAGAGACTCCGTCTCAAAATCAATCAATCAATCAATCAATCAATAATAAAAAAATTCATCAATGGAAGAAAGAAAGAAAGAAAAGAAAGAAAGAAAGAAAGAAAGTAAGAAAGAAAGAAAGAAAGAAAGAAAGAAAGAAAGAAAGAAAGAAAGAATTAGTACAGCGGTCATGGTCTTGAATCATTCCCCAGAGTCCAGGTGCAGTGGCTCATGCCTACCACGCCAGCACTTTGAGACACTGGTTCAGGAGGGTTGCAACAAAATGATGAGACCCTGTCTGTGGAAAAACATAAAAATGAAGGCCAGGTGCAGTGGCTCACGCCTGCCATTCCAGCACTTTGGGAGGCCGAGGAGGGCGGATCACCTCAGGTTGGGAGTTCGAGACCAGCCTGACCAACATGGAGAAGCCCCGCCTCTACTAACAATACATAATCAGGCAGACGTGGTGGCATATGCCTGCAATCCCAGCTACTCAGGAGGCTGACGCAGGAGAATCGCTTGAACTTGGGAGGCAGAGGTTGCTGTGGGCCAAGATCGTGCCATTGCACTCCAGTCTGGGCAACAAAAGTGAAACTCTGTCTCAGGAAAATAAATAAATAAATAAATAAAAATGATCTGGGCACAGTGGCACCTGCCTGTGGTCCCAGGTACTCTACTCTGGAGGCTGAGGTGGGAGGATCACTTGAGTCCAGGAGCATCCATGCTGCAGTGAGTGAGTTATGATGGCACCACTCCCAGGGCGACAGAGCGAGACGCTGTCTCTAAATCAGTCAATCAATCAATCAGATCACTGGAAGATGCTGTGTCTTACTTTCAAAGGGTGTCTCTTTAGGCCAAGCAGGCATGGTGCCTCACACCAGTAATCCCAGCATTTTGGGAGGCCGAGGTGGGAGGAAAGAAGGAAGGGAGGAAGGGAGGAAGGGAGAAAAGAAGGAAGGTAGGAGGCAGTCAGTCAGGCAGGAAAGAAAGAAAAAGGAAAGAAAGAAAGAGAGAAAGAAAGAAAAAGATAGAAAGAAAGAAAGAAAGAAGAGAGAAGAAAAAAGAAGAGAGAAAAGAAAATAGAAAATGGGGAGGGGCATATCTCCTTGACTGGTAACTACCCAGGATACAGCTGACTGAAGCCTTGACCTGTGGGGCCTCAAGTGATCTTCTCCTTATCTCAGCCTCCTGAGTAGCTGCGACTACAGGTGGGTATCAGCACACAAAACTCATCTTATAACAATATTGTGATTATTATTGAGACAGAGTCTCGCTTTGTCTCAATAATTGCCATGGCACGATCTCAGCTCACTGCAATCTCGGCACCCCTGGTTCAAGCAACTCGCCCGCCTCAGTCTCCTGAGTAGTTGTGATTACAAGCTTATGCCACCAGGCCTGGCTAATTGTTCTATATTTCATCAAGATGGGGTTTTGCCATGTTGGCCAGTCTGGTCTTGAACTCCTGGCCTCAAGTGATCCACCCGCCTTGGCCTCCCAAAGTGCTGGGATGACAGGCGGGAGACACTGTGCCCAGCCCAGATAATCTTTTTAATAATTTGTAGAGAAGAGGTTTCGTCAGCCGCTGGGTAGAGCCTGGGGTGGGTTTTCCTCAGACTGCATACTGTGAAAAGGGTAAATTAGTGTGGTTTGTGAACTAGATGTGGAAATTGCCTGTGTGTGTGTGTGTGTGTGTGTGTGTGTGTGTGTGTGTGTGTGTGTGTGAAAGAGAGAGAGAGAGAGAGATCAATCCCACCGTGAGGACCTGGAAATGGTGTTTGATTTGGGTCCCTGTCTAGTCACCTCTCTGTTTCTAGATGACTGAGGATTCCACAAATGAAGTTCAGAATATCTATTGAGCTGTTTCTCCCTCTCATGCATCTCATCTGTGTGGTGGAGAAAGGGAAGAAAAGAGGTTCTGATGGGAAGTTGTCTTCATGCCTGAGGAAGCTGAAGGCAGGCTGACGGAAAGGAGGGCATCCTATGTGACATTTCCATACCTGGGCACCCTTTACAATGCTGGGGCTGCCAGTCCACCATGTACGTCAACCAACCCCCAAGAACAGCACAGTCCGGGGTGATCCAGTCCATCCCATCCGGCCCACCCGGGGCATCTGGTGGAAGTCTTCATTGGAGGATTCAAAAGCAGTGTCAACGTGGTTCCCTTGGGGTCGCCAGGCAAAGGCCAGCCAGAGGAGGGTGGCGGGACGTGAAGGGGGGCGGGACATCAGCCTCAGAGCTCCCTGGAAGGTGGCAGGCAGCTGATGGGGGACCCTGAGCCAGAGACATCTGGCAGGTTATAGATCTGGAAGCCGCATCTGTCCTCTCGCATATCTCTCCCATGGAAAATCCCATGGCGGCGGTGGGAGCCTTGGCTGGGGGAGAAGTGGGGACAAGGCGGAGAGGGAAGGAGGCCCTAGGGAGGATTTAGCAACAAAAGCCCACCCAGCCAAGCTCCCTCCCTCCTATCGGGTCCAAGGTACACACTGGGAGGTGGCAAGAGAAAAGTTCACCCCTTGCTTTTTGTCTTTCTCTTTATTTTTTTATCTTTTTAATTTTACAAGAGATGCTCATTTCAACAACTAGATGGTGGATGTGATGGGAGAAGTTTCTAGGCCAGGAGTTTGAGAACAGCCTGAGCAACTGAGCAACACAAGTAGGAGAGCCCAGCTGAAAAAAATGTAAAAAAGAAGGAGGAGGAGGATGAAGAAAGAAAAGAAAAGAGAAGAAAAGAAGAGAAGAGAAAAGAAAAGAAAAAAGAAAAACAACCACCAAGAAAGTTAAAATTCTCCAATGGTACAGGCACAAAAAAGAGCAATTTCACATCTTTTCCCACAACATGGATAGAGCTGGAAGCAAGTATGTACTCAGTGAACTGCCTTCTGCTTACAAGTGGGAGGTAAACAGTGGGTACGCACATGGTCATCAAGATGGAAATAACAGACACTCCAAAAGGGAGGAGGAGGGTAGGAAGGGGACGAGGAATGAATAAATCACCCGTCGGAGACAACGTTCACCACGTGGGTATTGGATACACTGGAGGTCCACTTCTACAACTGGAGGCAGTAGTATGCCGATCTAACAAACAAGCACGTACACCCCCTGAGTCTGTAAAATACCAGAACAAGGACGACAGGACCAGCAGCAGCAGCAGCAACAACAACAACAAAACAGAAGCTGGAACACAAAACCACCACCACCACCAGAATCACCAGTTGGGGGTTGGGGGAGGGTGGCCATGCTCAAGGCCCTCAGGCTGAGTCCCCTCGGGTTTAAAAAAGAAAACAGCAGACTCATTCCTGTCTGTAGGCAGGAAACATCCAATCAAAGTTCTCCATTGCTAGAAAGGGAAGTAGAATAAGGAGAAGGGCTTATTGATCTTCTTGTGCTCTATCGAGACCATACATGTAGTAAAAAATTAAATTCAAACAGCAATACTTTCTACACTGTTCAAAAGCATCGAAGATCGGACGCACCACACTCCATGGGGCTTGTGCCACTAGAAAGAAAAGGCAGGCCAGGCGCGGTGGCTCACGCCTGTCATCCCAGCACTTTAGGAGGCCGAGGCGGGCAGATCACGAGGTCAGCAGATCGAGACCATCCTGGCTAACATGGTGAAACCCGGTCTCTACTAAAAATACAAAAAATTAGCCGGGCCTGGTTTGGGCACCTGTAGTCCCAGCTATTCAGGAGGCTGAGGCAGGAGGATGGCGTGAAACCAGGAGGCAGAGCTTGCAGTGAGCCGAGATAGCCACTGCACTCTGGCCTGAGCGAAAGAGTGAGACTCCGTCTCAAAAAAAAAAAAAAAAAAAAAAAAAAGCCAGGCATAGTGCTGCATGCCTGTAGTCCCAGCTACTCAGGAAGCTGTGGTAGAAGAGTCACTTGACCCAGCAGTTTGAGGCTGCAGTGAGCTATGATCATGCCACTGCACTCTGGCCTGGGTGACAGAGTGAAACCCCATCTCAAAACAAAGAACAACCAAAAACCTACAAGCATACTCAGAGATAGTGTGGGTTTGGTTCCAGACAACCACAATAAGGCAAATGTTGCAATCAAGTTAGTCACATAAACATTTTGTTTCCCAGTGCTTATAAAAGTTATGCTTAAACTATGTTGTAGTGTAATGAGTATTTAATAATTATTAATTAATTAATTAGTAATCACATTATGTCTAAAAAACTGTGTACATACCTTAACTTAAAATACCTTATTGCTGAAAAATACTAATGAATATCTGAGCTTTACCAAGTCATAATCTTTTTGCTGGTGAGTGAAGGGGTGGCCTACCCCTCCCGACTTGTGGGTATTTCTAGTCAGGTGGGATGAGAGACTGAGAAAAGAATTAAGACACAGAGACAAAGTATAGAGAAACAACAGTAGGCCCAGGGGACTGGCGCTCAGCATACCAAGGACCTGCACCAGCACCGGCCTCTGAGATCCCTGAGTTTTTATTGGTTATTATTTTTATTATTTCAGCAAAAAGGAATGTAGTAGGAGAGCAGGGTGATAATAAGGAGAAGGTCAGCAAAAAACATATGAGCAAAAAAATCTATGTCATAATTAAGTTCAAGGGAAGGGACTATGACTGGACGTGCATGTAAGCCAGATTTATGTTTCTTTCCACCCAAACATCTCAGTGGAGTAAAGAATAACAAACCAGCATTACTGCAAACATGTGTCACCTCCCACAATAGGGCGGTGTTTCTCCTATCTCAGAATTGAACAAATGTACAATTGGGTTTTATACTGAGACATTCAATTCCCAGGGGCAGCGAGCAGACAGTGGCCTTCCTCTATCTCAACTGCAAGAGGCTTTCCTGTTTTACTAATCCACCTCAGCACAGACCCTTAACGGGTGTCAGGCTGGGGGACAGTCAGGTCTTTCTCATCCCATGAGGTCATATTTCAGACTATCACATGGGGAGAAAACTTAGACAATACCCTGCTTTCAAGGGCAGAGGTCTCTGCGGCTTTCTGCAGTGCATTGTGCCCCTCGTTTGTTGAGACTAGAGAATGGCGATGACTTTTACCAAGTGTACTGCTTGTAAACATTTTGTTAACAAGGCACATCCTGCACAGCCCTAGATCCCTTAAACCTTGATTTCATACAACATATGTTTTTGTGAGCTCCAGGTTGGGTCAAAGTGGCTGGGGCAAAGTGGCACAACCTTTCCTAGATCCGGCGCCACTGGGGGAGCTGAAGGACGTGGAAGAGCCCGCTCCGCTAGAACCATTCCTCAGCCAGGAAGAACACTTGGCTGTGCTGGAGGAGCTTTAGGACGCGGGGTTGGGGCGGGGTAGGGGCAGTGCGGTGGCCTCTGTTTTGCGGTGAACCTCTCACTGGATATGGAGAGGCGTGTCTTCCCTTCCAACTGACCTGCCTAGGATCCCTGAGTTCCAGGTCCCATGAGAGACTCCACTCAGAGGCGGGCTGCCATTCTTTTCTGAGCATCCCGGGGATCCCAGGGCCTGTCCAGGTACTGGGAGGCGGACTGTCTACTGCTCATGCGCGGGTTAGCAGGCAGCAGCCTAGGTTTTCTAACTAGCCTAGGTAGAGCTCTCATCCCTTCCCTCTTGCCCCCCACCTCGTTCTTCAGTGGGGCGGGCGGAGACCTCCATCCCGGGAAACACTGGCACGGGCAGACGCCAGGCCTTCTCTTCCTTCCGTGTCTCGAAACCTCTGCCTCCCCTCCCCACCGTCAATAGCCTACCCTTGCCCCGCCAGCTTCCTCGGCATCACCGTGGAGCGCCTGACAGCTAAATGCAGACCAGAGACCCCGCCCAAGCCGGGGTGCTGCCCTTTCTACGCGGGAGAGAATTCAGGCAGAGATGGAGAGGTGAACGGAGACAGAGAGGGAGGGAGAGATGGAGGGAGGAAAGAACGGATGGACCGAGGGGCCTTGGAAAGGATGGAGGGATAGAAGGAAGGAGAGAGGGAAGGAGGGAGGGAAGGAGGAAGGGAGGAACTGAGGGAGGGACAGAGGGAAAGAGGGAGGGAGGGAGCAAGAAACAGAGAGAGGAAGGCAGAGAGAAAAGCAGTCTTCTGCCTCCAGGACCAGCAGGATCTCGCACTCCGGAAAATGTTGGGTGCCCAGTGCAGGCTAAGTGCTCGACCCACAGCTGCGTCGGCCTGTGGGGCTCTCACTGGCCCTCTGGATCGCCAGCCTGGGTTAGAATTTCCTTTCCCAAGGAATGAGGGAATTGCCCAGAGAGCAATGAGCCGAGACTCGGGTGATTGTCCATTTTTCATCCACATGGTTCACAGATGAGATAGCCCCACGTTGAGCCCCACGTTGAGCCCCACGCGAGGTGGATAGTCCCATCCACACAGGAGTCACATTCTGGCCGACTGAAGCGTGGTTTCGGGTTCCACATTCCTTTGCCTTCTGCAAGGGGGCCTGTTGCTCATGCGTCTCTGGCCCCCAAAGCGTGACCATGTTGATTGTTTGTTTCCCGAGCTCTGTGGGGACACAGAAACCTCCAGAGAAGTGTGGAAAAGCAGCATCGTGTCTTCACTCTCCTTTCCAGTTTCCTGTTGGGAAACAGGCCATAGTGGAGACTCCCCATGTTGCAGGAAACAGGAATCCATCGTCAGGCCGTGATGCACCAGACGTTTCTTTTCTCTGTAGATTCGCTTTCGTTTTCTACATGAAAATGAACGAGATCCACAGGGAATCAGAAAAGGATTTATAGCACACAAGTCTTCACTACTGTTACATTCCACTTTGAAATCACTCTGAGGTGAAACAACAATTTTCCAAGATTTAAAGAAAAACAGATTTTATAAAAGGGATTCTTTTATTCACTCAATACATCATTTATGTTACTGACAGTAACAAGTGATAGTTTTTCCACTATAATTTGCTCTGATGAAATAAATAATTCTTTTAATTCCTAACAAATGCTACATTTTCAGACTAAAGGAATTGTCAGTAGTCATTCTTTCTTCTTGATCTAAGTTATTTGTCTCTAAAATATGTCAAGTAAGCTTTTAAAGATTCAGGGAGGGGCAGTTTCAAGATTTTTTCTCTCAGTAAATTTTGAGGTGGCTCCTCTGGCTTCATCGCTTCACTGTGATCTTTTTCTTCCTCTTCTTTACTATCTTCTTCCATTTTTTCATCCTCCTCACTGTCTAGAGGCTGAGGAATAAGCTGATTACCCACAAATACGTGTGGTAATTCTCTGTTTAACTCTCTTTCTTTTCCTTTTGGGTGGAGCCCTTTGAGGAATACCCTTGGCCTGCATCTCATCATTTATGAAATTTCTAAGTGTGTGTCCAATGTAAATATGAGCCATGTCCTGTAGATTCCTGACAGTGATTCCTTACAGATTTGTAGTGGTGAGAGTTAGATTTAATTTTATATAAGGTTTGAATAATTGTTAAGCTTATGTAACCTGATCTGAATTTGCACTTCCTCTATGAAAACTTCATTTATCTAATAAGGAAATCAAATGCTTTGTAGACCTATTTATCTTACTTTTGTTGCAATCACTGTTGTTGGGTTGCTGTATATATATTCCAGGCGATATATGAGTGTGATAACAATAC
Organism: Pan paniscus; assembly: GCF_029289425.2. Lineage (NCBI taxonomy): Eukaryota > Metazoa > Chordata > Mammalia > Primates > Hominidae > Pan > Pan paniscus. The sequence goes on along the minus strand of NC_073273.2, from coordinate 18,824,989 downwards.
AAAATATTGAATAATTTAGCTTTTAAAAATCCCACAAATTTTATGAAATTTAACAGCCCTTCTACTTTTGCTTTTGAATCTCTTGCCAAAAGACATGAATAAAATATCTGCTTCTCTCATAGAGATTTTAAGAGCACAGCAAGTGAATTATTAAAATAGGAAGTATGTACTTAATACAACTCTCTATATGGACCCTTTACATTTTCAGTATTTTAAAAAATGAGGTTACCTTAACACTCTAGAATTTTTAAAGTATATTTAGAATTTTTTTTCTATAGTTCACTGTATAAAGTATTTGTTTTTTTTAAAAAAGCAAAACCATTGTTATGTGTGATGCTTGATAGGCCACAGAATGAGTGAATGAGCATGAGTGAGGCCACTTTCTTAGATGGCTGTAAGTAGCTGTGACTTTATCATTGACATTAAGAGGTAGAAATAGAAAATTAAAATAAAAAAAGAAAATGAATGAGATCCACACACCTGCGTGTTTGAGACTATCACGGCAACAGCGACACCCACAGGCATTGCCGCCTTCACGCAGAGGGCCTGGAAAACTCAAGACTATCATGGAGGTTCAGTTCCACACTACACACTTCCAGGGTGGTTTCTCCCTGAAATCGTGTGTGAGCCCAGAGAGAAACTTCCAGTATCCGTAGAATTCTGGAGAACTCAGGGAGCCAGCCCCAGAAGCCCTCCTTTCCCAGATGATCTGGCCCCACCTTCACCTACCACACAAGGCCCTGTGTCTGTGGTTTCTGGACCCTTCAGAGGGCGCGTTACCCAGGGCCCTTGGGTGCTGATGCATATTCACGAGGGGGTGAAGCTTGTGGGTCTTTATAAGGGCCACTGGCGGGGTCGGACTCCTCACTGGACCTGCGTGAAGCACAGAGGCCAATTGAGGCGCACGGGAGCCGCCAGCCTCTCTCTGCCCGTGTCTGTCGGTGAAATTCTGGCCAGGTGCCCTCACGATGGCTCTCCCGACACCTTCTGACAGCCCATTCCCCGCAGAAGCCCGAGGACAAGGACGGCGAAGGAGACTCATTTGTAACCTGAATGAAAAAGATGTCCTGCCAGCTTGCTTTGAGCAGAACCTGTACCCGAACTGGAGAGAGAGACCGGCATTTTGGAGTCCAGGATTCAGATTTCCTGTCATAATCGAAGGTCCAGGTATCCACGCCAGGGTGGCAGGGAACCTGCACACGCACGCGGCCTGTGCAACGAGGCCCACCGCGGGTGTCACCCTCCCTCCTTGGTCGCTTTCACCCACGCCAGGGAGTGGGGAACAGGGGGCTTTCGTGAGCCAGACAGCAAAGGTCACCCCTCTGCTGCAGCCCAGCCAGGCTTCGCAGGCAGAAGGAATCTCCCAACCTGCCGCGGCACATGGGGATTTTGGGTTTGCTGCCCTGACTCCTTCGGAAGTGGCGCTGTCCCACCCTCAGTCACCTGGGTGACCTCCGCATCCGAACAGATGGCAGGAGGACCAGGACCCGTAGTACGGTGGCTTTCTGGGTGGGTGCTCAATGGGACAGCTTGGGCCTCTCAGGCTGAGTCAAACAGATGGCAGAGGAACCAGGACCAGCAGCATGGCGGCCTTCTGGGTGCGTACTCAGTGGGACAACTTGAGCCGCTCAGGCTGAGTCACAGGGGCAAGGTGTGCTTGCGTCTCACATGTCCCACATGAGTCCGTACTGGGTCTGCGGCCAGGGTCCACAGGTCGCCAGGGCACGTGGGAACATGAAGCCGAGGCACATCTACCTCCGCAGCTTGCGCCCATGGAGGCCTCTGAGTGTCAGGAGCAGATGTAAGCCATCCAGGCACCCTCCCAACTGCTCCAGGAGCTGGAGTCTTCATCTGTACTCGCATCCACCCTGTTATATGAGCTTCTGTCGACCCCAGAATTTCAGCAAAAGGCACAACCTTTCCTAGCAAAGGAGCTGCTGGGGGAGTTGAAGAACTTGGAAGAGCCCGCTTTTCTGGAACCACTCCTCAGCCTAGAAGAACACTGAGCTCAGCTGGAGGAGCTTTAGGACGCAGGGTTGGGACCTGGTGGGGGCAGGGCGGTGGCTCCTCTTTCGCGGTGAACCTCTGGCTCGGTATGGAGACCTGTGTCTTCCCTTCCAGCTGACGTGTCTTGGATCCCTGAGTCCAGGTACGGCTAGAGACTCTACAGAAAGGAGGTCTGTCATTCTTTGCTGAGCATCCCAAGGATTTCAGAGCCAGCCCAGGTACTCAGAGATGGGCCGTCTGCTGCTCATGCGTGGGTCCGCGGGCGGCCTGCTAGGGTTTGGGACCAGCCCAGGCAGGGCTCTCATCACTTCCCCTGCTCCCACACGCCTTACACCCCCCCAACCCTGCGTTCTTCAGTGGTGTAGGGTGAGACCTCCACCCCGGGAAACACTGGCCTGGGCAGTGGCCAGGCCTGTTCTCGTTTCTGCAGCTCAACTCCACTACCTCCCCGCTGCACCCTCCCGCGACCACCCGTGCGCCGCCATCCTCCTCGGCATCACGTGGAGCGCCCGGCAACTAAATGTAGACCCCGAGATCTCATGCAAACCGTAGTTCTGCCCTTTCTAGGTTGGAGGAAAGCCAGGCAGAGATGGGGAAAGGAACGGAGACAAAGTGAGAGAGAGGGACAGAGGGAGGAAAGGACGGATGAAAGGAGGGACCTTGGAAGGGAGGAAGGGAGGGAGGGAAGGAGGGAGAAAGGGAGGTATGGATGGAGGGAGAGAGGGAAAGAGAGAAGAACAGAGGGAGGGAGGGAGACAGGGAGGGAGAGAGGGAGAGAAGGAAGAACAGAGGGAAGGATGGACAGAAGGAGAAAAGGAGCAAGAAACAGAGAAAGGAAGGCAAAGAGGAAAGTGGTCTTCTGCCTCCAGGACCAGCAGGACCTCGAACTCCGGAAAAATGTTGGGTGCCCAGTGCAGGCTGAGTGCTGGGCCCACGGCCGTGTCGGCTGGCGGTGCGCTCACTGGCCCTCGGGATTGCCAGCCTAGGTTACTTCATCCGGGAGCGATTCAGACGAATTCCACCTCCCAAGGAATGAGCGAATTCCCCAGAGAGCAGGGCCGAGACTGGAATGGTTGTCCGTTTTTCATCCACATGGTTCATAGATGACATATCCCCACGCTGAGCCTGCAAGAGAGCACGAGGCAGATACTCCCATCCACACAGGAGTCACACTCAAGCCAAGTGAACAATGATTCCAGATTCCACGTTCCTTTGCCATCTGCAAGGGGGCCTGTTGCTCACGTGTCTCTGGCCCCCGAAAGCGTAACCATGTTGACAGTTTGTTTCCCGAGCTCTGTGGGGACACAGAAACCTCCAGCGAATCGTGGAAAAGCAGCATCGTGTCTTCGGTCTCCTTTCCAGTTTCAAAACAGGCCATTTTGGAGACTCCCGATGTTGCAGGAAACAGGAATCCGTCCTCAGGCCGTGATGCCTCAGTCCCCTGCCCAGGGTCCAGGCCCACCAGGCGGTCTCCCTTTCGCTGACACTCCAGGCCTTCCCCCAGCTCGCAAGCTCCCGAGCTTCCAACACATCTGGCCGGCTCAGGGCAGGGTGTGCTCGGACGCGTCAGGGTGCGGGGCCCACAGTACTGGGATCCCCTCTGGTCCTCTGCCTTGCCATGGAAAAATTGTTTTGGATCCCTCGCCACCCCTCCTGCAAGGCCCCCTCTTGCCCCACACACCCAGAGCTGCCAGGGCTGCCTAGGGGCAAACAGCCAGCCCAGCCCCGCGGGCTCTTTTTCTCACAACGCCCACACCATCATCGCTTGTCCTGATGAGGACCCACCCGTGGCCAATGGGACAGGAAGGCCTTGCTTTGCACCATGCTGGCACTAGAGCCCCGGCAGCCTGATCCCGGGAAAGAGGGGCTGACGGACACCCAGACACAGCACACCACCACCACGAGCAAACCCACCTCGACACACACACAGATACACACGGGTGCACGTGCACAGGCACACACGCACACACACGGACACACACACACGGACACACAGACACACACGGACACACAAACACACAGAGACACATGGACACACGGACACAGACATAAGGACATACAGAAAAAAAGACACAGACACAGCTTGAAAGAGAGCTAGGGAGACTGGGAAGGAGAGATAGAAACGGGGGGAGAGAGAGAAAGGTGGAGGGGGAGAGAGACAGAAGGTGACAGAAGAGCCGGAGCTGAAGGAGGAAGTAGAGAAAGGGAGAGGGTGAAGGAGTTGTAGAGCGAGGGAGACAGAGACTTGGAGAGGGAGGCTCTGCTGAAGTGGACAGGGCACTTTGAGCAGGCCAGGGTGAGGTGGAGGGTGCTTGGGCCAGGCTAGAACAGGGGATCAGGGCCGCCCACGTGGGAAAACCAACGGATCCCTGAGAGGTGTTGTTTTTTTTGTTTTTTTTTCTTGGATTGGTTGGTTGCTTTGGGGGTGCATTTCATAGGGTCCTTCCTTTGTTTGCTTCTTTCTGTCTCCTTGGTGCGATGGGCCCCGAGATTTGTAGAGTTCACCTGTCCAACTGCTGGAAGCCGTGGCACTGAGCATGTCCATGGGGCCAGGCCTGTGTCTCTCTCGTGTCCTCAGGACTAGAGTTTACACGAAGTCGGTGGCAATGGGAAACAGGGTGCAAAGGAACGGATTTTTTTGTGGCTGGTGAAGACAATGTCCTTCCACTCAGGAAAGCAGCCCACGGGTTCTGGAGCAGAGGCCTTGGCTGGCGACTGTGGGACCAGCTGCCCCAGCTTGGACAGTTGAGGCGGAGCTTGATGAATGAATTGAATTCCCTGGGGTCCGCGGAGCGGGAAGACACCCCGGAGGGCAGGAAATCCACGCCTTCGCCTTCCGGGTCTAGTACCTGCCGCAGCGCCCCGAATGGAGCCGGGCTCCTGGTGGGGCTGCAGCCGGGTGAAAGAGGTGGGATGCTGCCGCCTGGTGGTATTGCAGCTGCAGACCCCCACAAGGAAGTTTTATCTCGACATTAATGTTTTTCTTTCTTCAGCTGATCTGTATCCTTAATTTTAGATTAGTGTTAACTCCACAAATTTAGAGGCACAAAATATGGTTGCCCACACCTTATAATCGCATTACCACCTCCCATTACCACCAACTTTCCCCCTCCTCCCCACCCTCAGCCAGTAGAGTAGGTCTCACCATGTGGCCCAGGCTGGCCTCAAACTCTTGGGCTTAAGTGATTTGACTGCCTTGGCCTCTCAAAGTGCTGTGATCAGCGGTGTGAGTCACCATGCACAGCCAACCACCACCAAGTTTTGATTCAGCAGCACTGGGTCGTGGAGCTAAGGACCCACAAATTTAGAAAAGTTTTTAAATATCATAACGTTTCTGTGAGGAAATAGTATTTGATATTACATTTTTAGACTATTTTATAATGTTCTGTGTTTTTCCACTGAGCACAGTACTAAGTATTAATTGGAAAATCACAGCATAAGTCATATTACTTTTTCTAACACAGAGTCCTTGGCTGTTCTCTAAGCTATACCTGATCACCTACATTGAGTAAAAGAAAAAGCCCCAGAGTGTGAGGAGACCGGAGATAGTAGCCAAATATCCGAATAGGTGGGAGTGAATAAGACAGATCACACAGATGAGGTGACCAAAGGTCAAGGAGAAAGCCAGATCTTAAAAAGTGTGGTTTGTGAAGCTATGCTCCAATGGAAATCTTTTCTGATAAGCTCTGATTTCTTTCTCTTGCTTTCATTAGAGACAGACATCTTCTGCCCCATGCTCTTCAATTTTCTAGGACTGGACTTCCCCTTCAACGATCACTCTTCTAGGTTATAAAGAAAATCAAAGCCCTTTGCATGGCTTACAAGGGACTGGAGGACCTGACTGCTTGCTCTTTTATTGCTTGTGAGGACATGGGGCTGTCTGTGATTTTTAAGGAACTCTATGTTAAACATTTTCTAATTTCCATTTTGAGTCTTGTCTAAAATGTGTGAGAGTAGTGGAGATATTGGGATTAGGTTTAGAAATCCCAGAAACACCACATCCAGATGTTGTATGTTTTCTGCTTTATAATTTCATATCCTGTGAAGGTTTCAAATGTGATTCTACAGAAATTCATACTCAATAATTTAATCAGAACACTAAGCCTCTGCCCCATAAAATAAAACCAAATGTTATTTTACTTCAAAATTTTAAGTTTTTAGTATGTATTGAGGCTAATACTGTAAACACTCTGTGCCATAATTCCTAAACTGTAATATGGTATAATGTATCTACTTTCTACATTTAAAACATGTACTTTGCCATTGAAGAACTTAAAATATTGCTGAGCATGTATTAAATACCCATTTTTTCTTGATTTTTAAATAATTATTTTATAATTTTCTCTTGTTTAGTTTGAAGCCTACTAGGATTTTGTCATTGATATATATATATATATATATATATATATATATATATATGCACACACACACACAAGTATATACATAACAACATATGTAATTGATATATATGTATATGTTTTATATCTGTGTATATACACACTTATGTGAATATATGCATGTGTACATAACATTAATTTTTTGACCAATAAAAAGTGCATAATTATGTATTGTGTATATTATAAAAGTTTGATAGGTATATATGTTGTAAAATGTTTAATACAAGTAAGTTGATGAATATTTATGTCACCTTACATGGTTATGTTTTTTGTAGTGAGAACATTTGAGGTCTCCTACTGTAGTAGCAAATTTTAAGCATACAAAACACTGTTATTAACTACATCTTAAAGCTATACATTAGACACCCAAAACTTTTTTATCTTATAACTGAAAGTTTGTACTCTGAACACCTTATCATTTTTTCTACCTCCAGGCCTGGTCATTACCATTGTACTCTCTGCTTCCACGAGTTCAGGATTTTTAAATTCTTCATTTAAGTGAGAACATACAATGTTTGTCTTCCTGTGCCTGGCTTATTTTGCACAGCATAATGTACCCAGGTCCATTCATGTTGTTGAAATACCAGAATTTCATTCTTTTTTTTATGGGTGAATAATATTCAGTTGTATATTTATACCACATTTTCCTTATCCATTCAGCAGCTACAGATAAGTTGTTTAAAAAAAAATACCCTTGACCGTTGTGAATAATGCTGCATTGAATACAAGGGTGCAGATAATTTTTGAGATGCTGATTTTATTTTGTTTGTAGACAGAAGTGGAATTTCAGGATTGTACGATACTTCTATTTTTTAAAATAACCTGCAAACTAATTTTCATAATGACTCTTCCAGTTTGCAACTCACTAAGACTGTACAGAAATAGTTTGTCACATCCTTATTAACACTTGTCATGTTTCTTTTTTTTTTTATATATTTGCCATTCCAACTGCTGTAAAGTGGTATCTTTTGATTTGCAATTTTCTCATGAATGGTAATGTTTAGCATCTTTCTACACACCTGTTGGCCATTTGAATATGTTTGTAAAAAATGTTTACTCTTGGTCAGTGGGACCAAGAGGGCAGAAAGGAACAGCTCCCGTCTACAGCTCCCAGCGTGAGTGACGCCAAAGATGGGTGATTTCTGCATTTCCAACTAGGGTACCAGGCTCATCTCAGTGGGGAGTACCAGTCAGTGGGTGCAGGACAGTGGGTACAGTGCTCCAGGCATGAGTTGAAACAGGGCAAGGCATCATCTCACCTGGGATTCACAAGGGGTCAGGGAAATCCCTTTCCTAGTCAAAGAAAGGGGTGACAGATGGCACCTGGAAAATCGCATCACTCGCACCCTAATACTGAACTTCTACAACCAGCTTCACAAACAGCACACAGGAGAATATATCCTGCACATGGCTCGGACAGTCCTATGCCCACGGAACCTTGCTCATTGCTAGCACAGCAGTCTGAGATCAAACTGCAAGGTGGCAGTAGGGCTGCGGGAGGGGCGTCCACCATTGCTCAGGCTTGAGTAGGTAAACAAAGCTGCCCGGAAGCTCAAACTGGGTGGAGCCCACCACAGCTCAAGGAGGCCTGCCTGCCTCTGTAGGCTCCACCTCTGGGGGTAGGGCACAGACAAACTAAAGACAGCAATAACCTCTGCAGACATAAATGTCCCTGTCCCACAGCTTTTAAGAGAGTAGTCGTTCTCCCAGCACACAGCTTGATATCTGAGAATGGGCAGACTGCGTCCTCAAGTGAGTACCTGATCCCTGAGTAGCCTAACTGGGAGGCACAACCCCTTAGGGGTGGACTGACACCACACACGACTGGGTACTCCTCTGAGACAAAACTTCCAGAAGAAGCATCAGACAGCAACATTTGTGGTTCACCAATATCCACTGTTCTGCAGCCATCGCTGCTGATACCCAGGTAAACAGGGTCTGGAGTGGACCTCCAGTAAACTCCAACAGACTTGCAGCTGAGGGTCCTGACTGTTAGAAGGAAAACTAACAAACAGAAAGGACATACACACACAAAAAAAAACCCGTCTGTACGTCACCAGCATCAAAGACCAAAGGTAGATAAAACCACAAAGATTGGGAAAAAACAGAGCAGAAAAACTGGAAACTCTAAACATCATAACATCTCTCCTCCTCCAAAGGAACACAGCTCCTCACCATCAACAGAACAAAGCTGGGTGGAGAATGACTTTGGTGAGTTGAGAGAGGAAGGCTTCAGAAGATCAAACTACTCCAAGCTAAAGGAGGAAGTTCAAACCAATGGCAAAGAAGTTAAAAACTTTGAAAAATAATTAGATGAATGGCTAACTAGAATAACCAATGCAGAGGAGTCCTTAAAGGACCTGAAGGAGCTGAAACCTATGACAAGAGAACTATGTGATGAATGCACAAGCCTCAGTAACTGATGCAATCAACTGGAAGAAAAGGTATCAGTGATGGAAAATGAAATGAATGAAATGAAGCATGAAGAGAAGTTTAGAGAAAAAAGAATAAAAAGAAATGAACAAAGCCTCCAAGAAATATGGGACTATGTGAAAAGACCAAATCGATGTCTAATTGGTGTACCTGAAATTGATGGGGATAATGGAACCAAGTTGGAAAACAATCAGCAGGATATTACCCAGGAGAACTTCCCCAATCTAGTAAGGCAGGCCAACATTCACATTAAGGAAATACAGAGAATGCCACAAAGATAATCCTTGAGAAGGGCAACTCCAAGACACATCATTATCAGATTCACCAAAGTTAAAATGAAGGAAAAGACGTTAAGGGCAGCCAGAGAAAAAGGTCTGGTTACCCACAAAGGGAAGCCCATCAGACTAACAGCTGACCTCTCGGCAGAAACTCTACAAGCCAGAAGACAGTGGGGGCCAATGTTCAACATTCTTAAAGAAAAGAATTTTCAACCCAGAATTTCATATCCAGCCAAACTAAGCTTCACAAGTGAGGGAGAAATAAAATCCTTTACAGACAAGCAGATGCTGAGAGATTTTGTCACCACCAGACCTGCCCTAAAAGAGCTCCTGAAGGAAGCACTAAACATGGAAAGGAACAACTGGTACCAGCCACTGGAAAAACATGCCAAATTGTAAAGATCATCGAGGCTAGGAAGAAACTACATCAACTAATGTGCAAAATAACCAGCTAACATCATAATGACAGGATCAAATTCACACTTAACAATACTAACCTTAATTGTAAACAGGCTAAATGCTTGAATTAAAAGACACAGACTGGCAAATTGGATAAAGAGTCAAGACCCATCAGTGTGCTGTATTCAGGAAACCCATCTTATGTGAAGAGACACACACAGGCTCAACATAAAAGGATGGAGGAAGGTCTACCAAGCAAATGGAAAATAAAAAACGCAGGGGTTGCAGTCCTAGTCTCAGATAAAACAGACTTCAAACCAACAAATATCAAAAGAGGCAAAGAAGACCATTACATAATGGTAAAGGGATCAATTCAACAAGAAGAATTAACTATCATAAATATGTATGCACCCAATACAGGAGCACCCAGATTCATAAAGCAAATCCTTAGTGAACTACAAACAGACTTAGACTCCAACACAATAATAATTGGAGACTTTAACACCCCACTCTCATCATTAGACAGATCAAAAAGACAGAAAGTTAACAAGGATATCCAGGAATTGAACTCAGCTCTGCCCCAAGCGGACGTAATAGGCATCTGCAGAACTCTCCACCCCAAATCAACAGAATATACATTCTTTTCAGCACCACACCACACATATTCCAAAGTTGACCAGATAGTTGGAAGTAAAGCACTCCTCAGCAAATGTAAAAAAAAAAAAAAAAAAAGAAATCATAATAAACTGTCTCTCAGACCACAGTGCAATCAAACTACAACTCAGGATTAAGAAGCTCACTCAAAACCACTCAACTACATAGAAACTGAGCAACCTGCTCCTGAATGAGTACTGGGTACATAACGAAATGAAGGCAGAAATAAAGATGTTCTTTGAAACCAACGAGAACAAAGATAAAACATACCAGAATCTCTGGGACACATTCAAAGCAGTGTGTAGAGGGAAATTTATAGCATTAAATGCCCACAAGAGAAAGCAGGAAAAATCTAAAATTGACACCATAACATCACAATTAAAAGAACTAGAGAAGCAAGAGCAAACACATTCAAAAGCTAGTAGAAGTCAAAAAATAACTAAGCTCAGAGCAGAACTGAAGGAAATAGAGCCAGAAAGAAACCTTCAAAAAAATCAATGAATGAAGGAGCTGTATTTTTGAAAAAATCAACAAAATTGATAGACCGCTAGCAAGACTAATAAAGAAGAAAAGAGAGGTGAATCAAATAGACGCAATAAAAATGACAAAGGGGATATCACGACTGATCCCATAGAAATACAAACTACCGTCAGAGTATACTATAAACACCTCTATGTAAATAAACTAGAAAATCTAGAAGAAATGGATAAATTCCTCGACACATACACTCTCCCAAGACTAAAGCAGGAAGAAGTTGAATCTCTGAATAAACCAATAACAGGCTCTGAAATTGAAGAAATAATTAATAGCTTACAAACAAAAAAAGTCCAGGACCAGATGTATTCACAGCCGAATTCTACCAAAGTACAAGGAGGAGTTAGTACCATTCCTTCTGAAATTATTCCAATCAATAGAACAAGAGGGAATCCTCCCTAACTCATTTTATGAGGCCAGCATCATCCTGATACCAAAGCCTGGCAGAGACAAAACAAAAAAAGAGAATTTTAGACCAATATCCTTGATGAACAGTGATGCAAAAATCCTCAATAAAATACTGGCAAACTGAATCCAGCAACACATCAAAAAGCTTATCCACCATGATCAAGAGGGCTTTATCCCTGGGGATACAAGGCTGGTTCAACATACAAAAATTAATAAATGTAATCTAGCATATAAACAGAATCAAAGCCAAAAACCACAAAATTATCTCAATAGATGCAGAAAAGGCCTTTGACAAAATTCAACAACACTTCATGCTAAAACCTCTCAATAAATTAGGTATTGATGGGACGTATCTCAAAATAATAACAGCTATCTATGACAAACCCACAGCCAATATCATACTTAGTGGACAAAAACTGGAAGCATTCCCTTTGAAAACTGGCACAAGACAGGGATGCCCGCTCTCACCCCTCCTATTCGACATAGTGTTGGAAGTTCTGGCCAGTGCAATGAGGCGGGAAAAGGGAATAAAAGGCATTCAATTAGGAAAAGAGGAAGTGAAATTGCTCCTGTGTGCTGATGACATGATTGTATATCTAGAAAACCCCGTTGTCCCAGCCCAAAATCTCCTTAAGCTGATAAGCAACTTCAGCAAAGTCTCAGGATACAAAATCCTGTGCAAAAATCGCAAGCATTCTTATACAACAATAACAGACAAACAGAGAGCCAAATCATGAGTGAGCTCCCATTCACAATTGCTTCAAAGAGGATAAAATACCTAGGAATCCAACTTACAAGCGATGTGAAGGACCTCTTCAAGTAGAACTACAAACCACTGTTCAATGAAATAAAAGAGGATACAAACAAATGGAAGAATATTCCATGCTCATGGATAGGAAGAGCGAATATAATGAAAATAGCCATACTGCCCAAAGTAATTTATAGATTCAATGCCAGCCCCGTCAAGCTACCAATGACTTTCTTCACAGAATTGGAAAAAACTACTTTAAAGTTCATATGGAACCAAAAAAGAGCCTGCAATGCCAAGTCAATCCTAAGCCAAAAGAACAAAGCTGGAGGCACCACGCTACCTGACTTCAAACTATGCTACAAGGCTACAGTAATCAAAACAGCATGATACTGGTACCAAAAGAGAGATGTAGACCAATGGAATCGAACAGAGCCCTCAGAAATAATGCCACATATATACAAATATCTGATCTTTGACAAACCTGAGAAAAACAAGCAACGAGGAAAGGATTCCCTATTTAATAAATGGTGCTGTGAAAATTGGCTAGCCATATGTAGAAAGCTGAAACTGGATCCCTTCCTTACACCTAATATAAAAATCAATTCAAGATGGATTAAAGACTTAAACGTTAGACCTAAAGGCATTAAAACCTTAGAAGAAAACCTAGGCATTACCATTCAGGACATAGGCATGGGCAAGGACTTCGTGTCTAAAACACCAAAAGCAATGGCAACAAAAGCCAAAATTGACAAATGGGATCTAATTAAACTAAAGAGCTTCTGCACAGAAGAAACCACCATCAGAGTGAACAGGCAATATACAGAATGGGAGAAAATTTTTGCAATCTACTCATATGACCAAGGGCTAATATCCAGAATCTACAATGAGCTCAAACCAATTAACAAGAAGACAACAAACAACCCCAACAACAAGTGGGTGAAGTATATGAACAGACACTTCTCAAAAGAAGACATTTATGCAGCCAAAAATCACATGAAAAAAATACTCACCATCACTGGTCATCAGAGACATGCAAATCAAAACCACAATGAGATATCATATCACACCAGTTAGAATGGTGATCATTAAAAAGTCAGGAAACTACAGGTGCTGGAGAGGATGTGGAGAAATAGGAACACTTTTACACTGTTGGTGGGACTGTAAACTAATTCAACTATTGTGGAAGTCAGTGTGGCAATCCCTCAGGCATCTAGGACTAGAAATACCATTTGACCCAGCCATCCCATTACTGGGTATATACCCATAGGACTATAAATCATGCTGTTCAAAAGACACATGCACAAGTATGTTTATTGCGGCACTATTCACAGTAGCAAAGACTTGGAACCAACACAAATGTCCAACAATGATAGACTGGATTAAGGCAATGTGGCACATATGCACCATGGAATACTATGCAGCCGTAAAAAAGGATGAGTTCATGTCATTTGTAGGGACATGGATGAAGCAGAAAACCATCATTCTCAGCAAACTATTGCAAGGACCAAAAACCAAACACCGCATGTTCTCACTCACAGGTGGAAATTGAACAATGAGAACACATGGACGCAGGAAAGGGAACATCACACACTGGTGCCTGTTGTGGGGTGGGGGAGGGGGGATGGATAGCATTAAGATATATACCTAATGCTAAATGACGAGTTAATGGGTGCAGCAAACCAACATGGCACATGTATACATATGTAAGAAAACTGCACGTTGTGCACATGTACCCTAAAAGTTAAAGTATAATAATAATAAAAAAAGTTTAGTCTTTTGCCTACTTTTTAGTTGGGTATTATAATTATTATTGTTTAGCTTCTGATTTTTATGAGTTTCTGCTATATTTTGTATACTAACCTCTTATCATGCATGGTTTGCAAGTGTTTTCCCATCTTAAATGTTTTCTTTTTTTTTGCTGTGCACAATAGTTTAATACACTACATCTTTGTGTCTGGTTTTATTGCTATACTTTTGATATCCTATTTAAAAACACTGCCAAGGCCAGTATCATGAAGGCTTTTCATATGCTTTTTTAAAGATTTTCTTTTAAGGATTTATGTATTAAATTTAAGTCTTTATTTTACGTCAATTTTTGTGTCTTATGTAAGAAATATGATCAAGTTTTATTATTGTGCTTGTGAGTATCCAGTTTTCCCATCACTAAGTATTGAAAAGGCTACACTTTTTGTATTGTGTATTCATAGTGCCCTTGTCAAAGATTAACTCTAGATGCATAGATTTACTTCTGGGCTCTGTATTCTGTTCCATTGGTTTTTGTGTTGGTTCCTATAAACATTCTATTCTATTATGTTTACTGTAGTCTTGAAATGTAGTTTTAAATAATAAAGTATAATGTCCCCAGATTTCGTTTTATTCCTCATGATTGCTTTGGCCATTCAATATTTCTTATAGTTTTCTATACATTGCAGACTTTATTTTCTATTACTGTAAAAAGTAGCACAGGAATTTTGATAGGAGGTCAAATTAATCTACAGATTGCTTTGGATAATATGGCACTTAGACAATATTCTTCTAATCCATAAACATGTAATATATTTACATTTATTTGTATCTTCTTTAATTTTTTTCATCAATATATTTTATTTTTTATTGTAAAGATCTTTCACCACATTGGTTAAATTTATTGCTAAGAAATCTATTATTTCATTGCTATTGTAAATGAGATTGTTTTTTCTTTTTTACTGGTATTTTGCTAGCATATAGAAACAAAACTGATATTTGTATGCTAATTGTATATTCTGCTTCTTTACTGAGTGCATTTATTAGATGGACTATTTATATATAGATGCATTAAATGCATTATTTAAATGTACTATTTATGTTTTTTATATATAACATTATGTCATCTACAAACTGACGTTATTTCTTCTTTTCAATTTGAATCTTTTAGTTTTTCTTGCTTAATTATTTGATGTATGACTTAATTATTCTATGTAAGACTTCCAGTTCTATGTTAAAATAGAACCGTTAGAATGGGCATAATATAGACTTGCATTGGTGTTTGCGCATTTGGAGAAGCAAACACCTCGTTCCATTTTTTGTTGTTGTTGTTGTTTTGTTTTTGAGATGGAGTCTCGTTCTGTCACCCAGGCTGGAGTGCTGTGGCACAATCTTGGCTCACTGCAACCTCCACCTCCTAGATTCAAGCAAGTGTCTCCCTCAGCATCCCGAGTAGCTGGGATTACAGGCGCCAACCACCATGTCCGGCTAATTTTTGTATTTTTAGTAGAGAGAGTGTTTCACCATCTTGGCCAGGCTGGTCTTGAACTGCTGATCTCATAATCCACCCACCTCGGCCCCCAAAGTGCTGGGATTACAGGTGTGAGCCATCGTGCGCAGCCACTTCTGTTCATTTTTATAAACTCGTTTTAGTAGGTAAAGATCTTCATCTGTTGGGTCTCAAGGCTGATGAGATCTTTACTGGGTTTGCAGTAAAAAGGCTTGTAGCTGCATCACAAGGTGGCTGCCGAATCTGACGTGGGTTTTACCTTTAGTGGGCTTGTTACCAGGAGCACCTGTGGTTGTGAGTTCTGTCATGTTTTTGGACAGGGTGGATTGTCCTCAGGGCTTTGTTTTGTGGGACAGGTACTAGGGCAGGTTCTGCTATATGTTGAGCCTAATGACAGATGTGTGGGTGAGTGTGGCTCCCACTGAGTACCCCAGGTTTTCCCCAGGTTTTCTACAAACAGTGACTTTTGAACTGTTTCGTGTGAGTCACGAGTATGATGTCCCCAGCTTTTTTCTTATTCCTCATGATTGGCTTGGCCATTCAGCCTACATTGCAGACTTACATTTTCTATTACTATAAAAAGTGGGACAGGGATTTTGATAGGGATTTGAGTTAACTTAGAGATTGCTTTGGATAATATGACACCTTGTTAACCAAAGGCCCTGCCTTCTCAAAATGACTCTCCTCGATTTTGGGTTTTAGCAAGGTTTCATAATGCCCTGTATCCCAAAGCTCCCTATATTGACCAGGCTATTCTTGAACTCCCGGCCTGGCAGTCCTCCCGCCTCAGGCTCCTGAATGGAGGAGATTACTGTCATGAGCCACTGTGACTGGATCTCTCATAAAGTTACTTTGGTTGATGGATGGATGACTAGTTTTTATGGCTGCAGGGGAATACAAAAGTAGGGACCCCCTATTCCACCACCTTGATAATGTCACTGTCTCCATACACTTCTTCCTTGTTTTGTTCTCTTGTATGTTTGTGTGTTATTTTAGGTTCAAATATTAAGACCAATAGGCTAGGATTTATACATTATGTAAAAAATAAATTAGACAGCTAGTAGGTACCGTATATGTGTTATAATATTTACCTATAAGATTAAGTTTAGTGCAGGCAAAAAGGGCTCATTAAAATTTTCATCCACTTTTTTCAACCTCTATCCAAACTATAATATAATTTATGCCCCAATTTTTATTTTGTCAATTACTCTTAACCATATTTCATAAAATTTATATTTTTTCTTTATTTAGAAATGCAAGGCTATTATTTGCTTTTAAAGGCTGTAACACAGCTTTTTTATTTTGTGAAATAATAGCACCAATATTATAAATATTTATAGTGTAAATACTTATTCATTAAAATCTTCCCATTAGAGAATTTTATTAATTATTGTAGTGCATTTCTGTAAAATTGTACTGCCACACACCACAGAGAAATGATTCAAAATGCCTGGTCTTCACAGATGCAGTCAGAGTTGAACATTGTAGTTATTTAGAAAAATTCTTTTCTAGTGTTATATCAATGTTCCAAAGAAGATTTTATGGGTAAATATTTCACCCATTCTAGTTTTGCAATTCCATGTTAACTGTATTTTTATTTTAGGTTACATTCCTTGACATTGGTTTATAGAATTTTTGGTTTTACATAAGTTTTATTTTGGATGACAGCCTGCAGCAACTTTTAATGTACACCTTATGTCAAGGTGCAGTTTAATTACAAAATGAATCAGCCATATATTTATTCACAATTTAAGTTTAACAAACTTAATGAAAACTAAGCAAACTAACATTACGTGATAAAGCCCCAATCAGCTATCTTACACTTAGGCAAATACACCAAAAATAGTTTGTAGCTGTAATTCTGCTTTTGTTGAAACTATGTTTTATATTCTGTATGACCAAGGAAATTTCTGACATTGTCCTACCAGGGTAAAGAAACAAACAAAAAGAGAGTGATTATACTTTCAAGTAGCAGTTTGTCTAGAGCCCCAGATATTCCATCTGTAGACCACTATGCTCGTATTTGTTTGTTTCAGTAAGGCTGTAGCCCAAAACCTTACATTTCTGTGAAAATTAAAGTTTTCAGTTCCATACTAAAGACAGAACAGCCCCATGATCTAAATCCAAGCGTGATGGTGTAGAGTGAGGACCATTTCTTGTTGACACGGAGATGGTTGAGTTCTTCTACAATAAATCTGTGGGAGATGCAGGTTGTGATGAGTTGGAAGTGATGGTTGCCTTCATGGTCTCAAAGTTCTCTGTCAAGTTCACCTCAGCACTGCTGTACTTCTGTTCTGCTGTCAGATTGGGAATGCTTGGCCAGTAGTGATTCTCCACATCGTCCTCAACTGCTAGTGCTTCTCTGATCCACTGCCTGCCAGAAATGCAATTGTAGCAGAGGAGGCTGGTAAGGTGACAGAAGCCAGAGATGGTAACTGCCCACCGCCTGGCTGGGGAAGAGAGTGGTGGGCTCTCAATCCTAGCTCACATGCCAACTGCCATTCTCATCCCAGCACCCAGCGGTGTCCCCCATAATGTGCAGTGTCTGGCCTGAGGTCAATGGAGAGCACAGCTAAGGCCTAAAGTTGAAAAGGGGCTTTCCAGTGCCCCCAGTGTGCTAGATATCTCACCAGACATGGAAAGAGTCTGTGTCCTTTTGGCCACAGACAGGCAATGATGAGAGCCTGAACACATTTCAGGGCCTTCTGGAGTCTTCATTTGAGAGTTCAGCTGTGGCAACAGAGGACACTTCTGGTGTTCAGAGATTCTCAGTGCCTGGAGGATGTAAAACTGATTGATGTCATCTGCTGGCTTCTGGGAGCACTGCTTGGCCATTCTTATCTGTGGGCCCCAGCCAAGGCACTGCAGAAAGTTTGGTCTCTGGCTAGCATTCTGGACTGTGAGACAGCGTGGCTAAAGCTAGCACTGGATGGAGAGAGTACAGTGTGGTGAAGTGGGGACAGTGGGCATTCTACCACATGGCCTAGGGTTTCTTGTGACTCTGGACTGCCCAGGTGCGGTGACCAGAAGTCAAACCATTTCTAGGCCACAGCTCAAGGAGGGCCAACCCAGGCTGAGCCTGGTGATGGTCCTGAATTGAGGAGATGAAGCTGGGAGTCCAGGGAGACTAAAGAAGCTCAGATAAACTCTGCAGGGCAGAGTATTCAGGGCATGAAAAGGACAAAGTCACAAAACAAAAACCTCCAGAGTCTTCACCTAAATACTGATTAGCACATATATGTGTGAAAACTACAAGTCTGTGGGGGGGAAATACCTGAAGGAAACAGAAAGAAGAATGCTTGAACCTCCCACAGAACCAGGTATATTTGGTGTTCCGACCAGCAACAGTGGACAAACCTTATACTTCCCAGACCATTGGATGGAACACTCAGAAAAGAATTGCCTCAGTAGTGTGGAAGATTAGATCTAGGCCGAGGCTGCTAAAGTCCTACTTAACAAGACCTCAAAGAAAACCCTCAAAGAACCAAAATCTTTCCAGATAATTTAACTGCATCTTAGAACATAGCTCAATAATATTTATAGGAACCCAACAATATCCAACACACAATAAGATAAATTTCATGTTGTCTGCCATCTGGCTGAAAATTACCAGGCATGTGAAGAAAAAGGAAATGTCTCAATAATGAGAAGAAAACTTGATCAATAGATACAGAAATGGCAAATAAGATGGAATTAGCAGGCAATGATATTAAAACATTGTAATGATAACATTCCACAAGAAGAAGGTAAAGGTAAGCTAGAACATGGAAGTGGAGACATAGAAGACCCAGCTTGAACTTCTAGAGATGAAAAATAAAATGCCTGAGATGAAAAATATACTAAATGGTGTTTAAAATAGAATAGATATTGTACAAAAAAGGATTAGTCAACTGGAAGTTGTAGCAGTAGAAACCATCGAAAATGGAACATGGAGAAAATAATGGAAAAAAATTGAACAGAAAATCAGCACCAACAGGACTAATATATGTGTAATTGGATTTCCTGAAGAAGGTGGGGAGGAGTAGAAGAAAAAATATTTGAAAAAACTGTGGCTGAAAAAATTTAAATTTGAGAAAAACTGTAAACCCAGAGATCTAAGAACCAATGAACCCCTATCACAAGAGACATGAGGATGACACACTGAAGGACATCATAATCAAATTGCCCCAAATCAGTGACAAAGAGAAAATCGGAAAGGTTACCAAAGGGAAAAGGACATTATACAGAAAGAAACCAAGATGAAAATAGGCTGAGCGTGGCGGCTCACACCTGTAATCCCAGCACTTTGGGATGCTGAGGCAGGATGATCACTTGAGCCCAGGAGTTCAAGAGCAGCATGGACAACATGGCAAAACCCCGTCTCTACTAAAAATACAAAAATTAGCAGGGCATGGTGGCATGTATCTGTAACCCCAGCTACTCAGGAGGCTGAGGCAGGAAGAATCACTTGAACCTGGGAGGTGGAGGTTGTAGTGAGCTGAGATGGCTCCATTGCACTCCAGCCTGGGCAACAGAGTGAGACTCTGTCTCAAAAAAAAAAAAAAAAACAAAGGTAGCAGACATCTGGTTAGAAACAACGCAAGGCCAGACATGGTGGCACATGCCTGTTATCCCAGCACTTTGGAAGGCCAAGGCAGGATGATAACTTGAGCCTCAGATCCTGCTTCTGTGAAATGGCATAATGTTGATGGCAGCCAAGGCTAAGTTAAATACATATACTGTATTATTCTGTTCTTGCACTGCTATAAAGAAATGTCTGACACTTCTCAAAAGAAGACATTTATGCAGCCAAAAAACACATGAGAAAATGGTCCTCGTCGCTGGCCATCAGAGAAATGCAAATCAAAACCACAATATCATCACTGGCCATCAGAGGAATCCAAATCAAAACCACAATGAGATACCATCTCACACCAGTTAGAATGGTGATCATTAAAAAGTGAGGAAAAAACAGGTGCTGGAGAGGATGTGGGGAAATAGGAACACTTTTAGATTGTTGGTGGGACTGTAATTCAGTTCAACCATTGTGGACGTCGGTGTGGCAATCCCTCAGGGATCTAGAACTAGAAATACCATTTGACCCAGCCATCCCATTACTGGGTATATACCCAAAGAATTATAAACAATGCTGCTATAAAGACACATGCACACATATGTTTATTGCTGCACTATTCAAGATAGCAAAGACATGGAACCAACAAAGATGTCCAACAATGATAGACAAGATTAAGAAAATGTGGCACATATACACCATGGAATACTAGGCAGCCATAAAAAATGATGAGTTCATGTCCTTTGTAGAGACATGGATGAAACTGGAAACCATCATTCTCAGCAAACTATTGCAAGGACAAAAAACAAAACACCACATGTTCTCATTCATAGGTGGGAATTGAACAATGAGAAGACATGGATACAGGAAGGGGAACATCACACACCAGGGATTGTTGTGGGGTGGGGGGAGGGGGGAGGGATAGCATTAGAAATATACCTAATGCTAAATGACGAGTTAATGGGTGCAGCACACCAACATGACACATGTATACATATGTAACAAACCTGCACGTTGTGCCCTAAAACTTAAGGCATAATAATAATAATTTTAAAAAGAATAATAAATAAATTTTAAAAAAAGAAATATCTGAGACTGGGGCTGGGCATGGTGGCTCATGCCTCTAATCCCAGCACTTTGGGAGGCTGAGATGGGTGGATTACGAGTTCAAGAGATTGAGATCATCCTGGCCAACATGGTGAAACCCTGTCTCTACTAAAAATACAAAAAAATTAGGCGGGCTTTGTGGCATATGCCTGTATTCCCGGCTTAGCTACTCAGGAGGCTGAGGCAGCAGAATCACTTGAACCAGGAAGGCGGAGGTTGCAGTGAGCCGAGATCACACCACTGCACTGCAGCCTGGGCAACAGGATGAGACTACCTCTCAAAAAAAGAAAATGAGACTGGGTAATTTATGAAAAAAAAACTTTAATTGGCTCACAGTTCTGCAGGCTGTACAGGAAGCGTGATTCTGTCATCTGCTCAGCTTCTTGGGAGGCCTTAGGGAGCTTACAATCATGACGGAAGGCAAAGGGGAAGCAGGCATATCTTATGTGACTGGAGCAGGAGGAAGAGAGTGAGGGAGAGGTGCCACACACTGTTAAACAACCAGATCTTGTGAGAACTCACTCGCTATATAGTACCAAGCGGGGATGGTGTTAAACCATGAGAAACTGGCTCTATGCTCCAATCACCTCCCTCCAGGCCCCAGGTTTGGCATTGAGGATTACATTTCCACATGAGATTTGGGTAGGGACACAGATCCAAACTGTGTGATATACCACAAACCATAGAGCAATGATTAAAACTCAAAACCAAACCAAGCAAAAATAGTTATATGTAAAAGGCCAACAAAGAAGATTAAACAAAATAAAAATACTCAACAAATTCAAAAGAAGTCAGAGAAAGAGGAAAAGGAGAACGAAATACACATGGGACAAATAGAAAGCAAACAGGAAGAAGACCAATTAAAACCAAACTCTCTGGCATTCCACCAGTTGCATATGATTATGTAGCAACTCTCTGCCTCTGACAACAATACCTGTCACACAGGGTTGTCATCAGAGCTTGCCATATGTGATATGGAAAGCCTGCTGTTTGCAGACCTGCAATCATTATACATTAGCTCTTATCGTTGGTAGCAGAGACCCAGGTCTCTGTGTTGGTCATGCTGAGAGCTCCCTTCTCATTGCTCTGTTTTCCTCCTACTTTGATCCCTTTCTGTACTTCCATGCCCCACATCATCTGGTTGGAGAAGATTCTCAGCCTCCCGGTCTGCAAATGTTCAGAGTCCATGAATCAAATAGCCAACAAATGTATTTCTGTATGTTTATCTGCTACCCAGGGATCCAGGAGAAATACTTTCCTTCCTTCAAGAAGGCCGTGGCTGCTGATGCCAAGAATGCGCTCTCTGTCCTCTTCTCTTTTCTGATCTGCATACTCTCTGCTGCCCTGCACTTCTGGGAAGACTTTACACAGGGACAACTATGAGTTTTTGTAAGAAGAGAAGTCACCACTTTGGGAAACATCTATTGGATGTTCCAGTATTGCTGCAGACATGGACTCTAGCATGTTATCTTCTTCTCTGACACCCACCCTTTCCCCCATTTGCCACAGCAACTTGGGTTTGCTCTTCAGCTATGGCAGTGCCTTCCCCTGGGGAACTGTGACTTGCTTTAAATCCTATCCAATAACACAGTGTGTTCTTATACTCAGTAGGTGTTCAATATACATCTGTTGAAGGGATTTCATCACAGTTAAATCTGTGAAGAGTTCAGCAGGTAAGTGAGTTGCTCAAGATGGTCAGAGGCTGTCTTATTCCATTTGAGCTGCCGTAACAAAATACTTTAGCCTAGGGGGCTTATAAGCAACAGAAACTTATGCCTCATAGGTCTGGATGGTGACAAGTGGGAGGTCAATGTAGTGGCAGATTGGGTGTCTCTCGAGGGCCTGCTCTTTGTAGAGGGCACCTCCTAGCTGGGTCCTCACATGGTGGAAGAAGAACAAGCTCCCTTGGCTCCCTTTTACAAGGCCACTTATCCCATTCATGGGGTCTTTGCTTTCATGATGAAATCACTTCCTAAAGTCCTTGTCTTCTAATTCAATCCTAACCTATCAGGAGTTAGGATTCAACACACAGATTTTAGGGGCATACAAACATTGACTATAGCAGAGACATAGCTGTACCTGGGTCTGGGACCTTCTGGGTCCAGCTCCATTATGACACTTACACTGCACATGGTCTCCCACATGATGTAATTCTGTTCTGTGACATTGTGACCATGAGGCAGGGATGCAGTAGAGGCCTCTGCAGAAGTGGCTTGCTCTTGGGACATCTGCCTGGCTTTGTGCTGCAGGTCTGGAAGAATCCACCAGCTGCCTACTCTCATGCCTGACTCAGGTTCGTGGGTCCCTCCAGGCACATGTTAGATAGCGCACTCAATTTTTTACTTGCCCCACTTCCCTGGGTTCCCTTCTGAGCTCAGGGACCATGGAGGGAGCTGAGAGTCTCTGTTTTTAGTTCATGCTCTTGTCTCCTATTTGGGAACAATGCCCAGGCAAGGGAATCTCTTTCCTACTGTTTTCTAAGAACATCAGGGGCTTCCTCCAAACTCTTCACCCACTCCCTCCACTAATCCCTTCTCCCTCAGGGACACGGGTACAAGCCCACCTCCTGTGTGAAGATCCTGCCACAGGATGGCTCTTTGGTTTTCTGCGGGTATCCAGACAAGAAGCTAAAGGTGAATGCACTCCGGAATCCAGGAGCACTGGCGATTTTCTCTCCTTAGCTCAGCAAGCATCCCCACAGATATCCCTCATCCCACCCCGGGCCCCCTGAATCCATACCATAAAATGTATGTCACTTTGTTTAATTAAGGACTCCGCTGAGTATTTAATCCCTATTTAAAGATGATGTTTATTTTATTTTTGAGTTTAAATTAATCAGCCTCAGGATACAGAATTAGATAAGGCTGGGATTTATCTCCCCTGGAATGACTTATTTCACATCAAGGCTTCTTAACTCTTTGGCTGCAGAGGGGAAGTGCCTGTATCTTTCTCTGCAGAGTTGCCTAGGGCTGGCCAGGTGAACAGACACGCTCTCTCCTCCCCATCGTGCCAGCCAGGGCACGGTGTGTGCTTATGATGCAGGGAGTTAGAATACTAGCCTTTTCATCACAACAGTCATAAATCCTCACACAGGGAAATAGAGATAATATACAAGTAGGAAAAAAAAGAAAAAGAAGCAGTCTTGAATTCTGCTACCTAAAGATAACCATTGTTACCGTGTAGGCAAGCTTCCTTTCATGCTGTGTCAAGTGTTTAAAATATATGCCTCAATATTACAAACACACGGGACTATGTAGAGGATAATGATATCAAACTTTCATGTACCTCCCAGTTAAAATTCAAACGTGGTAGCTTTTGGATGACTTTGCTCCAGAGTTTAAGGGAAGAAAACTATGGATTCAGCCATAGTGTTCATCCTGACGCTCGAATCATATGTCCCTTTTCTAGTCCAGTTACCACCTCCCTCCCCACTATTGTGAAGTCAATGTGTGTCTTCCCATCCATGTTTAATACCTAGTGTGCATGTCCATGAAGAATGGATAGTGTTCTTTGGTCTGGTTTTGCAATTTTATACAAATAGCCGTCCATACTTACTCTCCGGAAAGTTGCTTTTCCCTTCAACAATATCTTCCAGATGAATCTGGAATTCTGCATTGCTGGTGAGCAGAGGATGGGCGACCCCCCCTGCAACCCCCACCCCAAGGTGATGCTGATGTTCTGGTCCAAGGCCTGCACATAGCCTGGTGAAGCTTGGGGTCTTGGGACAGGTCTGTTGTCAGCCCTTCCTTCCTAGGAAGCACAGCCAGATGACCTTGGGGCTGGAGACCTCACTATGCCCCTCGCCAGCAGTGCGCTCATCCGTCTTCACTCATCTTCATCAATATTTTTTATCGCACTTTCTGATATTGTTCCTGGATTTTGCTGTGCAGCTGAATGCGTGCCTTGTGTTTCCCAGCCCTTCGGGTCTCCTCCTCTGTGAATTGCTCCTGGCCCATATGTCTGTTGGGTCTTTGGTTTCTTCTTGCTGACTTGTAAGTGATATATTTTTTTTTTAGATGGAGTTTTGCACTTATTGCCTAGGTGGGAGTTCAATGGCATGATCGTGGCTCACTGCAACTTCTACCTCCTGGGTTCAAGTGATTCTCCTGCCTCAGCCTCCTGAGTAGCTGGGATTACAAGTAAGTGCCATCACTCCCAGCTAATTTTGTATTTTTCATAGAGACGGTGTTTCTCCATGTTGGTCAGACTGGTCTCGAACTCCCGACCTCAGATGATCCACCCATCTCATCTTCCCAAAGTGCTGGGATTACAAGCATAAGCCACCACGTCTGGCCAATTTTGATTTTAATGATCTGGATATCAAGGCTTTTTTGGCCAAATACCTTACAAATATGTTTTCCCTATTGGTGCACTCTATTGGTCCATTTTCACACTGCCGATAAAGACATATCCCAGACTGGGAAGAAAAAGAGGTTTAATTGGACTTACAGTTCCACGTGACTGAAGAGGTCTCAGAAACATGGTGGGAGTTGAAAGACACTTGTTTCATGGCAGTGCCCAGAGAAAAATGAGGATGATGCAAAAGTGGAATCCCCTGATAAAACCGTCAGAACTCGTGAGACTTATTCACTACCAGGAGAACAGTATGGGGGAACTGCCCCCATGATTCCAATTATCTCCCACAAGGTCCCACCCACAACACAGGAGAATTATGGGAGGACAATTCAAGATGAGATTTGGGTGGGGACATGCAGCCAAACCTTATCGTGCACTGTCTTTGTCTTTTAACTTTATTCATCGCCTTTTTTGTCAGATCAAAACTTCTACATTTAATACGACTGAATTTATCAGTAGTTTCTTTTATGGTGTCTGTGTTTTGTGTCATATTAAAAAAAGTTTTTCTCTGCTTAGTGTCATAAAATCTGTCCTCTGTTTTCTTCTAAAAATTGGAAATCTGCTTTTCACATTTTGTTTCATTTCCTTTGTCCTTTGATTCATAGGGATGTGAGGTAGAAATCTCTATTAGTTAATTCTTGCTTTGTAACTAGTAACCCCACACCTCAGAGGCCTACTACCACAGGCCACCATTTCTCACTCATGGGCATGAGTTGCTTGGGAGGTTTCAGCTCAAACCGTGGTGGCTGAGCTGGATATGCTCCAAGTGTCTCTGATCCTCCTCGGGTTGGGGCCTGCCAGGGTGCCTTCTTCTCATGGCAATGGCAGGAGTACAAAGAACAAAGGGAAATGTGAAGGTCTCTTATCCTACCACCCAGGCTCAGAATGGGCAGTTTACCACATTCATTGGCCAAAGTGAGACACATGGCCAAACCAGAAGTCAAGGGCAGAAAGTTTAAGTATGAATCCCATCTCCACCTGCTATGATTTCCGGGACTTTCAACTTCTTAAGGCTGAATTGTTTTATTCTCACCTCCCCAGCCTGCAGAAAACACATTTTCTCCAGGACTCATTGAGCCATAGGGCAGAATGATTGTAGTTGACAAGGACTAGATGGAACTCAAGGCTCCAGCCTCTGTGCAGTGGACAGGTGTCATCTGGCCACTGAGGCCACTTCCTTCCCCTTGTCCCCATCTAGGGCCTCTGTTCTGCTCCAATCTCCCTGTCATTCTGCCCAGGCCTCCTAGGCATCAGCCTCTTAATAGTTCCTGGCTTCGTTCCCTCTCTTCACTTCTATTATGTGGGGGTTTCCATCATTATTTGGTGTAGGAGGACTGGACTGAGTCAACTCAGCCTGTCAAGTCCCCACTCTCAGCACCTGGGTACCCCTGAGTGCTCAGCATGAGTGGGATCCCCCGGTGTCTCCCTCCACAGCACGTTCTGAAGACATATGAGCTGGACTGACATTCAGGACACCTAAACGTTTGTTCCACCTCTGCCATGAAAGCTTCATTGGTCCAGGCAAATCATGGCAGCTCTCTATGCCTCATTTTTTTATTCCTCATACAATGGAATGACATAACCCTCAGTGCTTACCTAAGGGAGGAGAAATGATTCCCCTGCCTTCTCCCCATTTCTGCATTTGCCAGAGCATCAGATTTTTGTGTCTGGCCAAGAATATAGGGAAAGAAGAGAAGGTAAGCTTTGGGCACAAAGAAGACGTTTAGGGGTTTCACTTATGGAAAGAAAGTCAGAAGGCAGAGAGGGGTGATGGAGCATGATCTTGGACCAATGGTGAGGAATTAATGAAGTGCAATGTTCATGGGTTAGGTTGTGTAGCAGCCTGGGTCCCATCAAGAGATAGAAACCACATAGTGGGTCTAACGGGGAAGTGTAGTATAAAGGATTGCAACTATGATAAAAGAGTCACTGTAAGACATAAAGCAACTCTGCCTGGTGCCCTATTGGAAAGAGAGGTACCCAAGGAAGCACAGATTTGAAAGGTGTTCAGATGTCATAAAATGTTGTTCAGCCACCACATAAGAGACGTTTGTGGATTTGGGCAGGCTGGAGCTAGTCAGCAGCTTTTGCACAAGCACTGGGCCACCCACTGGAGTGCAGGTGAGGGAGCTGGCCATGAGCTGCTGGAATGCAGGGGAGGGAGCGGGCCGTGAGCTGCTGGTTTGCAAGGGAGGGAGTGGGCCATGAGCCACTGGTGTGCAGGGGAGGGAGCCGGACATGAGCTGCTGGTGTGCAGGGGAGGGAGCCGGCCAAGAGCCACTGGTGCAGGTGAGGGAGCTGGCCATGAGCCGCTGGAGTGCAGATGAGGGAGCTAGCCGTGAGCCACTGGTGCAGGGATGCATGGTGGGTGTCTGGCTGCCTTTGTAGGGCAGGAAGCCTCCAGAATGCATGAGTGCAGGTTCTGGCAGAAGGAATGGCAGCTCTGTGAGGACCCTCTAGAATACAAGTCACCGTGTGCGGGTTGCACAAGGGGTACAAGAGGGGGTCTGGGAAACTTTTCAGGAACCTTCAGATCACATGGGCCCTGCTGCGTTTTGGTTTCCATGTCGAGATGTTGCAAGCCAAGGTTATAAGGTGGCTGAGGGACCACGCCTAGGTCTGAGGTTGGGGATTGAACATGATCAAGGCCCAGACAGAGAGCTCCTGCCCCCTGGAGTCTCTCCATCCTCTACCTAGATGCCTAAAGAATGTTCACTTCCAGAAGGTATATTGAACAGTGTTTCCCAGTTTATCACAGTGCACATATTGAAAGGTACACTAGGAGCTTAGAGGCAACAGACTGAAAACTGACACTGGAGATGCTGGCTCATAGCAATGAAGAGAAGCTGAAAAGGAGTCGGAAGGAACTAACAGTAATTTTACATCAATGATCTGCATCTTTGTTTCGATGGTTTGTGGCAACCAAAATGACTACTCTTTCTACCCTCCTAGTTCAGACATAGCCTGAGACTTTTTTTTTTTTTTTTTTTTTTTTTTTTTTTTTTTTTGAGATGAAGTCTCACTCTTTCACTCAGACTAGGATGCAGTGGCCTGGTCTCAACTCATTGCAATCTCCACCTCCTGGATCCAAGTGATTCTCCTGCCTCAGCTTCCAGACTAGCTGGGGCTAACAGGCACCCGCCACCACGACCGGCAAATTTTCGTATTATGAGTAGAGATAGGGTTTCTCCATGTTGGTCAGACTGGTCTGGAACTCCTGACCTCAGGTGATCTGCCTGCCTCTGCCTCCCAAAATGCTGAGACTACAGATGTGAGTCACTGTGCGCGGCGGCCTGAGACATTTTGGGCAACAGCTGTGACAGAAGAAATGTGCATCCCTTCCGGGCAGGGGATTTAAGAAGTGGCTCATGGCTGATTATGTTTTATTTGCTCTGTTACTGGAACTGTGGGAGCATCTTCTGGGATAAGGGTCTATCTGTTTGAGGCTCTGAATGACTACGACCACCAGAGCCCCCTTGTTGACCCGTGATGGATGTGAAATCAATTCAGAAGTCAAGGCCGGGTGTGGTGGCTCACGCCTGTAATCCCAGCACTTTGGGAGGCTGAGGTGGGCAGATCATGAGGTCATGTAATCAAGACCATCCTGACTAACACGGTGAAACCCCGTCTCTACTAAAAATATAAAAAATTAGTTGGGCATGATGGTAGTTGCCTGTGGTCCCAGTTACTCAGGAAGCTGAAGCAGGAGAATCTCTTGAACTCAGGAGGTGGAGGTTACAGTGAGCTGAGATTGCACCACTGCACTCCAGCCTGGGAGAAAGAGTGAGACTCCATCCACTGCACCCCAACCCCTGCAAAACAAAAAGAAAAGAAAAGAAAAGAAAAGAAAAGAAAAGAAAAGAAGTCCACTTTGCTCTTGAAGCCACTGAGGTTTGGGGGCTTATTTGTTACACAGAATCACCTGTCCTGACCAATGCATGACTCATTTCATCCTTGGCACAGCCCCTGAGAGAAGGGTCTTTATCCTCATTTCACAAATGAAGAGTCAAGTCTCAGAGAGGTTAGCAGCTTGAGCAAGCTCGCACAGCCAGAGGTGGAGCTTGGATTTGAATCCTGGTCTGTCTAACCTCAAAGACTGAAGTGGGGATGATAATAAGTTGTTGTTGTTGTTTGCCTGTCACCCAGGTGATGTAACTCTTGTCTAGGCTCTGCCTACAGGAGCTTTGTAACATATCTCTGCACTGATCCCCTAGGTGATGTAACTGTTGTCTAGGCTTTGTCTACCGAGGATTTGTGATGTATCTCTGCACTGATCACCCAGGTGATGGGACTCTTGTCTAGGCTCTTCTATCCTTGGATTGTAACCTTGCAGGATCTTGAACTCATATCCTTTCAGGGATTGTAGAAGTGAAAACATCAAAGCTGCCATGATCAAGTTGTAGAAAAGTGGGCAATATTGCCAAATGCAAAATATCTGGGCTATATTTTGGTCTGAGATCACCATTTGAGATTTGTGGAAGTTAGGGAATATGGAGGCCAACTCCCATAAGGATGTTGTATAAGACTCCAAGCCCTAAGTCAATGATCTCAACCCTGTGGATCAGCACTCTCCACTTAATGGGACTTCTTAACCCATTTGGTACTACTATAACAAAATACCATAGACTAGGGAATCTATAAAGAAAATAAATTTATTTCTTAGGGTTCTGGAGGTGAGGAAGTCCAAGGATGAGGGCGTCTGCATCTGGTGAGGGCCTTGTTGCTGTGTCATCTCATGGCTGAAGGCAGCAAAGCAAGACTTTGAGAAATAAAGAGAGCCAAAGGGGCTGAACTTGCTTTTAATACAAGCGCACTCCCAAGATAACTAACCCACTCCCCAGATAACTAACCTATTCCTGAGATACTAACATTAATCCATGCATGGGGGCAGAATCTCATAACCCAATCACTCTTATTAGGCCCCACCTCTCAACACTGTCACTTAGAGGATTAAGTTTCCAACACTTGAGCTCTGGGAGACACATGAAGACCATACATGGGGTATTGGTGAGTATATGGGAGGGACCAGTCATGAATATTTTGGCTGAGAGTTGTGTTTGGGAGCTGAAGCCATGCTCCATCATGACAGGGCACACATAGACCTTTGAATGCTCTGAGGAATGAATATTGAGCAGTGTAACTCATGGCAGAAGGTGGAATATTTAAAAGGCAGAACTGCCTGGGTCAACTAAAAGAGTGAACAAACAGCCTGTAGCCTGTGGCTGGCTCCTCTTCTCTTCCCATCCCCACCTTTCATCTTTCTCTCTTTCTTTCCCTCCTTTCCTCTCTCTCTCCCTTCCTTCCCTCCCTCTTTCCTTCCTTCCTTCCTTCCTCTACCTTCTTCTTTCTCTCCCTCCCTGCTTCCTTGTTTCTTTCCTTCTTTCTCTTTCCCTCTTTCTCTCCCTCCTTCCTTCCTTCTTTCTCTCTCTCATTTCCTTCTCTTTCTTTCTCTCTCTCCCCATCTTTCCCTCCATCCTTCCTTCTCCCATTCTTTCCTTCCTTCTCTCTTTCTTTCTTTGTCTCCTTCTTTTCTTCCTCCCTCCTTCCTGCCTTCCTTTCTTCTCTCTTTCTTTGACTGATGTGTTCTGAGCACAAGCACCCTGTGGGGTCCTAAGTGGTACCAAAATTGACTCAAGAATCAAGAAGAAATAGAAAACCTAAGAAGTACTATAACATGAAGGACATAAAATTTCTAGTAAAATAAAATCTTTCACAAAGGAAGGACTATGCCCGATAGTTGTATGAGCAAATTTTACAGACTTTCAAAGAATGGATCATTCTAATTATGTCCCAAACAACTGTAGCTAGGAATATTAATGATTGATTTTTCAAGAGCTTCATTTCCTAAAATCTGTAGGTTCAAAGGTAGATTGGAATGTGTTGGAAATCCTCAAATGTTGTGCAGTTCCTTGGAGTTTTAGCATTAAAAAAGAAAGGCCTTGCCTGCATTAACTTTGAATTTTGTGACAGTTATCAGTTAATAGAGATACTCTATGCATTTATATACACTCTGATTTTATAGGAATAGAGGCATATCAGACACGTGGCTCTCCACCCAGGTTTTTTTCCTTTGTAACATATCTTGGACATCATTTTTGAGCACCCTTTTAAAAGTTATTTTTTTAAATAGCTGCATAGTAGTCTATCATATGAATAACCATAATTTCATAAACAGTAAGGTGATAATCATTAATGTGATTCATAAACATTAAGGTGATTTCTAGACTTTTGTTAATTAAAAAGGTGGTATAATACTTTCTCCCATTCATACATAATTCCAGGCATCATAAGTATGTCTGTATGGTAAATTTCTGGAAATGAAATTGCTGAATCAGAGAGTATTTCCATTTATAATTTTGGTATATATTGTTTAATCACAATTGATATAGTTTGTACTAATTTATAATCCCAGTAACAAATGTGAGTACCACTTCAAACTCCACAACTTCACTGGCAGTGCTTGAAGTCATGATGCATATTGACAGCCTCCCTTCAAGTAAAGTTCTATTAACTCTACAAAAATTTTATAAATGTCAGACGTTACATTTCCAGATTGTTTTCTGGTAACCAAAAAGAATTCACTTTTTAGCAATTAGTATATCACATTGAGACAAAATATATTTGTGATAAATATCACTATTGTTACATATTTAAAACATCTCAAGTATTAAGAAATCATACTTTAGTTGGGGCCAAACTGGCCGATTAGAAGCAGCTGTGTCCCACGGCTCTCACAGACAGCAATGAAAACTGTGAGTGAATTCTTCATCTTCAATTGAGGTATTCAGATTCTTGCATTGGAACTGACAAGGCAGACAGCTCGACCCTTAGAGAGTCAGGAAAAGCCAGTGGGTCTATGACCCACCCAGGTGTGGCACGGAGCTAGCCAAGCCCTCACACACAGGCAAGGGAGGCCATGAGTGATTGTGCGACTCTGCCCAGGAAACCATGCTTCTCCGTTGGATCTTTGCAACCTGCAGATCAGGAGGTCCTCTCATGAGCTCAGCCACCACGGCCTTGGGTTTGAAGCACAGAGCTGTGTTGAGTCGCAGCGGAGTGCTTCCTGGTTTACTGGGGTGTGCATGGAAACCCAGGAATTTTGCATACTCTGCCTGGAGAATTCCAGCAAAGTGGGAGACACATCTGTGCATTCCCCAAGGAAGGGGGCTGAATCCAGGGAGCCAAGTGACATCATTCTGAGGCCCCACTCCCACAGCACCTCACAAGACCCATTGGCTTGGAATTCCAGCTGGCCAGTGGAAGCAGGCTGGAGATAGCTGGAGGTGGACTGAGTTCCCAGGGGGAGGAGCAGCAGCTCTATCTGTGGTTTGAGTTGGCCGCTGTAGCCTGCTGGAACCAGGGACAAGTAGGAGTCCCCTATAACACAGTACAGCTGTTGTGACTGATCGTGGCCAGGCTGCTTCTTTAAGTGAGACTGAAATCCATCCCTCTTCACAGGACAGGGCCTCTCCATCAGAATTTTAGCAAGTCCAGCCGGAGTTCTGTGGATGGAACTCGGATTTCTCCCTGGGATGAAGTCCCCAGGGAGATGGGTAGCTGCTGTCTCCCCAGTTCAGCCAACTGAACCTTTTCAGCCTGCTGGCTCTGGAGACTCCTGGGGTCAGAACAGCACACCTGCTATGCCTAAGGGCAGCCAGACTGCTTCTTTAAGCAGTCCCTGATCCTGTTCCTCCTAACTGGGTGAGACCTCCCAACAGGGGTCTCCAGACACCTCTTACAGGAGCGCTCTAGCTGGCATCAAGTCAGTACCCCCTTGGACTGGTGCTCCCAGAGGAAGGATCAGGTTGCCATCTTTGCTGTTTCGCAGCCTTCACTTGTGATACCTCCAGGTGCAGGAGAGACTGAGGTGGCTAGGGTCCAGAGTGCACCCCCAAAAACCACAGCAGCCCTAGCCCCAGAGAAGAGTGTTATGACTGTTAAAAACAAACAGAAAGCAACAACAACATCAATAAAAAGACCCCACAAAAACTCCGTTCATAGGTCAGCAACGTCAAAGATCAAAGGTAGATAAGCCCACAAAGATGAGAAAGCATCAACAAAAAAATGCTGAAAACTCAAAAAGGCAGAATGCCTCTTCTCCTCTAAATGACAACAACACCTCCCCAGCAAGGGTACAGAACTGACCCAAGGCTGAGATGGCTGAATTGACAAAAGTAGGCTTTAGGAGGTGGGTAATAACAAACTTCTCTGAGCTGAAGGAGCACGTTCTAACTTAATGCAAGAAGTTAAAAATATAAAAGAACACAGTAGTTGATAACCAGAATATTCAGTTTAGAGAGGAACATCACTGACATGATGGAGCTGAAAAACACAAAATGAGAACTTCACAACGCAACCACAACTATCACTCACAGAATAGGCCAAGTGGAGGAAAGAATCTCAGAGCTTCAAAACTATATGTCTGATATAAGACAGGAAGAGAAGAATAGAGAAAGAAGAATAAAAAAGAAAAACAAAACCTTCAAGAAATATGGGATTATGTAAAAAGACTGAACTTAAGACTGATAAGGCTACCTTGACCCACCACAATCAAGATGGCTTCATCCCTGGGATACAAGGTTGGTTCAACACAGGCAAATCTATAAATGTAATTCATCACATAAACAGAACTAAACACAAAAAAACACGATTATCTCAATAGATGCAGAAAAGGCCTTCAATAAAATTCAACATCCCTTCATGTTAAAAACTCTCAATAAACTAGGTATTGAAAGATCACACCTCAAAATAATAAGAGCCATATATGACAAACCCACAGCCAATATCATACTGAATGACCAAAAGCTGGAAGCATTCCCTTTGAAAACTGGCACAAGAAAATCATGGCCTCTCTCACCACTCTTATTCAATGTAGTACTGGAATTTCTGGCCAGGGCAATCAGGCAGGGTAAAGAAATAAAGGTATTTAAATAGGAAGACAGGAAGTCAAATTATCTTTGTTTGCAGATGACATGATTCTGTATCTAGAAACCCCATCATCTCAGCCCAAGAGCTTCTTAAGCTGATAAAGCACATCAACAGAATCTCAGGATACAAAATCAGTGTGCAAAAATTGCTAGTATTCCTATATGCAAACAACAGGCAAGTAGAGAGCCAAATCGTGAATGAACTTCATTCACAATTGTGACAAAGAGAATAAAATACATAGGAATACAGTTAGCAAGAGAAGTGAAGAACCTCTTCAAGGAGGACTACAAACCACTGCTCAGAGAAATCAGACAGGACACAAACAAATGAAGAAGCATTCCATGCTCATGGATAGGGAAGAATTCATTCCTGAAAATGTCCATACTGCCCAAAGTAATTTATAAAGGAATTCAATGCTATTCCCATTAAACTACCAATGACATTCTTCACAGAACTAGAAGAAACTATTTTAAAATTCTCATGAACCAGAAAAGAGCCCAAATAGCCAAGGCAATTCTAAGCAAAAAGAACAAAGCTGGAGGCATCACAATACCCTACTTCAAACTACAATATAATGCTACAGTAACCAAAACAGCATGGTACGGGTACAAAAACTACCAATGAAACAGAATAGAGAACTCTAAAATAAGACCATACACACAAAACCATCTGATCTTTGAAAAATCTGACAAACACAAGCAATGGGGAAGGGATTCCTTATTTAATAAATCATGTTGGGAAAACTGGCTAGCCATATGCAAAAACTGAAACTGGACATCTTCTTTATACCTTATACAAAAAATAACTCAAGATGGAATAAAGACTTAAACATAAGACCTAAAACCATAAAAACCACAGAAGAAAACCTAGGCAATACCATTCAGGACATAGGCATGGGCAAAGACTTTGTGACTAAAACACAAAAAGCAATGGCAACAAAAGCCCAAATTGACAAATGGGATATAATTAAACTAAAGAGCTTTTGCACAGCAAAATAAACTATCATCCAAGTGAACAGACAACCTACAGATTGGGAGAAAAATTTTGAAATCTATCTGTCTGACAAAGGGCTAATATCCAGAATCTACAAAGAACTTAAACAAATTTACAAGAAAAAAACAACCCCATCAAAAAGTGGGCAAAGAAAATGAGCAGACACTTCTCAAAAGAAGACATTTATGCGGCCAACAAACATATGAAAAAAAGCTCATCATCACTGGTCATCAGATGAATGCAAATCAAAACCACAATGAGATATCATCTCCCGCCAGTTAGAATGATGATTATTAAAAAGTTAGGAAACAGCAGATGCTGATGAGGCTGTGGAGAAACAGGAATGCTTTTACAATGTTGGTAGGAGTGTAATTTAGTTCAGTCATTGTGGAATACAGTGTGAAAATTCCTCAAAGATATAGAACCAGAAATACCATTTGACCCAGCAATCCCATTATAGGGTATATACCCAAAGCATTATAAAATATTATACTATAAAGATACATGAACCGTATGTTTATTTCAGCACTGTATGTTTATTTCAGCACTGTTCACAATAGCAAAGACTTGGAACCAACCCAAATTGCCATTAATGATAAAATGGGTAAAGAAAATGTGATACATATACACCATGGAATACTATGCATTTATGTCCTTTCCAGGGACATGGATGAAGCTGGAAACCATCATTCTCAGCAAACTAACACAAGAAAAGAAAATCAGGCCAGGAGCAGTGACTCATGCCTGTAGTCTCAGAACTTTAGGAGGCTGAGGTGGGGAGTTTGAGATCAGTCTGACCAACATGGAGAAACCCCATCTCTACTAAAAATAAAAACAATTAGCCAGACATATTGGCACATACCTGTAATCCTAGTTACTTGGGAGGCTGAGGCAGGAGAATCGCTTGAACCCAGGAGGCACAGGTTGTGGTGAGCCGAGATCACAGCATTGCACTTCAACCTGGGCAACAAGAGTGAAACTTTGTCTCAAAAAGAAAAAAAGAGAGAGAAAGAAAAAGAAAAAAGAAAAGAAAACCAAACACTGCATGTTCTCACGCATAAGTGGGAGTTGAACAATGAGGGCACATGGACACAGGGAGGGGAACATCACACACTGGGGCCTGTCATGGGGTGGGAGGCTAGGGGAGGAATAGCGTTAGGAGAAATACATACGTAGATGACGGGTTGATGGGTGCAGCAAACCACCACGGCACGTGTATAACTATGTAACAAACCTGCATGCTCTGCCCATGTATCACAGAACTTAAAGTACAACAAAGAAAACTGCATAAATGCATAACAGCTAATATATTATAATGAAATGTCAACTATAATCCCAGCTCAAAGACAACACCATAAAATTATGAAGAGCTCTCCACAAATCTCTAAATTTATGTCCTCATAAGGTCACATTTCTATTTCTTCTTGAACAATTTCTTCATTTTAGCTATGATTTAGTGATAGTAAGATGGTAATAATGAGGAGAAAATTCTCCCAACATTCCATTGAGAAAATTCTTCCTCCTTTCACCACACACCCGAGTCTTAAGCAGTCACTTCTTATGTAGCTGAATAACAGATCCTTGCCCAGCTGAGTCTATGAGTTGAATCCATGTATGTGAGATAAGGACCCCAAGGAGAAGTAATAAGCTGGGAATGCCATCAGCTCATATTTCTTCAGGCCTATATTTGTCATTGTCACTTGTAGAAGCAGGACAGCCCTGGCATTGGGATTGGTAGTAACAGAGAGTGTCAAAGGGAAAACTGAACTTCCCTAATTTTTGGAAAACAGCACATTGGAAACAGATGGGCTCCAACGTTTTCCATGTGTGAGGTCATTGTCCCAGGTAGCCTTGCTCAGGACATTTCCTGTCAGCAAAACAGAAGTCAAACGATAATTCTACCTTCCAAGAGAATAGAACATAATGTCAGATTTTCTCATGGATTCCCACAAGTTCAAGAAACTTTCATGGCCTTATTTAACTGCTTAAGCATTTCAACTAAAAAATTATTTGTCTTTCAAATACACAGGAATCTGTTTGGAAAAATTTTAACCAGAAAAATGTGGAATTCTAAAGTAAAAAATGCATAAGGCCATAAAAATTTTTTATATCTTTTTATTTATATGTCAACTGGGGGAAAAATTCTCTGAAGTTTCCTTTTATATCATTAAAGACTTATTCTTTATTACCAGCAATACAGGGTGACTTATTCACGTTGAATCTTGAAGGTAAACTTTAACTTAATTTTAAGTTTTGGCAAATTTTTAGCATTTCTCAGTCACCTACCATTATTTCATCTCAGAAACCAAAGTCTCAATTTCATCTAGACCTTTGAAATATTAAAATAGAAGGTTAAATGTTTCAAAATAGTATTCATGTAGAGACTTACATATGTGGACCAGGAATCTCCATGTATTTCAAAGTTTATGAGAACATAACAAATGTTGATACACATATTTAATTCTGAAATAAAAACTTACAACAAATAAAACAAACAAATCATGAAAATTTTGTAGGTTACACATTTTATATCTAAAAATATAGATATGAAACACTCAAGGATGGATAAAAGAAGAAATCACAAGAGCAAATATATGGGGACAAATTAAAAACATGAAATACCAAAAGTTAGGAGATACATCAAAAACGGTACCATAAGGGAAAAATTTATAGCTATAAATGATTATAAAAAATAAGATACCAAATCAACAACTTTACTCCTAAGGAACTAAAAACAGAGAGAAAAAGAGGGACTATTAAAGAGGGACAACTAAAAGCTAGCAAAAATTTTTAAAAAAGATAAAGTTTGCAGTGGAAATAAGTGAAATAGAGAATAGAAAAACCATATCAAAAATCAACACAACCTAGTTTGTTCTCTGAAAAATATCAAAAGTGACAAAATTTTATCTAGATTGACTAAGAAAGAAAGGGAATATTCAAATTACTAAACTCAAAAATAAAATGGGTATATTACTAACAAATTTTTGGAGTAAAAAAGGGGTGTAGGAGAGTACCATAAGGAACTATACACTAAAAAATTGAATAGCCTAAATAAAATGAACAATTTCCTAGGAAAAAAAACCTACTAAGACTGAATCAGAAAAGTTGAATAAACCTATTCAGCAAGGAGATTCAGCAGGAAGATTACATCAGTAATCAAAAACTCAGCAACAAAGAAAAGCTTGGACAAGATGGCTTCACTGTTAAATTCTACCCAATGTTTAAAGCAGAATTAACACCACTTTTTCTCAAACTGTTTCAAAACGTTGAAGAGGAGGTAATTTTTTCTAACTTATTCTATGAGGCCAGTATTACCCTGGCACCAAGCCAGAAAAAGGCACCATAAGAAAACTACAAACAAACATCCCTTATAAATGCTGATGCAAAAATCCTCAACAAAATACCAGCAACTCAAACTTAGCGGTACATTAAACGGATTATACACTATGAATGAGTATAACTGACCCCTGAAATGAAAGTATGTTCCAATACATGAAAATCAGTGTAATATCGCATTAACATAAGGAAAAAACCCTCATGTGATCATCTTAAGCAAAGAAAAAGAAGCATTTGTCAAAATTTAACGCACATTCATGATAAAATATACTTAATAAACTATAAAAAGAAAGAAAACACCTTACATAATGCTGTACAAAAAACAAAGCAAAACAAAGAAACACAGCTAACATGGTGAAAGACTGAAAGCTTTTACCCTAAGAGCAAAAACAAGGATGCCTGCTTTTACTACTTCTATTTAATATCTGTTTGATGATGACATAACCTTATATATTAAAAATCTTTCAGTTTCTGTGAAATAAACTCTCAGATGCAATAAATAAAATTCAGCAAAGCTGGAGGATAGAAAACAATACACAAAAATCAGTTGTATTTCTACAATAACAATAAACTATCTGAAGAAGAAATCAAGGCAACAGTATCATGTATGATAACATTAAAAGAATGAAATATGTAGAAACCCACTTAACCAAGGAAATGAAAAACCTGTACAGCAAAAACTATAAACATGGCATGAAAGTATTAAAGATGACAGAAATAAATGAAAAGACATCATGTGTTTATGGACTGGAAGACAAAACCTTGTCAAGGGGCCATTGTTATCTGTAGTCATCTACAGATTCAGTAAAATCACTATAAAAATTCCAATATTTGCAAAAATAGAAAAACCTATTCTAAAATTCAGTTGAAATCTCAAAAAACCCCAAGCAGCCAAATCAATCTTAAAAACTGACAAAGTTCGAAGACTAACATCTCCTGGTTTCAAACTTCAGTATGCAAAACAATGCTGTAGCAGCATAGAGACAGACACAAAGACCAATGCAATAGAAATAAATAACCAAAAATTATGGTCATGATTTTTAACAAGGGCGTCAACACTGTTCAATGGGGAAAGGACGGCATTTTTTTAAATGGTGTTAAAAACGGATATATACGATTCTGTGAAGAAAGGCATTGGTAGCTTGATAGGGATGGCATTGAATCTGTAAATTACCTTGGGCAGTATGGACATTTTAATGATATTGATTCTTCCTATCCATGAGAATGGAATGTTCTTCCATTTGTTTGTATCCTCTTTTATTTCCTTGAGCAGTGGTTTGTAGTTCTCCTCAAAGAGGTCCTTCACATGCTTTGTAACTTGGATTCCTAGGTATTCTATTCTCTTTGAAGCAATTGTGAATGGGAGTTCACTCATGATTTGGCTTTCTGTTTGTCTGCTGTTGGTGTATAAGAATGCTTGTGATTTTTGTACATTGATTTCGTATCCTGAGAATTTGCTGAAGTTGCTTATCAGCTTAAGGAGATTTTGGGCTGAGAAAATGGAGTTTTCTAGATATACAATCATGTCATCTGTAAATAGGGACAATTTGACTTCCTCTTTTCCTAATTGAATACACTTTATTTCCTTCTCCTGCCTAATTGCCCTGGCCAGAACTTCCAACACTATGTGGAGTAGGAGTGGTGAGAGAGGGCATCCCTGTTTTGTGCCAGTTTTCAAAGGGAATGCTTCCAGTTTTTGCACATTCAGTATGATATTGGCTGTGGGTTTGTCACAGATAGCTCTTATTATTTTCAAATACGTCCCATCAATACCTAATTTATTGAGAGTTTTTAGCATGAAGAGTTGTTGAATTTTGTCAAAGGCATTTTCTGCATCTACTGAGGCACTAATTTAAAGTTCATATGGAATGAAAAAAGAGACTGCATCACCAAGTCAATCCTAAGCCAAAAGAACAAAGCTGGAGGCATCACACTACCAGCCATCAAACTATACTACAAGGGTATAGTAACCAAAACAGCACGGTACTGGTATCAAAACAGAGATATAGATCAATGGAACAGAACAGAGCCCTCAGAAATAACGCCGCATATCTACAACTATCTGATCTTTGACAAACCTGAGAAAAACAAGCAATGGGGAAAGGATTCCCTATTTAATAAATGGTGCTGTGAAAACTGTCTAGCCATATGTAGAAAGCTGAAACTGGGTCCCTTCCTTACACCTTAAACAAAAATCAATTCAAGATGGATTGAAGACTTAACTGTTAGACCTAAAACCATAAAAACCCTAGAAGAAAACCTAGGCATTACCATTCAGGACATAGGCATGGGCAAGGACTTCATGTCTAAAACACCAAAAGCAATGGCAACGAAAGAAAAAATTGACAAATGGGATCTAATTAAATTAAAGAGCTTCTGCACAGCAAAAGAAACTACCATCAGAGTGAACAGGCAACCTCCAAAATGGGAGAAAATTTTTGCAACCTACTCATCTGACAAAGGGCTAATATCCAGAATCTACAATAAACTCAAACAAATGTACAAGAAAAAAACAAACAACCCCATCAAAAAGTGGGCAAAGGACATGAACAGACACTTTTCAGAAGAAGACATTTATGCAGCCAAAAAATACATAAAAAATGCTCATCATCACTGGCCATCAGAGAAATGCAAATCAAAACCACAATGAGATACCATCTCACACCAGTTAGAATGGCAATCATTAAAAAGTCAGGAAACAGCAGGTGCTGGAGAGGATGTGGAGAAATAGGAACACTTTTACACTGTTGGGGGGACTGTAAACTAGTTCAACTCTTGTGGAAGTCAGTGTGGTGATTCCTCAGGGATCTAGAACTAGAAATACCATTTGACCAAGCCATCCCATTACTGGGTATATACCCAAAGGACTATAAATCATGCTGTTATAAAGACACATGCACACGTATGTTTATTGTGGCATTATTCACAACAGCAAAGACTTGGAACCAACCCAAATGTCCAACAATGATAGACTGGATTAAGAAAATGTGGCACATATACACCATGGAATACTATGCAGCCATAAAAAATGATGAGTTCATATCCTTTGTAGGGACATGGATGAAATTGGAAATCATCATTCTCAGTAAACTATCAGAAGAACAAAAAACCAAACACCGCATATTCTTACTGAAAGGTGGGAATTGAACAATGAGATCACATGGACACAGGGGAACATCACACTCTGGGGACTGTGGTGCAGTGTGGGGAGTGGGGAGGGATAGCATTGGGAGATAGACCTAATGCTAGATGACGAGTTAGTGGGTGCAGTGCACCAGCATGGCACATGTATACATATGTAACTAACCTGAACAATGTGCACATGTACCCTAAAACTTAAAGTATAATAATAAAAATAAAAATAAAAAAATAAATTAAAAAAAGATCAGAAATTAGAGATCCAGAAGGATTAAATAATTTTCTGAAGGACATTTGATGTAAGATTTAAGTCTAGAGTGTGGAATTTTTTTGTACTGGTGATTAGAAGGTGAAAACAGCATTCACAGCTATCAGAATTTATTGAATGTTGGGGATTTCCATGCCCTTGGTTATTTTTCTAAGTGGGGTAAGCTATTTACCAGTTAAGGTACACTTGCTACATTGACAGAAGATTTCAGACAATGCAAAAATGGAAACAATATGTCTGAATGTTCAGGTACGTTGCAAGAACTCATAGGCCCATTCACTGAATTAGTCTGTAGACATGCTTTTGATCAGGGGGCTAAACTGGGTCCGTGGGATGCAGTTTATTACAAGTAACAATGGCAGAGAGAAACTGAGATTTTTGGTATTTTATCATAGGAAGCAGATATATTCTCATGGTCAGGAGGGCAGTCTTAGCTTTTGGAGTGTTTGGGAGCGAGCTGGGGTGCTCTTACTCTCATTCTGATACTGCTGGCTTCTAGATTGTTCTTCCCTCTCTGCTGCCACTAATTATGAGCCCAGGAGAGGGAACTCAGAAACTATTCCTAAGTAACTTTGCTCTAAGAAAGACCAGTTGTGCACACTCTTGACTACCTTCTTCAACCAAGTTTAATGTCTTTCTTGATCAATCCAATCAGAAGATTCTAAGTAAGATAAGCATTCATGTCCATAAATGAAAAAATCAAAAGAAATAAATATGCCTCACACATTTTGGGGGCTCTCTATTATTTGCCATGTATCGTAGTAATTGATTCAAATGTGCAGTTGACCATTTACAATTAGCTTTTCAAAAAGCACCAGTTATTCCCATTGTATTTTCATTGCTCCGTTGTTAAAGAAGACAACTGTGTAAGAATTCATGAATATGTATGCAAATTCATTCTTTTTTATTTTTTCTTAGCATTATCCCTGGTAATCTTTATAAATTATAACTTACAAATTTATTTCTTTCCTTCATCGATTTGAGATAAGAGTTCTTAAACTTATATTGAAATCAGAAAGAGTTTGTACATGATATTAAAATGATCTTAAGAAGCACTTTTCCCATACATGTCTTATTGCTTTTGTGGTTTATGTCCTGTATGAGGGACTTGCTTATGATTGGAATTGTTAGGTCTTTTTATATCTTTAAATATTTTGTGATTATTATTCCATTGTGCCCTGTAAGTCTTGTGGTTGATGTGCTTGTATGGAAAACAGAAACCAATGTATGTACCAAACACAATAAATGTCCTTTCACTTGTTCACCAAAAAAAAAAAAACCACAATGGATATTTACATCTATCTATCTATCTATCTATCTATCTATCTATCTATATGTATATATATTTATATGTATGTATGTATATTTATGTATGTGTATATATATGTGTGTGTATATATGTGTGTATATATATGTGTATGTGTATGTATGTATGTATATATATATATATATATATATATATATATATATATATCCCAAATTAGCTTTTTGTCTGTCATGTATGTTGCAGATCTATTTCCCCAGTCTGTTGACTTTTGACTTTGAGGTATTTTTCTCTCATAGAAAATTTTAAATTTTAGGGAGTCAAATACAACCTTGGCGCCAATCTGGTTCCCGCACTGACCGGCCTGCTTGAGCACGATTTCCTTCATGGCCAAGGCGGGATTAGAGCGGCAGGAGAAACATAAGAAGGAGGAGCAG
The DNA here is from genome assembly GCF_029289425.2 of Pan paniscus. Taxonomy (NCBI): domain Eukaryota; kingdom Metazoa; phylum Chordata; class Mammalia; order Primates; family Hominidae; genus Pan; species Pan paniscus. The sequence continues at coordinate 18,781,496 of NC_073273.2, read as the reverse complement.
ATGCGCAGCTACCTAGCCCGCCGTCCACCAACGCTGAAACAGCCCCGCACCCACCTCCGTCAGCCTCAGATTCGGCTCCCAGAATAAGCAACAGCTTTACTTCCACACAGGTGTACCCATCTGTTAATCCCTTGGCGTTGAACGTCTGTTGGAGAGCTCCGATATCCTTGCTGTGGTCCTTTCCATGTTGGGGAAAGCTGGTCAGCTGGAAAACTTCCTCCCACATCTTTAGTAAGACTAAATCCCTAGCTGAGCTGAAACTGAATTTTCCTCCCATGTGGTAGGGGTAGACTCTTGTTTCCATATTCACAAAGTGCCTTTGCACCTGTCCTAGATTGATGACATACTTTTGTAATTGAGGAGTCTTTTCATCTATTAGGAGACCTGTGCTTAGGAAAGGTCTTCCAAATGTTAACTCAACAGGATTTAATTATAAGTTTTACTTTGGAGCAGTTCAAACCCGCAGTAAGCTATGGGTGTTAGAGATAGTCAGGCATCTGATTTAGCTAGAGTCTTCTTTATAGTAGGATTAGTCCTTTCACCTTTCCAGAGGACTACGGTCTGCACACAGAGTAAAGGTAATATTGGATTCTTAAAGCTGAGGATAGGTGTTGGGATACACCAGCTGTGAAAGATCGGCCATTGCCACTTTGTAGGCTTTTAGATTACCCAAACTGAGGAGTTATTTCTTCTGGTAAACATTTTTCAGATGGGGTGGGGAATGTCTCGATCTAACCAGTGAAGTTATCAGTAAGCGTTAGCAAATATTTGAATCTCCTGCAGAAAGGTATCTAAGTAAATTAGAGTTGCCAGTTCTCACCTGGATAGGTTTCTCAATTTTGGACAGGTTTACCTGGAGAAGGAGAAAATTGCTGGCCATTTGGGTCATGTCAGGCACAGAGATCACAGGGCTGAGTCACCTGTTTTGGTGTCTTGAAAAGATTTAGCCCTATAAACAAATGAGATATTAACAGAAACCAAGAATTCCTTCTAGGGTGAAAAGAATCATGAAAGTGCTGAATTATATTCCTACAATTGGTACTTGGCATTAGTAATTTATTACTATCATTCAGCCAGCCAGAGGGGCCCTGGACTGAAATGAAATCCCTGGCCCATTTTTCTTCTTCTTCAGAGTGTTCTGGCTCAGTTCTATGTATGCTTGCCAGCACGCCCATAAGCTTCATTGACTCTTTCAGTGCAGGGGCCTTGGCTGCTTCATCTACAAGGGCATTTCCTTTTATATGGTCAGTCTCTCTCTTGATGTCCTCTGCAATTAATTATAGTCACTTTTTGGCAGCAAAGCAACATTCTAACAAGCTCAAAATCTGAATGATGTTGTAGGGAAAAGCCCTTGGGGGTCAGGAGCCCCTACCCATTCCAAATTGCAGCATAAACATGAAGCACTAAAAAGTCATACTTGGAATCAGTGTAAATGTTAACTTTTAAATCTTTCCCAAATACAGGGGCTGAGTAAGTTCAATTAACTCAGATTTTCGAGCTGAGGTCGAGGCCAGCAAGACTTGTGCCTTGATTCTCTTGAGCTGACTACTAATAGCATATCTACCCCTCCTGTTTTCCTGATGCATAAAACAACTTACATCTGTTAACCACTCTTCCTTGGGATGGTCAAGGGGCTCATCTCTCTTAAGTCTGGCCTGCTAGAATAAATTTGTCTCATAACCTGTGACATGCTTTGGCTGTGTCCCCAGTCAAATCTTATCTTGAATTGTAGCTCCCATAATTCCTGTATATCGTGGGAGGGACCCAGTGGGAGGTAATCTAATCAGGGGATGGGTCTTTCCCATGATGTTCTCGTAACAGTGAACAAGCCTCATGAGATCTGATGGTTTATTTATTTATTTCTGAGATATAGTCTTGTTCTGTTGCTCAGGCTGGAGTGCATTATCATGACCTTGGCTCACTGCAAACTCTGACTCCTGGGTTCAAGCTATTCTCCTCACTCAGCCCCCGAGTAGCTGGGATTACAGGTGCCTACCACCATGTCTGTCTAATTTTTGTACTTCTACTGTAGATGGGGTTTCACCATGTTGGCCAGGCTGTCCTCGATCTCCTCACCTCAGGTCATCCACTGCCTTGGCCTCCCAAAATGCTAGGATGACAGCTGATGGTTTTATAAAGGGGAGTTTCCCTACACAAGCCCTTTTGCCTGCTGCCATGTAAGAGATGAGACTTTGCTCCTCATTTGCCTTCTGCCATGAGTCTGAGGCTTCCCGGAACATGTGGAACTGTGAGTCAATTAAACCTCTTTTCTTTATAGATTACCCAGCCTCAGATATGTCTTTATTAGCAGCATGAGAACAGACTAATACAACCTGTATGCCAGAAAGGCTAGAAGCTCCTGAGGACACTGGCAGATAAGTAGCTGGGTTTATGGTTTGGCAGCCTTTAAGGGTTATGTCTGGAGTGTCTAGCAACAAAGCCTGATACTTTCATAAATGTTCTCCTATTATCCACTGCTGCCCTTTAGCTTCTAGGATTACCTTCCCTTGATGTGGGGTCAAAAACCTGTAGGTGCTGTTCTAATGTTAGTTTATTAGCTTTGCCTGCTAGAAAAGTGGTAGCAGCAATAGCTCTAAGACACAAAGGCCACCCTGAGGCCACGTGGTCTACCTGCTTAGAAAATTAGGCTACTGGCCTTGGAATGTCCCCCAGTTTTGGGACAAGATTACCCAAGGCCTATGCTTTGCTTTTTGGTCACATAAAGAAAAAATAGTTCATCCAACTTGGGGACTCCCACAGCTGCAGCAGAGCCCAATTTCTCCTTGAGAGTATTGAAGGTTTGCTTGCAGTTGTCATTACATTCTAGGAGCTCTAAATCTTTCCCTTTAGTGTATCATATAAAGGCTTGGCTACATGCTCAAATCTGGGCACCCATAAGCAACAGTACCCAGCCATCTCCTAAAAAAGCCCACAGTCATTTTTTGGACAGGGACCCTTGGGTGACTAAAATAACTTTTTTATCTTCTAGGGATGTTGATCAGTTCCAGAGGTTAAGACAGATTCCAAATATTTAAGTCTTTCGGTCAAAATCTGAGCCCTGTATGGTGATGCAATATATCTGCAATTTCCCAGGAAATTTCCCAACTTAACATTATTATTATGAGTCTTCGTTAGTTGGGCTAGCAATGAGCAAGTCACCTACATACTGAATAATTTTGTCCTTTTCCAATTGCAGATTTCTTAAGTCCTTAACTAGAGCATTTCCCAGTAAGTGGGGGCTATCCCAGAACCCTTCAGAGATGACTGTCCAGGTTAGTTTTGAGGCTGAATGAATATCTGGATCAGTCCATTCAAAGGCAAACATATTATGAATCTGGATGCATTGAGATCCAGAAAAGTGCATCTTTCAGATTTAAGAATGTAAACTAGCTTGCATCACCTGGGACTTGGTAAGTATTGCGGACAATGAGGTGTATGGAGACAACTGCATTTCTTAATGCTCTAAGGATTCTGACAAATCTGTACATGCCATCAGGCTTTTTATCTGGTAACATGCGAGTATTGTAAGGAGACTCACATGGCCTTAATAACTCATATGGCAAGAATTTGGCAATAAGGGGTTGAATTTCCCCCATGCTTCTTGCCTTAAACTGTATTGTCTTTTCTGAGGTCGGAGAGCACTAGGCTGAAGTTGGATTTGAATGGAGGAGGTGTTTAGTGCATTTTCCAGAGCCTGTGTGGCCCAAACCTCAAGATTTACTTGAGACAACACCTCAGGTGGTAAATGTGACAGCTCATTCTTAACTTCTTTTTTCCCCTGAGGGGTCAGGAACAAAAGTAACACTTTCTATGCTTCATGATCTGTGAAGGTGACCATGACTTTGTCTCCTGAGTCAATAAACCTCTCCCCAGTAAGAGGTCAGGCAACCAGACATTACTAAAAAGGCAGGTGAGAAACTAGAGGCTCTGGAGGACAACTTAGAAGATACAAAAAGGAGTGTTTTGGGGCTTGTCCATCATGAGAAGACAGTAGTCCATTGTATTGAATCAGGACAGAGCAATATGCTCCCACACCTAATACGAAGTTAATACTCCTACCTTCTACTTCAAGAGTCACCTGAGGCTCCTCCATTTCTCTGTAGCTAATAGTCCAATGGGAGCAGAAGTAGGAAGTGTCAGGCCCTGCCACTTTTGAGTCTGCTGGGCTCTGATGATGGCTCCCTTGGAAGCACAGTGCATTTCCTTTGGCAGTGGCTGACCTTCCTACAGAAGGCACATTGATTTACTTCCAAGGTGCGGTGGCCCAGAGGCACAGACTGGGACTTTCACCTTCTCACTTCCTCTGTGAGGGCCAGGGGTTAAGGGGATGCCTCTGAAGTGGTGGAGAGCACAAGGCTGCAGCTAGAAGCTGGGACTCTTGGAAGATTTGCTTTATTTTATGTTTTGTCTGCCCAATCCCTCTGATGGAAAACTGCAAAATCCAAGTCTAAAATCTGATCCATGGGAATCTGGAAGCCTAAGACTGTTTTTGGCAGCTTCCTGCAGATATCAGGGGACCGTCGCTATAAATTAAACTCCTAGCAATGCCTGTCTCTTTTTGGAGTCAGGGTCAGTGTTAGTGTATTTCCTCAAGGTCTAAATTATCCATCCTTGTAATAAGGCTAGGTTTTCATCTTTTTCCTGGTAATTTTCCAGACTTTATAAAAATTAAAAAGCTGTATCACACTTTTTTAAAATTCCTTCACGGAGTCAATCATAATTTTTCTCTATATATCCCACTTTCTTCCTAATTTATTTGTCTAGATTCTAGTCCTCTTTTGGGTCCTAGTCAGGCACTGCTGTGCCTCCTACTTGATAGGTGCCATGCCTCTGGTTGCAGGCTGCCAGCCTATTAGCATGTGCTCTAGCCACTCCCATAATGCACTGCTTTTCTACCATCCAGCAGCTAAACATAAATATATGCAAATCCTGCCTGGTCAGATCACACATCAAGGTTAGCCTTTTAAATTTGTCTGTGAATTTTCCTGGAATCTCTGAAAACTGTTTTAGTTTTTCCTTGCATATGGCTAATTCAGATGTAGAAAAGTGTACATATACATATATAGTGTGGGGAAAAGAAAGAGAGATCAGACTGTTACTGTGTCTATGTAGAAAGAAGTAGCTATAAGACACTCCATTTTGTTCTGTACTAAGAAGAATTCTTCTGCCTTGAGATGCTGTTAATCTGTAACCCTAGCCCCAACCCTGTGCTCACAGAAACATGTGCTATGTTGACTCAAGGTTTAATGGATTTAGGGCTATGCAGGATGTGCTTTGCTAAACAAATGCTTGAAGGCAGCATGCTTGTTAAAAGTCACCACCACCCCCTACTCTCAAGTACACAGGGACACAAAACACTGCGGAAGGCCACAGGGACCTCTGCCTAGGAAAGCCGGGTATTGTCCAAGGTTTCTACCCATGTGATAGTCTGAAATATGGCCTCATGGGAAGGGAAGGAACTGACCATCCGCCAGCCTGACACCTGTAAACGGTCTGTGCTGAGGAGTTTTAGTAAAAGAGGAAGGCCTTTTTGCAGTTGAGATAAGACAAAGCCATCTGTCTCCTGCTCGTCCCTGGGCAATGGAATATCTCAGTGTAAAACACGGTTGTATATTCCATCTACTGAGATAGGGGAAAACTGTCTTAGGGCTGGAGGTGAGACATGCTGGAGGCAATACTGCTGTTTAAGGCATTGAGTTGCTTATGTATACACACATCAAAAGCACAGTACTTTTTTCTTTACCTTGTTCATGATGCAGAGGCATTTGCTCACATTTTCCTGCTGACCCTCTCTCCACTATTACCCTATTGTCCTGCCACATCACCCTCTCTGAGAAATGCCCGATAATGATCAATAAATACTAAGGAAACTCAGAGACTGGTGCCAGCGCAGGTCCTCCGTATGCCGAGCGCTTGTCTCCTGGGCCCACTTTTTCTCTATAGTTTGTCTCTGCATCTCTTTTCACAAGTCTCTCATTCCACCTGATGAGAAATGCCCACAGGTGTGGAGAGACAGGCCACCCCTTCAATATAGTGTCGCTATTATCATCTGTCACTTCCCAGAGAGGGCAAACATTCAACTTTGTCAGCTGATAAGGGGCCCCACTGCATGTTGTTCTGGTGAAGATCGGGTGTTTCGAGAGTGGGGTATGTATGTAAGACAGGACTCAAAGGGCAGGGAGAAGAAGATGACCAGAAACTAGATAACCCTGGAAAACTAGAAGAAATTTATATCATGTTGCACACCTCACTAGAACTGGAAGGAATCTGACTATGTTCTTATGGGGTTCTTGGACTGGCAGGGGGAGTTCAGCCCCAGCTAAGAAAAGCCTAATATTAGGAGGCACTTGCTTTGAAAGGGTAATCAATAACGTGCCGTCCCTATTTTGTCTTTTCCTCCATCAAACATATAGAAGCCCATTTTAATTTTTTATCCTGACCAAGCATCAGAGAAGCCTGTATATAATGTATTTCCTCCCTCTTAGTTTCTCTTCTATAAAACAAATTAAGCTGCAAAATAAGAGTCAGATCAAACAGGGGAAATGGGAAGGCTGTAATTTGTATATTGTAATGTATTACTCCATTTTCACACTGCTAGGACAAAACTGACAAAACTCTCTCAGGAAAAAAGTGATATGCTGGGTTTAGAAAGTAGGGTCCAGCTGCCCTATACCAGCTCATCAAAGATGGCATTATGGCTAAGAAATGAGAGAAAACTGTTAAGAAAAAGTCTCATGTTCTCCATCTAGAGGGTAATTGTTTGCAGAGGGTTGTCATATAAGAGGCTGTCACTAAACAGGCATATCTGATCTTATCATGTAGAGCTCTTAAGTACCATATTTCAATTTCTAGTCATAATGATGGCGAGGTTACTGCTGATCTTTTCGAATAATTAAGGTACAAAAATACTGGGTTCCAAGGCAATTCTTTTTTTCAGTGTCACTTGGACCAGTGGCAAATTAAACTAGCAGTCAGTTAAGAGTCAGAGGATAGCTGAGGAAAGTAAAAGCTAAACTATTTGGGGCCTCTGTCCTGGGGCAGCCTCCAGGCTACTATAAAACAGAGGCGGTAAGCAGAAAGGTGACAAGATGTACAGCACTCAGGTGAGGGACAGAGAGCACAAGGTGGACAGTCCAAAAAGAGAAAGTGGCAAACATCCTGTTTAGCCAAATCCACTCTTCTCAATATTCCCCAGGGCCTCTAACCCTGTGGGCTTGGCCTCTATTCTGAGTATGATAATAGTGGATAATCATTCTTGCCCACCAGAATGGCTTCACGACTCTAAAAGACAGACCACTTGCCAGGTGTCAGCTGATTTTCTGTGTGGATTGTGTCCGTTCATGGTGTTGTTGAAAGATATCACTGGAAAAGAGGGTCTTGATATAAACCACAAAGTAGTATTCTTAGGTCTTCTGCAGGAAAAAATTTGAGGTGAGTCAGAGAGCACAGTGAAAGAAGCAAGTTTATTAGAAATTACTCCATTACAGACTTGGACTTCTTCAGAAAACAAGAGCAGGAATGCATTGTCTTTTGTTAGTGTCTCTACTTATAATTAACTATAAACAGAAAGAGTTATAATTAAACTTGGAAGGTGCAGATGTAGTCACTAAAGTCTGGACTATTGGTTTTAACAATAACCATTAACCCATTGACCTAAGCTAGCTCATTAATAATATCCTTACAAAAAAATGCTGCACTCCTAGGACATTTATACATTTTTCAGGCTTGGTGGAAGATGTCTTGTATGACCACAAATATTCTGCAATTGTAATTTGTGGCCAGTTAAAAATTGTGACTATTTTCAGACCATGAACATTAACCTTCTGGATGTCTTATGAGTACCTAGCTACTCATATTAAGATAGAATATTCTAGTCTTGTTTATTAAACTAGAAGCTAAGTAACCATGAGTTCCTCTAACACAGCAAGTCTACTCCTCAGGGAGAAAATGTATTTCTCAGGAATTTTGTGCATTTTGTTTGATGGCATTTGGTACGTTTACCAAAATGGCAGAAAAGAGTGAAATTAGTCCTCAAAGATTTCTCAAGATTGGATATAAAGTAAACAAAATAATTGTACTTAATATGCAAGTTGGTACAGTTGGTATTGAAAAGAAACTTTGTTTGAAACACAATGAGATTTTTATTTTTACTTATTTTATTATTATTATTATCAATTATTATTATTATTTTGAGACAGAGTCTTGCTCTGTTGCCCAGGCTGGAGTGCAGTGCACCATCTTGGCTCACTGAAATTGCACCTCCTGGGTTCAAGCAATTCTCCTGCTTCAGTCTCCCAAGTAGCTGGGATTTCAGACATGAATCACCATGCCCAGCTAATATTTGTAATTTTAGTAGAGATGGGGTTTCACTCTGTTGGCCAGGCTGGTCTCAAACCCCTGACAACAAGCAATTTGCCCACCTTGGCCTCCCAAATTGCTGGGATTACAGGCATGAGCCACCACTGCTAGCCACAATGAGGTTTTTAAATAATTCTGATTTCCTGCTGTTGAGCAGGGAGCTGAGCAAATTCAACAGATCATGGTCCTAAACTAGGGGAAGACTGAGGACAAACTCTGGAACACATGTGATTAAATTAACTACAATGGACACCAAATCAAATTTAATGAGGCTGTACCTCTTAGTTTCAAGATGTTTCCCTTCATTTTAAAATGTGGTGTTATTCCATGGAAAAGAAAACTAGTGTTTATCTCCAGAGTAAAGAACAGAGTTCCCTGCAGGGATTGATTGACTGAGAACTATGACTCGGTATTGAAAATCCTTCTTTTTTCCATTTATAAACTAAAAATAAATTTCTAAACCCCTGTTGACTAAGTGGACCTCTCTTCTTGGATAGGGACATTCCAAAATTAACCTGAAAAGCTAGTTCAAGCCATGGGTCACACATGCCTCATTATACTCTCCTCCCTTTGGTTTTAATTTTAATTTCAATTTCAATTTTTAATTTATCTTTGTGGGTACATAGTTGGTGTATATATTTATGGGGGTACATGACATACTTTGATGCAGTCATGCAATGAGTAATACATAATAAAAAACGGGGTATCTCTTCCCTCAAGCATTTATAGCTTGTGTTATAAACAATCCAATTATACTCTTTTAGTTTTTTTAAATGTGGAATTAAATTATTTTTGACTATAATCACCCTCTTGTGCTATCAAATGCTGTCTTATTCTTTCTTTCTAACAATTGTTTTTTTACCCATTTAACATCCCCACTATCCCCTTGTTCCCTCCCTGCCCTTCCCAGTCTCGTAACCATCCTTATAATCTCTATCCCTATGACACCAATTGTTTTGAATTTTAGCACCCACAAATAAGTGAGAACTTGTGACATTTGTCTTTCTCTGCCTCACATTTCACTTAACATACTTTCAGTTCCATTTATGTTATTGCAAATGGCAGGCTCTCATTCTTTCTTAGAGCTGAATAGTACTCCATTGTGCATATGTACCACATTTTCTCTATTCAGTCATCTGTTGATGGACATTTAGGTTCCTTCCAAATCTTGGCTATTATAAACCCTGCTGTAGCAAACATGAGAGTGACAATAGGTCTTTGATTTACCAATTTTATTTCTTGTAGGCATATACTGAGCAGTGGGATTGCTGGATCATATACTAGCTCTATTTTTAGTTATATCGGTAACATCCAAACTGTCCTTAAATGTGCTCCCTACAGCAGTGTACAAGGATTCCCTTCACTCCACATACTCACCAGCATTTGTTTTTCACAGACTTGTGGATAAAAGCCACCTTAACTGGGGTGAAATGATATCTCATTTTGGGTTTGATCTGCATTTCTATGATGATCAGTAATGTGGAGCACCTTTTCATTTGCCTGTTTCACATTTGTATGTCTTCTTTTCATAAATGTCTATTTAAATTTTTTGTCCACACTTTATTTGGGTTGTTACTTTTTTCTATGGAACTTTTTGAACTCAATATATTGTAGTGTATTAGTCTGTTTCTGCACTCCTATAAAAAATACCTGAGATTGTGTTACGTATTTATTTACTAAGATGAAGTCTTGATCTTTTACCCAGGCTGAAGTGCAGTGGTGCAATCTCGGCTCACTGCAACCTCCACCTCCTGATTCAAGCAATTCTCTGCCTCAGCCTCCTGAGTAGCTGGGATTACAGGCACCTGCCACCATGCCTGGCTAATTATTGTATTTTTAGTAGAGATGGGGTTTCACCATCTTGGCCAGGCTGATCTTGAACTCCTGACCTCGAGATCCACCGGCCTCAGCCTCCAAAAGTTGTGAGATTACAGGCATGAGCCACGGCACCTGGCAAGACTGGGTAATTTATAAAGGAAATGGGTTTAATCGACTCACAGTTCCACATGGCCGGGGAGGCCTCAGGAAACTTACAATAATGGCACATGGGGAAGTAGTCACCTCTTAAATGACAGCAGGCCAGAGAGCATGTATGTGAAGCAAAGGGGGGAAAGTCCCTTATAAAACCATCAGATCTCATGAGAAATCACTCATTATCAGAAGAACAGCATGGGGGAAACCACCCCCATGATTCAATCACCTTCTAACAAGTCTCTCCCTCAACATATGGGGATTAAAATGCAATATGAGATTTAGGTGGGGACACAAATCCTAACCATATCATGTAGCTATTAATTGCTTTTCAGATGGATAATTTACAAATACTTTCTCCCATTCTGTGGATTTTCTCTTCACTTTGTTTCTTGTTTCCTTCACATTAAAAAGGCTTTCTGACTTCCTGTAATCCCATTTGTCCATGTTTGTTTTGGTTGTCTGTGCTTCTGGGGCATTATTTAAGGAGTTTTTGCCCAAACCAATGCCCTAAAGAGTTTTCCCAATGTTTTCCTGTAAAAGTTTGATGGTTTGAGGCATTAGGTTTAAGTCTTTGATTCATTTTAATTTGATTTTTTAAGTGGCAAGAAATAAGATTCTAGTTTTATTCTTCTGCCTATGGTTTGCCAGTTTTCCCAGCCCTATTTATTACAAAAACTGTCTCATTTTTTATTGTATGTTCTTGGCACTTTTGTTGAAAATTAATTTAGCTGTCCCTCCCATAGGATTCCAGAACACTGCTACGAGGGTCTGAATGTTTGTCCCTCGTATAGGATTCCAGAACACTGCTGCTGGGTTCTAAATGTTTGTGACATAGGGTTCCAGAACACTGCTATGAGGGTCTGAATGTTTATTCCTCAAAGGGGATTCCAGAACACTCCTGCTGTGGTCCGAATGTTTGTCCCTCACATAGGATTCCAGAACACTGCTATGAGGGTCTGAATGTTTGTCCCTCATACAAAATGCCAGTTTTCCCTCCCCTATTTATTACAAAAACTGTCTTATTTTTTATTGTATGTTCTTGGCACTTTTGTTGAAAATTAATTTAGCTGTATGAGTTTGTTTCTAAGGTCTCTACTTCATTCCATCTGTCTTTACATCTGTTTTTATGCTAGTATCATGTTGTTTTAATTACTATAACTTAGTAGTATAATTTAAAACCAGGTAATGGAATTCCTCCAGTTTTGTTTTATATACTCAGCATAGCTTTGACTATTATGGTGTTTTGTGATGTTTCCATAAAAATTTCAGAATTTTTTTTTCTATATCTGTGAGGAATGTCTTCTTCTTCTTCTTATTATTATTATTATTATTATTTTTTTAGATGGAGTCTTGCTCTGTCACCTAGACTGGAGTGCAGTGATGTGATCTCGGCACACCACAACCTCCACCTCCTGAGTTCAAGCGATGCTTTGCCTCAGCCTCCTGAGTAGCTGGGATTACAGGTACCCACCACCATACCTGGCTAATTTTTTTCTATTTTTAGTACAGGTGGGTTTCACCAAGTTGGCCAAGCTGGTCTTGAACTCCTGACCTCATGATCCACCAAATTTGGCCTCCCAAAGTGCTGGGATTGCAGGCATGAACCACTGTCCCTGGACTGTTATTTTGATAGAGATGGCATGAAATATATAGATTGCTATGGATTGTATGGAGGTGTTTTAAAAATACTGATTCTTCCAATCTGTGAACATAAAAATATCTTTCCAATTTTTGGGTCGTTTTTCATTTCTTTTATCAGTGTTTTACAGTTTGAATTGTTGAGAACTTTTATTTATTTGGTAAATTCCCACACATTTTGTTTTATTTGTGGCCACTGCAAATAGTATTACATTTTTGAATTCTTTTTCAGTTTGTTGAGTATTGACATATAGAAATCCTACTGATTTGTGTACGTTGATTTTGTATTCTGCAAATTTACTCAAGTTATTACTTCTAATAGTTTTTGTGGATGTATTAGGCCATTCTCATATAGCTATAAAAAGTAATTAGTGACTGGTTTATTTATAAAGAAAATAGGTTTAATCAGTTCATGGTTCTACAGGCTGTACAGAAAGCATGGTGCTGGCTTCTGCTTCTGGGGAAGCCTCTGACAACTGACAAGGTGACAAATAAATCTGGGGTTTGCACATCACATGGTAAGTGCGAGGGCAGGGGGGAAGAGCAACACACACTTGTAGATAACCAGCTGTCATGAAAACTTACTATTGTGGGAATGGCACCAAAGTAAATGATGCCAAACTGTTCATGTAAATCTTGCCCTCATGATTCGATCACCTCCACTCTAGGCCCACTTCCAATATTGAGGATTATATTTCAATATAAGATTTTGGTGGGAATACACATCCAAACTGTATCATTTTGCCCATGGCCATTCCAAATCTCATATCCTTTCATATTTCAAAATACAATCATGAATTCCCAATAATCCCCATTAACTAATTTCAGCGTTAACTCAAAAGTCAAAAGTCTCATCTAAGACAAAGCTAATTTCTTCCTCCTATAAGCCCGTAAAATAAAAAAAACAAGTTAAGTTCTTCCAAGATACAAATGAGGCAGAGGCATTGGGTAAACACTCCTATTCTAAAAGGAAGAAATCAGCCAAAAGAAAGGTGCCACAGGACCCATGAAAGTCTGAAACCCAGAAGGGCAGTTATTGAATTGTAAGGCTCCAAAATAATTATTTTTGATTCTGTGTCCCATTTCCAGGGAACACTAATGCCTTGGGAAGATTCTACCTTGTGACTTTGCATGGTTCAGCCCCCACAGCTGCTCTCATGGGCTGGCATTCTGTGCCTCTGGCTTTTCAAGCTGCAAGATGCAGGCTGTAGCTAGATCTACCATTCTGGAGTCTGGAGGACAGTGATCCTCTCCTCACAGATCTACTAGGCCATGACCTAGTTGGGAGCCTCCCTGGGGACTGTCACCCCACATTTCTTTTCTCCATTGTTTTAGTAGAGGATCTCCATGAGGGCTCCACCTCTGAAGCATGCTTCTGCCTTCACACCCTGGCTTTTTCATACATCCTTTGAAATAAAAGTGGAGGCTCCCAAGTCTCAACTACTTGCTTTTGTAAACCCACAAGCCTAACACCACATGGAAGCTACCAAGGTTACGACTTGCACCTTCTGAACCAGTGATTGGAGTTGTAACTGGGTCAATTTGGGCTACACCTGGACCTGAAGCAGTGGCCAGGATGTAGGGAGCCTTGTTCCAAAGCTACCCAAGGCAGCAGGTACTAGGCCTGATCCCAGAAACTATTCTCTTCTTTCAGGCCTCAGGGCCTGTGACGGGGGGCTGCTTTTTAGATTTCTAAAATGCCTTCAATTCCTCTTTCCCATTGTCTTGGCTATCAAGACTTGCTTTTTTTTAGGTTATACAAATATCTCTAACAAGTGGTTGACCCATGTCCTGCTTGAGTTCCTCTTATAAAAGCTTTTTTGAGTTCAGCCACATGACTAGGCTGCAAAGTTTTCAAGCATTTACACTATGCTTCTTTTGTAAGTGTAAGTTACTACTTATTTTATTTTTTATTTTTATTTTTTGCTAGAACATGTGAACATAGGTTGTTAGAAGGAGCCAGGCCACATCACAAATGCTTTGCTGCTTAGATATTTTTCCAACAGAAACCCTAGATCATCAATTTCAAATTCAAACTTTTCTATACCCCTAGGGCATGACAGAAATTCGGCCAACCACCTTGCTAAGACAACATGCATGACTTTTGTTTCTGTCCCAATAAGTTTCTAGTTTTCATCTGAGACCTCAGCCCGGCATTCATTGTCCAGACCACTATCCACATTTTGGTCACAGACATTCAACCAGTCTCTAAGAAAATATCAACTTTCCGTGATTTTTCTGTCTTCTGAATCCTACAAACTCTTCCAACTTCTATCTGTTTACCCAATTACGAAGCTGATTCCACATTTTGGGGTTTCTTATAACCATTTTCCATTCCTCGGTGCCAATTTTCTGTATTAAGCTATTTTTCCATCACTATGAGAGTGGGACTAGATAATTTACTTTTTACGTAGTAGGTTTAAGTGGCTTATGATTCTACAGGCTGAGGAGAAGACATAGCACTGGAATATGCTTCTGGGGAAGTCTCTGGAATTTTGCGGTCATGGCAGAAGTTGAAGCAGAATCTTGCACATCACAGGGCAAAAAGCAGGAGCAAAAAACAGAGGGGAGAGTTGTTACACAGTTTTAAATAAGCAGATCTTATGGGAACTCACTCACTATCATGAGGATAGCACCAAATGGGATGGTGCTAAGCCATTTATGAGTAATCCACCCCAATGGTTAAATCACCTTTCGCCAGGCCCATCTCCAACATTCAGAATTACATTTAAATATGAGATTTGGGGAGGGGACACACATTCAAACCCTATCAGGGGAGTATTTATGCTTTTTCCCATATAAGATTTTATCATTGGCAAAAAAAACCCAGGTAATTTGACTTCTTTTCCAACTGGGATGTGTTTTATTGCTTTCTCCTTCCTGTCTGATTGCTCCAGATAGGACTTTCAGCATTACATTGAATAACAGAGGTAAAAGTGGACATTCTTGTCATCTTCCAGATTTTAGAGTAAAGGCTTTTAGTTTTTCCCCACTTAGTGTGATGCTAGCTGTGGGTCTGTCATATATGACTTTTATTATGTTGAGGTATGTTCATTCCATACCCAGTTTTCAAAGTGTTTTATTATTAAAGAATATTAAATTTTATCAAAATTTTTTAGCATAATTGAAATGATTATATGGATTTTGTCCTTGTTTTATTTTTTTGTTTTGTTTTGTTTTTTGAGATGAAGTCTCCCTCTGTCACCCAGGTGGGAGTGCAATGGCATGATCTCAGCTCAATGCAACCTCTGCCTCCCACGTTCAAGTGATTCTCCTTCTTCAGCCTCCCAAGTAGCTGGGATTACAGGTGCCCACCACCATGACTGGCTATTTTTTGTGTTTTTACTAGAGACGGGGCTTTGCCATGTTGGACAGACTGGTTTCAAACTCCTGACCTCAGGTGATCCACCCACCTTGACTTCCCAAATTGCTGGAATTACAGATGTGGGCCACTGTGTCCGGCCCCTTCATTCTCTTTATGTGATCTATCACATTGATTGAGTTGCATGTTGAACCATCCTTGCATCCCTGGGATAAATCTCACTTGGTCATTATGAATTATTTATTTATGTATTGTTTAATTCAGTTTGCTAGGTGTTTTGCAAATTTTTGCACCAATATTCTCAGATATGGGCCTGTAGTTTGCTTTTTTAAATATGTCTTTGTCTGGTTTTGATATCAGGGTAATACTAGCCTCAAAGAATGAGTTTGGAAATGTTCTTTCCTTCTCTAGTTTTCAGTCTGGTCCTACAGACTTTTTTATTAAGGCATTAATTTTGTTAATTGTTATTGGTCTGTTCAGGTTTTAGATTTTTTCCTAGTTCAATCTTGGTAAGTTGTGTATGTCTAAGAATTAATTTCCTCTAGGTTTTCTAATTTGTTGGCATAAAATTGCGGATAGTATTCATTAATGAAACTTTGCTTTTCTGAAGCATTACTTGTAATGTCTCCTTTTTCACCTCTGATTTACTAATTTGTATCTTTTTTTGTTTTTCAGTTAGCCTGTTTAAATATTTATCAATTGTTTTACTTTTCAAAAAATCAACTTTTTCTTTTATTAATTCTTTACATTATTTTCATCATTTTAACTTTATCTACTTCTGCTCTAATCTTTATTATTTCTTTTCTTCTAATTTTGGGTTAGGTTTGGTCTTTTTATTCTAGTTAATTAAAATGTATTGTTAGGTTATTTATTTGAAGATTTTCTGTTTTTTATGTAGACACAGTTATAAATTTTCCTTGTATAATAGTACCTCTTTTACTATATTCCATAGCTTTTTCTATGCTATGTTTCCATTATCATTTGTTTCAAGAAATTTTTCTGTTTTCTTCTTAACTTTTTTATCAGCCTACTAATCATTCAGGAGCATATTGTTTAATGTCTATGTGTTTGTATAGTTTCTTAAATTCCTTTTTAAATGATTTCTAGTTTTATCCCCTGTAGTCAAAGAAAATGCTTGATATTACTTCAATTTTTTGGAATGTTTTTATACTTGTTACATAACATATGGTCTATCCTTGAAAATAACCCGTGTGCAGAGGAGAAGAATGTGTATTATGCAGCTGTTGGATGAAATTTTCTGTAAGTATCTATTAGGTTCATTTGTTCTATAGTACAGATTAAGTCTGATGTTTCTTTGTTTATTTTCTGTCTGGAAGGTCTGTCCAATGACTAAAGTGGGGTGTTAAATTGTCCTGCCAATATTGTATTGAGGTCTCTTTCTTTAGCTCTTATAATATTTGCTTCATTTATCTAAGTGCTTTAGTGTTGGGTGCATATATATTTTCAATTATTATATCCTCTTGATGAATTGATCTCTTTATTATTATATAATGACCTTTTAATTTCTTCCTACGGTCTTTTGTTGAAATTTATTTTTGTCTGGTGTAAGTATGGCTAGTTCTGCTCTTTTTGGTCTCTATTGGCAAGGAATAACTTTTTTCATCCTTTTATTTTCAGTCTAAATGTATCTTTATAGATAAAGTGTGGGTTTTTTTGGTAGGTCACAGATTATTGTCCTGCTTCTCTATCTATTCATCCACTATTTTTCTTTTGACTGGTGTATTTAGTTCATTTAAATTCAATGTTATCAGTGATAAGAACTTACTCCTGCCATTTTTTAAATTTTTTTCTGATTGATTTTTGTTCTCTCTTCCTTCTTCCCTTTCTTCCTGTCTTCCTTTTAGTGGAGGTGATTTCTCTTGAATTATAATCTAATTTCTTGCTTTTTACTTTTTGTACATCTGTGGTACACTTTTTGATTTGAAATTACCATGAGGCTTGAAAATAACATAATACATTATTTTAGACTGTGGACAATTTAACATTGATTGCATAAACAAAGAAACAAGCAAAACGGAGGTTGGAGCCAAGATGTCTGATAGCAGCAACTCCAGTCTACAGCTCCCAGAATGAGCAACACAGAAGATGGGTGATTTCTGCGTTTCCCAATGAGGTACCGGGTTCATCTCACTGGAGAGTGTCAGACTGAGGGTGCAGCACAGTGAGTGCAGTGCACCGAGCATGAGCAGAAGCAGGGTGAGACATCACCTCTCCTGGGAAGCACAAGGGGTCAGGGAATTCCCTTTCCCAGTCAAAGAAAGGGGTGACAGATGGCACCTGGAAAATTGGGTTATTCCCACCCTAATAGTACACTTTTCCAGTTGTCTTAGCAAACGTCACTCCAGGAGATTATATCTCATGCCTGGATTGGAGGGTCCTATGCCCACAGAACCTCACTCATTGCTAGCACAGCAGTCTGAGATCAAACTGCAACGTGGCAGCAAGGCTGGGGAAGGGTCCCCTGCCATTGCTGAGGCTTGAGTAGGTAAAGCATCCGGGAAGCTCGAACTCGGTGGAGCCCACTTCAGCTCAAGGAGGCCTGCCTGCCTCTGTAGACTCCACCTCTGGGGGTAGGACATAGCCAAACAAAAGGCAGCAGAAATCTCTGCGGACTTAAATGTCCTTGTCTGACAGATTTGAAGAGAGTAGTGATTCTCCCAGCTGCAGCTGGAGATCTGAGAACGGGCAGACTGCCTCCTCAACTGGGTCCCTGAACCCCGAGTAGCCCAATTGGGAGGCACCCCCAGTAGGGGTGGACTGAAACCTAACATGGCTGGGTACTCCTGTGAGACAAAACTTCCTGAGGAACAATCAAGCAGCAGCATTGGTGGTTCACCAGTATCTGCTGTTCTGCAGCCACAGCTGCTGATACCCAGGCAAACAGGGTGAGGAGTGGACCTTCAGCAAACTCCAACAGACCTGCAGCTGAGGGTCCTGACTGTTAGAAGGAAAACTAACAAACAGAAAGGACATCCATGCAAAAAATCCATCTGTACATCAAAATCATCAAAGACCAAAGGTAGATAAAACCACAAAGATGGGGAAAAAACAGAGCAGAAAAAACGGAAACTCTAAAAATGAGAGTGCCTCTCCTCCTCCAAAGGAATGCATCTCCTCACCAGCAATGGGACAAATCCAGATGGAGAATGACTTTGATGAGTTGAGAGAAGAAGGCTTCAGACGATCAAATGACTTCAAGCTAAAGGAGAAACTTTGAACCCATGGCAAAGAAGTTAAAAAGCTTGAAAAAAAATTAGATGAATGGCTAAGTAGAATAACCAATGCAGAGAAGTCCTTAAAGGACCTGATAGAGCTGAAAACCATGGCACGAGAACTACGTGATGAATGCCCAAGCCTCAGTAGATGATTCAATCAACTGGAAGAAACGGTATCAGTGATGGAAGATGAAAGGCATGAAATGAAGTGAAAAGAGAAGTTTAGAGAAAAAAGAATAAAAATAAATGAGCAAACCTCCAAGAAATATAGAACTATGTGAAAAGACAAAATCTACATCTGATTGGTGTATCTGAAAGTGATGGGGAAAATAGAACCAAGTTGAAAAACACACTGTTTATATTATCGAGGAGAACTTCCCCAATCTAGGAAGGCAGGCCAACATTCACATTCAGGAAATACAGAGAATGCCAGAAAGATACTCCTCGAGAAGAGAAACTCCAAGACACATAATTGTCAGATTCACCAAAGTTGAAATGAGGAAAAAATGTTAAGGGCAGCCAGAGAGAAATGTCAGATTACCCACAAAGGGAAGCCCTTCAGACTAACAGCTGATCTCTTGGCAGAAACTCTACAAGCCAGAAGAGTGGGGGCCAATATTCAACATTCTCAAAGAAAAGAATTTTGAACCCAGAATGTCACATACAGCCAAACTAAGCTTCGTAAGTGAAGGAGAAATAAAATCCTTTACAGACAAGCAAATGCTGAGAGATTTTGTCACCACCAGACCTACCCTAAAAGAGCTCCTGAAGGAAACACTAAAAGTGGAAAGGAACAACCTGTACCAGCCACTGCAAAAACACCAAATTGTAAAGACCATCGATGCTAGGAAGAAACTGCATCAACTAATGAGCAAAATAACCAGCTAACATCATAATGACAGGATAAATTTCACACATAACAATATCAACCTCAAATGTAAATGGGCTAAATGCTCCAATTAAAAGACACAGATTGTCAAATTGCATAAAGAGTCAAGAACAATTAGTGTGCTGTGTTCAGGAAACCTATCTCATGTGCAGAGACACACACAGGCTCAAAATAAAGGGATGAAGGAAGATCTACCAAGCAAATGGAAAACAAAAAAAAGGCAGGGGTTGCAATCCTAGTCTCTCATAAAACAGATTTTAAACCAGCAAAGATCAAAAGAGACAATGAAGGCCATGACATAATGGTAAAAGGATCAATCCAACAAGAAGAGCTAATTATCCTAAATATATATGCACCCAATACAGGAGCACCCAGATTCATAAAGAAAGTCCTTAGAGACCTACAAAGAGACTTAGACTCCCACACAATAATAATGGGGGGGTTTAACACCGCACTGTCAATATTACACAGATCAATGAGAAGGAAAGTTAACAAGGATATCCAGGAATTGAACTCAGCGCTGCACCAAGCGGACCTAATAGACATCTACAGAACTCTCCACCCCAAATCAACAGAATATACATTCTTTTCAGCACCTCACCACACCTATTCCAAAGTCGACCACATAGTTGGAAGTAAAGCACTCTTCAGCAAATGTAAAAGAGCAGAAATTATAACAAACTGTCTCTCAGACCACAGTACAATCAAACTAGAACTCAGGATTAAGAAACTCACTCAAGACCATCCTGGCTAACACGGTGAAACCCCGTCTCTACTAAAAATACAAAAAATTAGCTGGGCGTGGTAGCGGGCGCCTGTAGTCCCAGCTACTCGGGAGGCTGAGGCAGGAGAATGGCGTGAACCCGGGAGGCGGAGCTTGCAGTGAGCCGAGATCGCGCCACTGCACTCCAGCCTGGGCGACAGAGCGAGACTCCGTCTCAAAAAAAAAAAAAAAAAAAAAAAAAAAGAAACTCACTCAAAACTGCTCGAATACATGGAAACTGAACAACCTGCTCCTGAATGACTACTGGGTATATAACGAAATGAAGGCAGAAATAAAGATGTTCTTTGAAACCAAAGAAAACAAAGACACAACATACAAGAATCTTTGGGACACATTCAAAGCAGTGTGTAGAGGGAAATTTATAGCACTAAATGCCCACAAGAGAAAGCAGGAAAGATCTAATACGGCACCCTAACATCACAATTAAGAGAACTAGAGAAGCAAGAGCAAACACATTCAGAAGCTCATAGAAGGCAAGAAATAACTAAAATTAGAGAAGAACTGAAGGAAATAGAGAGACAAATACCCCTTCAAAAAGTCAACGAATGCAGGAGCTGCTTTTTTGAATAGATCAACAAAATTGATAGACTGCTAGCAGACTAATAAAGAAGAAAAGATAGAAGAATTAAACAGATGCAATAAAAAATGATAAAGGTGATATCACCACTGATCCCACAGAAATACAAACTACCACCAGTGAATACTATAGAAACCTTTATGCAAATAAACCAGAAAATCTAGAAGAAATGGATAAATTCCTGAACACATGCACTCTCCCAAGACTAAACAAGGAAGAAGTTGAATCTCTGAATAGACCAATAACAGGCTCTGAAATTAAGACAATAATCAATAGCTTATGAATCAAAAAAGCCTAGGACCAGATGGATTCACAGCCGAATTCTACCAGAGGTACAAGGAGGAGTTATTACCATTCCTTCTGAAACTATTCCAATCAATAGAAAAAGAGGGAAACCTCCCTAGCTCACTTTATGAGGCCAGCATCATCCTGATAGCAAAGCCGGGCAGAGACACAACACAAAAAGAGAATTTTAGACCAATATCCTTGATGAACATTGATGCAAAAATCCTCAACAAAATACTGGCAACCCGAATTCAGCAGCACATCAAAAAGCTTATCCACTATTATCAAGTGGGCTTCATCCCTGGGATGCAAACTGGTTCAACATAGGCAAATCAATAAATGTAATCCAGCATATAAACAGAACCAAAGACAAAAACCACATGATTATCTCAATAGATGAAGAAAAGACCTTTGACAAAATTCAACAAAATTCATGCTAAAAACTCTCAATAAATTAGGTATCGATGGGACGTTTCTCAATATAATAAGAGCTATCTATGACAAACCCACAGCCAATGTCATACTGAATGGGCAAATACTGCAAGCATTCTCTTTGAAAACTGACAGAAAATAGGGATGCCCTCTCTCACCTCTCCTATTCAATATAGTGTTGGAAGTTCTGGTCAGGGCAATCAGGCAGGAGAAGGAAATAAAGGGTATTCAATTAGGAAAAGAGGAAGTTGAATTGTCCCTGTTTGCAGATGACACGATTGTATATCTAGAAAACCCCATTGTCTCAGCCCAAAATCTCCTTAAGCTGATAAGCAACTTCAGCCAAGGCTCAGGATACAAAATCCATGTACAAAAATCAGAAGCATTCTTATACACCAATAACAGACAAACAGAGAGCCAAATCATGAGTGAATTCCCATTCACAATTGCTTCAGAGAGAATCAAATGCCTAGGAATCCAACTTACAAAGGATGTGAAGGACCTCTTCAGGGAGAGTTACAAACCACTGCTCAATGAAATAAAAGAGGATACAAACAAATGGAATAACATTCCATGCTCATTGGTAGGAAGAATCAATATCATGAAAATGGCCATACTGTCCAAGGTAATTTATAGATTCAATGCCATCTCCCTCAAGCTACAAATGACTTTCTTCACAGAATTGGAAAAAAGTACTTTAAAGTTCATATGTTTACTCTTTCCATTTGAGATTTTTGCACCCCATAATTACCATGTTATAATATTCAGTGTTTTTCCATATGCTATTGCTAGTGAGTTCTGTACCTTCAGATGATTTCTTCTTGCTCACTTTTTTTCTTTTAGGTTAAGATATCCCTTTAGCATTTCTTGTAGGACAGGTCTGGTGTTAATGAAATCCCTCAGTTTTTTTTTTTTTTTTTTTCTGTCGGAAAAAGTTCTTATTTTTCTGTCAAATTAAAGGACGTTTTTTGTCAGATACATTATTCTAAAGTAAAAGTCTTTTTTTCTTTAGCTTTTTTAATACATCATGCCAGTCTCCCAGCCTGTAAATTTTCCCCTGAAAAGTCTGCTGTCAGATGTATTG
Organism: Pan paniscus; assembly: GCF_029289425.2. Taxonomy (NCBI): domain Eukaryota; kingdom Metazoa; phylum Chordata; class Mammalia; order Primates; family Hominidae; genus Pan; species Pan paniscus. The sequence goes on along the minus strand of NC_073273.2, from coordinate 18,758,917 downwards.
GAGTTCCACTGAATGTTATTTCTTTCTCTTCTCTCGATGCTTTTAGAATCATTTCTTAATCCTTAACCTTTGGGAGTTCAGTTACGTGACTTCAGGTGGCTTCTTTAGGTTAAATCTGCTTTATGTTCTGTAACTTTCTGTTACTCGAATATTGATATCAAACGTTGAGGAATTGTTTAATATTATTTATTTAAATAAATGTTCAACTCATCTCTTTTTCTACCTCCTCTTTAAGGCCAATAACTCTTAGATTTGCTATTTTGAGGCTATTTTTTAAATTCTACAGACATGCTTTATTTTTTATTCTTTTTTGTCTCCTCTGACTTTGTATTTTTAAATAGTCTGACTTTAAGTTCACTAAATCTATCTTCTCCTTGTTCAATTCTTTTAAGTAATTCTGATCCATTCTTCAGTATGACAATAGCATTTTAACTTCAGAATTTCTGCTTTATTCTTTTTATTTCAATCTCATTGTTAAATTTATCTGATAGAATTTTGAATTCCTTCTCTGTGTTATATTGTACATTTCTTTGAATTACCTCAACCAGCTATTTTGGATTTCCTGTATGAAAAGTCACATATCTCTCTTTTTCCAGGATTTGTCCCTGATGATTTATTTAGCTTGTTTGGTGAGGTCATGTTTTCCTGGATGGCCTTGATACTTGTAGATGTTCATCTGTATCTGGGCATTGAAGAGTTCAGTCTTTATTGTAGTCTTCACAGCCTGGGTTTGTTAGTGCCCATTATCTTTGGGAACACTTTCCAGGTATTCAAAGAAACTTGGGTCCCAAACCCAATAGCATGGTAGTTTATGCAAACACATAGAGGTACTGCCTTGGTAGCCTTGGATTAACATCAAGAAAAATACTCCTTATTTATCAAGTAGAGACTCTTGTTCTCTTCCCTTACTTCTCAAATCACCAGTCTCTCTTTCTGTGCTGAGACATGTGAAGCTGGGGTTGGGGTAACATAAGCACTCCTGTGGCCACCACCACTGAGACTGTGCTGGTTCACACCTGAAGTAAGCACAGAACTTGGTCTCATGCAAGGCCCACTGCAACCACTACTTGGCTACCATATAAGTTTATTCAAAGCCCTAGGACTCTGTGATTAATAGGTGGCAAAGCCAGCCAGGTTTGTGTCTCTGCCTATAGGGTGGCAATTTCACCTAGCCATGAGTGTGTCCACAGATGCTACTTGGGAGCCAGAGATTAAAGCATAGAATCTTCAAAATTTACCTGCTCTTCTATTTTACTGTAGCAAACCTGGCACTTTGGGAATAAGACAAAGTATTTTCTACTCTTCCTTCCCCTGTCTGCAGGCAGAAGAGCCTCTTTTATGACTGCCAACACTACTGGCTCATGGGGGATTTCCACCAAATCATCATCACTTTCTCAATTAAAGCACGAGGACTCTTTAATTAGCTTGTGATAAATTCTGCAATACCTGGGACTCAACCTTTGGCCCAGGGCAAGGGCAGAGGTGTTGACCAAGAAGACCCTAGGCCTGGACTCAGGACTCTAAGAATTGGCTTGGTGCTCTACCCCACTGTGGTTGAGCTGGCATATCATGTGCAATGCAGAGGTCCCTTTACTTTCCCCCTTGCTTTTCTCAAACAGAAGTCTTTCACCATAGCTACCACAGCTAGAAATGTACTGGGTCACACCTGAAGTTAGCGCTTCTCAGAGCCCAATGCCCATGGTGTATTACCTGGTTGTCACTGTTTTTTATTCTGGGTACAGGGGTTCTTTAGTCAGCAGGTGATGAATTCTGCCAGGTCTTTACTGACATGGCAGCACTGAGTTTAATGTAATGTCCTCCAGTCACTGTGCTCTCCCTCTCCCAAATTCACTGGTTTCTCTGTGTTGTGTGGCTGCTGCTAGGTGGGAGTGGAGGATTGGTATTGTGAGTACTCCCTTAGCTCTGGCTGCTGTCTCAGTAGACCCCATTTTCCCCACCCTCCACATTCCACTGGCTCTGAGCCCAGCTCGGAATATGACTTGCCTAATAATTGAAGTCCTTGTGGCCTAGACTGCCCCTTAAGTTCTCCTAGAGTCCAATAGCACGTCAACTCATGATGGCAAGACTTGTAAAAACTCAAGCTCCCAACACTAGGATGGGAGGTTTTCCTCTTTCTAAGGCCAATACAAGTGCTCCCCCCATTGGCAAATGTCAGCTGAGAACAGTCTTGTTCTGCTTTTCACTGTGAGGGGGTAGTACTGAATTTTTTGCAAAGCCTCACAAATTATGCTCTCCCTCTCCCAAACATAGTATCTCTGCACCATGTAGTCACTACTGGTGGTTGAAAAAGAGGTAGCATCCGTGCTTCTAGACCGTCTCTTATTTGTTTGTCTTCTCCAATGTCTGTTTCAGTGATTTGAAGTTAATACCAGGTACTGTGATTGCTCACCCAGTTTTTGGTCCCTTTGACAGTGATTCGTGAATGTAGTGAGTTGTGAAAATTTGGTGTTTGGTGTGGTGGATGGGAATGTAGGCCTCTATTCTGCCCTCTTATTCTGTCTCTGCCTTAAATTTTTAGATTCAGGGAGTATATTTGCAGGTTTGTTACATGGATATATTGTGTGATGCTGAGCAATGTGGGATATTATTGATCCCATCACCTACGCAGTAAGCATAACACTCATAGTTTCTCACCCCCTACCCTCCTCCTTCCCTTCTTCATCTAGCAGTTTTCAGTGTCTATTGTTGGCGTCTTTGTATTCATGGGTACCCCATGTTTTGATCCTACTTATAGGCAAGAACATGTGGTATTTGGTTTTCTGTTCCTGTATTAATTTCCCTAGGATAATGGCCTCCAGAAGTATGCATGTTACTGCACAGGACATAATTGTATTCTTTTTAATGTGTGCATAGAATTTTATGGTGTATATGTGACACACATTTCTATCCAATTTATTGATTCACAGATAAGTTAATTCCATGCCTTCCCTATTGTGAATAGCAATATGATGCATATACAAGTGCGTGTGGGGTTTCTTTTTGTAGAATTTTTAATTTTCTTTTGGATATATACTCAGTAATGGAATTGCTGGTTGAATGGTACTTCTGTTTTAAATTCTTTGAAAAATCTCCAAACTGCTTTTCACAGTGGCTGAACTAATTTACATTCTCACCAACAGTGTATAAACATTTCATTTTCCCTGAAGTCTAAACAGAATGTCTTTTTTTTTTTACTTTTTAATAGTAGCCATTCTGACTAATATCAGATGGTATCTCACATTGATTTGCATTTCTCTGATGATTAGTGATGTTGAACATTAAGAAAACAACCCCATTAAAACATTGACAAGGGACATAAGGAGACATTTCTCAAAAGAAGACGAGCCAGGCACAGTGGCTCATGCCCATAATCCCAGCAATTTGGGAGGCTGGGGTGGGTGGATCACAAGGTCAGGAGATCGAGACCATGCTGGCTAACATGGTGAAACCCTGTATCTACAAAAAATACAAAAAAATCAGCCGGGTGTGGCGGCGGGCGCCTGTAGTCCCAGCTATTCTGGAGGCTGAGGCAGGAGAATGGCATGAACCTGGGAGGCAGAGCTTGCAGTGAGCCAAGATCGCACCACTGCGCTCCAGCCTGCGTGACGGAGTGAGACTCCGTCTCAAAAAAAAAAAAAATAAAAATAAAAAAGATACATTAGTCGTATTCTTATTCTATCACAATAAGCTGCATTTCCTTTGCAAATACAAGATCAAACCATTTGAAAAATCACTTTAATTGAAGGGATTGACAGTATGTTTCCCCTTCTCTATCTCTTTTCCTCTTTTGTGATTTTTTTTTCTGATCACTATGAATCCACTCAGCAGAGTAATCTCCATTCTTAATCTGTGTGAATTGTGGTGATGAGCTAGTCAGCTCTCTTAAAATCACTAACCAAAAAGTTTTAAATTTCCTAGTTAGTAATACATTTTTAGCATGTCACAAAGTCTTCTGGTCCAGGCATTATGGATTATGATGATCAGTTCTCTGGATTTCTATAAGCTTTGAAGTTAAGAGGTAAAAATCTAAAATAAATTGGGCTTCAGACTATTTATACATTTATTGGGTTTGTTAATTATTCCATAGGAAAACAGATGAAAGACTTTTGTAGAATTCAATTCTTCTTCACCATATTTAGGGTTAAAAGATGGGAATTATATTGATGTAATTGACAGACTGAATTAACCTCAGTCATCACATGTTATTTTTCTAGAGTTTGTTTAATGGTGCTGATATTCTCTTCAATATATCCGTGCTTAGCTTGGGTTTCTGGGGGAGAGATGAGTAGCTAAGACTACCCATCTAATGCATAATTTTCATTAGTTGGAATAAGGTGTGATATGATAGCCTTCAAGGTGATGCCCTCAATTTCTTTCCTCCTTACATGCACATGCTGCTCTTTACATTGACAGTTAGAGTCGAATCTCCCATTTCTTGAATCTGTGCTGGTCACACTGACTTGCTTTATCAATAGGATGGAGCAGAAGTTGTATTCTAGGAACTCCAAGGCTAGGTCCTAAGAAGCTTTGTAGTATTTGCCTGTGTGTCTTGGGACCAACTACCACGTAGTGAGCACTCCAGATAACATAGAGAGGTCATATAGGCATCACACTCAGCAGCCAATATGCACTGCCAGCCATATGAGTGACCCGTCTAGGCTCTTTAGCCTAGTTGAGCTTTCAGGTGAGTTCAGCAGCAGCCAACCAACTGCAACCGCAAGAAAGACTCCAAAAGAGAACTTTTGTAGTGCCCATCAACCCACAAAACCATGAGAAACAACATTATTTAAAGTCACTAAACAAATAATAACAATAAACAATTAATAAATAATTCCTTAAGTTTTGGAATGGCTTACTATTCAGCAAGAGTTGGCTAGAACAAGTACTAAATATTGCACAATACTGAATAAGTGTAAGTTTAGTTGTATAATATACTTCTACATTTTAAAGCCATTGACATTTCTGGAAAGAGTGCAAAAGTGAGCACTGATTAAATGGTTCCCAAAAGAAGTTGTCTGTTGTATTTCAAAATCATCATTTGCCAATGGGAGCTGTATTTTGTTTTTGGTAAATATATATTTTTATATTCACTTTTAAAAATATACTAACAATTTTTTAGAAAGGCATATGCTATTTTGAAAAAAATTTGAGCAAACCAGAGAAGTGTAAACTTTAAGGCTCTAATCATATTTGTATGCTATTTAACCCATAAATCCAAAGTCTGAAGACAAAGTCTGATGTTTATCTAATACTGATATTTGGATAAATAAGTTAAGCTAACAATTTTCTTTTTAAATGATAGGCCTTATAACTGGTATGATGTTATGATGTCTGCAGTGGATGGGATCAAACCATAATAATATTTTCTCTTTAATACTTCTTTAGAACATTAAGTGAGAACCAGAGAGTCTAAAACTGGGTTACACAGCACTAATAAAATCAGAGTGACACTTACTCTGCAGCAGCAGGACTGGAATTCTTGCTGTTGGGGTTGGTGGCAGCAAGCTCAATTATGGGTGTCTCCTGCTTCATGCTTGGATGGTGTGTTGGAACATTTCCTGTTTAGAACTTTCTAACACTTCCTGACTAGAGCTGTTTAAAATAGAAACAAACCCCTCTGATTTTGAATGTAGCCTATTTATTATGATAATTTCTTCATATGTTTCTACTTTTTAGATTGTGGCTTTCTTGTAGACAGAAATCGTATCTTATACCTCCTTTCCTTCAGCAGCCATGTGCTTGGCACCGAGTTGAATTGTCAGGTTCGTTGAATAAGGAAAGTAAAATTATACTAGAATTAAACTATTAAATTCATCAATTTTACTCAGAAAATATATAGCTAAGTATGACGTATGAATCAATTCAGTCACTGATTCAACAAACATTTTTTAAGTGACTACAGTATGCTATGAGCTAGGAATATGGCAGTAAACAAATCTCACCTTGTCTTAAACTTCAGTGGATCCAGAAGTCTCTAGAAGTTTAATTCTTGCTCAATCAGCAATTCCTTTTCACTGAAGACTTGACAAGAAGGTTTGAGAAGGCAAGAGTGTGTGAACTCAGCAGATGTTTGTGATGCACCTACTGTGTGCCAGAAGCTGTAGTGTCACAGGGTCTGCCTGTGTCTCCTAGGAAAGGTGAAAACTAAGGAAAATATTTTAAACAACAAATAATGCCAAGTATGCATTGTGATGGAGAGGGAAAGCGTTGGATCCCAAGAGTATAACAGGCACTGAGCCTAGCATAGGGTCCAGACATCTCTGGCATGGTGCCCTCCTAGGTCGTGGTTGTCCTTCCTTGTTGCTCCTGCTGTCTGCTTCAGTTACATCTGCTTCTCTGCATTTCTTCATTTTACAGTGTGTGGGATGCAGTCATCTCTGAACAGGAATAGGCAACTGTGCACCTGTTATGCCATGCTTGATGCTCTGCATTGATGTACACTGGGCCCAGGTTTCCCTGGTGGACTGCTTGGGCCATTCTTGTCATCTGGCTCTGAAGTCTTTGTTCACAGAGGTGCACTTGCCAGATGGGGAAGCCAGAGATCTTGGGTCCTCTGATGAGGCCACTCTCACCCTGCTTATCTTCCCTGACATAGCTAACAGATGAAGCTCAGGTGGGCGATGCACCTCAGGCCACAGTGTGGACTGTTGTAACCAAGCGAGTTACAGAGGAACGCCACACTTTGAGACAAATTAAGGAATCCTTTATTAGCCAGCGACCGAGAGGCAGCTAACGCTGAAAATTCTCTTGGCCCCGAGGAAGGGGCTGATTTTTTTTTATTCCGTGGTCTAAATAGGGGAGGGGGGAGTTTAACTGAAACAATTTTTATTGAAGCAGAGCTGGCAAATACTTAAAAAATTAATTGGTTACAAAAGCAGTTACACAACAAAGAAACAGTTCCAGGTGCAGGGACTTAAACTATCACAAAGAGAGAAATGCAGGGGTTTGGGGAGACATTCACCAAGCACGTCCCTAGGAGCTGCTGGTGCAGCTTGCCTCAATATCTTATCAGTATGTGCATTCCTGGATGTGCTTTGAGTCAGTTTACACTAGTTATGCCCTTAAGGGAGGGAGGTAAAGGGGGCTGCACATGAAGAAACTAAAATAGAGCCTGTCTGGCTCTCTCTCTGCTAGGGGAGAGTCACTCAGGTTAAAACAAGGTAAGGTATCATAGAACCATGTACAATTCTTCAAACTCCAGCTTCAACTCTCTTTCTTATTGCTCTCTTAGGACAGAATATTTAGATCAGAATAAATGAAAGTAATGTTATTAGGAGATAAGATTAAAATCGATCCCATTTGTAAAAAGGGAAGTAGATTATTTGTGAACTGTAATGCTTTTTCTTAGTGAAGAATCACCTTAAAACTTGGAACTTCGATACAAGATAAATCCTTCATTCTGCAAAAGTTTAGTAGCAAACTATATACCAAGACTGTGCTAGGTACTAGGGATACATGGTTGAATACATGGTATAAGATGCCTTGGAGTGTCAGATAGTTTCATATAAATGGCTCATGCAGTATAGAGACAGTGTGGTAAAAAGAGGCTACTGAGATGCACAGAGGACAGACAATAAAGCATCTTTGAATGGTAGATAAATGTGTTTGGACTTTTCACTCAGGGCTGTTGAAGTTTTTGAAGGTCAGTGGTCTCAGAGTTTTGGTGTTTTCAAGCCCTGCTAAGTTCTTTGTTTCTAGCTGATGATTGGCCACCATTACTGATCATCTATTGCTCTGTCTGATTCAGCAATCCCACCACTGAGTATTTATGCAAAGGAAAAGAAATCAATCTATCAGAAAGATAACTATACCTGTGTATTTGTTGCAACACTATTCACAGTAGCACAGATATAAAATCAACCTAAATGTCCATCAACAAATGATTGGAGAAAGAAAATGTAGAAAATATACACAATGAAATACTATTCAGGCATAAAAAACAATAGAATCATAACTTTTTTGCAGACACATGGATGAAACTGGAGGCCATTTTTGTAAGTGAGGCAAGCCAGACACAGAATAAACATCATATTTTATCACTCATTAGCAGGTGCTAAAAGATGTGTAGATATTGGTGTAGAGAGTGGAATAATGGAGACTCAGGAGGGTGAGGGGATGGAAGGGGTGAACAGTGAGAAATTACTTAATGGGTACAATGTGCATTATTCTGGTGATGGATACCTAAAAGCCCTGAGTTCACCACTATGCCATCCATGCTTACAGCAAAATTGCACTTGGAACCCATAAATTTACACACAAACAGTCTTAGAACTCTCTCTCTTCTCTCGTAAGACTCAGAGCTCAATGATCCCCTTGGATCTCCTCAGACTGCTGAGTTTTGATTTTCCTACCTAAGGTGATTTTGGGCAGAGACAAGGGAGTGTTTCAGGAAGATGTTCTCAGGCACATGCCTCTAAAGAAACATTGGAGGCTCTTCAAGTGGCCTTTATCTAGTCACTGCTTTAAGCAAGGAATAAAACATCTGTGGCTAAAATTTGTAAAACTTTGTTTCCCACCCACATTCAGACCTGACAGAAGAGATTTTAGGATTTTAAGGGAACAGCTTTTTCCTGACCCAAAAGTGCACAGTAGTGCAAAGGCCAATGTCACATAAGTACCTTTTCCCCATCTGTAAAATAACTTGCAGATACTATTCCCACAGCTGGAATCAGTACAATGTTTTGACTGAGGTATTGGAAACACCTATGAGCTCATTATCATTTGAACATATGAGTAAAATTTAGGCAGAATTTTACTTGAAATGATTATTTATGCAATTTTTTATTGACTGATTTATTTTGTGGTTATTTCAAATGATAAAAATCAGTTAATTGTGTTGTAAGAAATATTTACAATAACACTTGGTCTTGGTTATCTCACATGATGAATTGAAGATTAAAGCAAAATAATTTATCTTAGGGAATTCTGTGACAGTTTCTCTTTCACTTTGCTTTAATAATGACTTCAAACTGTCGTACATATATAGAGAACTCCTGACTAAAGAGAATTTTTTTGACTATTGTGCTATGTTTTTGTAACTTTTTAAGATCTAGAGGAACATACATTTAGTCTCAGTTGGCCAACTAAATGTTATGGAGTCAGCTTCTGTGTTATGTGCTGAGCATTGAAGGATCGGTGGAAACAAGGCTGCTGCTCTCACAGAGTCTGCAGAGAAAACCTGATGGAGTGTGTCAGGGAACATGCTGGGAGCATCCCAGGATGCCAAAAGCACACACAGATGGAACACCTGCCTTAGAACAGGGGAGGGTCAGACAAGGAGAGGTGTCAGGAAAAACAAGGAAAGTTTAAAATGCAGGAATAGAAACACACTTGAGAAATCCATGGGGAATGAAAAGAGAATGGCTGAGCAGCAGCAGATCGTCAAAAAGGAAATCAAGAAGGAGCAGCCAAAGAGGTTGATGGAGAACCAGGAGAAAGAAGGTGACACTGATGCCAAGGGAAGGAAAATGTTTCAACAATTCTGGAAAAAATGACATGCTCTGTCTTAACCTTGCTGTTTCATGAGTCATATAGCCACATTCCAGGTTCTGAGAAGTCCAGCACTAAAGATGTTTCTTTTAGTTTGCTTAACCCAGAATTTGCCAGAATAATCTGGGCTCAGTGTGAATGTGTGTGCATGTGTGTGCCTGTGTGTTCTACTAATAACTCACTGAGGCTGGTGCTGTATGCAACATAATTTTTAAAACACTGGTTTTATCCATCTTTTTGTTCAGCTGCAGCAACACTTACAAAGGTCAACTTTGATCATGTCTCTTTGTTACTAAAGGAAACAAAACAAACTAATGAATAAAGCCCACCTGGCAGTGGCTCCTCACTACCTGTATGACGGAGCCCACCTGGCTTCTCCCTGTGCTGACCTGGCTGTGCTGTCTTCTGCCTGCTGCTTTGCCTCCCCTTTCCTCCTGGAGAAGGTAGAGATGCTCTGAGCTTTGGCCTATCTGGAGCATGTGTCCTTTCCCTCATGTGTCCCATGTTTTCCTGAGTCCACTTTAATCTTGTTTAAGGGTATAGAACTTTTCTTAAAGCTTTTGGTCAGGTCTTACTCTCTATGCTGTCTTCTGCCACTTCTACAATGTACATACTTTACTGATACATTAATTATGCTATACCAGCCCAGGTTTTTACTTCTATATCTTTTTATATCATCATCTTTTTTCTTAGAGCTTAGTTCACTTATTTATTCAGTCTTTCCACAATATAATTGTGTGTCATATAATTTCATATTCATTTTCATTGGTGTTTATATATCTTTTCTGTAAAAATGGAGGCTTTCTAAATAGATCTTCATTAATGTTGAAAGAACAAGGTTTTAAGTCTTGGTCTTAGCCAAAAGGAGTTCCCCACATTACCAGGAGGGAAAGAAACACTTGCATTGTTGCATTAGATATTCTTACAGAGAAAGAACCATGTGTAATGGAAAATTGCTAACTTTGCCTCAGGGAGACCAGGTTGATTCACTGAGAAAGTTTGAATTGGTTTAGAAGGCATAGTTCTGAGTTTTCTAGAATCACAAAAGTTAGAGTAGGGCATAAGAAGTAATGCCCATATCAAAAAATTAGAAATATCTCAAATTAACAACCTAACACCACAACTGAAAGAATTAGAGAAACAAGAAGAACTCAACCACAAAGCTTATAGAAGACAAGAAATAACTAAAATCAGAGCTGAATTGAAAGAAATTGAGACATGAAAAACTGTTCAAGAGATCACTTAATCAAGGTTTTTTGAAAAAATTAATAAGATAGATAGGGCACTAGCTAGACTAATAAAGAAGAAAAGAGAGAAGATTCAAATAAACAAAATTAGAAATGATGAAGGGAATGTTACCACTGACCCCAGGGAAATAAAAATAACAACCAGCAACTACTACGAGCACCTCTATACAAACAAACTAGAAACCCTAGAAGAGATTAATAAATTCCTGGACACATATACTCCTCAAGACTGAACCAGGAAGAAATTCAGTCTCTGAACAGACCAATTATGAGCTCCAAAAATTGAATCTGTAATAAATAGCCTACCAACCCCCCAAAAAAGCCCAGGACCTGGTAGATTAACAAATTTTAACAGATGTACAAAGGAGAGCCAGAACCAGTCCTACTGATACTATTTCAAGAAATAGAGGAGGAGGGGGTCTTCCCCAACTTGTTCTATGAGGCCAGAATCATCCTGATACCAAAGTCTGGCAGTGACACAACAAAAAAAGAAAATTTCAGGCCAGTATCCTTCATGAATATCCATTCAATAATCCACAACAAAATACTTGCAAACTGAATCTAGCAACACATCAAAAGGCTAATTCACCATAGTGAAGTAAGCGTCTTCCCTGGAATGGAAGGTTGGTCCACCATGAGCAAATCAATAAAATGTGATTCATAACATAAATAAAACTAAAGATAAGAACCATGTGATTGTCTCAACGGATGCAGAAAAAGCTTTCAGTAAAATTCAACAAAACTTCATGTTAAAAATTCACAATAAATGAGATATCAAAGGAACATACCTCAAAATAATAAAGGCCACCTATGACAAACTCACAGCCAACATTATACTAAATGGGCAAAATGTGGAAGCATCCTCCTTGAAACCCGCACAAGACAACGATGCCCTCTCTCACCACTGCTATTCAACATAGTATTAGAAGTCCTTTCTGGAGCAATCAGACAAGAGAAAGAAATAAAGGGTATTTAAATAGAAATAGAAGTCCAACTACCTCTGTTTGCAGACAATATAATTCTCCATCTAAACCCTATAGTTGTGACCCAAAACCTCCTTAAGCTGATAAACAACTTCCACAAAGTTTCAGGACACAAAATCAATGTACAAAACTTGCTAGCATTCCTATACACCAAGAAGAGCCAAGCTAAGAACCAAATCAGAGAGGCAATTTTATTCACAAATTCCACAAAAAGAATAAAGTACATACAAATACAGCTAACCAGGGTGGTGAAAAATCTCTACAATGAAAATTACAAAACACTGCTCAAAGAAGTCAGAGAAGACACAAATAAATGAAAAATCATTCCATGTTAATGGAGAGAAAGAATTAATATTTAAACGGTGTACTGCCCAAAGCTATTCCTATTAAACTACCAATGACATGCTTCACAGAAGTAGAAAAAAGCTATTTAAAAATTCATATAGAACCAAGAAAGAACCTAAGTAGCCAAGGCAATCCTAAGCAAAAAGAACAAAGCTTGAGGCATCACATTACCTGACTTCAAAATATACTACAGCACTATAGTAACCAAAACATCACGGTAGTAGTACAAAAACAGACACATACACCAGAGGAACAGAATAGAGAGGTTGGAAGTAAGACCACATACCTACAACTATCTAAGCTTTGACAAAGCTGGCAAAAACAAGCAAAGGGGAAAAGATTCCCTATTCAATAAATGGTGCTGGGATAACTGGCTAGCCATATGCAGAAGATTGAAGTTGGACTTCTTCCTTATACCATACACAAAAATCAACTCAAGATGGATTAAATACTTAAATGTAAAACCCAAAACTATAAAAGCCCTGGAAGACAACCTAGACTATACCATCCTGGACATAGAAAGAGGCAAAGATTTCATGATAAAGACACCAAAAACAACAAATACAACTATTGACAAGTGGGATCTAATTAAACTTAAAAGCTTGTGCTCCACAAAAGAAATTATCGATAGAGTGAACAGACAACCTATAGAATGAGGAAAAAATATTTACAAACTATGTATCTGACAAAGATCTAATATTCAAGATAAGGAATTTAAATTTACGAGAGAAAAACAAAAAACCCTATTAAAAAGTGGCCAAAGCCCTGACTTCTGAATGGCACTTCTGGACCCAGCCAGGGACTGAGGGATCTCACTGCCCTAAAGGAAACAACACAGGCCTGGCTGGCTTTGCCACCTGATAATTGTAGAGACCAAAGGCCTTGAGTGAACATAGTCAGTTGTCAGAGAGTGCACGCAGCAGGATTTGAGCAAGACCCATGCTGTGCTAGCTTTAGGTCTGATCCAGGGCAGTCATAGTTGTGGTGGCCACGGGTGCTTGTGTCTTTCTTCTCCCAGCTTTAGGTGGCTTAGAACAGAGAGAAATACTCTGTATCTTTGAGAGAAAATAAGGGTAGGGAAAAAGAGTCTCTGGCTAGTAATCCAGAAAATTATCCTGGATCTTGTTGAAGGCTGTCAAGGTGGTGCTTCTCTGATTCTGGAAGAATTACAGCATTATTAGGTATAAGGTGCCCCATAAAGCAGATATGGCTTAGATCACAACACCTAACTCTTTTCAAATGCGTGAAAAGCCTTCCCATGAAAGACAGCTACAAATAAACCCTGACATTGAAGACTACAATAAATACTCACCTTTTCTCTCTTTAAATTTTATTTTTTAAACCTCTCATATGGTGCTGCATGCCCAAGATTTTAATGTCCCGACACTGAAGAACATCTACTAGCATCAACACCATCCAGGAAAACATGACCTCACCAAGTGAACTAAATAAGGCACTGGGGACAAATCCTGGAGAAAAAGTAATATGTGACATTTCAGACAGAGAATTCAAAATAGCTGTATTTAAAAAAAAAAAAATGAAAGAAATTTAAGATAACAAAGTAAAGAAATTCCAAATTTTATCAGCTAAACTCAACAAAGAGATTGAAATAGTTACAGCAAATTAAGCAGAAATTCTGAGCTGAAAAATGCAATTGGCATGCTGAAGAATGCATTACAGCCATGTAATAGCAGAATGGATCAAGCAGAAGAAATAGTGAGCTTGAAGACAGGCTCTTTGAAAATACATAGAAGAGACAAAAGAGAAAGAATAAAAACAACAAGTCATGCCAACAGGATCCAGAATATAGCCTCACAAAGACAGATCTAAGAGTTATTTGTTATAAAGAAGATGTAGAGAAAGAGGCAGGGGAGGATCTAGAAAAGAGCCTCACAAAGACAGATGTAAGAGTTATTGGCTTTAAAGAAGATGTAGAGAAAGAGGCAGGGGTAGAAAAATTTATTCAGAGGGATAATAACAGAGAACTTTCCAAACCTAGAGAAAGATAACAATATCCAACTACAAAAATGTTATAGAACATTAAGCAGATTTAACCCAAAAAAGACTACTTCAAAGCATTCAATAGATCTTCCAAAAGTCAAAGATAAAGAAAAGTTCTAAAGGAAGAAAGAGAAAAGAAACAAATGACATACTGGGGAGCTCCAACACGTCTGGCAGCAGACTTTACGGTGGAAACTCTACTGGTCAGGAGAGAGAAGCAATAAATATTTAAAGTACTAAAGGAAAAAAAAAAACTTTTACCTTAGAATAGAATATACAGTGAAAATATTCTTCAAATAAAAAGAAGAAATACTGACTTTTTCAGACAAACAAAAGATGAAGTATTTTATGAATACCATACCTGTCCTAAAGGAATGCTAAAGGGAGTACTTCAATCAGGAAGAAAAGGATATTAACGAGCAATAAATGATCGCCTAAACGTAAAAAAAAAAAAAAAAAAAAAAAAAAAAAAATCCTCACTGCTAATAGGATACACAACAAAACAGAATATTATAACACTATAACTGTGTGGTGTGCAAACTACTCTTATTCAAAGTAGGAATACTAAATAATATCCAAAAGTAATAACTACAACATTTCAAGACACAGCACAATAAAATATAAACAGAAACAACAAAAAGTTTAAAAGTTAAGGGATGAGCGCGACCCGTCCTGAGCCGGCAGATGTGGTGGAAACTCCGGAGCTGGGGAGCTGGAGGAAGAACTGGAGCGTGGGCGGAAGGGAGGCCGCCCCGAGAGCTGGAAGCCTGGGCAGGGGACTGAGGCCTCTGGCGCCCCCCAGCAACAGCACGGCGGCGCCACATTGGTCCTGCGCCAGGTCTGGCCGCCGGTGACGGCGGGACTCGCCGGGAGGCCGGCGGTGCTCGGGTGTACAGGGAGACAGCTGCCCTGGGGCACAGGCTAGCGGCTCTGGGGTTCCCGGATCTGAGACCCGCTGCCCCGGGGTGGCGGTGACGCCTGGAGTCGTGCGGGCATGGCTGGGACGGGCTCTTGGGGCAGCCAGGCGCCGCTGCTAGCGTCTAGGCCACACCATCCTGAACGCACCCGCTTGCCTCTGATCTGTTGAAGCTAAGCAGGGTCGGGCCTGGTCAGTACTTGGATGGGATTCCGCCTGGTAATAGCAGGTATCTTGGGCTTTTGGCTTCCCGCTCCCTCCCTCTTTCCCCCTTTAGTCTCAGTGCTTCACAACCCCGCCCCACCCCCTTCCCCCCCCCCCCCCCACCGCCTCTGCTCCCCCTTGACAGCCCACGCTTCCCAGCTGAAGCCCGGGACCTCCTCCTGAAGATCCGCGACTGCAGCACAGCCAGGCAGCAGCATCCCACCTCTTCCGACTCGCAGCAGCCCACCAGGAGCCTGGCTACAACCCGGGCGGGACGGGACCGACCCCGAGGGCGCAGGCGCGGGTTCCCTGAGGTCGCAGGTGTCTTCAGGCTCCCTGGACTCCCAGGAAATTCTATTCATTCATCCAGCGCCGCTGCAATCGTCCAAGCCGGGGGAAGGCGCGGGCAGAGGCAGCGGGTCCCACAGACCCCAGCCAAGACCTCCGCTCCAGAACCCGTGGGCTGCTTTCCCCAGGGGAAGGACATTGTCTTCGCCAGCCACGAGGAAATCCGTCTCTGTGCACCTGGTTTCCCAAGGCCACCGACTTCGTGTAAACTCCAGTCCTGAGGACAGGAGAGAGACCCAGGCCTCACTGCGTGGACATTCTTGGCGCCGCGGCTCCCGCCAGAGGGACGAGCACACTCTACAAATCTCGGGGCCCACTGCACCAAGGAGATAGAAAGAAGCAAACAAAGGAAGGACCCTATGAAACGCTCCCCTGAAGCAACCAACCAATCCAAGGAAAAAAAAAAAAAAGCACGTCTCAGGGCTCCTTTGGTTTTCCCGCGTGGGGGGCCCTGACCCCCTGTTCTAGCCCAGCCCAAGCACCTTCCACCCCACCCCGGCCTGCTCAAAGGTGCCCTGTCTACCTGAGTAGAGACTCCCTCTCCATGACTCTGTCCCTCTCCCTCTACAACTCCCTCACCCTCTCCCTTTCTCTACTTCCCCCTCCACCTGGCGCTCCACTGTTGAGCTCTCTTTCCCTCCCCTTCTCTCTCCTCCCCCCTTCTCTGTCTCTCTCTCTATCGCTGTCTCTCTCACTCTCCCTCTGGTTCTATTTCTCCATTCCTGCCTCCCTTGCTCTCCTTCTGTAGCAGGAGGAGCCGCAGACAAAACCCTTCAGACACCGAGTTGTAGAAGGAAGGCCTTTATTCAGCTGGGAGCATCAGCACTCTCACATCTCCAAAAACCGAGCTCTCTGAGTGAGCAATTCCTGTCCCTCTTAAGAGCTTACAACTCTAAGGTGGTACGCGTGAGAAGGTCGTGATGGATTGAGGAAGCAGAGGGTATGTGACTGGTGGCTGTATGCACCGGTAATTATATCAGAACAAAACAGGACAGGGATTTTCACAGTGCTTTTCTATACGATGTCTGTAATCTATAGATAACATAACAGAGTAGGTCAGGGGTCGATCTTTAACTACCAGGCCCAGGGTGTGGTGCAGGGCTGTCTGGCTGTGGATTTCATTTCTGCCTTTTAGATTTTACTTCTTCTTTCTTTGGAGGCAGAAATTGGGCATAAGACAATATGAGGGGTGGTCTCCTCCCTTACTTCAAGCTATCTGTGTCTGTGTCTTTGTGTGTCTATGTGTGTGTGCCCAGGTGTGGTGTGTGTGTCCATGTGTGTCTGTGCACGTGCACCCGTGTGTATCTGTGTGTGTTGGGGTGGGTTTGCTCGTGGTGGTGGTGGGGTGTGTCTTGGTGACCGTCAGCCCCTCTTTCTAGGGATCAGGCTGCTGGGGCTCTAGTGCCAGCACGGGGAAAAGCAGAGCCTTCCCTCCCCATTGGCCAAGGTCAGGTCCTGGTCAGGACAAGCGACAATGGTGTGGGCGTTGTGGGATAAAGGGCCCGTGGGGCTGGGCCGGCTGTTAGCCCCTGGGCAGCACTGGCAGCTCTGGGTGTGTGGGGCAAGAGGGGGTCTTGCAGGAGGGGAGGAGAGGGATCCAAAACAAATTTTCCGCTGCAAGGAGGAGGACCGGAGGGGATCCCAGGACCATGGGCCCTTGGCCCTGACGCCTCAGAGCACGTGCCGTCCTGAGCCAGCCCGATGTGTTGGAAGCTCTGGAGCTCCCCTGGAGCATCTGCAAAAAGGGAGGCCACGTGGTGTGCCTGGAACCTGGGCAGGGGACTGAGGCCTCTGGCTCTCCCATGCAGCAGCAGGGCAGCACCGTGGCGGTCCTGCACGTGGTCTGACCGCAGGCGAGGTAGGTGGCTCTGGAAGGCCGGCAGAAGGCGCAGCACGGCGGCCAGTGGTGCTGGGGCCTTGATGGGGAGAGCAGCCCGGCTGCGAGCGAGCAGCTCTGGGGCCCTGGATCTGAGCCCCTTGGCCCCGAGGGGGCGGTGATGCCTGGAGTGGAGCAGACATGACTGGGCTGGGCTCCTGTGGCAGCCAGGTGCCACTGTGGGTCTTTATGGCCATACCACCCTGAACACATGGGATCTCGACTGATCTTGGAAGCTAAGCAGAGTCGGGCCTGGTTAGTACTTGGATGCGAGACCCCCTGTGAATACTGAGTGTTGTAGGCTTTTGGCTCCCCGCTCCCTCTTTCCCCCTTTTGTCGCCATGCTTCCCAACCACCCCCTGACTCTACTCCCACTTTTCCACGCTCCACAACGCATAGGCTGCTTTCCACGGGGGAAGGACATTGCCTTCGTCAGCCACCAGGAAAACCATCCCTGTGCACTTGGATTTCCACTGCCACTGATTTCGTGTGAAATCCATTCTCAAGGACACAAGAGAGACCCAGGTCTTGTGCGCTGTGAGCATGCTCGGCGTTATGGCTCCCGAAAGATGGACAGGCACACTCTGCAAATCTCAGAGCCTACCGCATCAAGAAGACAGAAAGGAGCAAACAAAGGAAGGACGCTACCAAACACATCCCCAAAGCAACCAACAAATCCAAGAATAAACGTCTCAGGGTTCAGTTGGTCCTCTCTCTTGGACGGCCCCACCCCCCTGTTCTGGCCCAGCCCAAGCACCCTCCACCCTACCCTGGCCTGCTCAAAGGGGCCCTGTATATCTGGGGCAGAGCCTCCCTCTCCAAGGCTCAATTGCTCTTGTTCTCTGGCTCCCTCACCCTCTTTCTCTTCTTCCCCCTCCACCTCTCGCTCTTCTGTCACCTTCTCTCCCTGTCTCTCCACCCTCTCTGTCTCTATCTCTCTCTCTCTCCCTTTGTTTCTATCTCTCCATCCCTCTCTTCAAGCTGACTGTGTCTTTGTGTGTGTGTCCATGTGTGTCCATGTGTGTGTGTGCCTGCGCGCATGCACCCCTGTGTATCTGTTTGTGTGTGAGAGGATGTGTTTTCTCCTGGTGGTGGTGGGGTGTTTCTGGGTGTCTGTCAGCCCCTCTTTCCTGGGATCAAGCTGCTGGGGCTCTAATGCCAGTGTGGGGCAAAGTATGGCCTTCCTGTTCTGTTGGCCATGGACCAGGTCTTCCTTGGGACAAGCGACAATGGAGTGGGCATTGTGAGAAAAAGGGCCCGCAGGGCTGGGCCAGCTGTTCGACCCGGGCAGCCCTGGTGGTTCTGGGTGTGTGGGACAAGAGGGGGCCTTGCAGGAGGGGCAGCAAGGGATCCAAAACAATTTTTCCATGGCAAGGCAGAGGGCCAGAGGGGAACCCAGGACCCTGGGCCCTGGGCCCTGACACCTTGGAGCACATCTCGTCCTGAGTGGGCCCCAGGTATTGGAAGCTCGGGAGCTCAAGAGCCAGGGTAAGGCCTGGACTGTCAGTGAGAGGGTGGCCGCCTGGGGAGTCCAGAGCCCTGGCAGGGGATGGAGGCCTCTGGCACCTCTGCGGTCCCACGCATGGTCTAGCCGCCAGTGACAGTGGGACACTGTGGGAGGTCGGCGGAAAGTGCAGTGCGGCACCTAGTGGTGCTTGGGCATAGAGGGGGAGAGCAGCCCGGCCACAGGCAAGCAGCTCTGGGGTACCTGATTCCAGCCTCAAAGCCCAGAGTTGATGGTGATGCCTGGAATCAGGTGGACATAGCTGGACCGGGCTTTTGGGCCAGCCACGTGCCACTGCCATTGTCTATGGCCATACCACCCAGAAAGTGAAAGAGACCCAAGCCGCGGCCCATGGGCAGGCTCAAAGCCACTGCTTCTGCCACAGGGCCGGTGCACTCTACAACTTTCAGGGCCCACAGCTCCAAGAGGACAGGGAGGAGCCAACAAAGGAATGACGCTACAAAATGCACCCCCAAAGCAACTAACCAATCCAAGTAAAAAGACTTCTCAGGGTTCCATTGGTTTTCCTGCGTGGGCGGCCCTGTACCCCTGTTCTAGCCTGGCCCAGGCACCCTCCACCCTACCCTCGCCAAAGGGGCCCCTGTCTACCAGAGCAGAGTCTCCCTCTCCAAGTCTCTGTTTCTCTCCCACTCTAGCTCCCTCACCCTCTCCATTTCTCTACTTCCCACTCCAGCTTGCTTGCTCTCTGTCTCTCTCAATTTCCCCGATTCCTCTCTGTCTCTCTCTCTATCACTGTTTCTCACTCTCCTTCCTTTTCTATCTCTCCATCTCTCTGTCCCTTGTTCACCTTCAAGCTGTCTGTGTCTTTGTGTGTCTGTGTGTGTGCTTGTGTTCCCACGCATTTGCCCGTGTGTGTCTGAGTGTTTGGGAGTGGGTTTGCTAGTGACTGTGGTGGGGTGTGTCTGGATGACCATCAGTACCATTGTCCCAGGATCAGGCTGCCAAATCTTAGCGAGTGCGTGGGTGTCACAGTTGCCGTAATAGTCTCATACAGGCAGGTGTGTGGATCTTGTTTATTTTTGTGTAGACAAGGAGAGTGAAACTACAGAGAAAAGAAATGTCCCATGCATCACATCTTGATGAAGGATTCCTGTTTCCTGCAAAATGGGGAGTCTCCAATATAGCCTGTTTGAAAACTGGAAAGGAGAACACCAACAAGATGCTGGTCTTCCACGCATTACTGGAAGTTTCTGGGGCATGACAGAGCTCAGGAAACAGTCAACACGGTCACTCTTTCGGGGGTGCAGAGACTTCTCCTCAGCCCACTGTCTGGCACTCCCTAGTGAGATGAACCCAGTACGTCACAGGGAAATGCAGAAATCAACCCTCTTCTGCATCGCTCATGCTGGGAGCTGTACACCGGAGCTGTTTCTATTCAGCCATCATCCTGAGAAACTTCTTTGTGATGTGTGCATTCATCTCACGGAGTTGAAACTTTCTTTTGATTGAGCAGTTCTGCAACACTGTTTTTGTAGAATCTGCAAGAGGATATTAGGAGCCTTTTGAGGCCTATTGTGGAAAAGGAAATATCTTCACATAAAAACTATATAGAAGCATTCTGAGAAACTTCTTTGTGATGTGTGCATTCAACTCACAGAGTTGAACCTATCTTTTGATTGAGCGGTTATGATACTCTCTTTTTATAGAATATGGAAGTGGGTATTTGGAGCCCCTTGAGGCCTATGGAGGAAAAGGCAATGACTTCACATAAAAACTACACAGAAGGATTCTGAGAAACTTCTTTGTGATGAATAAATTCATCACACAGAGTGGTAACTTTCTTTTGATTGAGCAGTTTTGAAACACTCTTTTTGTAGAATCTTCAAGTGGATATTTGGAGTGCTTTGAGGCCTGTTGTGGAAAAGGAAATATTTTCACATAAAAACTACACAGAAGCATTCTGAAAAACTTCTTTGTGATGTGTGTATTTATCTCACAGATTTGAAACTTTCTTTTGATTGAGACTTTTTGAAACACTCATTTTGTACAATCTGCAAGTGGATATTTGGAGCCCTTTGAGGCCTATTGTGGAAAAGGGAATATCTTCACTTAAAAACTACACAGAAGGATTTTGAGAAACCACTTGGTGATGAATAAATTGATCACACAGAGTTGAACCTTTCTGTTGATTGAGCAGTTTTGAAACACTCTTTTTGTAGAATCTACAAGTGGATATTTGGAGCACTTTGAGGCCTATTGTGGAAAAGGAAATATTTTCACATAAAAACTACACAGAAGTATTCTGAGAAACTTCTCTGTGATGTGTGCATTCATCTCACAGTGTTGAAACTTTCATTTGATTGAGCAGTTTGGAAACACTCTTTTTATAGAATCTGCAAGTTGATATTTGGATCCCGTTGCAGCCTATGGTGGAAAGGGAAATATCTTCACATAAAAACTATACAAAATCATTCTGAGCAACTTCTTTGTGATGTGTGCACTCATCTCACAGAGTTGAACCTTGCTGTTGATTGAACCATTTTGAAACACTCTTTTTGTAGGATCTTCAAGTGGATATTTGGAGCGCTTTCAGGCTTCTTGTGGAAAAGGAAATATCTTCACGTAAAAACTACACAGAAGCATTGTGAGACACTTTTTTGTGATGTGTGCATTCAAGTCACAGAGTTGAACTTATCTTTTGATTGAGGAGTTTTGAAACACTCTTTTTATATAATCTGCAAGTGGATATTTGGAGCACACTGAGGCCTATTGTGGAAAAGGAAATATCTTCACATAAAAACTGCATAGAAGCATTCTGAGAAACTTCTTTGTGATGTGTGCATTCATCTCACAGGGTTGAACCTATCTTATGACTGAGCAGTTTTGAAACACTCTTTTGGTAGAATCTGCAAGTGGTTATATGGAGTGCTTAGAGGCCTACTGTGGAAAAGCAAATATCTTCACATAAAACTACACAGAAGCATTCTGAGAAACTTCTTTGTGATGTGTGTATTTATCTCAGATATTTGAAACTTTGTTTTGATTGAGACCTTTTGAAACACTCTTTTTGTACAATCTGCAAGTGGATATTTGGAGTCCTTTGAGGCCTATTGTGGAAAAGGAAATATCTTCACATAAAAACTACACAGAAGCATTCTGAGAAACTACTTTGTGATATGTGCATTCATCTCACAGAGTTTAACCTTTCTTTTGATTGAGCAGTTTTGAAACAGTCTTTTTGTAGAATCTGCAAGTAGATTTTTGGAGCGCTTTGGGACCTATTCTGGAAAAGGAAATATCTTCACATAAAAGCTACACAGAAGCATTTGGAGAAACTTCTTTGTGATGTGTGCATTCAACTCACAGAGGTGAACTTATCTTTTCATTGCGATGTTTTGAAACTCTCTTTTTCTGGAATCTAGAAGTGGATATTTAGAGCCCTTTGGGGCCTATGTTGGAAAAGGAAATATCTTCAATAAAAACTCTACAGAAACATTCTGAGAAACTTCTTTGTGATGTGTACATTCATCTCACAGAGTTGAACCTTTCTTTTGAGCATTTTTAAAACACTCATTTTGTGGAATCTGCAAGTGGATATTTGGAATGCTTTGAGGCCTATGGTGGAAAAGGAAATATCTTCACATAAAAACTACACAGATGCGTTCTGAGAAACTTCTTTGCCTTGTGTGCGTTCATCTCACAGAGTTGAACCTGTCTTTTGATAGAGCAATTTGGAAACACTCTTTTTGTAGTATCTGCAAGTGGATATGTGGAGTGCTTTGAGGCCTAAAATGGTAAATGAAATGTCTTCACATAAAAACTACACAGAAGCATTCTGAGCAACTTCTTTGTGATGTGTGCATTCAACTCACAGAGTTCAACCTATGTTTTGATTGAGCAGTTTTGAATGTCCCTTTTTGTAGAATCTACAATTAGATATTTGGAGCCCTTTGTGGCCTATGGTGGAAAAGGAAATATCTTCACATAAAAGCTACACGGAAGCATTCTGAAAACCTTATTTGTGATGTGTGCATTCATCTCACAGTGTTGAAACTTTCTTTTCATTTAGCAGTTTAGAAGCACTCTTTTAGTAGAATCTGCAAGTGGATATTTGGAGCCCTTTGTGGCCTATTGCTGTAAAGGAAATATCTTCTCATAAAAACTACACAAAAGCATTCTGAGAAACTCCTTTTTGATGTGTGCATTCATCTCATGGAGTTGAACCTTTCTTTTCATTGAGGAGTTTTGAAATTCTTTGTGTAGAACCTGAAAGTGACTATTTGGAGGGCTTTGAGGCCTATGGTGGAAAAGGAAATATCTTCACATAAAAAATACACAGAAGTGTTCTCAGAAACTTCTTTGTGATGCTTGCATTCACCTCAAAGGGTTGAACCTATCTTATGACTGAGCAGTTTTGAAGCTCTCTTTTTGCGGAATCTGCAAGTGGATATTTGGAGTCCTTTGCAGCCTATCGTGGAAAAGAGGATATCTTCCCACAAAAACTACCCAGATGCATTCTGAGAAACTTCTTTGTGATGCGTGCATTTTTCTCACAGAATTGAACCCTTCTTCTAATAGAGCAGTTTTCAAACACTATTTTTGTAGTGTCTGCAAGTAGATATTTGGAGCACTTTGAGGCCTATTGTGGAAAAGGAGTTATGTTCACATAAAAACTACACAGAAGCCTTCTGAGAAACTTCTTTGTGATGTGGGCATTCAGGTCACAGAGTTGAAACTTTCTTTTGATTGAGCAGTTTGGAAACACTCTTTTTGTAGAATCTGTAAGTGAATATTTTGAGCGCTTTGAGGCCTATTGTGGAAATGGAAATACCTTCGCTTGAAAACTGCATAGAAGCATTCTGAGAAACTTCTTGTGATGTGTGCAGTCAACTCACAGAGTTGAACTTATCTTTTGGTTGAGCAGTTTTGAAACTCTCTTTTTGTAGAATCTACAATTGGATATTTGGAGTCTTTTGTGTCCTATGGCGGAAAAGGAAATATCTTCATATAAAATCTACACAGAAGCATTCTAAGAAACTTCTTTGTGATGTGTGCATTCATCTCACAGAGTTGAAAATGTCTTTTGTTTGAGCAATTTAGAAGCACTCTTTCAGTAGAATCTGCAAGTGGATATAAGGAGCCCTTTGCAGCCTGTTGTGGAAAAGGAAATATCTTCACATAAAAACTACGCAAAAGCATTCTGAGAAATTCATTTTTGATGTGCGCATTCATCTCACAGAGTTGAGCCCTTCTTTTGATTGAGCAGTTTTGAAACTCTCTTTTTGTAGACTCTGCAAGTGGCTATTTGGAGGGCTTTGAGGCCTATGGTGGAAAAGGACAAATCTTCACATAAAAACTACACATAAGTATTCTCAGAAACTTCTTTGTGATGTGTGCATTCAACTCACAGAGTTGAACCTGTCTTCTGATTGAGCAGTTTTCAACCACTCTTTTTGTAGGGCCTGCAATTAGATATTTGGAGTGCTTTTAGGCCTATTGTGGAAAAGGAGTTATCCTCACATAAAAACTACTCAGAAGCATTCTGAGAAACTTCTTTGTGATGTGTGCATTCATCTCACAGGGTTGAATCTTTCTTTTGATTGAGCAGTTTTGAAACACTGTTTTTGTAGAATGTGAAAGTGGATATTTTGAGTGCTTTGAAGCCTATTGTGGAGAAGGAAATATCTTCACATAAAAACTACACAGAACCATTCTGAGAAACTTCTTTGTGATATGTGCATTCATCTCACAGAGTTGAACCTTTCTTTTGGTTGAGCAGTTTGGAGACACTCTTTTTGTACAATCTACAAGTAGATATTTTGAGCACTTCAGGGCTTATTGTGGAAATGGAAATACCTTCATTAACAAACTGCACAGAAGCATTCTGAGAAACTTCTTTGTGATGTGGGCATTCAACTCACAGAATTGAACCCATCTGTTGATTGAGCAGTTTTGAAACTGTCTTTTTGTGGAATCTGCAAGTGGATATTTGGAGACATTTGCATCCTACGGTGGAAAAGGAAATATCGTCACTTAAAAACTACAAAGAAGCATTTTGAGAATCTTCTTTGTGATGCGTGCATTCATCTCACAGTGTCGAACCTTTCTTTTGATCGAGCAGTTTTGAATCTCTGTTTTTCCAAAATCTGCAAGTGGATATTTGGAGAGGTTTGAGGCCTATTGTTGAAAAGGAAATATCTTCACATAAAAACTACACAGAAGCATTTGCAGAAACTTTTTGTGATGTGTGCATTCATCTCACAGACTTGAACCTATCTTTTGATGGAGCAATTTTGAACCTCTCTTTTTGTAGAATCGGCAAGTAGATATTTGGAGCGCCCTGAGGATTTTGGTGGAAAAGGAAATACCTTCACATAAAATCTACACGGAATCATTCTGAGAAACTTCTATGTGATATTCCATTCAACTCACAAAGTTGAACCTATCTTTTGATGGAGCAATTTTGAACCTCTCTTTTTGTAGAATTGGCAAGTGGATATGTGGAGCCCTTTGTGGCCTATTTTGGAAAAGGAAATATCTTCACATCAAAACTACACGGAAGCATTCAAAGAAACTTCTTTGTGATGTGTGCATTCATCTCACAGAGTTGAATCTTTCTTTTGATAGAGGAGTTTTGAAACACTATCTTGTAGAATCTGCAAGTGGACCTTTGGAGTGTTTTGAGGGCTATTGTGGAAAAGTAAATATCTTCACATAAAACTACACAGAACATTATGACAAACTTCTTTGTGATCTGTGCATTCATATCACAGATTTGAACCTTTCCTTTAATTGAGCAGTTTTGAAAAACTCTTTTTGTAGAATCTGCAATTGGATATGTGGAGAGCTTTGAGGCCTATGGTTGAAAAGGAAATATCTGCCCATAAAAATTACATGGAAGCATTATGGGAAACTTCACTGTGATGCATGCATTCATGTCACAGAGATGAAACTTTCTTTTCATTGAGCAGTTTTGAAACAATCTTTTTGTAGAATGTGGAAGTGGATATTTGGAGTTCTTTGGGGCCTATTGTGGAAAATGAAATATCTTCACTCAAAAATTGGACAGAAGCATTCCCAGAAACTTCTTTGTGATGTGTGCATTCAACTCGGAGAGTTGAATCTTTCTTTTGATTGAGCAATTTTGAAACACTCTTTTTGTGGAATCTGCAAGTGGATATTTGGAGAGCTTTTTGGCCGCTAGTGGAAAAGGAAACATCTTCAAATAAAAACTATACAGCAGCATTCTGAGAAACTTCTTTGTAATGTGTGCATTCATCTCAGAGAGGTGAACCTTTCTTTTGATTAAGCAGTTTTGAAAAACTCTTTTTTCAAAAGAATCTGTAAGTGGATATTTGGAGTGATTTGGGGCCGATGTTGGAAAAGGGAGTATCTTCAAATAAAAACTAGACAGAAGCATTCTGAGAAACTTCTTTGGATGAGTGCATTCATTTGACAGAATTGAAACTTTCTTTTCATTCACCAGTTTTCAAACACTCTTTTTGTAGAATCTGCAAGAGGATATTTGGAGTGCTTTGAGGCCAATGGTGGAGAAGGAAGTATCTTCGCATAAGAACCACACAGAAGCATTCTGAGAAACTTTTTTGTGATGTGCGCATTCATCTCACAGAATTCAACATTACTTTTAGTTGAGCAGCTTTGACACACTCTTTTAGTAGAATCTCCAAGAGGATATTTGGAGCGCTTTGAGGCCTAAGGGGAAAAGTAAATATCTTCACATCAAAACTACACAAAAGCATTCTAAGAAACTGCTTCATGATGTGTCCATTTATCCCACAGAGTTGTACCTTTTTCTTTGGATTGCACAATTTGGAATCTGTGTTTTTGTGGTGTCTGCAAATCGATATTTGGAGGGGTTTGAGGCCCACAGTGGAAAAAGTAATATCTTCATATAAAAACTAGACAGAAACATTTTGAGAAACTACTTTGTGATGTGTGTATTCAACTCACAGAGTTGAACATTTCTTTTAATGGAGCAGTTTTGAAACACTCTTTTTTTTAGAATCTGCAAGTGGATATTTTGATTGCTTTGTAGCCTCTGGGGTAAAAGCAAATTTCTTCATATAAAAACTAGATAGTAGGATTCTGTGAAACTTCTTTGTGATGTGTGCATTCATCTCACCAAGTTGAACCTTTCTTTTGATTGAGCAGTTTTGAAACACTCTTTTTGTAGAATATGCAAGTGGATATGTGAAGCGATTTGAAGTCTATGGTGGAAAAGGAAATATCTTCACATAAAAACTAGACAGAAGCATTCTCAGAAACTTCTTTGTGATGTGTGCATTCAACTCACAGAGTTGAACCTATCTGTAGATTGAGCAGTTTAGAATCTCTCTTTTTGGAGAATCTGCATGTGGATATTTGGAGCCCTTCACGCATTATGGTAGAAAAGGAAATATGTTCAAATAAAAACTATGCGGAAGCATTCAGAGAAACTTCTTTGGATGAGTGCATTCTTCAAACAGAGTTGCAACTTTCTTTGGATTTTGCAGTTTTGAAACATTCTTTTCATAGAATCTGGAAGTGGATATTTGGAGGGCTTTGATTGCTATCTTGGAGATGGAGATATCTTCACATAAAAACTACACAGAAGCATTCTTAGAAACTTCTTTGAGTGGTATGCATTCAACTCACAGAGTTGAACCTGTCTTTTGATTGAGCCGTTATGAATCTCTCTTTTTGCAGAATCTGCAAGTGGGTATTAGGAGTGCTTTGAGGCCTACTTGGGAAATCAAATATCTTCACATAAAAACTACAGACAGGCATTCTGAGAAACTTCTTTGTGATGTGTGCATTCAACTCACAGAGTCGAACCTGTCTTTTCATTAAGCAGTTTTAAATCTCTCTTTTTGCAGGATCTGAGAGTGGATATTTGTAGACATTTGAGGCCTATTGTGGAAAAGCAAATATCATCACATAAAAACTACACAAAAGCATTCTGAGAAATTTCTTTGTGATGTGTGCGTTCAACTCACTGAGTTGAACCTATCTTTTGATTGAGAGAAGCATTCTGAGAAACTCCCTTTGACGTGTGCATTCATCTCACAGGGTTGAACCTATCTTATGATTGAGCAGTTTTGAAACACTCTTTTTGTAGAATCTGCCAGTGGATATTTGGAGCGCTTTGAGTCCTACCGTGGAAAAGCAAATATCTTCACCTAAAATTCTGAGAGTAAATTCTGAGAAACTTCTTTGTGATGTGTGCATTCATTTCACAGAGTTGAACATTTCTTTTGATTAAGCTGTATTGAAACACTGTTTTTGTATGATCTGCAAGTGTATCTTTGGAGCTATTTGAGGCCTACAGTAGAAAAGGAAATATCTTCACATAAAAACTACACAGAAGTATTCTGAGAAACTTATTTGTGATGTGCACATTCAACTCACAGAGTTGAACCTATCTTTTGAATGAGCAGTTTAGCATCTCTCTTTTTGTAGAATCTGCAAGTGGGTATTTGGAGCCCTTTGCGCCCTATGGTGGAAAAGTAAATATCTTCAAATAAAAACTACACAGAAGTGTTCAGAGAAACTTCTTTGTGATGAGTGCATTCACCACACAGAGTGGAACCTTTCTTTGGATTGAGCAGTTTTGAAACAGTCTTTTCGTAGAATCTGGAAGTGGCTATTTGGAGGGCTTTGAGGACTATTTTGGAGAAAAAGATATCTTCACATAAAAACTACAGTGAAGCATTTGAGAAACTTCTTTGTGAGGTGTGCATTCAACTCACAGAGTTGAAACTATCTTTTGATTGAGCTGTTTTGAATCTCTTTTTGCAGAATCTGCAAGTGGATATTAGGAGTGCTTTGAGGCCTACTGTGGAAAATCAAATAGCTTCACATAAAAACTACACAGAAGCATTCTGAGAAACTTCTTTGTGATGTGTGCATTTATTTCACAGTGTTGAACCTTTCTTTTCATTGAGCAGTTTTGAAACATTCTTTTTGTACAATCTGCTAGTGGATATTTGGAGCAATTTGAGGCCTATCGTGGAAAAGGAAATATCTTCACATAAAAACTACACAGAAGCATTCTCACAGAATTCTTTGCAGTGAGTGAATTCATCACACAAAGTGCAACCTTTCTTTCGATTGAGCAGTTCTGAAACACTCTTTTTGTAGAACTGGAAGTGGATATTTGGAGGGCTTTGGGGCTTATTTTGGAAAAGGAAATATCTTCCCATAAAAACTATACAGAAGCATTTTGAGAAACTTCTTTGTTATGTGTGCATTCAACCCACAGAGTGGAAACTATCTTTTGATTGAGCAGTTTTGAATCTCCATTTTTGCAGAATCTGCAAGTGGATATTTGGAGCACTTTGAGACATACAATGGAAAAGCAAATATCTTCACATAAAAACTACACAGAAGCATTCTGAGAAACTTCTTTGCCACGTGTGCATTCAACTTACACAAGGATGAACCTATCTTTTGATTGACCAGTTTTGAATCTCTCTTTTTGAAGAATCTGTAAGTGGATATTTGGAGAGCTTTTAGGCCTATTGTGGAAAAGGAAATATCTCCACATAAAAACTACATATAGAAATTCCTAGAAACTTCTTTGTGATGTGTGCATTCAACTCACAGAGTTGAACCTATCTTTTGATTGAGCAGTTTTGAATCTCTCTTTTTGTAGTTACTGCCATTGGATATTTGGGGCCCTTTGTAGCCTATGGTGGAAAAAGAAATATATTCAAATAAAAACTACACAGAAGCATTATGAGAAACTTATTTGTGATGTGTGCATTTATCTCACAGGGTTGAACCTATGTTATGATTCAGCAGTTCTCAAACACTCTTCTTGTAGAATATGCAAGTGGATATTTGGTGCGCTTTGAGGCCTCTTGTGGAAAAGCAAATGTCTTCACATAAAAACTACACAGAAGCATTCAGAGAAATTTCTTTGTGATAGGTGCATTTATCACACAGAGTTGAACCTTTCTTTTCAATGAGCTGTTTCGAGATGAATGCACACATCACAAGGAAGTTTCTCAGATTGCTTCTGTCTAGATTCTATATGAAGATATTTCCTTTTCTGCCTTAGGCCGCAAAGCGCTCCAAATGTCCACTTGCAGATTCTACAAAAAGAGTGTTTCCAAGCTGCTCAGTGAAAAGAAAGGTTCAACTCTGGGAGATGAACACACATGTCACAAAGAAGTTTCTCGGAATTATTCTGTCTAGTTTATATTGGAAAATACTACCTTTTCCACCATAGGCCTCAAAGTGTTCCAAGTGTCCACTTGCAGATTCTACAAAAAGAGAGTTTCAAAACTGCTCAATCAAAAGATCAGTCCAGCTCTCTGAGTTGAATGCACACATCACAAAGAAGTTTCTCAGAATTTCTCTGTGTAGTTTTTATGTGGAGACATTTCCTTTTCCACAATAGGCCTAAAAGCTCTGCAAATACCCACTTGCAGATTCTGCAAGAAGAGAGATTCAAAACTGGTCAATCAAAAGATAGGTTCGACCTTGTGAGTTGAATACACACATGACAAAGAAGTTTCTCAGAATGTTTCTGTGTAGTTTTTAGGTGAAGATATTTGCTTTTCCATGGTAAGCCTCAAAACACTCCAAATATCCGCTTGCAGATTCTGCAAAAACAGAGATTTAAAAGTGCCCCATCAAAAGATAGTTTCCACCCTGTGAGTTGAATAGACACATAACAAAGAAATGTCTCATAATGCTTCTGTGTAGTTTTTATGTGAAGATAGTTCCTTTTCCAAAATAAGCCTCAAAGCCCTCCAAATATCCACTTCCAGATTCGACAAAAAGAGTATTTCAGAACTGATCAATCAAAAGAAAGGTTCCACTCTGTGTGATGAATTCACTCATAACAAAGAAGTTTGAGAGAATGCTTCTTTGTAGTTTTTATGTGAAGATATTTCCTTTTCCACAATAGGCCTCAAATCGCTCCATGTATCCACTAGCAGATACTACAAAAAGAGTGTTTCAAAGCTGCTCAATCAAAAGAAAGGTTCAACACTGTGAGATGAATGTACACATCACAAAGAAGTTTCTCAGAATGCTTCTGTGTACTTTTTATGTGAAGATATTTTCTTTTCCACCATAGGCTTTAAATCGCTCCAAATTTCCAACTGCACATTCTATAAAAAGAGAGTTTCAAAACTCCTCAATCAAAACAAATGTTTAACTCTGTGAGATGAATGTACAGATCACAAAGAAGTTTCTCAGATTGCTGCTGTCTAGAATTTATGAGAAGATATTTCCTTTTCTAACATAGGCCACAAAGCGCTACAAATGTCCACATGCAGATCCTACAAAAAGAGTGTTTCAAAACTGCTCAATCAAAAGAAAGGTTCAACTCTGTGAGATGAAAGCCCACATCACAAAAAGTTTATCAGAATTATTCTGTCTGGTTTATATGTGAACATATTTCTTTTTCCACCATAGGCCTCAAAGTGCTCCAAATGTCCACTTGCAGATTCTACCAAAACAGAGTTTCAAAACTGGTTAATCAAAAGAATGGTTTAACTGTGAGATGAAAGCACTCATCACAAAGAAGTTTCTCAGATTACTTCTGTCTAGATTTTATGTGAAGATATTTCCTTTTCTACCATCGGCCACAAAGCGCTCCAAATGTCCACTTGCAGATTCTACAAAAAGAGACTTTCAGAACTGCTCAATCAAAAGAAATGTTTAACTCTGTGAGATGAATGCACATGTCATGAAGAAGTTTATCAGATTGCTTCTGTCTAGATTTTATGTGAAGATATTTCCTTTTCGAACTTAGGCCGCAAA
Source organism: Pan paniscus (assembly GCF_029289425.2). Taxonomy (NCBI): domain Eukaryota; kingdom Metazoa; phylum Chordata; class Mammalia; order Primates; family Hominidae; genus Pan; species Pan paniscus. The sequence continues at coordinate 18,727,266 of NC_073273.2, read as the reverse complement.
TGGCTCCAAATATCCTCTTGCAGATTCTACAAAAAGAGTGTTTCCAAATTTCTCAATCAAAAGAAAGGTTCAACTCTGTGAGGTGAACACGCACATCACAAAGAAGTTTCTCAGAATTCTTCTCTCTAGCTTTTATGTGAAGATACTTCCTTTTCCACCATAGGCCTCATAGCGCTCCGAATGTCCACTTGCAGATTCTACAAAAAGAGAGTTTCAAAACTGACCAATCAGAAGAAAGATTTGACTCTGTGAGTTTAATGCACACATCAAAGAAGTTTCTCAGATTGCTTCTGTCTAGATTTTATGTGAAGATTTTTCCTCTCTATCATAGGCCGCAAAGCAATCCAAATCTCCACTTGCAGATTCTACAAATGGTTATTTCCAAACTAGTCATTCAAGAGAAAGGTTCAACTCTGAGAGATGAACTCACACATCACAGAGAAGTTTCTCAGAATTATTTTGTCTAATGTTTATGGGAAGATATTACCTTTTCCAACTTAGGTCTCTAAGCAGCCAAATGTCCACTGGCAGATTCTACAAAAAGTTTCAAAACTGCTCAATCAAGGAAAAGTTTAACTCTGTGAGATGAATGCACACATCACAAGGAAGTTTCTCAGATTGCTTCTGTCTAGATTTTATATGAAGATACTTCCTTTTCTACCATGGGCCACAAAGCACTCCAAATCTCCACTTGCAGTTTCTACAAAAGGAATGTTTCCAAACTGCTCAATCAAAAGAAAGGTCCAACTCTGTGAGATGAACGTACACATCACAAAGAAGTTTCTCAGAATTCTTCTGACTAGTTTTTATGTGAAGACATTTCCTTTTCCACCATAGGCCTCAAAGTGATACTAATGTCCACTTTCAGATTCTACAAAAAGAGAGTTTCAAAACTGCCAATCAAAAGAAAGTTTTAACTCTGTGAGATGAATGCACACATCACAGAGAAGTTTCTCAGATTGCTTATGTCTAGATATTATGTGAAGACATTTCCTTTTCTGCCATAGGCTTCAAAGCTCTCCAAATGTCCACTTGCAGATTCTACAAAAAGAGTGTTTCCAAACTGCTGAATCAAAAGAAATGTTCAGCTCTGTGAGATGAACGCACGCATCACAGAGAAGGTTCTCATAATTCTTCTGTGTAGTTTTTATGTGAAGATATTTCCTTTTCTATGATAGGCCTGAAAGCACTCCAAATGTCCACTTGCAGCTTCTACAAAAAGAGTGTTTCAAAGTACTCAATCAAAAGAAAAGTTTAACTCTGTGATATGAATGTATACATCACAAAGAAGTTTCTCAGATTGCTTCTGTCTAGATTTTATGTGAATATAGTTCCTTTTCTACCATAGACCGCAAAGCGCTCCAAATCTCCACTTGCAGATTCTACAAAAAGAGTATTTCCAAACTTCTCAATCAAAAGATATTTTCAACTCTGTGAGATGTACCCACACATCACAGAGAATTTACTCAGAATTCTTCTGTCTAGGTTTTATGTGAAGATGTGTGCTTTTCTGCCACAGGCCTCAAAGTGTTCCAAATGTCCACTTGCAGATACTACAAAAAGAGAGTTTCAAAACTGCTCAATCAAAAGAAATGTTTAACTCAGTGAGATGAATGCACTCATTATAAAGAAGTTTCTCAGATTTCTTCTGTCTGGATTTTATTTGAAGATATATCATTTTCCACCATAGGCCACACAGCGCTCGAAAAGTCCACTTGCAGATTCTACAAAAAGAGTATGTCAATACTCGTCCATCAAAAGAAAGGTTCAACTCTGGGAGATGAACGCACACCTCACAGAGAAGTTTCTCAAAATGCTTCTATCTATTTTTATGTGAAGATATTTCCTTTTCCACCACAGGCATCAAAGCGCTCCAAATGTCCACTTGCAGATACTACAACAAGAGAGTTTCCAAACTGCTCAATCAAAAGAAAAGGTTAACTCTGTGAGATGAATGCACCCTTCACAAATAAGTTTCCCAGATTGCTATTGTCTAGATTTTATGTGAAGATGTTACCTTTTCTACCATAGGCCACAAAGCGCTCTAAATGTCCACTTGCAGATTCTACAGATAGTTTCTAAACTGCCCTGTCAAAGGAAAGGTTTATCTCTGTGAGATAAATACATCACAAAGAAGCTTCTCAGATTATTTCTGTCTAGATAGCACGTGAAGATATTTCCTTCTGTACCATAAGCTGCAAAGCTCTCCAAACTTCCACTTGCAGATTCTACAAAAAGAATGTTTCCAAACTGCTCAATCAAAAGAAAAATTCAACTTTGTGAGATGAACGCACACATCACAAAGGAGTTTCTCAGAATTCTTCAGTCTAGATTTTCTAAGAAGATATTTCCTTTTCCAACATAGGCCTCAAAGCACTCCAAATGTCTACTTGCAGATTCTACAGAAAGAGAGTTTCAAAACTGCTCAACCAAAACAAATGTTTAACTCTGTGAGATGAATGCACACATCACAAAGAAGTTTCTCAGATTGCTTCTTTCTAGATATTATGTGAAGATATTTCCTTTTCTACCATAGGCTGCAAAGAGCTCCAAATGTCCACTTGCAGATTCTACAAAAACGATTTTTCCAAACTGCTCAATCAAAAGAAAGATTCAACTCTGTGAGATGAACGCTCACATTACAAAGTAGTTTCTCAGAATTCTTCTGTCTAGTTTTTATGTGAAGATATTTCCTTTTCCACCATAAGCCTCAAAGTGCTCCAAATTTCCACTTGCAGATTCTACGAAAAGATAGTTTTGAAACTGCTCAATCAAAAGAACCATTTAACTCCGTAGGGTGAATGCACACATCAGAAAGAAGTTTCTCAGATTGCTTCTGTCTAGATTTTATGTGAAGGTATTTCCTTTTCTACCATAGGCCTCAAAGTGCTCCAAATGTCCACTTGCAGATTCTACATAAACAGTGTTTCCAAACTGTTCAATCAAAAGAAAGGCTCAACTCTGTGAGATGAACACACACATCACAAAGAAGTTTGTCAGAATTCTTCTGTGTAATTTTTATGTGAGGATATTTCCTTTTCCACCATAGCGCTCCAAATGTCCACTTGCAGATTCTACAAAAAGAGTTTCAAAACTGCTCTACAAAAAGGAAGCTTTAACTCTGTGTGATGAATGCATACAACACAAAGAAGTTTCTCAGATTGCTTCTGTCTGGATTTTATGTGAAGATATTTCCTTTTCTAACAGGCCGCAAAGTGCTCCAAATGTCCACTTGCAGATTCTATAAAGAGAGATTTTCAAAACTGCTCAATCAAAGGAAAGGTTTAACTCTGTCATGTGAATGCACACATCACAAAGAAGTTTCTCAGATTGCTTCTGTCTAGATTTTATGTAAAGATATTTACTTTTCAACAATATGCTGCAAAGCAATCTAAATGTCCACTTGCAGATTCTACAAAAAGAGAGTTTCCAAACTGCTCAATCAAAAGAAAGGTTCAAATCCATGAGATGAATGCACACATCACAAAGAAGTTTCCCAGAATTCTTCTGTCTAGTATTTATGTGAAGATATTTCCTTTTCCACCATAGGCCTCAAAGCACTCCAAATGCCCACTTGCAGATTCTACAAAAAGAAAGTTTCAGAACTGCTCAATCAAAAGAAAGGTTTAACTCTGTGAGATAAATGCACACATCAGAAACAAGTTTCTCAGATTGTTTCTGTCTAGATTTTGTGTGAAGATATTTCCTTTTCTACCATAGGCTGCAAAGCACTTGAAATGACCAATTGCCAGATCCTACAAAAAGAGTGTTTCCAAACAGCTCAATCAAAAGAAAGGTTCAACTCCATGAGATGAATGCAAACATCACAAAGGAATTTCTCAGAATTATTCTGTCTAGTTTATATGTGAAGATATTTCCTTTACCACCATAGGCCTCAAAGCGCTCCAAACGTCCAATTGTAGAATCTACAAAAAGAGAATTTCAAAACTGCTCAATCAAAAGAAAGGTTTATCTCTATGAGATGAATGCATACATCTCAAAGAAGTTTCTCAGATTGCTTTTGTCAAGATTTTATGTGAAGATATTTCCTTTTCTACTGCAGGGCACAAAGCTCTCCAAATGTCCACTTGCAGATTCTACGAAAAGAGAGTTTCAAAAATGCTCAATCAAAAGAAACATTTAATGCTGTGGGATGAATGCACACATCACAAAGAAGTTTCTCAGATTGCTTCTGTTGAGATTTTATGTGAAGGTGTTTCCTTTTCTACCATCAGCCACAAAGCGCTCAAAATATTCACTTGCAGATTCTACAAAAAGAGGTTTTCCAAACTGCTCAGTCAAAGGAAGGTTCAACTCTGTGAGATGAACTCACACATCATGAAGAAGTTTCTCATAATTCTTCTGTCTAATTTTTATGTGAAGATATATCATTTTCTACCATAGTCCTCAACGCGCTCGAAATGTCCACTTGCAGATTCTAAAAAAAAAATATTTCAATACTGGTCCATCAAAAGAAAGGTTGAACTCTGGGAGATGAATGCACACATCACAAAGAAGTTTCTCAGATGTCTTTAGTCTAGTTTATATGTGAAGATATTTCCTTTTCCAACACAGGGCTCAAAGTGCTCCAAATGTCCACATGCAGATTCTGCAAAAAGAGAGTTTAAAAAACTACTCAATCAAAAGAAAAGTATAACTCTGTGAGATGAATGTACACATCACCAAGAAGTTTCTCAGATATCTTCTGTCTAGATTTCATGTGAAGATATTTCCTTTTTTACCATAGGCTGCAAAGCACTCAAAATGTCCACTTGCAGATTTCACAAAAAGAGCGTTTCCAAACTGCACAATCACAAGAAAGGTTCAACTCTGGGAGATGTATGCACACATCCAGATAAGTTTCTCAGAATGTTTCTGTCTAGTTTTTATATAAAGGAATTCCCTTTTCTACCATAGGCCACAAAGTGCTCCAAATGTCCACTTGCACGTTCTACAAAAAGAGTGTTTCCAAACTCCTCAATCAAAAGAAAGTTTCAATTCTGGGAGATGAATGCACACATCACAATGAAGTTTCTCAGATTTCCTCTGTCTAGATTTTATGTTAAGATATTTCCTTTTCTATGATAGGCCACAAAAAGCTTCAAATGTCCACCTGCAGATTCTACAAAAAGAGTGTTTCCAAACTGCTCAATCAAAAGAAATGCTCAACTCTGTGAGATGAACACACACATCGCAAAGTGGTTTCTCAGAATACTTCTGTCTAGTTTTTATGTGAAGGATTTCCTTTTCCACCATAGGCCTCAAAGAGCTCCAAATGTCCACTTGCAGATTAAACAAAAAGAGTATTTCAAAACTAGTACATCAAAAGAAATTTTCAACTCTGTGAGATGAATGCACACATCACAAAGAAGTTTCTCTGATTGCTTCTGTCTGTATTTTATGTGAAGATATCTCCTTTTTTACCACAGGCTGCAGAGTGCTCCAAATCCCAATTTGCAGATTCTACAAAAAAAAGTGTTTCCTAACTGCTCAATCAAAAGAAAGGTTCAACTATTTGAGATGCACGCACACATCACAAGTAAGTTTTGCAGAATTCTTCTGTCAAGTTTTAATCTGAAGATATTTCTTCTTCCACCATAGGCCTCAAAGCGCTTCAAATATCCACTTGCAGATTCTACAAAAAGAGCCTTTCAAAACTACACAATCAAAGGAAAGTTTTAACTCTGTGAGATGAATGCACACATCAAAAAGAAATTTTTCATATTGCTTTGGTCTAGATTTCATGTGAAGTTATTTCCTTTCCACTCTAGGGGTCAAAGCCTTCCGAAAGTCCACTCGCAAATTCTGCAAAAAGAGAATGTCAAAAGTGCCCAATCCAAAGAAAGGGTTAACTCTGGGAGATGAATTCACACATCCCACAGAAGTTTCTCAGATTGCTTCTGTCTAGATTTTATGTGAAGATATTTCCTTTCTACCATAGGCCGCATAACGCTCCAAATGTCCACTTGCAGATTCTACAAAAAGACTGTTTCCAAACTGCTCAACCAAAAGAAAAGTTCAGCTGTTTGAGATGAATGCACACGTCACAAAAAAGTTCCTCAGAATTCTTCTGTCTTTTTTGTGTGTGTGAAGATATTTTCTTTTCCACCATAAGCCTCAAGGCACTCGAAATGTCCACTTGCAGGTTCTACAAAACGCATATTTCAAAACTGGTCCTTCAAAAGAAAGGTTCAACTCTGTGAGATGAATGCACACATCACAAAGAAGTTTATCAGAATGCTTCTGTCTAGATTTTATGTGAAGATATTTCCTTCTCTACCATAGGCTGCAAAGCACTCCAAATGCCCACTTGCAGATTCTATGAAAAGAGTGTTTCCAAACTGCTCACACAAAAGAAACGTTAAACTCTGTGAGATGAATGCACACATCTCAAAGATGTTTCCCAGAATTATTCTGTCTAGTATTTATCCGAAGAGATTTCCTTTTCCACCATAGGCTTCAATTCGCTCCAATTGTCCACTTACGGATTCTTCAAAAAGAGAGTTTCAAAACTACTCAATCAAAACAAAGGTTTAAATTTGTGAGATCACTGCACACATCACAAAGAAGTTTATCAGAATGCTTCTGTCTAGATTTTATGTGAAGATATTTCCTTTTCTAACATAGACCGCAAAGCGCTCCAAATGTCCACTTGCAGATTCTCCAAAAAGAGTGTTTCCAAACTGCTCAATCAAAAGAAAGGTTCATCTCTCTGGGATGAACGCACACATTACAAATAAATTTCTCAGAAAGCTTCCATCTAGTTTTTACATGCAGATATTTCCTTTTCCACCATAGGCATCAAAGCTCCGCGAATGTCCACTTGCAGATTCTGAAAAAGAGAGCTCAAAAACTGCTGAGCCAAAAGAAAAGTTCAACTCTGTGAGAAGAATGCACACATCACAAAGAAGTTTCTCAGATTACTTCTGTCTAGATTTTATGTGAAGATGTTTCCTTTTATATCATAGACTGTATAGCGCTCTAAATATTCATTTGCAGATTCTACACAAAGAGTGTTTCCAAACTGCTCAATCAAAAGAAAACTTCAACTCTGTGAAATGAACCCACTCATCACTAAGAAGTTTCTCAGAATTCTTCTGTCTAGTTTTTATGTGAAGATATTTCCTTTTCCACCGTAGGCCTCAAGATGCTCAAAATGTCCACTTGCAGATTCTACAAAGAGTGTATTTCAAAACTCTTCCTTCAAAAGAAAAGTTCAACTGTGGGAGATGAATGTACACATCACAAAGAAGTTTCTCAGATTGCTTCTGTGTAGGTTTTATGTTAAGATATTTCCTTTTCTACCATAGGCCACCAAGCGCTCCAAATATCCACTTGCAGATTCTACAAAAAGAGTGTTTCCAAACTGCTCAATCAAAAGAATGACTGAACTCTATGAGATGAATGCACACATCACAAAGAAGTTTCTCAGAATTCTTCTGTCTAGTTTTTATGTGAAGATATTTCCTTTTCCACCATAGGCCTGAAAGAGCTCCAAATATCCACTTGCAGATTCAACAAAAAGAGTATTTCAAAACTGGTCCATCAAAAGAAAGTTTCAAATCTGTGAGATGAATGCACACATCACAAAGAAGTTTCTCAGGTTGCTTCTATCTAGAATTTATGTGAAGATATTTCCTTTTCTACCATAGTCTGCAAAGTGCTCCAAATCTCCATTTGAAGATTATACAAGAAGAGTGTTTCCAAACTGCTCAATCAAAAGAAAAGTTCAACTCTGTGAGATGAACACACGCATCACAAATAAGTTTCTCAGAATTCTTCTGTCTGGTTTTAATCTGAAGATATTTCCTCTTCCACCACAGGCCTCAAAGTGCTCCAAGTGTCCACTTTCAGATTCTACAGAAAGAGAGTTTTAAAACTGCACCATCAAAGGAAAGGTTTAACTCTCTGAGATGAATGCAGACAACAAAAAGAAGTTTCTCAGATTGCTTCTGTCTAGATTTCATGTGAAGATATTTCCTTTTCTACCATAGGCTGCAAAGCGCTCCAAATGTCCACTTGCAGATTCTACAAAAAGAGTTTTTCCAAACTGCTCAATCAAAAGAAAAAGTTAACTCTGTGAGATGAACGCACACATGACAAAGAAGATTCTCAGAATTCTTCTGTCTAGTTTCTACGTGAAGGTATTTCCTTTTCCACCTTAGGCCTCAAAGCTCTCCAAATGTCCACTTGCAGATTCTAGAAAAAGAGAGGTTCAAAACTGCTCAATCAAAAGAAAGTTTCAACTCTGTAAAATGAACCCACTCTTCACTAAGAAGTTTCTCAGAATTCTTATATCTAGTTTTTATGTGAAGATATTTCCTTTTCCACCATAGGCATCAAAGCACTCCAAATGTCCACTTGCAGATTCTACAAAAAGAGAGTTTCAAAACTGCTCAATCAAAAGAAAGGTTTAACTCTGTGAGATGAATGCACACATCACAAAGAAGTTTCTCAGATTGCTTCCATGTAGATTTTATGTTAAGACATTTCCTTTTCTACCACAGGCCACCAAGCGCTCCAAATATCCACTTGCAGATTCTACAAAAAGAGTGCTTCGAAACTCCTCAATCAAAGAAAAGACTGAACTCTGTGAGATGAATGCATGCATCACAAAGAAGGTTCTCAGAATTCTTCTGTCTAGTTTTTATGTGAAGATATTTCCTTTTCCACCTTAGGCATTTAAGAGCTCCAAATGTCCACTTGCAGATTCAACAAAAAGAGTATTTCAAAACTGGCCCATCAAAAGAAAGTTTCATCTCTGTCAGGTGAATGCATACATCACAAAGAAGTTTCTCAGATTGCTTCTATCTAGATTTTATGTGAAGATATCTCCTTTTCTACCATAGGTCACAAAGCGCTCCAAATCTCCATTTGCAGATTATACAAAAAGAGTGTTTCCAAACTGCTCTATCAAAAGAAAGGTTCAACTCTGTGAGATGAACGCATGCATCACAAATCAGTTTCTCAGAATTCTTCTGTCTGGTTTTAATCTGAAGATAGATCCTCTTTCACCATAGGCCTCAAAGTGCTCCAAATGTCCACTTTCAGATTCTACCTGGCATGGGTGTGCAGAGTCCCCTTCCTCCAGGGACTTTCCCAGGGAAAAATGCCCTTCAACTTTGTGCTGTGTGTGAAGGGTCCTTGGCGCCGCGATTCTCTCTTGTGAGTGCTGTGCTTGGCTCCCCATCCCTATCAACTGCTCCCAGGGCTCTGACAGCAATCTGCCCTCCTATCTGCAGGAACCTGGCCTCAGCTCCCACCCTGTCCCCCATCCCCTGCCTCCTGGCTGACCACATGTGCCTCCCTCCTGGCTCCTCCCCCGACCCATCCCGCACAAACCCCCAAGCCTGATGCCCAACGCTTGCTGCCAGCCATCCCAAATGGGCTGCTGCAAGGATATGGCTCTGGCCCAGAAGCCGGAGATGCCCTGTGGCCTGAGGCATTCATGGAGCCCAGCTCCAAGTGAAGACCTCCAGTGAGCTCATTGACGGCCTGGGCGTGCTGCCTCCAGGGGCAGGCTGTGACCACTGGTCCTCCTTCTGCCACTTCACATCGGTCTCCTCCTCAACCACCACCTCCACCTCAGCCATTAGGTCTTCCACCATAAGCACCTTCTCGTTTTCCAAGGCCGCCTCCTTAATCTGTACCCCGGCCGTCCTCTCCAGCAGAGCCTCCAGCCTGAACATGGTGCCCTCCTGGGTGCTCCGACAGACCCCGGCCTGCGCAGCCCAGCGCATCCCCAGCACCCCTAGGCTCTGGGGGCTGCTCCACAGGAGGGCTGCTCCAGAAGAGGCCTGCTCCCTGAAAGTCCCGTGGGCCTCACCCTGCTGAGAACCTAGTACCACACCTACATGGACCCAGGTTTCCTGAAGGGCCCCGCTGGGCCCGCAGATAGCCACTCTCGCCATGGGGCTCAGGTCCCCACCAGGGTCAACTGCGCACAGGAGTTCAGGATCCAGAGGCCCAGGTCCTGGGCTTTCAGAGCCCCGCCAGCAGGCACTGCAGACATTGCTGCACGTGCGGGAGCCTCTGGGTCGGCAAGGCAGTGCACAACAGCAGACACGCAGGCTGTCGGTAGCCATCCCTGGTGGCTGGCCTCCAGTGTGCCCGGGACATAGGACGCAAAGCCTTTTAGAATGCTCCTGGGAGTAAAGCATTCTCAAGGAGGAAGCATAGTACTCGGAGCCTGTATTTGCCTAGACCTGCAAGAGTTCTTGCCAGGGTTCCGACCTCTGGAGCAGACGAATTCCACCTCAGCACAACCAGGCGACTTTCCTCCCAAGAGCTGGCCCTGACCCACTTACCCCAGGCCACCCCCGCCACCCTCACCTCAGCAGCTAGAGAGAGTTCTCCTCTGGATCTGCAATAGTCTGTACCACCTACCTGGCCAGCCTAATGCAGTGAGATGTTTTCATGTGTTCCCTGTGGGTCAATAGCTTGCCATACTCAGGATATCAGTTAGGGCACTGGGCTTCCATGCCCACAATGCCAAAGGCCATGCAGCCCACTTGTGCCTGCACCTAGCGCTACCTGGCACAAGCTGCGAGGGCTTCTCAGAGGAGGCTTCCCCGGGGGGGCTGGTGATGCCGGTCAGCCTGGGGAGGTGCCACCCAGGGAGACGCCCACCACCGTCGCACTGATTGGTCTTGCCGGGAAGTGGGCAGTAGTGGCGGGGCTCCCAGCGCCCTTTGCGTGCAGTTCGTTAGGGGGCTCCTGGAAGCCCGGGGCATGCGCCCTGAGGGCCTACCCGCCCACAGGCTCCAGTAAGCACAGCAGCAGGGTGCCTGTGGTGTGGGTCCGGTGGCACAGGCTGTGGTCTGTGAGAGTCCCAAAGAGAGCACCATTTTCAGGATAGAGTCTCTGCAGGAGGAGGCATCCGGGGCTCAGAGCAAGGCGGCGGCCTTCGGGGAGGAGGTGGTGCTAGTGCTGGATGACATAATGGTGGAGGTGGAGGTGGAGGTGGAGGTGGAGGTGGAGGTGGAGGTGGAGGTGGAGGTGGTGGCCCAGGAGGAGGCCCTCGTGGAGCGGTAGGAGGAGGCCCAGCGGGCACAGCCTGGCCCTGGGCCCATGACCCCAGAGTCTGCACTGGAGGAGCTGCTGGCCATTCAGGTGGAGCTGGAGTCAGTTAATGCCTGAGCCAGGAAGGCCTTTTCTCAGCAGTGGGAAAAGCTGGAGAGGAGGCGCAAGCCGCACCTGTACTGCACAGGCGCCATCATCCAGAACATCCCTGGCTTCTGGGCCAATGTTGCAACCTTTTCAGTATTTCTTCTCTCTTTCTAGTTGAGAGGTGCTCTTGGGGAAGTGTAAGTAACTGATGGGCAGCTCGGCGTCGATGTGATTATTTGGGGAACAACAGTGAGTTGCCGTGGACAAATGTGGCTGTAGTAAACTGGAGCAGGCGTGGGTATTATTTTCCTGCATGCGGCAGAGAAACCCTTCGTGATGCCAAGCAGCAGACGTTTGGGGCATCTTTTTGGAGAGCAGAAGCGAGTTCTCACCAGAATAGGTTTTTCTGTGAATCAAGCTATTGTTAAGGGAGTGTGATTGCTGCCCCTTGCCAGTCTGATCTGGGAATGGGCGTCTTTGGTTATAAGCATATTCTGCCACTCCTCAGACACCAGCGACTCTTCGCAAGTCACCCCTCCGCGTGTCAGTGCAGTCAGCCTCAGAATTATACGCACTCCATGAACCCAAGAGGCCTTAATTCAGGGGGAGGTAGAGGAGAAAGGGAGGTTATACATGGAAGCAGATCTTAGAAATTCCTTACCCAAGCCTCTGGGTGCTCTAGGCCTTCTTCCCTCTTGCTTCTAACTTTTCCTTCCATTGCATCTAAAGGCTCTTTGACCTAAAGCAGATGGCAAACTACCCCCTGATATCAGCCCTGATCAGTGACCAAGATGAAGACATGCTGAGCTACATGATCAACTTGGAGGTGAGGCTGGGAAGACTGAGGCTAGAGGGTTTAGTGGGGGAGGGTAAGGGAAATAATTCATTCCTGTAAGCAACAGTGGGCACCTCACCCAAAAAGATGTTTAAGCTTTCTCCACCTTGTCCTGACAGGTGAAAGAAGTGAAACATCCCATTCATCTCTGCAAGATCATGTTGTTATTTTGGAGTAACCCCTACTTACAGAATAAAATGGTGACCAAGGAATATCTTGGGAATGTCACAGGTGACAGGTGGCTCCCAGGATGGGTAGTGGAAGGAAGATGATGGGTGATCCCATCACAAATTGCCAATGTGATCCAGCCCTCTTCACACAAAATCCTCTCTCTGTAGAATACAGGGCTTCTCATTCCACTCCAATTCAGTAGTATCCAGATTATGAAGTTGAGGCTTATTGACCCAGACACCACAATAGCAGCCTTAACTTCTTCAACTGGTTTTCTGACCACAACTTCACAGGACCTAATAGGATTGCTGAGGTGCATCCTCACCGGGAAACATCATCAGGAATAACCTGGTGTGTTCCCAGCTGCTTAGGTCACCAGTCTGAGCCCTGATGAGGCCTTTCCTGATTGATTCCCCTGACAGATCCTATGTAAGGACCTGTGGCACAATCCCCTGCAATACTACAAGAGGATGAAGCCACCTGAAGAAGGAACAGAGATTTCAGGTAAGCCATTCAGTTGGAACTGGAGCTGTTTGATGCCCACTATGAGGGGGTTGACACCCCTCACTATTCAGGGAGCCTGGACTCTCATTTCAGAAATGTAGAAATTGAGGCTTATTTCATAAATGTGGAAATTCCTTGAGAGGAAGACAGAGAGGGACAGAATTCAGGACATTCAGGGCACTGAGCTGAAAAAGGCACTTTAGAGACTACACTGCATAGCAGGTTATAACTGTGGAGTCTTAAGCCCAGAGAAGTATAGTGCATGTCCAGATTCACTGAGAGGTAAAGCTGAATCATTAACTTCAATTTGTGGCACTTGATTCCATGGCTGTCAGCCCCACTGGCAGTCATCCTATCAACCCCTTAATATTTAACTCCCTGAATGTGCCTCTTTGTCATCCTTGCCACAGACCACACAAGACTGTTTAGATTGATGGATTTTCTTAAGCTACTGCCTGATGATTCGGTGTGCTTTTTGTGAACAATGCATCTTGTTAGCTGACTCCCATCACAGAGTATACTGGGAATGGAGCAGGTATTGCAGAGAACAGTTTGTAACACATGGTAGGACGAAGTTTAAGAGATCAAAAATGGGAAAGGGGTAGTCTTTACTCAGCAGGACCTAAAATTAAAACATTTTAAATATGGCTCAGAGGAAATGCATTTTGACATGCGTTTGTGTTTCTCTAGGGGACTTCTGGATTTTGAGATGAATATGATGGAGCATCAGGCTTTACCTAAAACAGCAGAACCCCTACAAAGTTACTACAGTATGCAGGATGTCAGTACTCAGTATGGTCTTATGCACACGAACTAAAGGAAAAACAGATCCAGGCACAAAAAAACGCAGACAGGAAGAGGGGGTAAACTTGGATTGTATGGAATGAAAAATAAACACTATTAAGGATGTGTGACTCTGTGTGTTTCTGTGTGTGTGTGTGTGTGTGTGTGTGTGTGTGTATCTGTGTGTGTGGGTATGTTCATCCCGGATTCATGTGTCATAATGAATTGATCAATCCATATGTTTTATTCTTTTCATGGAAATGACCAGTCTGTGTTGGAGCTAGGCCTCTAAAGTTGTAGAGTGAATGGGTGTAGAATGTTTGGGGATTCTTCCTACAATACAGAGTTGGGGAGCTACAAGAAAGAAAAGACAGTTTACCTGGAGGCTTACTTCACCCTATGGAAGCAGAGGTAGTTCATCGAAAGAGGTTAGTGGCCACTAAGATATCCAGGACCCAGTTTGCTGGGATAAGGTAACTCCAAAATCCTTCATTTTGGGTATCATCAAACACATTAAGATAGCACAGGATGATGGAAATCTTAAAGTTCACTTCCATGTTGAAATCACATGTTCTGCTTTTAAAGGTGAATGCATAATCCTTTTCTGGAACAATCAGCCTCTCAGGACCAGGGGTACCATCAATGTGAGAAGAAATGGGCATGTAAGGTATCTGGAGGGACTATTGGAAAGGTTACAGAGGCATGTGGGAAGGCATTCAGGGTACGCCTTATTTTTTTTTTTTTTTTTTCTGGCATAGGTGACTATGGGAAAACACAAACATGCAAAAGTGAGGGGAAGGTTGGTGGATTTGTGTAATAGAAGATTGCCAGAGGATCCATGCATGGACTTTGTGTCAGTTGATGGTCCAGGATACAGACACTGTTGTTGATGTTTACATCTTTATTTGGGTTAAGCTTTTCTCCAAGATTCTTGTTAGATGAGGAGCCAATATTGTATGTAGCTAACACCATTACGAGGCACTTTGTGCTCATGCAAACTCTAGTGAGGCTCTATAGTCCCCAGTGATGGGCACTGCAGATTGTTCCTGGAGCCCAGGGCCCTTTTATTTTCTGTGGCCTTTTCAGCATGCTTTGCATAAGCTTAATAATGTAAAGAGAATGTAATTGCAGAGCATGTCTTACAAGCCTCACACAGGAGAACAAAACATAACAGCATTCATTCTCGAGTGGGTGGCTGCTTCCCAGGAACATCTGTGTCTATGCACAGGACAAGGGATGGCCTCTGTCATGGATGGAGGAGGAGGATTTCAGAGTTGGGTGCAGAACTTTCTTCCCCATTCCCAGATAAAACAGATACAACATGAGCATCCCTGTCAAAGACACACTAATAGAGTGCTAACATTCCTGTCCCATATGAACTGTGGTCAGCCCAGCTTCTGTAAGAAGAGCTATATTGTTTCAGGAAAGAGGGTTTGACAGTCAGAAGTCCATGAATCTATTGTGCTGCCTTCAGTATGCATTCCACACCTTCTGCTCGGTATCAGCAGATGAGCTTTGAAAATCTATAGCTCAGTTTTGCCCCTGCTCTCATGCAGACAGCTGAGGCTCTGGAGCAGGAGTTTTGACCTCTTCTGACTACTGTCCCCATGACCCACAAACACATGAGAAACAGGTTTTCTCAACAAATTATTCCTGAGAAGAGTGGGAACTCTTTGGCCCCCTCAAGCTGCCCTCTATTTTACTGTGTGCTGGTCGAAGGGCACTATGGTCCATTACAGTAACCCTATAGTGGGAGTGGGGCAGTAGATTGGTGTGTGCACTCAGGGCAACTCAGATTGGGAAATGTCTGGGGACTTGCTTATAGTCAGGTTGTCTGAAAAGGTCTTGCACCAAATTTAATGCATAGGAAAATGTTGAGGAAATGGTCTTGCAATGATTTTTCTAGGAGGTAAATAGATAAGGAAAAGACTGTAAGTAGATGCCAGGGCTAGTTTTTGAGCTAGCCTGTTTTAAAGTTGTGGTAGGGGAAGAGCTTTTCCCAAGGCAGGCAGCAAACTAGAAACTGTCTACAATGATGGGCTTGCCATGAGCTGGTGGCTGAGCCATATTGGCCACCCAACCGAGTGAACGTTGCTGACTGGGCTTCTTCCTCATATCCTACATGCAGTTCAGTCTAGTGATTTGACATGTGCTCCATTGTTTAGGCATTATCAGAGATCGTGCTGAATTATACAGTCAGTCTAATGCTGCTTCCACTGAATATCCGTTCACATGGGCCACAGATGCTAAGGTCTCTGACAAATTTGCATTCTGCCTCAGTAACTCTGAAACACCTCTGTTATTTCTAGCATCAGGGTCTTGGAGTTTTTTCATGTTTAAACTGCCAAGTGTTTGTATATCTGTATGGGTTTGGATCTTTCCTCTGACTCCACCTATGTCTCTGTCTGTCAGACATGTTTCCACACTGCCTGTATTAATTTGTACACACCTATCTCTACAACCATGACAGACTTTCTATCTGTGTCTTTGGACATCTATCACTCTCTCTCCCTTCCTTTATTCTTTTCCTTCCCTTACACCCCTCCTTTATTTCTTCCCTTTCTTACCCACTCCCCTCTCTCCATCTGTATCAACTATCTTCCTATCCTCTTCTGAATTTGCTTTGTAATTCTGAATCTGTGGGCAGTGGCATCAGATTATTGTTTTCATGTCTGGATGAAATTCCTCTTATAAAGAATCTCAGCTGAAGGAGATGACTTCTTTTTTGAGCCATAATGAACCATTTATTTCAGGCCTATCTAGGAATGACAGTGTTAAAAAAAAAAAAAAAAGAATAACTGGGCATTACAGTAAAGCCAAAATTCAGAGGGATCCCAGTCATCCCACTCAGTATATCCAAAAGGTGGAAAAGTGAAAAAGTGGGTTATGCCTATGGTCTCTAAAGTGGAAAGAGAACTTTCAAGGCATTGTGTAAAATCATTTTCCAGGAGGCAGCTGTAGTTCATAGTTACATGTGGTGTAAACACAAGCGCAATGGTGAAACAGAGAAAATGTACTTCTCCCTACATTTTTATTTTGTATTATCCTTTTAACAAACATCGTGTATACAGAATTTCTTCATGAAGTCATAAATTATTGTTTAATGAACTTATATCTGAGTTCTTCATTGTGCCAAACAATGTCAAAGAATCATGAATGACTATGAACTGCTATAGATAAGTGATGTGAAATAAGATGAGAACATATAGAAAGGGCAGATCATAGACTGAGAACCTCACCAAGAGGTTCAGGTGAGCTGAATCTATGTCAGGGATTCAGAAAAAGACACTTGTTATTAAGGGCTTTGAGGCCAAAGGAAGTACTCTTTGTACATTCCTGTCTTTTAACTCATTTGAGGAGTTAGGTGTATTACTATTTACAGTGTTCTCTCTGCCCGTTCTTATTGTTCTCCCCAACTGGGGCTGTTATTTGAAAGCTGGTTTCTTTCATTGGGTCACATAGGCTCTAATGATGTTTTGTTTATTTTTATTATCTTCACACTACATGGTTTTAATTTACCTAATTTGACTCTTTTTTGTTGTTTTGTTTTCTGAGAATGGGTCTTACTCTGGATCCTAGGTTAGAGAACAAAACCATGATCTCAGCCCACTGCAGCCTGGACACCCCACACTCATGTGATCCTCTCAACTCAGACTCTCACATAGCTGACACTAGAGATGCATGCCACCCCTCCCAGCTACATATTAATTAATTAATTAGTTACTTTTTAGACTGGGCCCATGTTGCCCCAGGCTGGTCTAGAACTCTTGAGTGCAGGCAGTCCTCCCACCTCACCCTCTTAAAGTGCTGGGATTACATGTGTGACCCGGGGCCCCAAAATGGCTTTGAGATTTTTTCTTTTTTCTTCTGCCTCCTCATGTCTTCTTTTGAAATATGCAGTGAAGGTTTCAATTCATGGACTATAGTCTCCAGGCCTGTAATTTCTATATTTCAATTGATTATCTACATTGGGATATATATATATATTATATATATACATATATATTATATATATACATATATTATATATATTATATATACATATATTATATATACATATATATTATATATATACATATATTATATATTATATATACATATATTATATATACATATATTATATATTATATATACATATATTATATATACATATATATTATATATATTATATATACATATATTATATATACATATATATTATATATACATATATATTATATATATACATATATACACACACATGTATATATATGGGCACTTCTTTATAAGAAAATACTTCACAGACATTTATTCTCTTAAGGCATTTTAAAAATTGTATTTTTTTATTTTTACTATTTTTTATTATTACACTTTATGTTCTAGGGTACATGTGCACAACGTGCAGGTTTGTCACATATGCATACATGTGCCATGTTGGTGTGCTGCACCCATTAACTCATCATTTACATTAGGTATATCTCCTAAGGCAATCCCTCTCCCCTCCCCCCACCCCACAACAGGTCCCAGTGTGTGATGTTCCCCACCCTGTGTCCAAGTGTTCTCATTGTTCAATTCCCACCTATGAGTGAGAACATGTGGTGTTTGGTTTTCTATCCTTGCAATAGTTTGCTCAGGATGATGGTTTCTAGCTTCATCCATGTCCCTACAAAGGACATGAACTTATCCTTTTTTATGGCTGCATAGTATTCTGTTGCGTATATGTGCCACATTTTCTTAATCCAGTCTATCACTGATGGACATTTGGGTTGATTCCAAGTCTGTGCTATTGTGAATAGTGCTGCAATAAACGTACGTGTGCTTGTGTCTTTATAGCAGCATGATTTATAATCCTTTGGGTATATGCCTAGTAATGGGATGGCTGGGTCAAATGGTATTTCTAGTTCTAGATCCTTGAGGAGTTGCCACACTGTCTTCCACAATATTTGAACTAGTTTACAGTCCCACCAGCAGTGCAAAAGCATCCTGTTTCTCCATATCCTCTCCAGTACGTGTTCTTTCCTGATTTTTTAATGATCACCATTCCAACTGGTGTGAGATGGTGTCTCATTGTGGTTTTCATTTGCATTTCTCTGATGGCCAGTGATGATGAGCACTTTTTCATGTGCCTGTTGGCTGCATAAATGTCTTCTTTTGAGAAGTGTCTGTTCATATCCTTTGTCCACTTTTTGATGGGGTTGTTTGATTTTTTCTTGTAAATTTGTTTAAGTTCTTTGTAGACTTTCGATATTACCCCTTTGTCAGATGGGTATATTGTAAAAATTTTCTCCCATTCTGTAGTTTTCCTATTCTCTCTGATGGTGGTTTCTTTTGCTGTACAGAAGCTCTTTAGTTTAATTAGATACCATTTTATTTCTTAAATTTTTTTATGAAATGATACATATTTATAACTCAAAAGTTGATGTTCAAAAACTCATATACATTAGGCATTAGATATATGCAGCTAATAGCACAGATATGACCTCACATATTTGTCATTTTTGTGGTGATAAAACTTGACATACATTGTCTTAGGATTCTTTAGAGAAAGAATATGTTAATCACTAGTTATAGTCAGCATGCTGTAGAAAAGGTTTTTAAGCATTCCTCCTTTCTAACTAGAAATATGTGTTCTTGATCCAACATCTCCTCAGTGCACCCTCTCCATTAAACACCACCCCAACCATTGGAGTCACTACCTCTGTGAGGTCCATTTTTTAGATTTTTTATAGGAATGAGGTCATGTGCTATTTACCTTTCTGATACCTGGCTTGTGTCACTTAACAAAGTGGCATGTACACATTCAGCAGACTCAGGTGTATTGTCACAACTGGCAGGATTTCCTTCTTTGTTATTGCAGTGGATTTTTCCATTTTACATATATGCCCCATTTTTTTTGTCCACTCTTCAACTGAGTTTCTATTTTGAAATAGCAACAATGTTGTAATCTCCCCTTTAATAGAATTGCTTATTGCAATAAAAGAAATCTTGGTCATCATTAGAATATCTTCTCTAGTACATTTTAATTTGTCAACATTTAAAATAAAGCCAACCACTTAGAGATAAAGGAGAACTTTTATGTAAAAATTTAGCATGGAGTTGTTCAAAGGTGGCAGTGTTTGTGTGTGAGATGAAGTAAACAAGGGAAAATTTACCTTCTTCAGCTGAGAAAGGACAATGTACATAAACTTTAAAATCAGTGAATAATTTTATGGTTTTACCTTTGTCCATGTGCCATTAGTAGTAATCAGTAATTCATATGAAAAGGAAAATAATAACTAAGGAAAAAGGAAAATAATAACTAAGTAGTTATTAACCATTACAAATGAACTTTTACCTATGAATTAATGTTTGGCTTCAGCTTCCTTAGAAGAACTGGCTTTACAGGAGCCATGAGATTATCCAAAGCCATAAGAAATATTCACAGTATCATGACTGTCTAGCAATTTAAGGAATGAGGAATGGGGACATAGAAGAAATAATTTTAAAAAGTTGCTTGAGAGAAGAGAAAATAGTGTTTCAGAAAATAGTGTTCTTTTCATAATGTTCCATCATTTTTAATATTAAAGGTCCCATATCATATGGAAGAGAGAATTATGGAGGTCCTCCACGCAGAAAGCCAATCTCTTCCTGGCAAATAACCATATGTCACCAAGAGATGACGGTTATGCAACTAAGGATAGGTAAAGGAAAATTTTTAAAAAACAGTTGATTGTTTTTGTGGTGATGAAATTCACATAACAAAATTAAACATTATAAGGTAAACAGTTAAGTGGCATTTAATACATTCTGTGTCACACACCAACTACCTCCATCGAGTTCCAAAACATTTTCATCACTCCAAAATAAACCTCCAACTACCAGTTAAGCAGTGCCTTCCATTTTTTCCCTTTCCTCAGCTGCTAGCAAACACCAATCTGTGTTCTAATTCTGAACCCCTGGTTGGGGGCATTTAATGTTAATGGGCTCAAACACTACACACTTTTGACATCTGTGATGTCCTGAAGGTTCATTTACATCACAGCACTTTACTCCTTCCATAAGCTGTTAACCCATTATTTTATTTGTGTTGTTTCCATGGCAGTATTTCTATGCACTAATATTTGTTTGAGTATGCTTATTCAATTCTGGGTGTATGTGAGTGGAATTGCTTGGTCCTGTGATAATTATGTTTGTTTTCTTGAGGAACCACCACATTTCTCCATAGTAGCTGCATCATTTTCCGTTCCAACTAGCATTGTATCAGGGTTTCAATTTATTTACATCCTCTCAAACACTTGTTATTTCCTGCTTTTTAAAATTTATTGCCATTCCAGTGTGTGTGTGAAGTATGGTATCTCATTTGGGATTTGAAATGCGTTTTCTGTATGACTGATTATGAGTATCTGTTCCATGTGCTTTTCAGGTGTCTATTTTATATGGAGAAATATCTATTTAGATGTTTGGCCTTTTAATTTTGTTTAAGTTGTAAGTTAGTTATGTTTTGGATACTAGAAGTTGAAAATTTAAAATTTGTTTAGCTTAAACTTATGCACACAGAAATCATCCAAGTTCCCCAGAAACCAGGGATTATGCTCCATGACCTAGAGACTATGCATACCATGATTATGGTCATTCTATTCAGGTTGAACATTCCTCTAGAGAATATAGGTACCATAAGGTTTTCCAGATTTGTCAAATAGATTTCTTAAATTGTTTATTCTGGCATTAAGAAAACTTTTTTTTTCCAATTTAGTGATCAGGATGGCTATGGTGAGGCCCGTGGTAGAGATCATTCTGAACATCCAAGTGGAAGTTCTTACAGAGATACAATTCAGAGATATGATGAGGGTCCAGGATGGATTCATAAATTATAGAATTATATTTATTAGATCAGATCATTATTTTAATGAACTTCTAAGGAAAAATATAAAGGACAAATATAACATGTTTAGATATTGAATATTGTTAAGAGTATAAAGCATATTAAATGATATGAAGGTGAGAACTTCACTTTGTGTTCAGAAAATGTGACTCAACATTTACTTTCGGATTAAATTTGTTAAGCTTCAAAATACTACCCTTACACTTCTTTTAAATAAACCTTCTGACTATTGCAGGCATAATTAATATCCTGCAACAAAGGCAGAGGAAAACAGATATTTCCAAATAGTACTTTAACTAATTCATGTTTTAGTGGTAGCAGTAAAAATGTTTGGATGTAGTCCAACATTATTTTATCAGCCCTGCAGGGAACTCTCATGGTGCACCACCTGCACAAGGGCCTCGGATGTCTTATGGTGGAAGAAGCCGCCATTATTATAACAATACACAAGATAGATATAGCAGAAGTCGGAGAGTTACTCAAGACACTGCGGTGATTTTTATTCCTGTTTTCATGAGCACGTTGGCAGAAAAGATCAAAGGAATCTAATTTCTCTGGATAGAGTGCACCCTGCTCCTTGTGAAGCATATGGTAGCTCAAGTTATGTGGCATCTACAGGAGATGGTAAGAGAAGCTGATCTGAAAAAGGAGACTGAAGTAAATATTAAAGCAAGTATTCAAAATAATAGTTATTGCATACCAAACCTTCTTTGCAAATCGAAAATTGAAGTGTTATTTATTCATTGTTACCTGCATACCACTCAAAGCAACATGTTGGTTTTGTGGAGAGACATAGATACTTACTCCATAATTTTTCTGAGATATTCAGAGGAAAAGGAATTTTTTTCAAAGTAATTTCATACTTGTTAATGCTATTTGAAAACTCTTTGTTTAGATGTAATATCTGCATTAAAATTTTCACAAAGAAATTTTACATGTAATGCAAAATGCCTGATGTTACTGCTTAGCTACACATGCTTAAAAGCAAATTCAATAGGAGAGAAAATTGTGTTGTTTTTGAACATTTTCCTTTGTTTCTTTGAACATAAGTAGATACAAGATCAAGCATATGTTATGTCTCCCTTGCAAGCTGCATAAGTTTTCTAATTAGGCTGTGTTTCTCTTTAAAAAATTACAAGCTTAAAATGTTTGAGAAATCTTCAGAAACACTACACAACTGTCTGCCTCACCATATAACATTTATCTTTTAGAGGAATATTACAGGTCAAAGGAAATAATTAGATGTGGTTGATACTAAAGTTTAAGACATCTGGAACATTCTACATGAAGGATTCTGTGACTGAAGGGGGATATTGGGAATGAAAACTTTTCTTTTTTAACCTAAATCAAAACTGAACCAATTAAGTTTCTCAAGTGCATAGCATAATGAAATTAAATGTTCCTACTTTAAATAGTGGAACATATGTGTTTTGTCTTGAGAGTTACGCATGTTAATTTTTTCTTGAAATATTTGACAATGGATACTATAAGTAACGGTTTAGCAATAAGTTCTTACAAACAGGAATAATCTAGTATAGTTGGGATTTTATCAATTTTTTTTTGAGATGCAGCGTAGCTTTGTTGCCCAAGCTGGGGTGCAGTGGCTCGATTTTGGCTTACTGCAAACTCCGCCATCTGGGTCCAAGCTATTCTCCTGCCTCAGCGTCCTGAGTAACTGGTATTAGATACGTGTGCACCATAGCTGGCTAATTTTTTGTATTTTTAGTACAGACAGCATTTCACCATGTTTGCCAGGCTGTTCTTGAAATCCTGACCCACCTCCTCAGACTCCCAATGTGCTAGGATTATAGGCATGAGCTACAACTATCAGCCGATCAGATTTATTTGAAGATGTGAATGTGAACGTTTTAGACCTCATACTTTTGGAAAGTGAAGTATATAAAACATAAAACAACAGCCTAAAGTTTCAGACAGGGGATTGCTTAAAGGTTTAATAAATCATCAAATGATAAAAAAAATAAAATATTTGTACCCAAATAACTAAACCAATTAATTTTTCTGATTATCCAACCTAAAGAAATGAAATATATGAAGTTCTAGAAGTTTTACAGTCCATCATTCTTACAATTAACAGACTAATCTGCAAGGACAAACTATTTTCTTGGCAAAATTTTAATAAGATCATCAATTTTTATAGGGTAAGGGTGCAAATAATTTTAAAGGGAGAAGTTACCAACTTTGATTTTCAAGTGAGTTATTCATGTTATGAAGTTGTGTTTTCATTCATCTACAATGTAGCATTGTGAGGATGAAGTAAAAAGATAAACTCCCTAGTCTTTTGTATGTTACTGTCCAGGTGTGATGGCTTAGTTCTTCAATTCCAGCACATTGGGAGGCCAAGGCTTGCAGATCACTTTAGGTCAGGAGTTCAAGACCAGCCTGGCCAACACCAAGAAACCTATCTCTACCAAAAATACAAAAATTAGCCAGCCATGTTGGCCCACACCTGTAGTATGTTACAGCTAATTGGGAGGCTCAGACAGGAGAATTATTTGAACCTGGGAGCCTGAGACTGCAGTGAGCCCATATGCAGTCTAGCCTGAGTGACAGAGTGATACTCCAACTCAAAAATAATTATATAAATCAACAAATATGTAGATAATCTGGTATCCTTCAGTTTAAGCACTTATCATTTCTTTATTATTTTTAGAGACAGGGTTTCACTATGTTGTCCAACCTGGACTGCAGTGTCACCATCGTAGCTCGCTGCAGCCTTGAACTCCTGTGTTGAAATGTGTGAGCCTTCCATTTCAACCTCCTAAGTAGCTGGAATTACAGGCACACATCACTGAGCCCAGCTTTTGTGTTTGTGTGTGTGTGTGTGTGTGTGTGTGTGTGTGTGTGTGTGTGTGGTAGGGACAATGCTTCAGATGTATTGTTCAGGCTGGTCTGAAACTTCCAGGCTTAAGTGATCCTCCTTCCTTGGCCTCCCAAAATGTTGTGATTATAGTTGTGAGCCTCTGAGAGTGGCATATCATTTGTTGGTATGAGTGACATTCCGTCTCCACTCTTTTAATTCTTTTGAAATATACAATAAGTCATTGTTAAATGTAGTCATCCTATGCTGCTGAACACTAGACTTATTCCTTCTAAGCAGCCGTAATTTAACCCACCCCCAACCCCTCTTTGATCCCTTCCTTACCAATACACATTACTTGTATCAAAATATCGCATGATATTGCCGAAAGTATCTACAACTGTTGCGTACAAATTTTTTTAAATAAGTAAAAGAATAATAAAAAAAGGGTATATCCACAAGGTGACAAAACAGGAGGCTCTAATTTGTTCCTCCACACAAAAATGCAACAAATAAAAAGCCACAACAACATCAATTTCCTGTGAGATAAACACAGAAACCAGTTAAGATACACAAGTAGGATTATGAAAATACTCACTTAAAAGAGGTAAAAAAAATTGAATAATAATTTTTTTCTAGAGTTTATGTCTGATACAGTGCCCTAGAATGAATAGGGAACTGTTATTTCACAGCTCCTCTCAGAGGACTGAAGTATTAAACCACATATATAGTACTCCACCTGTTACATCTGCTTCTCCATGAAATGATTCCTAGCTTGCCATTCTCTGGATTCTAACACAGACTGGTATTTATAACTCTCATAGGACCTCCAAGATGAAAGAGGGATTTAAATAGACATTCAAGAACTTCTGAAACTGTTTCCTCCTGGCTTACTGGATCTCACACAGTCAAGAAAGCTCAGCTCCCACTTTGTACCTCTAAGAACTTAGTTTGCACATCTAACTTCTTGACTTTTTTTTTCTTTTTTGTTTTGATATGGTGTCTTGCTCTGTTGCCCAGGCTGAAGTGTAATGGCACAATCTTGGCTCACTGCAATCTCCCCGCCTCCCAGATTTAAGCAATTCTCCTGCTTCAGCCTCCTGAGTAGCTGAGATTACAGGCATCCACCACCATCCTCGGCTAATTTTTGTATTTTTAGTAGAGATGGGATTTCAAGATGTTGGCCAGGCTGGTCTTTAACTCTGGACCTCAGGTGATCCACCCATCTCAGCCTCTGAAAGTGCTTGGGAGTACAGGAGTGAGCCACTGTGCCCAGCCTTTTCTTCAGCTTTAATATCATCTAATTTTGAAAACATTAGCAATTAAATTGTTATTTTCTTTTTTCTTTTCTTTTTTTTTTTTTTTTTTGAGAAGGAGTCTCACTCTTTTTGCCCAGGCTGGAATGCAATGGTGCCTTCTCGGTTCAACACAACCTTACATCCTGGATTCAAGCAATTCTCCTGCCTCATCCTCCTAAGTAGCTGGGATTACAGGCGTGCACCACCACACCCAGCTAACTTTGTATTTTTCATACAGATGGTGTTTCTCCATGTTGGTCAGGCTGGTCTCAAACTGCCGACCTCAGGTGATCTGCCTGCCTCTGCCTCACAAAGTGTTGGGATTACAGGCATTAGCCACCATGTCCAGCCAAAATAATATTTTCAGTGTGCATTTCTGTGATCCTTGGAGGAGGTTGGGCAGCTTTGTCTATGTTTGTGACCTTTTTCTTCCCCCTGTGGATTGCTGTATTCTGCCATCTTCAGTATTTTGCTCTTTAGTTAATTTGGTTAGTCATCATCACAATGTTACATTGAAAACTGCTAATAGTTGTGTGATAATGGCAAGCTTCTTCCCCCAGACAAATTTTAGGGTCAATGATACTAGACTGGCTTGACCACCAAAGTGTGCTTTGAGAACTGTAATGGAATTACAGGAACTCATGTCTGGAAAGAACAGAATTCTAGCTGTCATTTAGTCCTACCCAACCACCTGATGTGTAAACCTTGTCTTCAAAATCTTAGCCAAATATTCAACTTCAACTGTCTGCCTCCTGAGACAGTCCACTCCATCTGTAGATAATTCTGTTGATTATAACAGCCTTGCTTGTATTAAACCAGATCTTGTCTCCCTGTATTTTCTACCCTCTGTCTCTCCAGCCTTAGAGAACAAATCTACCTCCTCTTCCACGTAACAGCCTTTCTGATACGTAGTAACAGTTTATATAATAATTGAAGTCATCTTTTCTTCATGTTAAACATGCTGGTTCCCATAAGTTATCCTTATATGAGGAGATTCTGAGTGTCTTTTCAGTCACTTTGTGATCACAGTCTGTTGAATGCTTACTAGTTTATCCCTTTTTAAAAAATGTATCACTGAGTTCAGTGTCTTAGGGTGTTCTGAATAATAATAATAACTAATAATAATGGTAGCTAGCCTTTATTGAGTATCAAGTACTTTGCCAAGTACTTTACTTGTATTAATTAATTTAATCCTTACAACATGACAAGAGTGTGGAATTTGAATCCCCATTTGGACAATGAGGAAATTGAGGCATATGGAAATTAAGTAATTTACCTGTAACTGCACTCAGTGGAGTGGAACTAGAATTTCTCCTATTACAGTTATCATATTTCAGTGTATATGTGCCTAAGATTATATGATTTTTAACTCCTAATTGATTTATATTAACTATCTACTCAAACTCCCAAGTCTTATTTGAATGTATTACTGGTAAGCCGCTACTTCCCATCTTGTACAGTTGAGTTCTGAAGCCAAGTCTAGGACCTGAAAAACTGCACTTAACCTCACTGAGTCTATTATAGTTTGTAGCCCACAGTGCTTTTCAGACATCTTGCTTATCCAGTTTTTCTTCCCTGATATAGTTAGCTGGCTCTCTTCTCTTCTGGTAGTGATTGACTTCACATTTGACACTGTCATCTACAAACTATATACTACATGTTTTCATCTTAGCTGGATGTGGATGAGTTGCTTAATTTATTTTACTTTTCTTTTGTGTTTGCATTCAGAAAGTAGCTTCCCAGAATAAACAGCAGTGGGTGTTTTCCCACAGTTGTACAGAGGTTATCTACTCCATTGTCCCTTCCTCACGGAAGGATCAAAAACATTTACCAATATGTTATACACTTCAGGTAACAGTTGTTTGTGTTCCTTTCAATATTTTTTTCATCAGATATACGCTTGAAAATGATACTGTGCACAGGACTTCTCAACTTAGTTTCTGCCTTTCTAGTTAAGAAAAATGTATGTTTTAGTTTATTAACTATAAAATAAAATGCTCCTTTTTCTCTTCCTAGGCTTAAATAGAATAATTAGTTAAAAAATCAAGAAACTATCTTATACACATTTCCACTATATTTTTCTACTTTGAATCAAAAAGTAAATTGAGTGGTATAGTGAAAAGACAAAAGGATGGGGATTGGTGAGTTCATGGGCAGGAGACTTGGTTTCCACTGTTAGTTTTCTCATTATCTGGCAGTATGAATTGCCAGAAGTTTTTTTCTCTTCTCTAGGCTGTAAAATCTGTAAAATGAGGGGACTGGAATAAAATGAGGTAAGACAATTCATTACTTCAAAATTACCTTGAGTTCAATGTAAAT
Organism: Pan paniscus; assembly: GCF_029289425.2. Taxonomy (NCBI): domain Eukaryota; kingdom Metazoa; phylum Chordata; class Mammalia; order Primates; family Hominidae; genus Pan; species Pan paniscus. Next base: position 18,699,589 of record NC_073273.2, on the reverse strand, counting down.
GTAATATAACTTGTTATCTTCCAAAATATTAAAATGGCTTTGCGTGAGTGCTTTGTAAACAACTCCCCAAGCTTTATTTAAAAATTATTTCTGGATATTTGTTTAGAAGAAACATTGCCAATTAAAACTTAGAGGACAAAACATTCTGAGTATTACTTACTGCTGGATCTTATAAAAATACCAGTGACATTTGGATTTTTTTTTTTTTTTTGATGTGGAATCTCCCCCTGTTGCCTAGGCTGGAGTGCAATGGTGTGATCTCAGCTCACTGAAACCTCCGCCTCCCGGGTTTAAGCAATTCTCCTGCCTCAGCCTCTCATGAAGCTGGGATTATAGGCACATGCCACCACACCTGGCTAATTTTTTGTATCTTTAGTACAGACTAGGTTTCACCATGTTGGGCAGGCTGGTCTGGAACTCTCGACCTCGTGACCCACCCGCTTCAGTCTCCCAAAGTGTTGGGATTACAAGAATGAGCCACCACACCCAACCTTTAGATTTTTTTTATAGTGTAAGTTCTTCTGTGGATGGCTATAGGCAAATCCGAGAGGCATTTTCACATTTTTGGCATTTAAAGGGGAGTCAGAGGCCCGCAACCCTGTGCTTCTACCCTGTAATCTATCTACTGAAGGATGAGCCCCCAGGAATGCTGGGAGCCTCTCAAAATTCATTCACACACCTGCACAATCTCCCACCAATTTATTAAAAAACAAGTTTCCTGTGAAAATTCTCGATTGCTTTCTGTGTGTGAAAGAAAAAAATCACAATAAAAAACATCTCGGAAATATCTTTAAACTTATTTGCAAATATATTTTTGGTGATTTTTAAAAGCTACACTGAATTACCCAAAAGACTATAAATCATGCTGCTATAAAGACACATGCACACGTATGTTTACAGCGGCACTATTCACAATAGCAAAGACTTGGAACCAACACAAATGTCCAACAATGATAGACTGGATTAAGAAAATGTGGCACATATACACCATGGAATACTATGCAGCCATAAAAAATGATGAGTTCATGTCCTTTGTAGGGACATGGATGAAATTGGAAATCATCATTCTCAGTAAACTATCACAAGGACAAAAAACCAAACACCGCATGTTCTCATGCACAGGTGGGAATTGAACAATGAGATCACATGGACACAGAAAGGGGAACATCACACTCTGGGGAATGTTGTGGGGTTGGGGAAGAGGGGAGGGATAACATTAGGAGATATACCTAATGCTAAATGACGAGTTAATGGGTGCAGCACACCAGGATGGCACATGTATACATATGTAACTAACCTGCACATTATGCACATGTACCCTAAAACTTAAAGTATAATAATAATAAAATAAAATAATAAAAAATAAAAGATACGCTGAATTTTCCTTTTTTAAAGGCAATGCAGATTTAAAAATGATTTTGTAATAGTTTACTGGTGTAAACAAAGATATCAGTGAAGATAACATTTATTTATATGCATTTTTAAATGCTATTTTCCTGCTTGTTTTCACCTTGTGTTTTATTCTTTATTTATAGTTTCAAAATGTTTTACTGAAGGGAAAATTTAATATTTTTGTTTTTTTTTTCTTTTCATTAAGTCTATGGGTACATTTATCATTTAAAAGATACTTTCAAAATAAAATTAGAGAAATTTAAAATAGATACATGTATATATATTTATTGCCAATTTTCCTCAATAATTTGCTTGTAAACAAATACAACTGGCTGGGCGCAGTGGTTCATGTCTGTAATCCCAGCACTTTTGGAGGACAAAGGGGGCAGATTGCTTAAGCTCAGGCATTCAAGACCAGCCTGGGCAACATGGCGAAAGCCCATCTCTACCAAAAATACAAAAAATTAGCTGGACATGAGGGTGTGCACCTGTATGTAGTCCCAGCTACTCAGGAGGCTGAGGTGGGAGGATTGCTTGAGCCTGGAAGGTGGAGGTGGCAGTGAGCCTAGATCATGCCACTGCACTCCAGCCTGGGTGACAGTGAGACCCTATCTCAAAAAAAAATACAATCGGTGCCAGCAAGATACATCCTTGCAGAAGTGAATGAAATGATACAACTTAAAAATACTTAACAAAATTAATTTCATTAGTTAACATAAGTTTTTTCTGGAGTCTCACACTGTTGCCTGGGCTGGACTACAATGGTGCCGTCTCGACTCACTGCAACCTCTGCCTCCTGGATTGAAGAAATTCTCCTGCATCAGCCTCATGAGTAGTGTTCGCCAACACACCCAGCTAATTTTTTGTACTTTTTAGTAGAGATGGGGTTTCACTATGTTGGCCAGGCTGGTCTCGAACTGCTGACCTCATGATCTTCCCACCTCAGCCTCCCAAAGTGCTGAGATTACAGGTGTGAGCCACCAGGCCGGCCTAACGTAAGTATCTTAACTCTATTTTCCTCAGAATATTAGTTACTTTATTAAGAACTGGAGAAAAAGAAACTACTGCTAAAATTGAAAACAAACTTAGTAGAAATGTCTATATATATATGTTATATATGTACACAAACACATTATATATATACATTATATATGAATAGATTAATGGGAAGTTAAATAAACAGATTTCTCCTATTCAACTACCCAGTATATTGGGAACTCAGAAGAAAACTGATGAGGAAAGGGTAGAACCTAGGCTTATCAAAGAGTAAATTAAGGCACTAATACCAGTAATTATATACAACAATTATGATATGCATGAAACATATCTAATTACATCACTTTCCCACTCACAATCTCTTCTTAAGACAAATATGCACATTCTCTTCTAGTCATAAGATACTAGATTAATCTGTAATCTTCAAAGGCTTCTTTGGTGTTTCCTTATCTATGACTTCCAAGCTTCCAAGTTTCCGCTTTTCTCTAGTTGGCTGCAATAGCTCTGTGCTCAGATTCACTTGGCAGTCCTTGCCTGAAGACCTTTTTGCCTTAAGAGCCAGCATTTTATTTATTTTCACTTTTAGTGTAAGTCCACAATTACTCATATGATCATTCAACAATTCTTTCATCAGAGATTCCTATTTGTGAAGTACTCTTCCAGGCATTGGGTGATTCAGTAGTGCATAAAACTAACCAAATGTTTCTGCCTTCATATAGCTTCCAACTCAAGAGCAAACAAATATTTAATTTCAAGTAGTGCTGTGAATAAAAGAAAAGGGAGTAGAGAGTTGGCAGAAGGAATAGGGGTGAACAATGCTTCTACAGAGAGATGACATTTAAATGACATAAAGAATTAGGTAGGTAAATACTTGGAAGAAGAGTGTTCTGGGCAGAGGAGATAGCCAAGTTCAACATCCTTGTTGTATGAAGCAGCTTGAAATGTTCAAGGAAATCCATAGAAGACCAGTGTTCTGCTCTTCTGGCAGGTGAGGACACAGCATTCTTCTCCTCTGGAAGATGCAGTTACAGGGTGCCATCTTGGAAATAGAGAGCAGCACTCACCAGACACCTAATCTGCTTGTGCATTGATATTGAACTTCATGGCCTCCTGAACTGTAAATTACTAAGTCTAAGGTACTTCATGGCCTCACAAATTAAGACAAATTGGTATTGACAAGTGAATGTGCTGCTCTAACATATACCTAAAAATGTGAATGTGGCTTTAGAACTGGGTAGAGGTTGGAAGAATTTTAAGGTGCAGGCTAGTAAAAGCTTAGATTGCCATGAATAGAATGTTAAGGGCAATTCTGGTGACAGCTTAGAAGCGGAGAGCCATAGAGAAAGCCTCAGTTTTAGAGATTACCTATGTGGTCATGAACAGAATGTTCATAGAAATATGGACAGTAATGGCCATTCTGATGAGGTCTCGATGGAAATGAAGACTATCTTACTGGAAAATAGAGGAAATGCCATCCTTGTTACTAAGTGGCAAAGTATTTGCCGGACTCGTCTCCATGTTCTGTTTTGTGAAAGGCAGAATTTAGGCTGGGAGCGGTGGCTCATGCCTGTAATCCCAGCACTTTGGGAGGCCAAGGCAGGTGGATCATGAGGTCAGGAGATCGAGACCATCCTGGCTAACACGATGAAACTCCGTCTCTACTAAAAATACAAAAAAATAGCCGGGCGCGGTGGCGGGTGCCTGTAGTCCCAGCTATGCAGGAGGCTGAGGCAGGAAAATGGCCTGAACCCCGGGGGACAGAGCCTGCAGTGAGTGGAGATCGCGCCACTGCACTCCAGCCTGGGTGAAAGACTGAGACTTCATCTCAAAAAAAAAAAAAAAAAGAAAGAAAGAAAGAAAAAGAAAGGTCAGATTTACAATGATGAACTAGAATATTTGGTGAAATAAATATCTAAACAAATTGTTCAGGGTGCTGGATGGCATGGCTTAGCTGCTTATAGTAAAATGCAATAAAAGAGAAACACATTAAAGATTTATAATTCTAAGGGAATTAAAAAGGGGAGAAGACCCTGAAGATTTGGAAAATTGTTAACCTCGCCTAGTAAAGAATAAAAACCTATGTTTAGGAGACAAAACCAAGTGTGTGGCCAAGTGACCATTAGATGAGGAGATTAGTATAGATAGGAAGAAGCCAGATTCCTTTTATCAAAACAATGGAGGAATGATCCTGATGGCAAAACAGAGATCTTCCAGGCTACCTCTCTCACCACAGGCACAAAGAACTAGGTCTTTGAGGGCAGAATAGTTTCAAGGGAGGGTCCCGGGATGCCTGAAGATCCTCAGTGTTTGCTGCCTAAGCCCACCTCAAGTCTCTGCTTCCCCCATTCCAATGTAGTGCTCCACAGCATTCTCAGCTGTGGCTCAAGTGGGCTTAGTTGCAGCAAGGGCAAGTTCTCTGGAAGATACAGGCTATAATCCTTGACAGCATTCATGTGGTACTAACTTTGCAGTCACGCAGAGCAAATGAGCTGTGGAGGCATGGATACCTCCTAATTTTCAATGAATGCCCCAGAGAAACTTGGGGTCCAGTCAGAGAAATACTGCAGGATCAGGGCCACTGCGGAATGCCTGCATTAGTCTGTTTTCATATTGCTATAAAGAACTGCCTGAGACTGGGTAATATATAAAGGAAATAGGTTTAATTGACTCACAGTTCAACATGGATGGGGAAATCTTAACAATCATGGAGGAAGGCAAAGAGGAAGCCAGTCACCTTCTCACAAGGCAGCAGAAAGAAGAAGTGCTGAGTAACGGGGTAAGAGCCCTGTGTTAGTCCATCCTCACACTGCTAATAAAGACATACCTGAGACTGGATAATTTATAAAGGAAAGAGGTTTAATTGGCTCACAGTTCTATGGGGCTGGAGAGGAATCAGGAAACTTACAATCATGATGGAAGGGGAAGCAACAAGTCCTTTCTCACATAGCATCAGAAAGGAGAAGTCCTGAGCAAAGGGGGAAAAGCCCCTTATAAACCATCTGGTGAGAACTCACTCACTATCATGACAACAATATGGAGGTAACCACTCCCATGATTACATTACTTCCCACTTGTTCCCTCCTATGACACATGAAGATAATGGGAACTACAATTGAAGATGAGATTTGGGTGGGGACACAAACAAAGCACATCAAGCCCCTTATAAAACTATCAGATCTCATGATAACTCACTCATTATCAAATGCCCCCATGATTCGATTACTTCCACCTGGTCCCACCCTTGACATGTGGGTATTATGGGGATTACAATCCAAGATGAGATTTCGGTGGGGACACCAGGAAGCCTAACCATATCATTCCCTCCACTAGGGCAATGCGCAGTTGAGCCATGGGGTCAGGGTTACCAAAGGGGATCTCGACACGGGAAATGTCCAGTGGAGCTAAGGGGTCATGGATACTGCAGATAGCCACCACTAGAGCAGTGTTTACTGAGATTATTGGATGAAGGTCACCTCCAAGACCCCAGGCCTGCACAGCCGCTACTGCAATGCCAGCCTGGGAGAGCTCCAGGCAAATTAAATCAAACCCTAAGAGCTGTGGCATGGCTGTACCCGAAAAATCAATGTGAGAAAGTTTTTTGCAGCCTTGGGGACTCAACCTTCACTCAAGTGTGTCTGGAATGTGGGACATGGAGTCAAATAATATTATTCTCAGGCCTTAAGATATAATGTTATTCGTCCCGTTTTGTTTTGAAGCCAAAAGCAAACTATCACCCCTTTCCTCTTACCTAGTTGTATCTTTTGGATTGGGAATACCTATCCCATGACCGTCTTCCAATGGTATTTTGGACTCTGAATGGTAATTTGACTCTAGATGAATCATACTTTGCGTATCCCCCATATCTGATTTAGATAATATTTGCATGTTCTAGATCAGACTTTGCATATAGACTTTAAAAGTTATGCTGGAATGTGTTAACACTTTTGGGATAGAATTAATGTATTTTTGTATGTGAAGAGAACATGAATTTTGGCCCACCACTGGTAGAGTGCTATGGTTTGAATGTGTCCCTTCCAAAATTCACATGTTGAAATTCACCCCCATGGTGATGATATTAAAAGGTGAAGCCTTTTGGGAAGTGATTAAGTCATGAGGGACAGATCATTATAAAAGGGAAGGAAGGAACTAACTTAAGCCCTTTGGGCTTTTCTTCCACATGAGAATACAGCATTTCTCCCCTTTGGAGATGCAGCAACAAGGTAATAGCTTAGACAAAGTGTGTAACCCTCACTAGACATCAAACTTTCTGGTATCTTGATCTTGGACTTCCTGGCCTCTGGAGTTATAAAAGGTTAATTTACTTTCTTTATAAACTACCCAGTCTAAGTTATTTTGTATAGCATCACAAATAGACTAATATAAGTTATTGACATTCTTCTTTTATATTTTGTACTTTTTCTGTTGTATTTAAAAAAATCTATGCCAAATCCAGATTCATAAATATGTTGTTCCACATTATCTTCTAGAAATTTTATAGTTTTAGATGTTACATCTAAATCTAAGTTCCATCTTGACTAAATTTTAATATATAGTGTAAGGTGTGGATTGAAGTTAATTATAATTATTATTTACATATGGATATCTAATTTTTCTAACACAATTTGTAGAAATGACTATCCTTTTCCACCAAATTTTATGTAGATCTTTGTCAAAAATCAACAGACCATTTTTGTCTGGGTCAATTTCTGGACTCAGTATTCCATTTCATTGATATATGTGTCTGTCTTGATAACCATTTGTAAAATCAAGTCTACAAATCATCTGATGTTAGTATTTCAATGGTGTTTTTACTTTTAAAGTTTTAATGGATATTCCAGTTCCTTTGTATTTCCACATACATTTTATAATTGGCTTCTCTTTTTTCTTAAGCCTGCTAGGTTTCTGATTGAGATTACATTGATTCTATTAATAACGTAGTGGAAGATTTGAAATTATAACAATATTCAGCCATCAAACCCTCAATAAGCCCCTATTGAACCCAAAAGGGCCTATTATCCCTTTCCAATATTCATATGCTATATCAATATATGATATTTCTCCTATCATATTATGCATAATAATATGCTTCGATGTATTTAGGTTTTCTTTAATTTGTCTTTACAATACTGTGTTGTTTCTGCTGTATAGTTCTTGCATAGATTTTGTCAAATTTATTATTATGTATTTTATATTTTTGTTTGTTAGTGGCATTGTTTTAAAATTTTAATTTCTAATTTTTAGTGTAGTTTATAGATTTATCATTTTATACTGACCTTAGATCCCATGACCTTGAAAAATCCACTTATTAGTTCTAGATGATTTTTGTAGATTATAACATTATTTTTAAATTTAGATGATATTGTCTATTAATAAGCAGTGTTATTTATTTCATTCTGGAAAGATTTTTTTAAATTATACTTTAAGTTTTAGGGTACATGTGCACAATGTGCAGGTTAGTTATGTATGTATACATGTGCCATGCTGGTGCGCTGCACCCACTAACTCATCATCTAGCATTAGTTATATCTCCCAATGCTATCCCTCCCCTCTGCCCCCACCCCACAACAGTCCCCAGAGTGTGATGTTCTCCTTCCTGTGTCCAGGTGTTCTCATTGTTAAATTCCCACCTATGAGTGAGAATATGCGGTGTTTGGTTTTTTGTTCTTGCAATAGTTTACTGAGAATGATGATTTCCAATTTCATCCATGTCCCTACAAAGGACATGAACTCATCATTTTTTATGGCTGCATAGTATTCCATGGTGTATATGTGGCACATTTTCTTAATCCAGTCTACCATTGTAGGACATTTGTGTTGGTTCCAAGTCTTTGCTATTGTGAATGATGCCGCTATAAACATACGTGTGCATGTGTCTTTATAACAGCATGATTTATAATCCTTTGGGTATATACCCAGTTATGGGATGGCTGGGTCAAATGGTATTTCTAGATCTAGATCCCTGAGGAATCGCCACACTGACTTCCACAATGTTTGAACTAGTTTACAGTCCCACCAACAGTCTAAAAGTGTTCCTATTTCTCCACATCCTCTCCAGCAACTGTTGTTTCCTGACTTTTTAATGATCCCCATTCTAACTGGTATGAAATGGTATTTCACTGTGGTTTTGATTTGCATTTCTCTGATGGCCAGTGATGGTGAGCATTTTTTCATGTGTTTTTTTGGCTGCATAAATGTCCTCTTTTGAGAAGTGTCTGTTCATGTCCTTTGCCCACTTCTTGATGGGGTTGTTTGTTTTTTTATTGTAAATTTGTTTGAGTTCACTGTAGATTCTGGATATTAGCCCTTTGTCAGATAAGTAGGTTGCGAAAATTTTCTCCCATTTTGTAGGTTGCCTGTTCACTCTGATGGTAGTTTCTTTTGCTGTGCAGAAGCTCTTTAGTTTAATTAGATCCCATTTGTCAATTTTGGCTTTTGTTGTCTTTGCTTTTAGTGTTTTAGACATGAAGTCCTTGCCCATGCCTGAATGGTAATGCCTAGGTTTTCTTCTAGCGTTTTTATGGTTTTAGATCTAATGTTTAAGTCTTTAATCCATCTTGAATTGATTCTTGTATAAGGTGTAAGGAAGGGCTCCAGTTTCAGCTTTCTACATATGGCTAGCCAGTTTTCCCAGCACCATTTATTAAACAGGGAATCCTTTCCCCATTGCTTGTTTTTCTCAGGTTTGTCAAAGATCAGATAGTTGTAGATATGCAGTGTGATTTCTGAGGGCTCTGTTCTGTTCCATTGATCTATATCTCTGTTTTGGTACCAGTACCATGCTGTTTTGGTTACTGTAGTGTAGCCTTGTAGTATAGTTTGAAGTCAGGTAGTGTGATGCCTCCAGCTTTGTTCTTTTGGCTCAGGATTGACTTGGTGATGTGGTCTCTTTTTTAGTTCCATATGAACTTTAAAGTAGTTTTTTTTTCCAATTCTGTGAAGAAAGTCATTGTTAGCTTGATGGGGATGGCACTGAATCTATAAATTACCTTGGGCAGTATGGCCATTTTCATGATATTGATTCTTCCTACCCATGAGCATGGAATGTACTTCCATTTGTTTGTATCCTCTTTTAAATCCTTGAGCAGTGGTTTGTAGTTCTCCTTGAAGAGGTCCTTGGCATCCCTTGTTAGTTGGATTCCTAGGTATTTTATTCTCTTTGAAGCAATTGTGAATGGGAGTTCACTCATGATTTGGCTCTCTGTTTGTCTGTTGTTGGTGTATAAGAATGCTTGTGATTTTTGTACATTGATTTTGTATCCTGAGACTTTGCTGAAGTTGCTTATCAGCTTAAGGAGATTTTGGGCTGAGACAATTGGGTTTTCTAGATATACAATCATGTCGTCTGCAAACAGGGACAATTTGACTTCCTCTTTTCCTAATTGAATACCCTTTATTTCCTTCTCCTGCCTAATTGCCCTGGCCAGAACTTCCAACACGATGTTGAATAGCAGTGGTGAGAAAGGTCATCCCTGTCTTGTGCCAGTTTTCAAAAGGAATGCTTCCAGTTTTTGCCCATTCAGTATGATATTGGCTGTGGGTTTGTCATAGATAGCTCTTATTATTTTGAGATACGTCCCATCAATACCTAATTTATTGGGAGTTTTTAGCATGAAGCGTTGTTTAATTTTGTCAAAGGCCTTTTCTGCATCTATTGAGATAATCATGTGGATTTTGTGTTTGGTTCTGTTTATATGCTGGATTACATTTATTGATTGGTGTATATTGAACCAGCCTTGGATCCCAGGGATGAAGCCCACTTGATCATGGTGGATAAGCTTTTCGATGTGCTGCTGGATTCCGTTTGCCAGTATTTTATTGAGGATCTTTGCCTCAATGTTCATCAAGGATATTGGTCTGCAGTGCTCTTTTTTGATTGTGTCTCTGCCTGGCTTTGGTATCAGGATGATGCTGGCCTCATAAAATGAGTTAGGGAGGACTTCCTCTTTTTCTATTGATTGGAATAGCTTCAGAAGGAATGGTACCAGTTCCTCCTTGTACCTCTGGGAGAATTCGGCTGTGAATCCATCTGGTCCTGGACTCTTTCGTTGGTAAGCTATTGATTACTGCCACAATTTCAGCTCCTGTTATTGGTCGATTCAGAGATTCAACTTCTTCCTGGTTTAGTCTTGGGAGAGTGTATGTGTCAAGGAATTTATCCATTTCTTCTAGATTTTCTAGTTTATTTGCGTAGAGGTGTTTGTAGTATTCTCTGATGGTAGTTTGTATTTCTGTGGGATCGGTGGTGATATCCCCTTTATCTTTTTTTTATTGTGTATATTTGATTCTCCTCTCTTTTTTTCTTTATAGTCTTGCTAGCAGTCTATCAATTTTGTTGATCCTTTCAAAAAACCAGCTCCTGGATTTGTTAATTTTTTGAAGGGTTTTTTGTGTCTGTATTTCCTTCAGTTTTGCTCTGATTTTAGTTATTTCTTGCCTTCTACTAGCTTTTGAATGTGTTTGCTCTTGCTTCTCTAGTTCTTTTAATTGTGATGTTAGGGTGTCAATTTTGGATCTTTCCTGCTTTCTTTTGTGGTCATTTAGTGGTATAAATTTCCCTCTACACACTGCTTTGAATGTGTCCCAGAGATTCTGGTATGTTGTGTCTTTGTTCCCATTGGTTTCAAAGAACATCTTTATTTCTGCCTTCATTTCGTTATGTACCCAGTAGTCATTCAGGAGCAGGTTGTTCAGTTTCCATGTAGTTGAGCAGTTTTGAGGGAGATTCTTAATCCTGATTGTACTGTGGTCTGAGAGACAGTTTGTTACAATTTCTGTTCTTTTACATTTGCTGAGGAGAGCTTTGTTTCCAAGTATGTGGTCAATTTTGGAATAGGTGTGGTGTGGTGCTGAAAAAAATGTATATTCTGTTGATTTGGGGTGGAGAGTTCTGTAGATGTCTATTAGGTCCGCTTGGTGCAGAGCTGAGTTCAATTCCTGGGTATCCTTGTTGACTTTCTGGCTCATTGATCTGTCTAATGTTGACAGTGGGGTGTTAAAGTCTCCCATTATTAATGTGTGGGAGTCTAAGTCTCTTTGTAGGTCACTCAGGACTTGCTTTATGAATCTGGGTGCTCCTGTATTGGGTGCATATACATTTAGGATAGTTAGCTCTTCTTGTTGAATTGATCCCTTTACCATTAAGTAATGGCCTTCTTTGTCTCTTTTGATCTTGTTGGTTTAAAGTCTGTTTTATCAGAGACTAGGATTGCAACCCCTGCCTTTTTTTCTTTTCCATTTGCTTGGTAGATCTTCCTCCATCGTTTTATTTTGAGCCTATGTGTGTCTCTGCAGGTGAGATGGGTTTCCTGAATACAGCACACTGATGGGTCTTGACTCTTTATCCAGTTGGCCAGTCTGTGTCTTTTAATTGGAGCATTTAGTCCATTTACATTTAAAGTTAATATTGTTATGTGTGAATTTGATCCTGTCATTATGATGTCAGCTGGTTATTTTGTTTGTTAGTTGATGCAGTTTCTTCCTAGTTTCAATGGTCTTTATATTTTGGCATGATTTTGCAGCGGCTGGTACCAGTTGTTCCTTTCCATGTTTAGCGCTTCCTTCAGGACCTCTTTTAGGGCAGGCCTGGTGATGACAAAATCTCTCAGCATTTGCTTGTCTGTAAAGTGTTTCATTTCTCCTTCACTTAGGAAGCTTAGTTTGGCTGGATATGAAATTCTGGGTTGAAAATTCTTTTCTTTAAGAATGTTGAATATTGGCCCCCATTCTCTTCTGGCTTGTAGAGTTTCTGCCAAGAGATCTGCTGTTAGTCTGATGGGCTTCCCTTTGAGGATAACCCAACCTTTCTCTCTGGCTGCACTTAACATTTTTTCCTTCATTTCAACTTTGGTGAATCTGACAATTATATCTTGGTGTTGCTCTTCTCGAGGAGTATCTTTATGGCATTCTCTGTATTTCCTGAATCTGAATGTTGGCCTGCCTTGCTAGATTGGGGAAGTTCTCCTGGATAATATCCTGCAGAGTGTTTTCCAACTTGGTTCCATTCTCCCCGTCACTTTCAGGTACACCAATCAGATGTAGATTTGGTCATTTCATATAGTCCTGTATTTCTTGGAGCCTTTCTCATTTCTTTTTATTCTTTTTTCTCTAAACTTCCCTTCTCTCTTCATTTCATTCATTTCATCTTCCATCGCTGGTACCCTTTCTTCCAGTTGATCGCATCGGCTCCTGCATTCTTCACATAGTTCTCAAACCTTGGTTTTCAGATCCATCAGCTCCTTTAAGCACTTCTCTGTGTTGGTTATTCTAGTTATACATTCTTCTAAATTTTTTTCAAAGTTTTCAACTTCTTTGCCTTTGGTTTGAATGTCCTCCTGTAGCTGGGAGTAATTTGATCATCTGAAGGCTTCTTCTCTCAGCTCATCAAAGTCATTCTCTGTCCAGCTTTGTTCCGTTGCTGGTGAGGAACTGCCTTCCTTTGGAGGAGGAGGGGCGCTCTGCTTTTTAGAGTTTCCAGTTTTTCTGCTCTGTTTTTTCCCTATCTTTGTGGTTTTATCTACTTTTGGTCTTTGATGATGGTGATGTACAGATGGGTTTTTGTTGTGGATGTCCTTTCTGTTTGTTAGTTTTCCTTCTAACAGACAGGACCCTCAGCTGCAGGTCTGTTGGAGTACCCGGCCCTGTGAGGTGTCATGCCCTTGCTGAGGGGTGCCTCCCAGTTAGACTGCTCGGGAGTCAGGGGTCAGGGACCCACTTGAGGAGGCAGTCTGCCTTTCTCAGATCTCCAGCTGCATGCTGGGAGAACCACTGCTCTCTTCAAAGCTGTCAGACAGGGACATTTAAGTCTGCAGAGGTTACTGCTTTCTTTTTGTTTTTCTGTTCCCTGCCCCCAGAGGTGGAGCCTACAGAGACAGGCAGACCTCCTTGAGCTGTGGTGGGCTCCACCCTGTTGGAAGTTCCTGGCTGCTTTGTTTACCTAAGCAAACCTGGGCAGTGGAGGGCACCCCTCCCCCAGCCTAGCTGCCGCCTTGCAGTTTGATCTCAGACTGCTGTGCTAGCAATCAGTGAGACTCCGTGAGCATAAGACCCTCCAAGCCAGGTGGCGGATATAATCTCCTCATGCGCCGTTTTTTAAGCCCGTCGGAAAAGCGCAGTATTTGGGTGGGAGTGACCCGATTTTCCAGGTGCCATCTGTCACCACTTTCTTTGACTAGGAAAGAGGGAACTCCCTGACCCCTTGCGCTTCCCGAGTGAGGCTGTGCCTCACCCTGCTTCGGCTCGCGGACAGTGCATGCACCCACGGGCCTGTGCCCACTGTCTGGCACTCCCTAGTGAGATGAATCTGGTACCTCAGATGGAAATGCAGAAAACACCCGTCTTCTGCGTCGCTCATGCTGGGAGCTGTATACCGGAGCTGTTCCTATTCGGCCATCTTGGCTCCTCCCCCCTGGAAAGATTTTACATCTTTTTCTTCAATTATTACATTGTCTAGAAACACTAATACAACATTGAAGAGAAGTAGTCAGCACTAATATCTTCGCGGGAAAACCATTCAACGTTTTATCATTAAGTATGGTGCTGTAGGTTTATTACAGATGCCTTTTATCAGATGGGAGTATTACCTTTCTATTGCTAATTTGCTGAAAGCTTAATTTTATCAAGAATGGATGTTGGATTTTGTCAAGTGCTTTTTCTGTGTCTATTATCTTGTTTTCTTTTATAGGCTGTTAATTGTTAATGATGCTGAGTGATACTGATTATTTTTCTAACGTTAATTCAACATTACATAAAACTCACTTGATTATGGATATGTTATCCATTCTGCATACTGTTTTAGTAAAAAAATGGTTAGAAAATTTTGAATTTGTTCATGGGGGACATTAGTTTGTGATTTTCTTGTAATTTGTTTGTCTATCTTTGGCATCAAGGTAATGTTGGGCTTGTATAATGAGTTAGATAGCATTCTCTCCTTTTAATTTCTAGAAGATTTTGTGTAGAGTTGGTATTATTTCTTCTTTTGATGTTCATTAGAATTCTTATGCAAAGTAATCTGGGCCAGACATTTTCTTTGTGTGAAAGTTTTGTTTAAAAATTTCATTTCTGTTTTTAGATATAGTGTTGGGTTTATCTATTTATTTTTGTGTTAGCATTGGTAGCTTGTCTTTTCAAGGTATTTGTCATTCAGTTGTTGCTTTTATTTGCATAAAGTTGTTTTTGACATTTACTTATTATCCACTTAATAGATGTAGAACTTTAGTGATGGCACCTCTATCATTCCTAATGTGTATATTTTTTCCACATTGATATGGCTATAGGTTTATCAGTTATACTAATCATTTCAATGAACTACCTTTTCATTACATTGATTTTCCTTAGTATATTTTTGTTTTCTATTTCATTTCTACTTTAATTTTATTTTCGTCATTCTGTTTATTTTGGGTTTCATTTGCTCTTTTGTCTTATTTTCTCGATATAGAAATGTAGATGCTCTCATTGTTATGAGGGCAATCTTTTTTGGTCTCTCTCTGATGTCCAGGCTGCAGTTCAGTGGCACCACCTTGGCTCAGTGCAACCTCCGCCTCCTAGGTTCAAGTGATTCTGTTGTCCCAGCCTCCTAGGTAACTGGGATTACAGGCATGCACAACTATGCCCTGCTAATTTTTGTATTTTTGGTAGAGACAGGTTTACCATGTTGGCCAGGCGCGTCTTGAACTGCTGACCTCAGGTGATTCACCTGCCTGGCCCTCCCAAAGTGATAGGATTATAGGCATGAGCCACCACACCCAACTGAGACCAATCTTGTATGACATAGAAATTTTAGTGCTATAAATTTACCTTCCAATATTTTTAAATCTGAGTCCCACAAATTTTGGTAGGTTGTCTTTTCATTCTCATTTAATTCAAATTATTTTCTAATTGTATCTTATTCTTTCCTTGATCCATCTCCTCTCCGGAACTATGCTATTCAGTGTTAAAATACTTGGGAATTTCCTAGACTTTTTTTTTTTTCTGATATTAATTCCTAGTTTAAATCCATTGTGGTCAGCGAATGTACTTTGTATGGCTTCAATCATTTTACATTTATTCAGACTTGTTTAATGATCCTGCATCTGGCTTATCTTGGTATATGTTCTGTGTGCACTCGAAAACACTGTGTATTCTACTGTTGTTGTGTCACGTGTTCTACCAAAGTCAGTTAAGTCAAGTTATTTGATATTGTTTTTCAAGTCTGTATATTTTACTGATTTTTTCCAAATCTTTTATCATTTATTAAAAGAGGAATATTGACATATTTGACTATAATTGTGAATTTGCCTATTTCTCCTTTAAGTTTTATTAATTTTTGCAATGTTGATTTTGAAGCACAGTTATATTGGATGCCTAAATATCCAATTTTTAAATTCTTACATTTCCTTGGTAAATTCTCCCTTTATCAGTTTACAATGTCCCTCATTTTGCATGTGATATTCTTGCCTCTGAAATCTACCCTATCATATTATATAGGTATTCTAGCTCTGTTTTCAAACAATGTTTCCTCTTTGCATTTAATGTGGAAATTACTCTCCTAATGTTTTCAATGTTAATGGTAGCTTTAGTTTGCTAAAGTGGCCATAGTAAAACACCACAAACTAGGGGGCTTATACATCATATATTTTCTCACAGTTCTGGGGACTGGAAGTTTAATATCAAGGTGTTGACAAGGTTGGTTTCTTCTGAGGGCTCTCAGAATCTACAACCTCTCTTGCCTAGCTAGATTCAGTGACTTTTCTGCCTTTGTTTTCACGTGACATTCTACCTGGGTATGTGCCTCTACCTCCAGATTTCCCGGTTATTAAAATGCCAGTAGTATTGTAGTATTGGATTAAGTCTTTTCCTAATTACTTCATCTTAGCTCACATCTGCAAGAATCTCATATTAAAATAATATCACATTCTGTGGCACTGCGGTTTGAAACTTCAACATACTAATATGGGGGAACAAAATTCAATTGTAGTGTTGGTCTTTTCTTCTGCAGTGTTAAATCTGCTATATATCCACCCATTTTATTTTTGATTTCAGATGTGTAATTCACATCCACGGAAGTTTGATTTTGGTATGTCTTTCATATGTTTACTTAACATGTTCAACCTTTCCTCTTCCTTTTTTTTTTTTTTTTCCTGTCACCCAGGCTGGAGTGCAGTGGCGCAATCTCCGCTCACTGCTCCCTCCGCCTCCCAGGTTCAAGCGATTCTCCTGCCTCAGCCTTCCACGTAGCTGAGACTACAGGCGCTTCACATCAAGGCCCTCTAATTCTCTGAATTTTTAGTAGAGACACAGTTTCACCGCGTTAGCCAGGATGGTCTCAATCTCCTGACTTTGTGATCCACATGTCTTGGCCTCCCAAAGTGCTGGGATTACAGGCGTGAGACACCGCACCCGGCCCACCTTTCCTCTTATGTATTGAACATATATAATAGAGTTAGAATATTTGTAGCTATTTTAATATTATTGTCTACTTATTCTATACGTGCCATTTTCTGGCCTCTTCCTGTTGAATGGCTTTTCTCTTCTTTTCCTGGCTTCATGCATGCTTAGTAATTTTTTATTTGATGTCAGAAAATGTGGATTTTACATTTTGATGGTGTTTTCCTTCTTCTAATATTATTTTCACACTTAAATCTGAGATGCTTTAAGTTTACTTGGAAGAAAAATACAAAACAAAACATTGATTCTTTCAAGGCTTGTTTTTGAACTTTGTTGGAACCAGACTAGGTATTCATCTCGGGCTTTTTTTTTTTTTTCCACTACTGTGGCGATACCCTCTGAGGAACCTACCTAATGTCATGCGAAGTACAGGGTTTTTCACTCTGACTTATGGGAACATGAACTGTTTGAGCACTAAGAATTTTTTTCTCTACTGTTTTTAGATAGTTATTTCTCCAGCCTCGGTTAGTTTCCTCACATTCATGCACTGATTCGTGCTCAACTAGAGCTGAGGAGGACCTTCAACAAATCTCTGCAGTTGTCATATTTTTTGTGCATGTCTTTTTTCTCTTGTATTCTTCCCTGAAAATTCTAGCTGTATTTCCCTTTCTGGACTCCTAGCTCTGTCATCTCAACTTAGGGAGGCTACTGGATTGCATTTGGGTTCTCCCTTTGTATGATACAGCCCAAAATCTCCTTTCAGGCAGTAAGCCCGGACAATCATAAGGCTTTATTTTGCTTTCACCCTCTAAGGAATTATTCTCTTTCACTACCTAATTTCTAACACTTAAAAACATTGATATATGTATGTATACAGTCCAGTGTTTTCAGTTGTTTCTACCAGGAAGATAAGTGCATTACAAGTTACCCCATCTAAGCTAAATGTTTCCTAAGAGAATATATTATTATTTAACTTTTTGTAATGAAAATAATACATTCCTATAAAAATTTCAAGCAGTACAGATGTATATACAGAAAAACTTACATTTCTACCATTCTCCCCACCCTCTTTCTCGCAAAATTCAACTGAATTCCTGGTCTCAAAGGAAACAGATCAGTTCACAATTGGTATGCTCACTTACAGATAATTTTATATTCATTTAAATATATATACACACATACTTTATATATATATATTCATACACATATATGCAAATATTACAAATATATAAATATATATTTTTAGACAGGGTCTTGCTCTGTTGCCCAGGCTGGAGTACATTGGCACACTCTCAGCTCACTGCAGCCTCAACCTCGCAGCCTCAAGCAATTCTCCCACCTCAGCCTCCTGAGTAGTTGGGACTACAGGCATATGTCACCATACCTGGCTCTTTTTTGTTTTTGTTTTTGTTTTTGTTTTTGTAGAAAAGCGGTCTCACTATGTTGCCTAGGCTGGTCTCAAATTCCTGGACTCAGGCAATCCTTCTGGCTCAGCCACCCAAAGTGTTGGGATTATAGGCATGAGCTGCTGCAACTGGCCTACGTAAATATTTTGATATAAGTGACATACAAAGCACTTTCTGTAGATTAATTTTCTTGTCTAAATCTGTATCTTTGTTTTTCTTCTATATTTGCCATACATATCTATATAAATATTTTAATTGCTGGCATATAACTTCATAGTATGGATACATCATTTTTAAATTTAGGTACTTCTCTATTTGATGTTCAATGTTATTGACCGATTTTTTCTGTTTAACAAATGCTACAATGAACATTTTTGAATCATGTTTTTGGGCACATGTAGGATTTCTAAAAGAAAAATTCTTAAAAATTTAATGCGCATTTTAAAGTTTGCTAGAGATTGCCAAAATATCCTGTAAAGTACTTGTACTTTGTTCACATTTAACAATGTTAGGATTTCCTATTCCCTCATCATTTTTTTGTGTCAATTAAATGGAAGAAAATTGCTTCTTTGTTTTAATTTATATTTACTTCATGAATAGTAAAGTTGAATATCTTTACTTATCTATTTATAGTTATTAATCTGTGAATTGTTGCTGTATTTTTCTATTGGGTTCTTTGATGTTTTATTTATAGAAAGAATTGTATAGTCATTTGTTTGTTATACATATTGCAAGTATTTTCTCATAGTCTCTTCTTTATATTTTACGTTTGTATAAGAAATAATTTGCCATATGGAAGTAGTGTTTGAAAACATGCCTTTTGAGAAAGGGCATATCTTGTTCTGTTTTTTCCCACTTTTGGAAAACTCCTCCTCATCCACCAGCTGCAGGGCAAATCACTCAACTAAAATGTTTAACTGGTTTTGAGAAAGAGAAAAACAGCTTCTGACATTCACAAGATATGCCCAGTTGCTAACAGCTGGCTTGGCACTCACAGCTAGGCCTTGGTATTACTATTTCAGGAACACCAGCATTAAATGAGGCTACTCTGTGACCACGATAGATGAATGCGAAAAAAAGACCACTCTGCAGTCATGTCTGAACACAGACAGAACAGGAACATTGTGCAAGTCAGAAAACTCACCAGTTGTCTCACTATTCTGACCAATATAAGTTACTGCTTTTTTTCTTTTACCAATTACAACTTTACCCTTGCTTTAGACTGCCCTCACAATAGATAAGATGTATTAAGATACTTAATCATCACGTTACCCTTACTTCCTGAGAGTATTCAATCCAGAGAAAAATTCTGCTTCCTCAATATTTCCCCCAAATCACCTAATACAAATCCAAACACTATAACAAGTCCTTTTATTATCTTCCTACTGAGATGCCCGCATAATTTATATAACAGTTCCCTATGGTGTGCATTCTCTCTTACTGTAATGAGTAATAAACACAATTTGTTCGACTATAGTGTGTTCCTGATGGTCTTTAGCTACAGAGCTTTCAAATAATCATATAAAAACATTGTGGTATAAAGTCCAACTGCTTTTTATTTTTATTTCATTTTTAAACATTTATTTATTTTAATTGATGAGTAAAATTATATATATTCATTTTGTACATCGTATTGTTCTGAAACACACATATATTGTAGGATGGCTAAATCTAGCTAATTGACATATATATACATTACCTCACATGTTTATCTTTTTTTGTGGTAAGAATATTTAAAATCTATTTTATTAGCAATGTACAAGAATATAATGTTTTTATTAACCACAGTCAACATGCTATCTGTAAAATAGATCTCTTGAACTTATCCTTCCTAACTGAAATTTTGTATCCTTTGACCAATATCTTCCTCACCCTTATATTTTATTAAAATTAGTTATTTCCAGTTCGATGAAATCCATTACTGTTTTAAAGCCCTGTTCTCTGTGGGTCACATAATAGTTTAAATTTTGAGAGATACTATGTATATTAGGCTAAATCGCATTAAGGAGTCAGTATAGGATCCTTGTAAGGGCATTGAATTTGATATGAGAACTGGATTTACAACATTCTAGAAGGAGGATTTTGGGGAAATGTGTTAATCACTCTGAGATTTCCCTTCCTTATTTGTAAATGAGGATAATAACTCTTAACAGTACTGTTTTAAGGATTCAATAATGGAGCTTTTTGTAAACTGAGACATGTTCTGTAAATAGGAAAGACTTTCAAAATAGTGATGGTAGAGCTTGGAGGGAATTGATTGAATGCACATATCCTTTTGTCGCCCCTTTTTTTTAATTCATGAGAAACAGAAAGAAAAGAGAAGGACAATTCGTTTACTTTAGACCAAGATTGGACTCCAGTTTTTTTAGACCAAGATTGGACTCCAGTTTTTTTGACTCCTAGTCTAGCACCCTCTATACTGCATGGAACCTCTTTTCTATTTTATTTATTTTTGCTTCTATGTAATAAAAAAATCTAGTAAATGATTTTTGATACACTATACTATCTTCCGGGATTAACTCCTCAGAATCCTCCAAACAATTTGCAAAGTTAATGACTCCTGAGTATTTGTAAGCTTATGGTTAAGCCAAGTTAAGCCACAAAAGTATATAAAAAATAATTTCCAGACTTTCCATATCCAAATGATTCTTGAAGAGTTACCTCCCACCCTTGTTTATGGTATGTTGACCACCTTCTTTCTATCCAAGATTCAAGGTCTTATTTCATCATGATTTCACCTGTTGTGATTGGAGTCTGTGCATTTTGTTTGTTCTGCCCAGCAGTATATGTTTAAAATAATAATAATGATAATAATAATAATAATAATAATAATAATAATATTGGAGCCTGAGAAAAGTATTCTCTTCACTGATTGTAAATTGCTATCTGTTTGCCTCTCAGCTCCTTGTTCTGGTTACTTATTCTTTCTAACATGCTTGACTGCCCAAATCACAGAATAGAAGGATAAAATGATCTTTTGGAATCTGTATTTGCTATGTTCCAAGCTCAGTTACCATATGGAACACAGAAGCCCAGAGCCTTAAGTCTCAAACAGAATTTTTTTGTTTTTCTTTCTTCCTTACCATTTTAACAATGTGTCTTTCATCACTTCTGAAGTGAGTCTTTATTGAAGAAATTGTGTGTATGTGTGTGTGTGTGTCTTTGTGCACATGCCCCCATGTATTGTGTATGAAGTGAGTGATGGGGGGGCACCAAAACTGTTATAAGAAGCAACATTTTATGCTATAGGCAAAGACGGTACTTTAGGTATTGTAAATAATCAGGTATTTTTGTGAGCCTTCTGAATATTGCTCAGGAATTGATTACTCAAACATATGCATTACTCTTCTTCTATCTTATCAGAATAAATGTTTATTATAGCATTACTTAAAAGGTTTTGGATAATGAGAATTGGCTGCAAGGTAAATGAAAGACGAGACAAATGGTCACATAAGGTTTTTCTCCATTCATTTCCTCATTCACTTTTCACACAATTGTTAGACCTATTTAGTGTCACAGTCTCTGCTCTGGGCAAGAGAATGCAGAGTGAACAAGACATAGGACTACCCCTATTATGAAGCAAGTATAGGGAAACACATGACAGGTAGACAAATTGCTGTGTGTTGATAGTGACAATTCTATCATTCCTCTGAGCTTTGTAGATCAGGCATCTTCCATGCAGTCCACTACACAGACTGAGCTTCATTAGTTGTACACTTCTTGGATTCCATTGATAAAGCCTCAAGGAATGCAAACCAAATTGGATATTAATGTAGATATATTCTTAGGAAGACTCATCTGCTTTTCAGGTTAACATATGACATTGTTTTTTGTTTGTTTGTTTGTGATGGAGTCTTCCCTGTTTCCCTGACTGGAGTGTAATGGCTTGATCTCGGCTCACTGCAACCTCCGCCTCCCAGGTTCAAGCCATTCCCCTGCCTCAGCCTCCTGAGAGCTGGGATTACAGGCGAGTGCCACCACAGCCGGCTAATTATTATTATTATTTTTTGCATATTTAGTAGAGACAAAGTTTCACTATGTTGGTCAGGCTGGTCTCAAACTGCTGACCTCATGATATGCCTGCCTCAGCTTCCCAAAGACTAGGATTACAGGCGTGTCCCACTGCATCCGGCCAACATATGACATTCCTGAATCGAATATTAATGGTCATAAATTTATCTGGCCACTGATGAGGACTTTGGTATAGGTAACAGAATTGTGAGGAAATTTTGTAACTAATACAATATTATTTAACCTGAATCTGTTGCCAAAAAACCGGAAAATGTAAAATCTTGTGAAAGGAAAACAAATTGCAAAAGCAGAGGAGGCTTTGGAGGTTTTACTGATAAGGAAATTGAACCTTAAGAATTTAAATGATGTTGCCAGGATCACCAGCTGGTAAATACTAGTGTTTCAAACATCAACTCATTTAATTCTCTCAACAACTTTTTATTTTAAGTATGACTATTATTTATATGTTACAAATAAGGTAACTGAGGTCCAGAAAAGGTATGTAACTTGGCCAGGGCAATGTGGCTAAAAAGTGTCAGAGCCAGGATTCAGGACAAGAAGTTTGACTCCAGAGCCACTCCTTTTAATTTTACACCATTCTGTCTCCCCAGGAATAGCTGTACTCAGTATCCAGACTTCACTTCCCTCAACCCCTCCCACTTTTCCTTTCATTATATTCTGTTGCCAAGCACACGCCCACACACACACACACACAACTGCTAAAAAACATGTATTCCCCCCTATAAAACATTTTAAACATAAGCATGTATATGTGTATACATTCTTTGCTTCTCAATGGGTCTGCAGAATGATGATTGATAAATGACTAAATCAGAGAGCAAAAGAGACTGATTCTGTCTTATCATCAGCCAGAAATAGGAAGCTTCCTCTAGGCATTCTAAGCATAAGGCAAGATGAATGCTGTGCTAATTACCTCTAGCGCTATCAGCCTGCTGCCCTTTCTTTGTGGCCAAGAATGAAAGAGTTTAGATCTTGCCTAACAATAAGGTCCCCTGGCCTGTTTACAAGGCTCCAAGAGGGCTTTTGCAACATGAGCATATGGACATTTTGCGATATTTACAGGGGGAAATGTATGCTGATTAGCATACAATCTACAAATGGCTTCATGTTGCAAGCTTCTTCAATTTATTTGCATAGGTATTGTTGCTCATCCTGCATTTGGATATATATTTTTTAATTTGAAGAAAATATTTTACTCAATTATAACCTGAGATATGACTTTTCTAGTGAATTTAAAAGAAAATAGTGTTAATATAGTATAGTACAAAAATATTGGTCTTAGAGTCAGAAATCATGAAGTTGAGTCCCATTTTTGCCCTGCACATTAATTATCCTTTCTTCATAGCTGGAGAAAATCAAATCATCAGCCCCCCTAGTTTAACTTTAATGCTCTCAAAACTCAAATTAGGTGCCAATACTTCCTGGAATTTCCACTGTTTTTCTATAGCAAGTTCACTTTTTCAATATCTGTAACTCATTTTCATATCTTCCCTTTCCTTAAACTTTATATACCCACCTGTCTCACTCTCCTTATTTCCAGCTGTACACCTCACTGAGAAAATGGGAGGAAGCTATGAAAAGAAACCTGCTCCATCTTTGACTGTGACATCTCCAAGCTTCATGTTAATATATCCATTTTCTTTACTTCAAACCAAAAAAGTGTCCCCATTCCTATGATGGGGCAGTCCCTCCACAATTGCACTGGGTCCCATTCTCCTTCACCTCCCAAGGATTTTGCTCTTTCGGTTGTACCACCTTTCTCTTGCAACATCAGTTTCTCCTGTATTGGATCATGTCTGTTAACACTCAAATATGTTAAAATAATACCATCTTCAAAATAATTTAAGAAAATACTTACTCACCCTAAATCTCTATCTGCAGTCTAATTTATCTGCTCTCCTCACTGCAAAACCTCTTATAAGAGTTGTTGACCAGCGGCGGTGGCTCACACTTGCAATCCCAGAGCTCTGGGAGGCCAATGTGGGTGACTGGGAGATCAAGACCATCCTGGCCAACATGGTGAAACCTGTCTCTTCTAAAACTATGAAAATACAACAAAAATTAGCCAGGCATGGAGACTGATGCAGGAGAATTGGTTTAACCTGGGAGGCGGAGGTTGCAGTGTGCCAAGATCATACCACTGCACTCCAGCCTGGGTGACAGAGTGAGATTCCATCTCAAAAACAAAAAACAAAAAACAAAAAAAAACAAAGAAAAGAAAAAGAAAAAGAAAAAAAAGAGTTGTTGTCGATACTCACTGTTCCTTTTTCTCAAAATTCTGGTCACTCCTTAAACCACTCCAAATTTCTATCTGTCCACTCCATAGATCTCGCTCTTGTCAAAGTCATCAGTGACTTCCATATTTCCAATTTAATGGTCATCTATCACTCTTAAAGTGTTAGTCATTCTCTCTTTGTTTGAACATCTTCTTCCCTTGTTTTTTGTAATGTCTCGTTTAACTTTGTTTTCTTCCTGCCTCACTGACTTCTCTTTATCACTCTCCTTTACTGGCTCCTACTTAATTCAACCTCTAAACATTTGTCCTAGGCTCTCTACTTATTTGCAACATTCACTAGATTCTACCTAACCTCTGCTTCCAATATGCTGTTTCCTTAACTATGTATGCACCATTTTTATTTCCTTCATACTTAGCATTTATCAAAGCTGATTAGACATAGTTTGTGAAAAAATATAGTTGTGGATTAGATTGGAAACCGGCTTCTGATCAGATTTTATACACCTTGAAAACTCAGGTTTACAGTCTCTATCTTATAGTCATCAACTACCAAATATAATTTTTAAAGCAGGTTGAATTTATACAAACAGGAACAGAATATGGAAGACAATGGACGTCAAGTCTATCAGTTAATAGTTTGAGTGTTGTAACATCTTAATGTTATGTGAACATGAACTGAATTAGGTATTTTGTGGGAATGCAAACGTAACAAACAACAAAAGACATTCAAAAATACTTGACAAGAGTAGGCAAAAGACTGAATATAAGGGTTCAAAACAGAGAATTGTACCTCCCCATGATTTTTAACCCAAATGACTTGGAGGATAAAATGCTGCTAATATTGGTAATGAACACATTTCTCTCCAGAGATTGACTGACTCCAAATTTAAAGCCAAATTTACTTTTATGGCTATGCTTAAACTAACATAGTAATATATTGGGCTGATTCCTTCTATGAAATCATCTTGAAAAATAAATATACTTGTATTCAGACTTTCTGTGTGTTCTGTTTTCATCTTTCTACTGTAGCTGAAGATCACTTTGTGGCTTTTTCTTATTTTTTTTCTGAAAGGCTATTGCAAAAGCAATGAAGTTGTGACCTCGTTCTGTGGCAGGACAAGTATGGTCTAGAGGGAAAACTGACTTGGAGCAACAGATGTGGTTTTAGACATGTTGGGTTTAAGGTGGTGTTAAGATATCCCACTGAAAATGGCAGTTAGGGAACTATGACTCAAGGTCAGGGAACACTCTGAACAGTGAATGCAGGCTGGAAAGTCATTCAACCATGATATACTGACCTGGATACACATAGCTAGTGGTATCCTAAATATTTAGGCTTGGGTTTACATTTCACAATTAGCAGATGACATAATAAAGCCAATCAAAGAGAGAGAGAAGATGCCAGGAGAAAGGGAAAGAAAACAAGGGAGTGAATAGCCAAGGGACACACTTTGCAAGGCTCAGTCAACTTGACTATACTGAATTTTGTGGACAGTTGTCAAAGGAAGTAAAGAAAGAAGATTTTGTAATGATCAGGTTGACCTTGAAGAGTATATTTTCAGTGGAGTAGTTGGGGCAGGATTCTTGTGGAAAATGAGATGAGTGAATAATGATGAAAAGGAGATAAGCAAACATGAGAAAAGACAAATAACTTTAGGGAGGTGTTTTCAAGGGAAAGTATTATTTAATAACATTAATAGCTTATTGCTTTATTCAGTGAAAAATGATATGTGCCCACTGTAGGATTTAGAAATACAAAAAGTACAAAGAAGGACGTAAAAAAAAAAAAAACACATGAAATGCAACAATACAAAAAAAACTACCCTTATTGTTTTGATAAACATACTTGCCAGTTTCAATTAATAGAGCATAGAATTGATTGAAAAGAGTATGTTAAGTTTTTTTTGGAAAATAAATGCTAAACACACAATGTTAATATTTATTTAAAATAAATTTCTTGACTGGGCACAGTGACTCATGCCTGTACACAGTGGCTCATGTCTGTAATCTCAGCACTTTGGGAGGCCAAGCCATGTGGATCACCTGAGGTTGGGAGTTTCAGATCAGCCTGACCAACATGGAGAAACCCCATCTCTACTTAAAATACAAAATTAGCTGGGCATTGTGTCACATGCTTGTAATCCCAGCTACTCAGGTGGCTGAGGCAGGGGAATCGCTTGAACCCAGGAGACAGAGGTGGAAGTGAGCCAAGACTGCGCCATTGCACTCTAGCCTGGGCAACTAGAGCAAAACTCCATTACACACACACACACACACACACACACACACACACAGAATAGAAAAAAAGAAAACAGGTTTCTTTTTTATATATATATATACTTTAAGTTTTAGGGTATATCTGCACAACGTGCAGGTTAGTTACATATGTATACATGTGCCATGTTGGTGTGCTGCACCCATTAACTCGTCATTTAACATTAGGTATATCTCCTAATGCTATCCCTCCACCCTCCCTCTGCCCCACAACAAGACTTGGTGTGTGATGTTCCCCTTCCTGTGTCCATGTGTTCTCATTGTTCAATTCCAACCTATGAGTGAGAACATGCGGTGTTTGGTTTTTTGTCCTTGCAACAGTTTGCTGAGAATGATGGTTTCCAATTTCATCCATGTCCTTACAAAGGGCATGAACTCATCCTTTTTTATGGCTGCATAGTATTCCATGGTGTATATGTGCCACATTTTCTTAATCCAGTCTATCATTGTTGGACATTTGGGTTGGTTCCAATTCTATTCTATTGTGAATAGTGCCCCAATAAACATAAATGTGCATGTGTCTTTATAGCAGCATGATTTATAATCCTTTGGGTATATACCCTGTAGTGGGATAGCTGGGTCAAATGGTATTTCTATTTCTAGATCCCTGAGGAATCGCCACACTGACTTCCACAATGGTTGAACTAGTTTACAGTCCCACCAACAGTGTAAAAGTGTTCCTATTTCTCCACATCCTCTCCAGCACCTGTTGTTTGCTGACTTTTTAATGATCACCATTCTAACTGGTGTGAGATGGTATCTCATTGTGGTTTTGATTTGCATTTCTCTGATGGCCAGTGATGATGAGCATTTTCTCATTTGTCTTTTGGCTCCATAAATGTCTTCTTTTGAGAAGTGTCTGTTCATATCCTTCACCCACTTTTTGATGGGGTTGTTTGTTTTTTCTTGTAAATTTGTTGGAATTCATTGTAGATTCTGGATATTAGTCCTTTGTCAGATGAGTAGATTGCAAAAATTTTCTCCCATTCTGTAGGTTGCCTGTTCACTCTGATGGTAGTTTTTTTTGCTGTGCAGAAGCTCTTTAGTTTAATTAGATCCCATTTGTCAATTTTGGCTTCTGTTGCTATTGCTTTTGGTGTTTTAGGCATGAAGTCCTTGCCCGTGCCTATGTCCTGATTGGTTTTGCCTGGTTTTCTTCTAGGGCTTTTATGGTTTTAGGTCTAACATGTAAGTCTTTAATCCATCTTGAATTAATTCTTGTATAAGATGTAAGGAAGGATCCAGTTTCAGCTTTCTACATATGGCTAGCCAGTTTTCACAGCACCATTTATTAAATAGGGAATCCTTTCCCCACTGCTTATTTTTGTCAGGTTTGTCAAAGATCAGATGGTTGTAGATATGTGGCATAATTTTGAGGGCACTATTCTGTTCCATTGATCGATATCTCTGTTTTGGCACCAGTACCATGATGTTTTGGTTACTGTAGCCATGTAGTATAGTTTGAAGTCAAGTAGCATGATGCTTTCAGCTTTGTTCTTTTGGCTTAGGATTGACTTGGCAATGTGGGCTCTTTTTTGGTTCCATATAAACTTTAAAGTAGTTTTTTCCAATTCTGTGAAGAAAGTAATTGGTAGCTTGATGGGGATGGCATTGAATCTATAAATTACCTTGGGCAGTATGGCCATTTTTATGATATTGATTCTTCCTACCCATGAGCATGGAATGTTCTTCCATTTGTTTGTTTGTATCCTCTTTTATTTCACTGAGCACTGGTTTGTAGTTCTCCTTGAATAGGTCCTTCATGTCCCTTGTAAATTAGATTCCTAGGTATTTTATCCTCTTTGAAGCAATTGTGAATGGGAGTTCACTCATGATTTGGCTCTCTGTTTGTCTGTTATTGGTGTATAAGAATGCTTGTGATTTTTGCATATTGATTTTTTATCCTGAGACTTTGCTGAAGTTGCCTATGAGTTAAGGAGATTTTGGGCTGAGACGATGGGGTTTTCTAGACATACAATCATGTCATCTGCAAACAGGGACAATTTTACTTCCTCTTTTCCTAATTGAATACCCTTTATTCCCTTCTCCTGCCTGACTTCCCTGGCCAGCAGTTCCAACACTATGTTGAATAGGAGTGGTGAGAGAGGGCATCCCTGTCTTGTGCCAGTTTTCAAAGGGAATGCTTCCAGTTTTTGCCCATTCAGTATGATATTGGCTGTGGGTTTGTCATGGATAGCTCTTATTATGTTGAGATATGTCCCATCAATACCTAATTTATTGAGAGTTTTTAGCATGAAGCGTTATTGAATTTTGTCAAAGGCCTTTTCTGCATCTATTGAGATAATCACATGGTTTTTGTTGTTGTTTCTGTTTATATGCTGGATTATGTTTATAGATTTGCATATGTTGAACCAGCCTTGCATCCCAGGAATGAAGCCCACTTGATCATGGTACATAAGCTTTTTGATGTGCTGCTGGATTCAGTTTTCCAGTATGTTATTGAGGATTTTTGCATTGATGTTCATCAGAGATATTGGTCTAAAATTCTCTTTTTCTGTGGTGTCTGAGCCAGGTGTTGGTATCAGGATGATGCTGGCCTCATAAAATGAGTTAGAGAAGATTCCCTCTTTTTCTATTGATTGGAATAGTTTCAGAAGGAAGGGTACCAGCTCCTCCTTGTATCTCTGATAGAATTCAGCTGGGAATCCGTCTGGTCCTGGACTGTTTTTGGTTGGAAAGCTATTAATTATTGCCTCAATTTCAGAGCCTGTTATTGGTCTATTCAGAGATTCCACTTCTTCCTGGTTTAGTCTTGGGAGGGTGTATGTGTCAAGTAATTTATCCATTTCTTCTAGAATTTCTAGTTTATTTATGTATAGGTGTTTATAGTATTCTCTGATGGTAGTTTGTATTTCTGTGGAATCAGTGGTGATGTTCACTTTATCATTTTTTACTGCTTCTATTTGATTTTTCTCTCTTTTCTTCTTTATTAGTCTTGCTTCCAACTGAGGTAGCAGGCTAATCTCACTGGGGAGTATTGGAAATTGGGTGCAGGACAGTGGCTGCAGTGCACCCAGTGTGCACTGAAGAAGGGCGAGGCATCACGTCACCTGGGAAGTGCAAGGGGTCATGGAATTCCCTTTCCTAGTCAAAGAAAGGGGTGAGAGATAGCACCTGGAAAATTGGGTCACTCCCACCCTAATACTGTGCTTTTCCAACAGTCTTAGCAAACAGCACACCAAGAGATTATATCCCATGCATGGCTTGGAGGCTCCTATGCCCATGGATCCTCTCTCATTGCTAGCACAGCAGTCTGAGATCAAACGGTGAGGCAGTAGCGAGGCTGGGGGAGGGGTGCCTGCCATTGCTGAGGCTTGAGTAGGTAAACAAAGCCGCCAGGAACCTCGCACTAGGTGGAGCCCACTGCAGCTCCAGGAGGTCTTCCTGCCTCTTTAGACTCCACCTCTGGGGGCAGGGAATAGCCAAACAAAAGGAAGCAGAATCCTCTGCAGACTTAAATGTCCCTGTGTGACAGCCTTGAAGAGAATAGTGGTTCTCCCAGCACGCAGCTGGAGATCTGAGAACGGACAGACTGCCTCCTCCAGTGGGTCCCTAAACTCTGAGTAGCCTAACTGGGAGGCACCCCCAAGTAGGGGCAGACTGACACCTCACACAACGAGGTAGTCCTCTGAGACAAAACTTACAGAGGAACGATCAGGCAGCAACATTTGCTGCTCACCAATATCCGCTGTTCTGCAGCCTCCACTGCTGATACCCAGGCAAACAGGTCTAGAGTGGACCTCCAGCAAACTCCAACAGACCTGCAGCTTAGGCACTTGACTGTTAGAAGGAAAACTAAAAAACAGAAATGACATCCACACCAAAACCCCATCTGTACGTCACCATTGTCAGAGACCAAAGGTAGATAAAACCACAAACTTGGGGAAGAAACAGAGCAGAAAAATTGGAAACTCTAAAAATCGGAATGTGTCTCCTCCTCCAAAGGAACGCAGCTCCTCATGAGCAATGGAAAAAAGCTGGGCGGAGAATAACTTTGACGAGTTGAGAGAAGAAGCCTTCCAACGATCAAACTACTCTGAGCTAAAGGAGGAAGTTTGAATCCATGGAAAGAAGTTAAAAATCTTGAAAAAAATTAGACAAATGGCTAACTACAATAACCAATGCAGAGAAGTCCTTAAAGGACCTGACAGAGCGGAAAACCAAGGCACGAGAACTACGTGATGAATGTACAAGCCTCAGTAGCCGATTTGATCAACTGGAAGAAAGGGTATCAGTGATGGAAGATCAAATGAATGAAATGAAGTGAGAAGACAAGTTTAGAGGAAAAAGAAATGAACAAAGCCTCCAAGAAATATGGGACTATGTGAAAAGACCAAATCTGCGTCTGACTGGTGTACCTTAAAGTGACAGGGAGAATGGAACCAAGTTGGAAAACACTCTGCAGGATATTATCCAGGAGAGCTTCCCCAATCTAGCAAGGCAGGCCAACATTCAGATTCAAGAAATACAGAGAACGCCACAAAGATAGTCCTTGAGAAGAGCAACTCCAAGACACATAATTGTCAGATTCACCAAAGTTGAAATGAAGGAAAAAATGTTAAGTGCAGCCAGAGAGAAAGGTCGGGTTACCCACAAAGGGAAGCCCATCTGACTAACAGCTGATCTCTCGGTAGAAACTCTACAAGCCAGAAGAGACTGGGAGCCAATATTCAACATTCTTAAAGAAATAATTTTCAACCCAGAATTTCATATCCAGCCAAACTAAGCTTCATATGTGAAGGAGAAATACAATCCTTTACAGACAAGCAAATGCTGAGAGATTTTGTCACCACCAGGCCTGCCCTAAAACAGCTCCTGAAGGAAGCACTAAACATGGAAAGGAACAACTGGTCCCAGCCACTGCAAAAACATGCCAAATTGTAAAGACTTTCAAGGCTAGGAAGAAACTGCATCAACTAACAAGCAAAATAACCAGCTAACATCATAATGACAGGATCAAATTCACACATGATAATATTAACCTTAAATGTAAATGGGCTAAATGCCCCAATTAAAAAACACAGACTGGCAAATTGGATAATGAGTCAAGACCTATCAGTGTGCTGTATTCAGGAAACCCATCTCACCTGCAGAGACACACATAGGCTCAAAATAAAGGGATGGAGGAAGATCTACCAAGCAAATGGAAAACAAAAAAATGCAGGGGTTGCAATCCTAGTCTCTGGTAAAACAGACTTTAAAACAAGAAACATCAAAAGAGACAAAGAAGGCTATTACATAATGGTAAAGGGATCAATTCAACAAGAAGAGCTAACTATCCTAAATATATATGCATGCAATACAGGCGCACCCAGATTCATAAAGCAAGTCCTTAGAGACCGACAAAGAGACTTACACTCCCACACAATTATAATGGGAGACTTTAAAACCCCACTGTCAACATTAGACAGATCAAGGAGACAGAAAGTTAACAAGGATATCCAGAAATTGAACTCAGCTCTGCACCAAGCGGACCTAATAAACATCTACAGAACTCTGCACCCCAAATCAACAGAATATACATTCTTCTCAGCACCACATTGCAGTTATTCCAAAAGTGACCAGATAGTTGGAAGTAAAGAATGCCTCAGCAAATGTAAGAGAACAGAAATTATAACAAACTGTCTCTCAGACCACAGTGCAATCAAACTAGAACTCAGGATTAAGAAACTCACTCAAAACCGCTCAATTACATGGAAACTGAACAACCTGCTCCTGAATGACTACTGGGTACATAACGAAATGAAGGCAGAAATAAAGATGTTCTTTGAGACCAACAAGAACAAAGACACAACATACCAGAATCTCTGGGATACATTCAAAGCAGTGTGTAGAGGGAAATTTATACCTCTAAATGACCACAAGAGAAAGCAGGAAAGATCTAAAATTGACACGCTAACATCATAATTAAAAGAACTAGAGAAGCAAGAGCAAACACATTCAAAAGCTAGCAGAAGGCAAGAAATAACTAAGATCAGAGCAGAACTGAAGGAAATAGAGACACAAAAAGCCCTTCAAAAAATCAATGAATCCAGGAGCTTGTTTTTTGAAAAGATCAACAAAATTGATAGACTGCTAGAAAACTCATTTCTTAATGAAATGCATGGTATTGTTCCTGTCCTCTTCTCATTTACTTTCATTCTCTATTTTAGGCATAGGTAACTATTACTAAATGCCAGAGTGAGGCTGGATTCATTATTGGTTCAATTTTTATTTTTTTCTTTCTATGGATGGAAGTGTCAAAAAGAGACTTTGTTCCCATGAATATGTATTTAGGAATGGAAGAAGGAATTTTTAAAGCAATTTCACTCAATTCTTTGAATTCTTCATGAATTAAATACTGAAAACTATACACATGACAACTGCAAGTCATTCAATTTTGTTGAAAACAAAGCAATGAAAATTGCTTGACTTACAAGAAGAGTTACTATCTAGCCTTTAGAATTGTTCACATTGTGAAGCCAATGACTAACCTTTCCAATGTTAGCAGGTAAACTGAGGCACATTTTTAAAGAGTTTGAGCAAGAAATATTCCCTGAATTGAGCAGCTCCAAACTAGAAGCCATTCAGGAGTTCCATCAAGGGAAGACAATGGGGAGAATTTTATAAAACACACACAGAAGTAAAGCAGATGGCATTTAATTGTTTACAATTATACAGTTGCCTCATTTGATCTATCCCATTGGAAAGTCCTAATTATATAAGTTTGTTAACTGCTTCTGATTGGTTGAGTTTACATTCTGTTTATTTATGATATAAACATTTACAAGAAATAGCTCAACTTAAGTTTTGCTTATGTTTGCAAATCAAGCAAGGTTGAGGACACTTCTGGGGCCTAACTGTTGTTTTTCTTCTAAGAGATTCTTCAGGTCTCGTATCTATTTTAATTTGCATCAGCTTTAATAAACCTCTTGTCCTTGGTGTGTGTCTTTTTTGTTTGTTTTTATTTTTACCTTTTTATTTTAAGATAAAACTCAGATATGGAAACCACACAAGTGTATGGTTTTATTTCTGCCATGCAGATGTAAAGCAACAGGATATTGCCAACCAAACTAGTATTCCAATGAAGATGCCTTGTCCAAATCACCATTCCCTTCAGACCTTTTCCACAAAACTGAGACATTTGTCTGTGTTATTAGGAAGTCACTCAGTGGCCAAGGAAGAAATGAAGACCAAAGACAGTTAGACTAAGAAGAAATACATGATGAATCAAGGTCTTGAAGAAGGCATGAGTGGAAAGAATCAGATAAATTCTACATCACTGACAAGGTTTAGTCTTGGAAAACTGAAATTTCTCTTAGTGCAAGTCAGAGAAAAGAAAAGAGAGGACAAATTCATTCAACCTGTCATTTAAGGAAGATTTATTCAGGCCCTTATTACTTGGCAGTAGTGTAGAAAGCACTGGAGGGAGATATTAAAGAGGAAAATAAACTGTACTTGGGCTCTCCAGCTAGATGGACTTAATTGCTTTGAAAAAGGAGGAGATGAGGTTGTGGTTCTCAATAAAAGCTGTTTAGGAGATTGTGGATTTGGACATGTGAAGAGTGGGAACAAAATTTCAAAAACCTACAGTCGAGAAAGCCCTGCAGAATCAGTACATTTTATTTGCAGGACTCTGGAAAGAGCCAAGTCTACCATTTTGTTTTAAAAGCTAAGCTTGGAATGCTTATATCAGACATCACAGTGAATCTAATTGATTCTATTTTTGTATCTGGATCTGCCATTGGAGTGATGCCAAAAGACACATACCAAATTAAAGCAGAAACATTAATAAAACATAACAGGAACAGAATGCTGCAAACTCAAATTGCTTATTTAAAAGAATGATTAGGTTTAAAATGTTAGCACGTCAGAAAACAATTTTCCTCTACTAACATCACTTCTGAAGGTCAGCTAATCAGAAATATATAGAACTAGGACAGGCTGTGAATTCAATAAAGCAGACCTTGCAGTAAAATAAACTTCGCTGCAGGCCCATGCTATTGGAATTAGAAAGGCGTCGTCAATCATATGCCTGCAGATCAGAGGTCTCAGTGAGCCAGTGATAATTCTCATGTTTAGAGTCCACCTGTTAACAACATGTCATTTTTTTACATGTCTTATTTGATGCAATATTTAATTGTCTCTTTAAGAGTGCTAAAAATACTAGGATGCTTGAACATTTTAAAAACAAAAATATACAAATGAGGTAGGCAGTGGGATTTCTTTTGTGTCTTCCTTTGTTTGAGCAAGACAGCCTTTTTTTTCTTTCAATCCTTTCCTTCTGTTCTCATAAATTAATCTGCATTTGTGATTTTAGATTTGTGCAGAG
This sequence comes from Pan paniscus, assembly GCF_029289425.2. Lineage (NCBI taxonomy): Eukaryota > Metazoa > Chordata > Mammalia > Primates > Hominidae > Pan > Pan paniscus. The sequence continues at coordinate 18,664,560 of NC_073273.2, read as the reverse complement.
TGGAGTGTGATTACTGAGGTCTTAATCAACATTCAGGCTGACAGAGAACAGTTGAAGCAGCTATTGCCTGTTGTGCAGAGAGATATGTTTATTGTAAATGCTGTGTGCTCTCTGAAAAGTTTGGAGGATAGGCCTTTGAAACTGATGAAGGTGTCAAAGTGTTGCTTTAGATCTCTATATAGCTGACAGTACTGCAAGGGTCACTTGGGAAAGGAAGAGTTATTTGTAAGATCTTTGAATGGAAGATAGAAAAGGAAATTATTTTACTTCAAATATGATATGTTTTCTAATTATTAACTGAATTATAGAATTTGAATTGGAAGCAATTTCATAAGGCAATCAGTCTAGTGATTTCCCAATACTGATTTCCAGACAGACACAAGACTGGGAGAATATTTTTACTAATACTTGGCAGAATTAAAAAAAAAATAAGATATCAGTATAGACAGAGTTTCAACGAAGCTAGATTTGTTATTTGATTTTAATCTTAATGTTACATTATTTTTATCTGTAGTCCTAAAATACTCCTTCTTCTTTTAGATGACAGATGTATATGATGGGATATGTAAATGCTCTTAGACTAAATGAAACGATCATTGTTCTTTTGGAAACTGGAGTAGGGCTAATGTGAAGCTAGACTAGAAAGTAGGCAGCATGTGGTTTGAGGAACAAGATCTTCTTGTACCTGAGCTCTTTCTTCCCTATGTACTCAATATCCTTATTTTGCTATGCAGTTTACAGTGTCATGTTGTTCCCTACTCCCTTCTTTCCCAAATAGAAACCAACTTTGAAAAAGAATCAGCTTTCAGCCACTTATCCAACTCACAGGCAAAGTGAGAGTGCACTGTAGGTGCTAGAAACCGCAATCCACTGCTCTCAATTTTATTTTCTCATGTATGTTAATCCCTCCCTCTCTACCAACTCAGTATACATATACATTTGTGATCTAAATTCTTACATTGCTTTTATAAATTAGAATTTTTCCCATTGTTTACCCCCCGGCCACCTAGCCCTTCATTACTTTTCTCCACTGAGTACACTGTACCCACTTCCCTCATTTCTTCCCACTGGCTTTTCAGTTCAGTTCAATTTGGTTTTGGTCTCATTCCACTGGAACTACTTTTATCAAGGACAGAATTCCCATCTGTACTATGAAAACTGCTGGTTACTTTACCATTTTCCTCTTAGTCAAATTCTCAGCATTATTCTGCACATTAGCAACTCTCTGTTCTTCAAACACAGAACTATTCCAAAATTGTCCTATTTTAGAGATTTGGCAGATTTTTTTCCCTCTTTTTCAATGGCTACTCTTTCTGATATCTCACAAAAGACTTCTTTGGAGAAAGCTTCACTTAGTGCCCAATATACAGTAGTTCTGTCTGTTATACCAACCATCACTACTGTCTGTTACACTCTTTCAAAATCCCAAAATTTCCTTCACAGCATTTACAACTGCTTGTGTCTTTTATTTATTATCTGTCTCTCCCTGTAAATAAAGCTTTATGAAGTCAGGGACCATTAACCCCATATTCATTGCTGTACCTCCAGAACCCAGCACAGTGCTTGTTGCATACTAATAAATATTTATGACATTTTTATTATTCAATGAATCATAAATCTTAATAATCTTGAATAATAATAAAGATTAATAATAATATTGAATCTTAATAAAGATTCCTTGAATAATTTGATGGATAGATGAATGCCAAGAATCCCACAATATTTTTTACTAGCCTCAACTTGAAAACTCATGCCAAGACTTTTGTACCTTATCTTTGCAATGATTCTTGCATCTGTCTCTTTCTTCCAGTCCTTGCTTCAACTTTCCTTGCCCAGGTCACCATCATCTATTAGTTTAACCATTTAATAAAACTCATAACTCACCTTCTGTCTTCTCTTGCTGATCTTCAACCCATCCTATATATTGCAATTAGTCTTACAACCTTCGTGAAACTCTGATCTTATTTTCCTGTGAAACAAAAACAACAACAACAAAAACTTGCCTTTGTGTACACAGTTTGTTCTATACTTTCTATCCTGGCATTTCTGGGTCTTGAAGACCTGGCTTTAACTGATACCAGCTCTAAGTGATCATAATGTTCCATGTATTTGCCTAGCTTTTTTTGTGTGTGTACTTCTCTTTCGAAACTTTTATGACTCAAAGTTGTGTTATTACAGCATTTAATAGAATGAGAACATGATGAGTGCAGATACATGGTATGTTTTCTAATCTCAGTACTTATGCAACTCTATGCATATTTACTGAATAAATCATTGTGTGAAACTCTTCTTGAAGTTCTGTGTTCAGTATCAGAGAGAATATAGAATATAAAAATGATTAATTGCAAACCCTATATAGTGTTTGTGTGTAACTAAAAATACTGAATTCTGTACATTTTGTTTAAGGCAATGGATATGACTTATTAGCTGTGCTACTGTTAAATATTGTTGTGTAACTGATGCCTGCAGTTTCCTGAGCCAAAAGAGGAAAAATCTTGTCCTTAGAAATTTTTCGACTGAAGTCCTCCAATTAATTAGAAGACCCTTAGCAAAAAAAAAAAAAAAAAAAAAAACTGTTGGTGCATGTGGCCTTTTGCCCAGAAAGATCTGCAAGATATGAAGAGAACAATAGCCTCAGGAAGTACACTCAGAAGATGAAACTGTATAATGTGAAAAATCCCACTCTGAATATTTCTAGCACAGGCTGACTACCTGCAGCTCCTGATATTGACCCTTAAGCATGCTGCTCAGAATTCCATTGTAGAGGAATTAAAGTGGCCAAGCGTATATGTATGTGTGTGTGTGTGTGTGTGTGTGTGTATGAGAGGGAGTTTCACTCTTTCCTATATATGTATATGTGTGTGTGTATGTACATATACATGTATATATATACACACACACACACATTCATATAGGAGACAGAGACTCAGTTTGTTGCCCAGACTGGACTGGAATGCAGAGGCTCAATCTGTGCACACTGCACCTTCAGCCTCCTGAGCTCAAGTGATCCTCCTGAGCAATCCTCTCACCTAAGCTTCCTGAGTAGCTGGGACCACAGGCACACACCACCAGTCCTAGCTAATTTTTTGTATTTTTTGTAGACACCGGGTTTCACCATATTTTCAAGCTGGTCTCGAACTCCTCAGTTCAAGTGACCCACCCACCTTGGCCTCTCAAAGTGATGGGATTACAGGCGTGAGCCACTTTGCCCTGCAACGTATATTTCTAAATATTTTAAAATATTAATGTTGGCTGGGTGCGGTGGCTCAACTTGTAATCCCAGCACTTTGGGAGGCCAAGGTGGGTGGATCACGAAGTCAGGAGTCGGAGACCAGCCTGGCCAATGCAGTGAAACCACGTCACTACTGAAAATACAAAAATTAGTTGGGCATGTGTGTGGGTGCCTGTAATCCCAGCTACTTGGGAGGCTGAGGCAGGAGAATCCCTTGAACCCAGGAGTCAGATGTTTCAGTGAGCTGAGGTTGCGACAATGCACTCCAGCCTGGGCAACAGAGCTAGACACCATTTCAAAATAATAATAATAATAATAATAATAATAATTTTTACTTGTATCATGCTGCATGAGAACAGTGTAATATAATTAAGGGCAGATGAGTAGATAGGAACTTACTTTCATGGATTATTGTTCTTAACATAGTTGCTCTCAATTTTGAATGCACATTAAAGTTATCTGCCAAGCTTACAAAAGCTCACATATCCAGGATCCATTGATCCCCATAAATTCTGATATAATTGGTATAGGGTAGATCTCAGATGTGGGATGCTTTTTGTTATCTCTCCAGGTAAATCTAAGTTGTTTGTATGATTGAGAAGCATTTCTACTCATTAAAGATTGACATTCTGCTGTAAGTTATTCAGGAATAAAATAATTGATGTAGTGGTTGAGGGGCTTTTTGTCTCATTCTAACATAATTTTTCCTTCATGAAGCTATAAGCTTGAGGTTTGAGCACTCCACATTCAACACCTGTAGGGACATAGTGAAAGCACACACTGAGACCTCTGTATTTCCAACTGCCCCAAACAAGTTACCTGTCACAGATATTCTGTCCCTTTTCTCAGCTTTTAGAGCACTTTACGTATCTGGGTTTTTTTGTTTTGTTTTGTTTTGTTTTGAGACAGAGTCTCGCTCTGTTGCCTAGGCTGGAGTGCAGTGGCATGATCTCTGCTCACTGCAACCTCCGCCTCCCAGGTTCAAGCAATTCTCCTGCCTGAGCCTCCCAAGTAGTTGGGACTACAGGCGTGTGCCACCATGCCTGGCTAATTTTTGTATCTTTTGTAGAGACAGGGTTTTACCTTGTTTGCCAGGATGGTCTCAATCTCCTGAGCTCATGATCCTCCAACCTTTCCCTCCCAGAGTGCTGGGGTTATAGGCGTGAGCCACCATGCATGGACTACATATCTCTCTTCTTACATCATTTCTATTTGTCTCCCTTTGGACTGAGCTATCACTGAAGGCAGAAACAATGTCTTATTCACTTTTGATCACAGAAATTAGCACAAATGGATTCATTTTAGCTGGGAGAATATTGAAGCTTAAGTCAATTTGCCTGGAATTTAAAGGTTTTCATATGCTAAAATTCTGGAGGATACAGTGCTTGCATCTTGTAACTATTACCCATACATTTAAATTTTTGACAGTCATTGCCCTTCTTCAGGTTATAATGTGAATACCTAGAAATACAATATTTCTCCTTAATAAAATATGACAACCTTGAGCTGTGATAGTTTGACACAAACACAATCAGTATGGTGTTATCTTCTTCTCCAAGATAATTTCTTTCAATTGTTTTAATTATATGAGTTATAGAAATAAAATAAATAAGTAAAACAAAGGGGAATAAATTGTTGGCAAAATAATTAAATAGTCTCAGAACTTAAGGGTGCTTATTTATAGATTAAAAGGCAAACACCTAGCAAAATAGATGAAAATAGACTCATGCCAAGATATATCAATGTAAAATTTGGGAACACTGAGAACAAAGAGAAAATTGTATAAGTTTCCAGAGAGGTAAAAATAGGTCAGGTACAAAGGATGAGGAATCAGATGATTTAAAAATTTTCAACACTGGCCAGGCATGGTGTCTCATGACTGTAATCCCAGCACTTTGAGAGGCCAAGGTGCACTCTGGGAGGCCAAGGTGCACTTTGGGAGGCCAAGGCAGGCAAATCACCTTATGTCAGTAGTTTGAGACCAGCCTGACCAACATGGAGAAACCCCGTCTCTACTAAAAACACAAAATTATCCAGGCATGGTGGTGCCTGCCTGTAATCCCAGCTACTGGGGAGGCTGAGGCAGGAGAATTGCTTGAACCCAGGAGGTAAAGGTTGCAATGAGCTGAGATCATGCCATTGCACTCCACTCTGGGCAACAAGAGCGAAACTCCATCTCAAATAAAAAAAAAAAAATCAACTCCACCACTATGAAGCAGAAGGCAATGAATTACGGAGTTCTGATTTGAAAATTCTAAAAGAAAATGATTTCTGATATACATTGTTATTTCCACATAGACTAAAATCAAATGTACAAGGAGAAAACATACATTTCTCAGAAATATGACAACTCTGAAATTTTGTCTCCCTGTGAAACTTTTCTCAAGAAACTACTAGAGATTTCTTCCTACCAGAAGGAAGAAGTAAACCAAGAAAGACAAAGATTCTGAAAAGCAGAAAATAAGAGACACAACAAAAGAGAAATAAATTCTTAAAAGCATAGTGAATGAAATTCCTAGGATGAGACAATTGAATCAGGCCTAGAGGGCAACCAGTCAAGACTGTTGCAGAGAAGCAGCCTACAAGAGAGTGTTCTTCAAGGAGGGAGCATTTATAGAACAATTGATGTGAATAAAAGTCTTGATATGAGATTTAAAAAACTAGTAAAGAATTTTCAACTGAGTTAGCACAGGTTAAAATAAAATTAAATGGGAATTGAACAACAAAATTATAACAGCTATTTCTCAGCAACTCATGGATTATCATAATATAAATTTATAATAGAAATTAATGGTACTGCAAATATTACAGATTAAATTTTTGGGTAGCAGGAAAAGTGATATTGCAATAGGAGTTCATAGACAAATGTTTCTACAACTTGAAAATTAATGTACTAGATATTTAAAGAAAGAATTAGAAAAGAAACAACAGAATCAATACTGAAAAACTAACGTGAGGGGAAAATGATGTAGAGAAAATTGGTAAAACATACAAAGCCAACCTCTGGTTGTTGGAAAAATGTAATAAATGGTGCAAACCTCAGGCAAGGTTAGAAAAAAAGAGAAAAGCACAAATAAAATGAAGAATTTAAAAAATACATAAGCATAGATACAGTAGAGATTAAGAAGCTAATAAGGAAATATGATTAAAACTTTATGATACAAATTTGAAAACTTAGACCAAATAGAATTTTATAAATTTATAGCTTAGTAAAATTGATACAAGAAGGCATATGTAATCTGAATTGTCTCATACATGTTCAGGGAAATAAAAGATTGTTCCTAGAGATAAAACACTAGGCTCAGATTTTTTCCCCAGGAAGAGCATTTCAATATATATGAAGAATTCTATAGAATAAAAAAGGGAAAATCCTAAACTCATTGTGTGAGGCAAGCAGAACTTTGATGCCAACAAGACATAAACTGAGTGGATAAAAAGATATGAAAACTAAAGTCCATTCTCATTCATGAAGCAAATGGTAAAATCCCAAATGTAACAAGATTTATGTGGATTCTCTGAGGGTTAGAAGGAAATTTCCTTCTGCCAGATCCTACTACTCTGGGACAACCCACACACAAATTTATGTTTTGAGATTTTCTGTAATACCCATGCAATATGGAACTGGCTTGACAGTCTATGTGATAGCCAGCCTGTGGCCATGACTTCTCAGGGACACAAATTTTTTCTGTTTGCCTCCTTGTTCTGCTCAGCTCCAACAGAACTTTGACCAAAGTTCCTTGAGCTTGGAAATAGGAAAGGGTTTGCTTCTGTTTCACCCTTACTGTGAAGATACAGTCCTGTGGAATCCAGATCCACTGGAGAGAGTCAGCTATTAAACTCTTTTCATAAGTAGTCCCTAGGCCTTGACTAGAGTCTTTCTTGAGATATGAGGCTAATAGTTCCTTCTTGGTCCACCACTTTTTGATATAATTAATGTTTCTTCTATTCAGAATTTTTAATCGTTTGGGAAGTGACATGGTTTGGTGTGTCTCCATTCAAATCTCAGCTTCAATTGTATCTCCCAGAATTCCCACATGTTGCAGGTGGGACCTAGAGGGAGGTAATTGAACGATGGGGGTTGGTCTTTCTCGTGCTGTTCTTGTGATAGTGAAGAAGTCTCACGAGATCTGATGGGTTTTTCAGGGGTTTCCGCTTTAGGTTCTTCTTCATTCTCTCTTGGCATTGCCATGTAAGAAGTGCCTTTATTCGTATACCATGATTCTCAGGCCTCCCCAGCCACGTGGAACTGTAAGTCCAATTAAACCTCCTTTTATTCCCAGTTTCAGGTATGTCTTTATCAGCAGCATTAAAATGAACTAATACAGGAGGGTTGGTCCAGATAACTTTGGCTTCCATTATAGAAGGTAGAAGTTGGTGAAATGCTTAATCTTTTCTGTGGCAAACTTTTGCAGTGGGTATTATTTTTCTAATTTTTTTGTTGTTGTTGTTTTATTCACTTTTGTTTCTCACAGGGTACTCTTGCTCTGTAGCCAAGGCTGGAGTGCAGTGGCAGGATCTCTGCTCAACACAGCCTCCGCCTCCCAGGTTTAGCCTCTCCAGTAGCTGGGATTACAAGCATGCATCACCACACCCAGCTAATGTTTTGTATTTTTAGTAGAGGCCTGGCTACACCATGTTGGCCAGGCTGGTCTCCAACTCCTGAAGTCAGGTGATCTGCCCATCTCAGCCTTCCAAAGTCCAACATGCTGGGAATACAGGCGTGAGCCACCATGCCCAGCCAACTACAGTATTTTTTACCTAAGCGAGTGGACAAGTGGAGTTTTCTTTTTTTTTTTTTTTCTTTTTTGAGACAGGGTCTCGCTGTGTCATCCAGGCTGGAGTGCAGTAGTGAGATCTTGGCTTACTGCAACCTCTGCCTCCCAGGTTCAGGCGGTTCTCCTGCCTCAGCCTCCCAAGCAGCTGGGACTACAGGAATGTGCCACTAGGCCTGGCTAAGTTTTATATTTTTGGTAGAGACAAGTGTTTGCCGTGTTGCCGAGGCTGTTCTCAAACTCCTGACCTCAAGTGACCCACCAACCTCGGCCTCCCAAAATGTGGAAATTACAGGCAAGAGCCACCATGCCCGGCCTGGAGTTGTGGTTTTTTGACATAAAAAGAAATCTGTGCAGGAGAAAGCTTGGTTTGTGGGAGCCTCTGAGCTCAGTTTGGCCCAAAGGTTTGGTATACCTATTATTAGTGAAGGTATGTTGTTAATATACAATATGTTCATTTACATAGCATAGGTATATGCTCATCAGATATTTTCAGGTAAAAAAATAGACATTCCAGTAGTTGGAGCCATTACAGCAATTTCCACTGGGGGATTTAACAGTCAGATTCCAGTTGTGGGCAACAGTGATTAACATAATGGTTATTAATGAGAAGAGATTTTGAGATGTCTACCCATGTTTAGATGTCAGTGTCTTGAAGGGATGGGTTTGGCACATTATTAAGAAAGAGTGCATTTGACTGGATACTAAGAAAAACATTGAATTTTTTTTCTTGCCTCTATAACATGAAAGGACAATTAGAGATATAGAAACAATGGAACATTTCACAGTATGACTTGACATTTCACTGAACTTTTATCCTTTTAACTATGTACAAAGTTTACTACATATGCAAAGGTAGGACTGCTATAGGAAGAAAGAGGTGGAGTTAGAGGTCACAATCCACAGCAAGATGAAAGTCTTTTGTGGATCGCACCCTGAGAGTTGAATTAGAGTGAGAATTAACTTTCAGACTGACAAAAGAGAACAAGGAGAATGAAGCTATCAGTAGTTAACAGTATTGGATTAATTGAAATGAGTGTTGACAGAGTTTTTTTGGCTTTCCATCAAATTGAGTACAGAAACAGTAACTGCTTATCCAATTTCACACATATACAATTGTGGATTAATTAAAAGATTACACAACCCATATATTATGGGTATCTCATATAAATATATATGTACAAGGGCAAACTTACAGTGTGCAAATATGTGTCTGTATCTAGATATATATAATTCCATTGACCAACAGTCAGGAAGTTAGAAATTATTCTCCCATTTTACCATTCCCTTTCCAACAATTTTGTCACAAATATAATTTTTCTTTATGTTTGAAGCCTATTCTCTGGAGGCATGTAATGTATGGATACAGTAAAGCCCTGAGATATCACAAAGTTGGTGTCAGAGAAAACAACTACACTGGTGTTATAAAAGATTAATCGTGAGGAGAAAGTTATACTTCACCTTACTACAATTACAGTTGTATGACTTCATCAAAAGCTGAAATCATTCAATATACTTTCTTTTTAATGTTTTATTTAAAATAGTTAATTTCAACAGGATTACTCAAGGAAAATATTGGTATTCATAATCAATAATGTTGAAAAATTCCCTTTAATTGTTGATTATTTAAAATGTAAGTAAAATACTAAAAAGTACGTATAATATAATTTCATGAAGCATTCTTTATGGTTTTCATAAAATTAATAGTCTCAATGGAATATTTTGAGACTGAGAAAGTTCCATATATCATTTTATTGTACTTTCACTTTATTACTTGCTTGCATGTCATAACTGATGGAAATAAAAATATGTATATTTACACATATGAAAAACATGGATTTTTGTTTATGTTTTCTAGTGAGACAAAGTTACCAATAATTTTATCTATATAGGAAAATTTTTACAAACCCAAAGTTCTTAACTTTCTTTTCTTTTGAAGTTTTATATTTCAGTCTAGGTATGAAATGGAATTGGCTGTGATCATTCTTTGATTTCACTGTTATTTGTGAGTTTCTGATACAGTGTTCGGAATGTATAGACTTTAAAGCTTTTCTTCTTCTTCATCTCCCTTTGGACCTGTATATGTGATTTCTGCAGTAATGTGCACTGTTATCTGACATATGGTTGCTGAAAGATACAAGCGTAAATAGAATTCTTAGTTTCAGTGAATCTTTAGGAACAGAGAAGTAAAAGTGAAAGATAATTATGGTATGAATGTAAGTAAGCAGTTTATCACAGAGGTACAATAAGGGTGAAAATAAATTTAAAATCACATGCCTCATCCAAAACATGAGGTAGTAAAAATGAAAAATTTAGGTTGGCATAAACAACAGTTTAAAAGTTATGATCATTTCTGATGACAGCAAGTAGCTCAGAAACCATGAGGAAGTCCTGCAAATCTACATGTTGGATTGGCAAGTCAGGATGGGAAGCCTGGGTCTGGAGGAGGGTGCTAAGGTCCTGGTCAGGTTGAGGTTCTCCTGGGGCTCAGCGGTGTCTCAGTGCGAGAGCTGGGAATTGGAAACGCATGCTTCACCCCAGCTACAAGGCCACATCAGCCCACCTAGATGAAATTATCCCTTGACTGTCCTCTTTCTCCCTCTTGGACAGGCAGGTGAAGGAACTCAACTATCCTGAGTACAAGTGTCAGGAAGAAGTTTGCCTTTCATCACAATGTTTACTTCCGCAATGAAGTGATCAGTAAGGAGTATTGCATTGGTATCCTCAATGAGGAGTGCCTCCCGGCATGTTAGAGGGGACAATATGCAGGAAGCTGTGCCTGGCGTGAGCCTTGCTGACTCCTCTCTCTCCAGGATACAGGGCAACTGGCTCCACTGCAGTCCAGTGGTTCTAGGGTCATGCAGGTGAAGGCCCCACTTCCCCGCAGGTCACTGCCTAACTGAGCTTCTTCAGCTGGTTGGCTGACTCTGACTGCCCAGTGTATGGCACGAGTGCTGAGGTGGGGCAGCTATGGGGCATCATGGCAAAGGACCTTGTTGGACATTCCTTGGCATCGGAGGAATTGGCTTTGAACCAGAACCTGACCTGTCATGACCAATTTGCCCAGTCCCCCAGATCATCAGCCAGGGCCTGTGGCTCAATATTCTGCAGCACTGCTCAAGGGAGTTAGGCCCTCAGAGAGGGAACAGAGAAGAGGCCAGGGAAGCAGCCCAGGGCCGGGGGTTGAGAGGCCTGTGGGTCCTGGAGGTAGGACACACATAGGGAAGCCAAGGCTTAAGGAGGAGACTGCAGTAAGCAAACTTAGGCCATCATGGGCTGGTGGAGAAAGGCCCATCAGGGAACTGTAGTACCCACATTTCAGGATGGGGGAACCATAATCTGCTTAATAGACATAAGTAGCTAAGGTAAATGGGTGAGAAGCCAGGATCAAGAGACAGCTGCCTCATCAGCCCTTGCTAGCTCCCTTCCTTGTCCTGAGACTTGCTACTTACTACCTGGGGTTCAGCTTGGACTCAACCAGGGCTCTCTCACCCTCCACACAGATGCCCACCTGAGGCCTCTCTAGGTCTGCATCCTCCCAGAATGACTCTCCCAGGGCTGCCAAGTTCCATTTGGATGATGCCAGTCTCCTCTGACATGCTCGTTTCCCTCTGCCATCCTCCTTCAGCCAGCAACTCCCTACCCCTAAAAAAGACAGGCCAAACTCAGCAACTCTTCACCCCCCAAAAAGACAGGGAATCTGGAGGACCACAGAGGGCTCACAGGGGAGGAAATGTGAAGAGACGGCAAAAAGGAAGGGGACCTTCCAAGTGCTTCCAGGAAGGCAATCTGGCTGGACATTAAGGCGCACCTCACTATTGGTGAGGACACCCAGTGTCTCTTGGCCCTGAGCATGTGCATACACACACATTGTCTAAATGGCACTGACATCAGTACTACCTAAGTGATCTTCAGATTCTATACAACCCCTGTAAAAATATCAATGACCCATTCTTAGAAAAACAATCTGAGAATCCTAAATTTGCTATGAAATGGCAGAAGATCCTGAAAACCCAGAGCAATCCAGTAAAAAGCACAAAGCTGGAGGCATCACACTGCCTAACTTCATGATATACTACAAAGCTTTACGTACCCAAATAGAATAGCACTGGCAGAAAAGGGAAGACTCGAGCTTATGAGAAACAATAGGAGCCCAGAACTAAGTCACTGCATTTGCAGCTCACAGCCTTTTCCCAAAGAAGCAAGAATACCCAGTGCAAAATCTAGTATCTTCTATAAACTAGGTTGGGGAAAACCTGAGTATCCACATAAAGGATTTTACAAGTGGATTATTTCTCACCAAACTCCAATATCAGACTTGAAATGATAAAAATACCAGGAGAAATCACAAGAAAGAAGCTCCACAGCAACCCTGTGGGCAATGATGGTCTCAAAGTGACTGCGAGAGCACAGTAAACACCATCAAAAATAGAGAACGGAATCATATCAAACTAAAGTGCTTCCACACACCACAGAAAACTAAACAGACAGGGACATCCTACAGGATGGGAGCAATGATTGGATCACCATGCATCTGCTAACTGGTGAATATTCACAATACATAAGGAACTCCCAACAAATCAATAGCATGAAAACCAATGGGCTAAGGCTGTGAATACTCATTTGTAAAACGAAGACATACAGTTGCCCAGAAGACACACTAAAAAGTCCTAATCCTTCAGGAAAATGCAAATCAAAAACAGAATGAGATTTCTTCTCATTTCAGTCAGAATGCCTATTATCCAAAAGACAAAACAAACAAACAAACAAACAAAAATGCTCATTTCCAGTGAGGATGCAGAGAAAAGGAAATCACTGCTCACTTTTGGTGAGAATGTAAATTAGTGCAGGCATTACAGGAAGCTTTATGGCTTTTATTTAAGTATAAACAGTATTCAGAAATCTACAAGTAGAACCACCCACTATATGATCCAGCAAATCAGAATTCCGGGGCACACCCACAAATACACATATCAGTATGTTGAAGCCGTGTGTGCACCCATGCAATTATTGCTGCACTCTTTACATTTATGCTATAGCCAAAATACAGAAGCAACCTGAGAGTCCCTTGATTGATGAGTGGATTAAAAAAATGGGGGCAAAAACACGTATGCACAATGGAAAAATGCACTGCCATAATAAAAAAGGAAATCCTGCCAGTTGTGACAATGTGTGTGAATATGCTGAATGTGTGCTTGCCATTTTGTTAAGTGACATAAGCCATGTATCAGAAAGGCAAATAGCACATGACCTCATCCTTATATGAAATATAAAAAGCAGACCTCACAGAGGTAGTGACTCCAATGGTTGGGGTGAAGAGGGTGCACTGGGGAGATGCTGTATCAAAAATACATATTTCTAGTTAGAAAGGAGGAATAGGTTAAAAACATTTTCTTCAGCATGCTGACTATAACTAGTGATAATATATTATTTCTCTAAAAAATTCGAAGACAGTGCTTGTCACGTTTTTTCACAACAAAAATGACAAGTATGTGAGGTCATGCATATGTTGATTAGCTGAATGCATCCACTGCATAATGTATATGACCTTTGGAACATCACCCCCGTAAGTTATAAATATGTATCTTTTCATATGCCATTTTAAAAAATTAACAATTTTTAAAATTCCTGAAGAGAATAAATGTCAATAAAGTATTTTATTATAAAGCAGTGCTTTTCTTTTCTATCAAAGTCTTTTTCATGATACAGGAAAGAATGCGACGTCATTTGGTAAGTTAAGAAAAAAAATACATGTGTACATGTATATACATATATATGAAAATCCCAGTGAAGGCCGATGATGAGTTGAAAGATAGAAATTACAGGCGCGGAGACTATAGTCCATGAATTGAAACCTTCACTGCATGTTTCAATACAAGACGTGAGGAGGAGGAATAAAAAGCAAAAAACACAAAGCGATGGCCGGGCCATGGGTCACACCTGTAATCCCAGCATTTTGAGAGGCTGAGGTGGGAGGATTGCCTGCACTCAGGAGTTCCAGACGAGCCTGGGGCAACATGGGCCCACATCCAAAAAGTAATTAATTAATTAATTAATTAATTAATACATAGCTGAGAGGGGTGGCATGCACCTGTACTGCCAGGTGTGTGACAGTCTAAGTTGAGAGGATCACAAAGGTGTGTGGTGTCTGGGCTACAGTGGGCTGAGATCGTGGGGCTGCTCTTCAACCCAGGAGACAGAGTAAGACCCATTCTGAGGAAATGAACACAAAAAGCGTCACATTAGGTAAATTAAAACTATGTAGTGTGAGGAGAATCAAAATAAATGAAATATCATTAGACCTTATGCAATCCTAGGAAACAGCTTTCACATAATAAGAGCCCCAGATGGGGAGAATAATGAAAAAAGGTAGAGAGAACACTGTAAATAATAACACACCAAACTCCCCAAATGAGTTAAAAGACATAAATGTCAAAGAGTGCTTCTTTTGGATTCATAGCCCTTAATAACAAGTGCAAGTTTCTTTCTGAATCCCTGACATGCATTCATCTAGCCTGAACCTCTTGGTGAAGTTCTCAGACCATGATTTGTCCTTTCTATATGCTCTCATTTTGTTATTTCCTATCACTTATCTGTAGCAGGTCATAACGAATCATGATGCTTTGACATTCTTTGACACAATGAAGAACTCATGTATGAGTTAATTAAACAATAGTTTATGACATGTCATGAAGAAATTATGTATGTATAATATTTGTTAAAAAGATAAAATAACATTAAAACAGAGGGAGAAGAATATTTTATTGGTTTCATCATTGTGCTTGTGTTTACACAGCATGTATCTACGAACTACAGCTGCCTCCTGGAAAATGATCTGACACAATCACTTGAAAGTTCTCATTCTGCCTTGGAGACCACAGGAATCACCCACTTTTTCACTTTTCCACCTTTTGGATACACTGAGTGGGATGAGTGGAATCCGTGTGACTTTTGGCTTTCCTGTCATGCCCAGTATTTTTTTTTTAACAGTCATTGCTAGATCGGCCAGAAATAAACCCTTCATTATGGCTCAAAAAAAGAACTCATATCCTTCAGCTGAGAGTCTTTAAAAGAGGAATTTCATCCAGACATTAAAATGATAATCTGATGCCACTGATAACAGATTCAGAATTACAAACTGAATTTAGATAGAGAATAAAAAGACAGATGATACAGATGGAAAGCGTGTGGTGGGGAAGGAAGAAAGGAGGGGTGTAAAGGAAAGAAAGGAAAAAAAGGAAGGGACAGAGAGTGATCGATGTTCAAAGACGCAGATACAAAGTCCAGCATGGTTGTAGAGATAGACATGTAAAATTACTACAAGTGGTGTGGAAACCTGTTGGGTAGACAGAGACATAGGTGGAGTCAGAGAAAACATATAAACCCACACAGAAAAATAAACATACACAACTACAAACACACACGTGGTAGTTTAAACATGAAAAAACACCAAGACCCTGACACTAGAAATAACACAGGTGTTTCAGAGTTACTGAGGCAGAATACAAATTTGTCAGTGACCTTAGTATCTGCAGCCCATGTGCATGAATATGCAGTGGAAGAATCATTAGACAGCCTGTATAATTCAGCACGATCTCTGATAATACCAAAAGAAGGGCTCTCATGTGAAATCACTAGACTGAATTGTATGTAGGAATCGAGGAAGAAGCCCAGTCTGCTGCATTCACTCACTGGGGTGTCAATATGGCTGAGCCAGCAACCCATGGCACGCCCATCCATTGTAGACAGTTCCTGGTTTGCTGCCTGCCTTGGAAAAAGTGCTTCCCCTACCACTTTAAAACAGTCTACCTCCAAAACTAGCCCTGGCATCTATTTACAGTATTTTTCTTATCTATTTACTTCCTAGAAAAATCATTGCAAGACCCTTTCCTCAACTTTTTCCTATGCATTAAATTTGGGGCAAGACCTTTTCAGACGACCTCATTATAGGCAAGTCCCCAGACGTTTCCTAATCTGAGTTGCCCTGAGTGCACACACCAATCTGTTGCCCCATTCCACCATAGGGATACTGTACTGGACAACAGTGCCTTTGACCAGCACACAGTAAGATAAAGGGCAGCTTGCAGGGGCCAAAGGGTTCCAACTGTTTTCAGAATAATTTGCTGAGGAAACCTGTTTCTCCTGTGTTTGTGGGACATGGGGACAGTAGTCAGAGGAGGACAAGACTCCCGCTGGAGAGCCTCAGCTCTTTGCATAGGAGCAGGGGCAAAACTGGGCTATAGATTTTCAAAGCTCAACTGCTGATACCAAGCAGGAGATGTGGAATGCTTGTTGAAGGCAGTACAACAGATTCATGAACTTTGACTGTCAAACACCCTTCCCTGAAACAACACAGCTCTTCTCACAGGAGCTGTGCTGACCAGAGTCCATAGAGGACAGGAATGTTAGCACTCTATTAGTGTGTGGCCAACATGGATGCTCATGTTGGAACTGTTTTATCTGGGAACAGGGAAGAAAGTTCTGTGCCCAACAATGAAATCCTCCTCCCCCATCTATGATAGAGGCAACCCCTTATCTTGTGCATAGACACAGGTGTCCCTGGGAAGCAGCCACCCACTCGAGAATGAACACTGTATGTTTTGTCCTCCTGTGTGAGGCTTGCAACACATACTCTGCAACTATATTCTCTTTATATCATTAATCTTAGGCAAAGTATGCTGAAAAGGCCAAAGAAAATAAAAGGGCCCTGGGCTGTAGAAATAATCTGCAGTGCCCATCACTGGGGAGAATAGAGCCTCACTAGAGTGTGCAAGAGCACAAAATGCACTCATAATGTTGTTAGCTACATACATTATTGGCTCCTCACCTAACATAGAATCTTGGAGAAAAGCTTAAAACAACTAAAGATGTAAACATCAACAAGAGTGTCCATATCCTGGTCATCAAGTGACAAGAGAGTCCATGCGTGGATCCTCCAGCAATCTTATATTCCACAAATCCTCCCCCTTTTCCCTCACTTCTGTAAGTTTGAGTTTTCCCTTAGTCATCTATGCCAAAAAGCGTATTCTGAATGCCTTCCCACATGCCTCTGTCACCTTTCCCACAGTCCCTCCATACAGGTTACGTGCCCATTTCTTCTCAAGTTGATGTCTGAGAAGTCCTGAGAGGCTGATTGTCCCAGAAAAGGATTATGCATTCACCTTTAAAAGGAGAACATGTGAATTCAACACGAAATTGAACTTTAAGATTTCTATCATCCTGTGCTATCTATTGGGTATGATGATACCAAAATGAAGGATTTTGCAGGTCCCAGCAAACTGGGACCTGGAAACCTTAGTGCCTATTGACCCCTTTCCTTGAACTACCTCTGCTTCCATAGGACGAAGTAAGCCTCCAACTAAGCTGTCTTTTGCTTTTACCTCCCCAACTCTGTCCTGTAGGAAGAATCGCAACACATTCCACATCTATTCACTCTACAACTTTAGAGGCCCAGCTCCAACACAGACTGGTTATTTCCATGAAGAGAATAATGCACATGGATTGATCAATTCATTATGACACCCGAATCCAGGGGATAAATATACACACACATACACACACCCAAACAGAGAAACACACACAAACACAGAGTCACATATCTTTGAGAATGTTTATTCTTCATTCCATACAATCCAAGTTTACCCCCACTTCCTGTCTGATTTTCTGTGACTCGATCTGTTTTTCCTTTAGTTCCTGTGCATAAGACCATGCTGAATACTGACATCCTGCATACCGTAGTAACTTTTTAGGAGTTCTGCTGCTTTAGGTAAAGTGTGATGCTCCATCATACTCAACTCAACTCAACATCGGGGAGAGACTCAACTCAACATCTGGGAGTACCCTAGAGAAACACAAACGCATGTCAAAATGCATTTTCTCTGAGCCATACTTCAAAATGTTTCAATTGTAGGGCCCGCTGAGAAAAGGATATCTCTTCCCCATTTGTGATCCCTTAAACTTCCTTCTACCACGTGTTACAAACTGTTCTGTGCAATCCCTGCCCCATTCCCAGTATTCTCTGTGAGGGGAGTCAGCTAACAAGATGCACTGTACCCTAAAAGCACACAGAAATCTGATGAGGCAACAGCTTAAGGAAATCCATCAATCTAAACAGTCCTTTGTGGTTTGGGGCAAGGATGACCAGGACGCACATTCAGGGAGCCCAATCTTATGGGGTTGGTAGGATGACTGCCGGTGGGGTTGACGGCTATGGAATCAAGTGCCACAGACTGAAGTGAAGGATTTTTAGCTTTTCTTCTCAGTGATTCCGGAAATGGATGATGCTTCCCTGGGCTTAAGACTTCACAGCTATAACCTGCTTTGCAGTGCAGTCTCTAATGTGCCTTTTTCAGCCCAATGCCATGAATGTCCTGGATTCTGTCACACTCTGTCTTCCTCTCAAGGAATTTCTACATGTATGAAAGGAGGCTCAATTTATACATTTCTGAAATGAGCCTCCAGCCTCCCTAATAGGCAGGTGTGTCAACCCCCTTATCCTGGGCATCAAAAAGCTTCACTTCCAACTGAACAGCTCACCTGAAATCTCTGTTCCCTCTTCAGGTGGCTTCATCCTCTTGTAGTATTGCAGGGGATTGCGCCACAGGTCCTTACACAGGATCTGTCAGGGGAATCCATCGGGAAAGGCCTCATCAGGACTCAGAATGGTGACCCAAGCACCTGGGAACACACGGGGTCATTCCTCATGTTTCCCAGTGAGGACTTACCTCAGCAGTCCTGTTAGATCCTGCGAAGTTGTGGTCAGAGAACCAGTTGAAGAATTCAGGCTCCTGTTGTGGTGTCTGCAGTGATAGGCCTCCACTTCATAATCCGGATACCAATCAATTGGAGTGGAATGAGAAGCCTTGTATTCTACAGAGACAGGAATTTTTGCGGGAAGGGGGCTGGATCACATTGGCAATGATCCACCCACCATCTTCCTTCCACTACCCATCCTGGGAGCCACATGTCACCTGTGATGTTCACCAGATATTCCTTGGTAATCACTTTATTCTGGAAGTAAGGGTTACTCTGAAACAACAACATGATCTTGCACAGATGAACTGGATGCTTCACTTCTTCCACCTGTCAGGGCAAGGTGGAGAAAGCTTAAATACCTTTTCGGGTGAGATGCCTGCTGTTGCTTACAGGAATAAATTATTTCCCTTACCCTCCCCCGCTAAACCCTCTAGCCTCAGGCTTCCTGGCCTTACCTCCAGGTGGATCATGTAGCTCAGCATGTCTTCATCTTCGTCAGTGATCAGGGCTGACATCTGGGGGTGGTGTGCAATCTGATTTAGGTCAAAGAGACTTAACACACGATGGAAGGAAAAGCTAGGAGCAACAGGGAAGAAGGCCTAAGAGCACCCAGAGGCTGGGGTAGGGGATTTCTCAGATCTGCTTCCATGTATGACCTCCTTTCGCCTCCCCCTCCCCCTAAACTAAGGCCTCTTGCGTTCACAGAAGGTGTATAATTCTGAGGCTGACTGCACTGACATGGGGAGGCATGATGTGCGGAGAGTTGCTGGTGTCTGAGGAGTGGCAGAATCTGCTTATAGTCGAAGACGCCCAGTCGCAGATCGGACTAGCAATTGGCAGCAATCACACTCCCTTAAAAATAGCTTGATTCACTGAAAAACCTCTTCTGGTCTGAACTCGCTTCCGCTCTTCAAAAAGATGCCCCAAACGTCTGCTGCTCGGCATCACCAAGGGTTTCTCTGCCGCATGCAGGATAATAGTACCCACGCCTGCTCCGCCATTCCACAGCCACATTTGTCCGTGGCAACTCCCCTTTGTTCCCCAAAGAGTCACATCGAAGCCGAGCTGCCCATCAGTTACTTACACTTCCCCGAGGGCACCTCTCCACTAGAAAGGCCGAAGAAACACTGAGAAGGATACAACATTGGCCCAGAAGCCAGGGACGCTCTGGATGATGGCGCCTCTGTGGTCTAGGTGGGGCTTCCGCCTTCGCTCCATCTTTTCCCGCTGCCGAGAAAAGGCCTTCCTGACTTGGGCATTAACCGGCTCCAGCTCCACCTGAATGGCCAGCAGCTCCTCCAGTGCAGACTCTGGGGTCATTGGCCCAGGGCCAGACTGTGCCCGCTGGACCTCCACCTGCCCCTTCACGAGGGCCTCTTCCTGGGCCACCACCTCCACCTCCGCCATTCTGTCATCTGCCACCAGCACCGCCTCCTCCCCCAAAGCCGCCTGCTCACTCTCCACCCCGGCCGCCCGCTCCTGCACAGCTTCCACCCTGAAGGCAGTGCCCTCCTCGGCACTCGCACACACCAAGGCCTGTGCTGCCCGACCCACGCCATAGGAACCCTGTTGCAGCCTCTATGGCACCCGGTGGGTCAGCGGGCCCTCAGGGCGCATACGCCGGGTTTCCAGGAGACCCCCTAAGGGACTGCGCGCTAAGGGCCAAAGGGCCGCACCCAGGCCGACTTCCTTCCCTCGTGGCCAATCAATGGGAGGGCGGTGGGCGTTTCCCTGGGCTGCATAGCCTCTGGCGCGCCTGCATCTCCAGCCCCCTCACCCCCCGCCTTCCCTGCCCAAGCCTCCTCCGAGAAGCCCTTGGAGCTTGTGCCGGGTAGCTCAGAGTCCAGGACACGCGGGCTGCGTGGCCTTTGGAATTGTGGGCATGGCAGCCCTGTGCCCTGACATCCTCAGTGTGGCAAGCCATGAACATCTCTATGTGTCATGAACACACAAAACATCTCTCTTCGTTAGGTAGGCCAGGCAGATGGTAGGGAAGTAATACTGCGAATCCAGAGAACTCTGGTTGCTAGGGCTAGGGTGGCAGGGTTGGACTAGGGGAAGTGAGTCGGGGCGGGCATGTGGGAGGAAAGTCCCCTGCCTGTGCTGAGGTGGAATTGATCTGCTGTAGAGGCCAGAGCCCCGGCACGCACTCTCGTAGGTCGAGGCAAATACAGGCTCCGAGTACCGTGCTTCCTCCCTGAGGATGCTGTACTCCAAGGAGCATTCCAAAGGGCCTCTTGTCCTATGCCCTGGGCACACCAGAGGCCAGCCGCCAGGGTTGGCCATTGTCGGCCTGCGCACACGCTGTTGTGCACTGCCTTGACGACCCAGAGGCTCCCGCACCCGCAGCAGCGGCTGCGGTGCCTGCTGGTGGGGCTCTGCAAGCCCAGGGCCGGGGCCTCTGGTTCCCGAGCTCCTGTCCGCATTTGAGCCTACTGGAGACCAGAGCCCTTTGGCCAGTGCGGGATCTGCGGGTCCAGCGGAGCTCCTCAGGAAACCTGGGTCCACATAGGTGTGGGACTAGTTTCTCAGCAGGGCGACGCCCGTGGGTCTTTCAAGGAGCGGGTCTGTTAGAGCGCGGGCCCCCAGAGCCTATGGGGTGCAGGACATGGGCTGGGCTAGGCTGCGCAGGCCCAGGGTCTGTGGGAGCACCCAGGAGAAAACCGTGTTCAGGCTGGAGGCAATGCTGGAGAGGACGGCCGGGGTACAGAGCAAGGAGGCGGCCTTGGAAGAGGAGGCGGTGCTGAAGGTGGAAGACATCATGGCTGAGGTGGAGGTGGTGGCTGAGTAGGAGACCGACGTGGGGTGGAAGAAGGAGGGCCAGCGGGCACAGCCTGGCCCTGGCCCGAGCACACCCGGGCCGTCGATGGACTTGCTGGAGGTCCTTCACTTGGAGCTGGGTTCCGTGAATGCCTCAGGCCACAGAGCATCTCCGCCTTGTGGGCCAGAGCCATATCCTTGCAGCTGCCGATTTGGGATGGCTGGCAGCAGGGGATAGTCATTGGGCTTCAGGGGGGGATGGGGGCTGGTTGCGGGGAGGAGCCAGGTGGGAGGCGCGTGGGGTCAGCCAGGAGGCAGGGGATGGGGGACAGGGTGGGAGCCGAGGCCACGTTCCTGCAGCTGTGAGGGCAGCTTGCTTGTTGCAGCCCTGGGAGCACGTGGTAGGGAAGGGGAGCCAAGGCCAGCACTGACAAGGGAGAATCGCGGCGCCAAGCTCCCTTCCCGCACAGCACAAAGTCGAAGGACACGTTTCCCTGGGAACGTCCCAGGAGGACGGGGAATCTGTATGCCATTGCCAGCCATTGAACCACCCCTGCTCTCGGTGCCTGTTTCCAGCAGGCTCACCCCAGAAACACAAGGTGCTTCACACAAGTTCGTGGTGCATGGGGCTGCCGACCACCTAAGGGCAGGCACCAGCTCCCCACATACGCTTTCTTCCCCCTGCGGGCGCTGCACCCAAAGGTGTGTAGGCCTTGAGCCTATATAACTTCCTTTGCACCCACGCAATTCCCATGGAGAGCGCCAGGCACGACCCTGCAGTCGCTTCTAACTACAGGGCTTCCGTCAAGTGGACAGGCCCACCCCTCAGGGTGACTAGGATAAGAGGACACCACACACCCGGACATCAGCGGAGCATGTCCAGCACCCAGCATACAAAGGCTTCCTGCAGCTCATAAACTCGGAGAGGCAGCAGCCTCACACGACCCCCCGCCCCTCCCGTCCCTCAGCTGCAATCGCCTGCCCACTTTTTCTACCTCCCGTCTCTGGTCAGCCTAGGCCGTCTTGGCCGGGGTCCACCCACTGCAAAAACCAACACAGTTGTGGCGTTGCCTCCTCGCCAGACAGAGATAGAGGGCCAACAATGAAGGGTGACTGGCCAAATGTCTGGGAGATGGCCCTGCTCCACATTGTCTGTGTTCTTGCGAAATTGCAAGGCGTCACGAGGCTTGCCCACTCAATCCTCTTGAGAGTTCTTGCGCAGAGGTAGATTGTTTGGCACACGAGATGTTGGCGTGGGTCAGAAAGCATGCAGAAGTCCTGCTTTGCTACATGATGGATTTGCAGGTCAGGCTGGGGAGCCTGGGTCTGTGGGAGGAGTCCAGTGTCTGAGTCCGTTTGAGGTCCCCCCGGGGACCAGGGTTTTCTCAGTGGGAGAGCTGGGAAGGGGAAATTCATGGTTCACTACAGCTAGTAGGCCACCTCAGCCCAGCTAGTTGACATGGTCCCATTGAATCCATCCTCTTTCTCCTTGATCCGGCAGGTGGAGGAACTCAGCCATCCCGGTTACCGGTGGCAGGATGATTTCCTTTCATCCCAAACTTTGTTTCCATAGTGAAGTCATCATGAAGGAGTACTGTGTTGGCATCCTCGGTAAGGAATGCCTCCCAGCATGGTAGGGGAGCTGGAGTGTCGGAGGGTAGGACTGGCATGAACCTTCCTGACTCCTCTCCCTGCAGGCTACAGGGTGTCTCATTCCACTGCAGTCCAGCGGTTCTGGGATCATGAAGGTCAAGCCTCCAGCTGCAGGCAGTACACCTCCTACCTGAGCTTATTCAGCTGTTTGGCTGAACATGACTGCCTGGGTTTTGGTAGGATTGCTGACATGGGTTTCGCAGTGGGGCATCATGGGATAGGACCTAGCTGGTCATTCCTTGGTCTCTGGGGAATTGGCTTTAAACTGTCACCTGAACTGTCCTGGACCTACTTCTGCAGTCCCCTAGATCATCAGCCAGGCCCTATGGCTCAGTCCATTGCAGTTCTATCCCATGGAGAGAGGGTCAGCCTTAGAGGCAGAACAGAGAGGAGGCCAGGCGAGCAGCCTAGGGCTGGGAAGGGCTGGGAACTGAGAGGCCTTTTGACCTGGATCTGGGCCCCACATGGAGAACCCAAGGATCCTGGAGGAGACTGCAGTGAGCAATCTCAGGCAATCCATGGGTTGGGGGAGGTAGACCCATCAGGGACATGTAACACCCACATTTCAGGATTGGGGCACCTTAAGCCACTATGATGCATATGTGGCTAAAGTCAGCGGGTGACAAGCAGGGCTTAAGGGATAGCTGTCTCATCATCACTCACCACCTCCCTACCCTGCGGTAAGACCTGCTGCCACCTGGGGCTCATTTTGAGATCAACCAGGGCCCCCGTTTTCTCCACGAGGATGTCCACCTGAGGCCCACCTAGGTCTATGTCCTTTCACAGTGTTTCTCCCAGGCCACTCATGTTTTGTTTCCATGAACCCGGCTGCCATGACATGTGTTATCCTCTCTGCCATCCTCACTCCCACTGCCCTGCCTTACCATATAAGTTAGTCCACCTCACAGGGAATCTGGAGGACCACACTGGGCTCCAGTGTGAGGCAATGTTTTATTTTCTTCAGGTACATGTATTTTAGGGCTACCTCCCGGGCTGGGAATGTGAAGAGGTTGCCAAATGGCTGGGGACCTTCAGTGTGTGTCCAGGGAGGGAACCTGGCTCGGAATAAAGGCCCACCTGAGTAATGGTGTGGACATCCAGTGTCAGTTATCTGGATAAAGACCTGCTTTCTTACATCACCTACTATTAATATAAAAGTTAATTCCTTAGAATATTGAAAAAACAAATTTAAGTATGAAGAAATACAATTTGTTCATAATTGTATGGAAAAAACTGCCGACTGATCCATTTTCCATTACAATTCTTATGGGAGACTTGAAGGGTTTAGCAAGATTTAGGATGCATTTTTATTCTTCTACTCCTGCCAGTTTTTATGATCAATTTTGTAATACAAGGACATGGCCTCTAGAAAGTTTTTGAGGGACTTTCAGCTTCTTTTATCTTAGATAGCTGTAAATTTTGAATAGTTTTCCCCTGTGGTTCTTTTCAGTTTGCTCTTTCTACTTTATATGGGGGGGTGTTAAATTTGTTTTCTTATTTGCCCCTTGTGGAACTTTTGTTTTCAAGGAATTTTGTGTGTGTGTGTTAGATATGGGAGTTAGCCTGTGAGCACGTTTTCGAATACGGATTTTTTTTTATTTATCAATTTTTGGGGTGTATGTGTGTGTGCGTGTGTGTGTTTTCAGATGGAGTCTCACTATGTCATCCAGGCTGGAGTGAAGGGGCAAAATCTCGGCTCACTGCAACCTCTCCCTCCAGCTTCACAGGATTCCCATGCCTTAGCCTTCCGAGGAGCTGGGATTACAGGCACCTGCCACTATGTCCTGCTAATTTTTGTATTTTTAGTCAAGACTGGTTTCACCATATTTGCCAGGCTGCTCTGGTACTCCTGTGATCCGCCTGCACTGGCCTCCCAAAATGTTGGGCATCCAAGTGTGAGCCACCATGCCAGCCTCATTTGTTTGTTTATGTATTTTAATCATTGTTCTATTTTCTTCATGTAAACGTATTTTAGAATTATTGAACTAAATATATTTTATTTAGTTACTCCATACTTTAATAGGCTTTTAAAACTAATTATTCATTAACTAAATACGGTATTATGTATAGGTAAACCTTGTATAGTATTGCCATTCTGTCTTTCATAAATTATTCAAGAACTCTGATGCTGTTTTTGCCCCACATGAGGAGAAAATGCAGACAGTTATAAAAAATTCTGTTCCTGGGTAGGTATGAAAATATAATTTGAAAAAATGGTAAATTTCACAAATACAGTTTCACATTTGTATTTTGCATCATTTTGAAAATTGTAGTTGCTGACACCTGAAATTATGTATTCACTTTCATGTTAAATGTACACTTTTGAATCCATTTCAACTACGAAAACAATTGAAGGCCAAGCATTAGTTCAGGAAGTTGAACGCAGTTGTGTTGTAAAAAAAAAAAACAAAAAAACAAACAAAAAAAAAAAAAAAACAAAAAAAAAACATATTTATTGAAGTGTATTTAGAGAGATTTTAGAAGGCTTCAGTCAATATTTTTTTTCTGTTGCTCTGGTGTTTTATCATACAGGGACCAGACTGTAGCATCAGTAGCTATAGTTACTAGGCTACCAAAGACTCAGTGCTACAGGAATTATTATTGTGGAAAGTTACAGCCTGGTTGGCTGCTTGAGGAGACTAGAGGACTTAGGAGTTTCCACCCAAAGTACAAGGGCCTGGTTTAGTGGGTGGCCTTCTTTTGCTGAAGTAGATAAGATCCAGGAGAAGGGTGGATTCACTGTAGTAGCCAGGGCTTTGAGACTGGTAAAGCTTATTTGTCCCCTAGTGCCATTGCCCGATATTGGTCTGCACATAATGGCACTTCCTGGACTCGCTGACTCCTGTAAATTCAAATGTAGAATTTAGATTTAAATCCCTATTCCAAATTCTTAAACTTACATCTAATCAGTGGGTAATAAAATATGTATTCAAAAGAAAGGGAGACATCAGATAAGTATATAAGCAAATCATCCTGGTCAAATACCTTCAAAAATATTACTACAAAATATTACTAAAGATTAAACCTTAAAATAGTTCTTTTAATTGGAGAAACAGAAAAAGGTTGGAGTCGTTTTAAACCTTGAGGTGTAAAGGCATTATAATTAGATTACAGGAATTATATACAATGAATAATTTGTATAACTTATACAAAGAAGTTCAGTTTATTTTATCACGATTAACATTTTACATCCCACATTTATTAATTTTATTATCTTTCCAGTGACTGTTTTATTTTGTTTTGTTTTGTTTTCAAATTTATTTCCACTCTGTCACTCAGTCAGGAATGCAGTGGCTTGATCTCAGCTCACTGCAACCTCCGTCTCTTGGGTTCAAGGATTTAAAAAATTAGTAAAGAATTTTCCATTAGCCCCAGTTAAAATAAAATAAAGTGGAAATTGAACAACAAAATTATAACCACTATTTCTCAGCAATTCATGGATTATCATACTAGGAATTGAAATGTACTTAGAACTTAATGATACCACCAATATTAAAAATTAAGTTTGTTAGTAGCATGAAAAGTGATATTACAATAGGGGTTTACAGAAAAATATTTCTCTAATAACTTGAAAATTAATGTACTAGATATTTCAATAAAGAATTAGAAAAGAAACCACAGAATCAATTCTGAAAAACTAAAGTGTGGGAATAATGATGTAGACAAAATTAGTAAAACATACAAAGCTAAACTTTGGTTGTTGGAGAAATATAATAAATGATGCAACCGTCAGTCAAGTTGAGAAAAAAAGGCAGAAAACATATATAAAACTAAGAATTTAAAAGATACACAACCATAGATACAGCATAGATTAAGAAGCTAATAAGGAAATCTCATTAACACCTTAACTTACAAATTTGAAAACTTAGATCAAATAGACAGATTTTTATAATGTGTCCATATATATAGACATATATATAGCGTTCTATATATATTTTCATATTTATTTTTATTTTTTATATTTATATCTTACATTTATATAAGATTATATATAAGATATAAATATAAGCTATGTATATAGCTTAGTAAAATTAATACAAGAAGACATATATAATCTGAATAGTCTCGTAAATGTTCAAGGAAATAAAGGATTGTTCCTAGAGATAAAACACTAGACTCAGAATTTTTCCCCAGGCAGAGCATTTCAATATATATGAAGAATTCTATAGAATAAAAAAGGGAAAATCCTAAACTCAGTGTGTGAGGCAAGCAGAACTTTGATGCCAACAAGACATAAACTGAGTGTAGAAAAAGATGTGAAAATTAAGGCCATTCTCCCATGAAGCAAATGGTAAAATCCCAAATGTAATAAGATTTATGTGGATTCTTTGAGGGTTAGAAGGAAATTTCCTTCTGCCAGATCCTGCTACTCTCGGACAACCTACACACAGATTTATATTTTGAGATTTTCTGTAATACCCATGCAATATGGAACTGGCTTGACAATCTGTGTGATAGCCAGCCTGGGGCCATGACCTGTCAGGGACACAAATTTTTTCTGTTTGCCTCCTTGTTCTGCTCAGCTCCAAGAGAACTTTGACCAAAGTTCCTTGAGCTTGCAAATAGGAATCGGTTTACTTCTGTTTCACCCTTACTGTGAAGATACAGTCCGGTGGAATCCAGATCCACTGGGAGAGAGTCGGCTATTAAACTCTTTTCATGAGTAGTCCCTAGGCCTTGACTAGAGTCTTTCTTGAGATATGAGGCTAATAATTCCTTCTTGGTCCACCACTTTTTGATATAATTAATGCTTCTTCTATTGGGAATTTTTAATTGTTTGGGAAGTGACATGGTTTGTTGTGTCTCCATTCAAATCTCAGCTTCAATTCTATCTCCCAGAATTACCTCCTGCTGCGGGTGGAACCCAGGGGGAGGTAATTGAATCACGGGGGTTGGTCTTTCTCATGCTATTCTTGTGATAGTGAAGAAGTCTCACGAGATCTGATGGGTTTTTCAGGGGTTTCCGCTTTACGTTCTTCCTCATTCTCTCTTGGCATTGCCATGTAAGAAGTGCCTTTATTCGTATACCATGATTCTGAGGCCTCCACAGCCATGTGGAACTGTAAGCCCAATTAAACCTCTTTTTATTCCCAGTTTCAGATATGTCTTCTTCAGCAGTGTGAAAATGAACTAAGACAGGAGGTTTGGTCCAAATAACCTTGGCTTCCATGATAGAAGATAGAAGTTGGTGAAATGTTTAATCTTTTCTGTGGCAAATTTTGCAGTGGGTATTATTTTTCTAATTTTTTTTCTTGTTCTCTTCACCTTTGTTTGTCACAGGGTACTCTTGCTCTGTAGACCAGGCTGGAGTGCAGTGGCAGGATCTCAGCTCAACACATCCTCCGCCTCCCAGGTTCAGCTTCTGCAGTAGCTGGGATGACAAGCATGCATCACCACGCTCAGCTAATGTTTTGTACTTTTAGTAGAAGCCAGGCTTCACCATGTTGGCCAGGCTGCTCTCCTACTACAGATCTCAGGTGACCCGCCCAACTCAGCTTCCCAAAATCCAAAGTGCTGGGAATACAGGTGTGAGCCACCGAGCCCCGCCAACCCCAGTATTTTTTAACTAAGCCAGTGGACGAGTGGAGTTGCCTTTATATATTTTTTTCTTTTTTTCAGTAATGATCTCGCTGTGTCATCCAGGATGGAGTGCAGTAGTCTGATCTTGGCTTACTATACACTCTCTGCCACCCATGTTCAGGCGGTTCTCCTACCTCAGCCTCCCAAGTAGCTGGGACCACAGGAAAGTGCCACTAAGTCTAGCTAATTTTTGTATTTTTGGTAGAGACAGGATGTTGCCATGTTACCCATGCTGGTCTCGAACTCCTGACCTCAAGTGACCCACCAACCTCGGCCTCCCAAAATGTAGAAATTACAACAAAAGCCACGAAGCCTGGCCTGGAGTTGTGGCTTTTTGACATAAGAAATCTGTGGAGGGAAAGGCTTGGTTTGTGGGAGCACCTGAGCTCAGTTTGGCTCAAAGTTCTGGGATACCTATTATTGAGTGGCAGTGATGGTATGTTATTAATATACAATATGTTCCTGTATATAGCATATGTCTATGCTCATCAGATATTTTCAGGTAAAAAAAGATAGTCATTCCAGTAGTTTGAGCCATTATAGCAATTTCCACCAGGGGATTTCACAGTCCAATTCCAGTTGTGGGCAACAGTGATTACCATAATGGTAATTAATGAGAAGAGATTTTGAGACGTCCAGCCACGTTGACATGTCAGTGCCTTGTTTGCAGTATTATGAAGAAAGAGTGCAGTGGACTAGAAACTAAGAAAAACATTGAATTATTTTTCTTGCCTCTATAACATCAAAGGACAATTAGAGATATAGAAACTATGGAACATTCCACAGCATGGCTTGACATTTCACTGAACTTTTATCCTTTTAACCATGTACAAAGTTTGTTACCTATGCAAAGGTAGGACTGCAAAAGGAAGACAGAGGTGGAGTCAGAGGTCACAATCCACAGCAAGGTGACACACTTGTTGATCGCACCTTGAAAGCCAAATTAGAGCGAGAATTAACTTTCCGGTTGCCGTAAGAGACCAAGGAGAATGAAGCTACCAGCAGTTAACGGTATTGGATTAATTGAAATGAAGGTTGACAGATTTTTTTGGCTTTCCATCAAATTGAGTAAAGAAAAGGTAACCACTTATCTAATTTCACACATATACAATTGTGGATTAATTAAAAGATTACACAACCCATATATTATGGGTTTCTCATATACGTGTATGTGTACATGGGCAGACTCACAGTGTGCCAATATGTGTCTATATCCAAGTATACACAAATCCAGTGACCGACAGTTAACAAGATAGAAATTCTCTTCCATTTCACCACTCCCTTTCCTAGAATTCTTTCATAAATATAATTTTTCCATATATTTGAAGCCTACTCTCTGGAGGCATGTAATGCATGCGTGCAGTACAACTGTGCGATCTCACAATGTTGGTGTCAGAGAAAACAATAACACTGATGTTATAAAAGATTAATTGTGAGGAGAAAGTTATACTTCCCATTACTACAAATACACAAGTATGATTTCATCCAAAGTTGAAATCAGTCAATATAATTTGTTTTTAATGTTTTATTTAAAATACTTAATTTCAATAGGATTACTGAAGGAAATTAATGGTATTCGTAATAAATAATGTTCACGAATTCCCTTTAATTGTTGATTATTTAAAATGTAAGTAAAATACTAAATGGTACTGTATAATGTAGTTTCATGAAGCATTCTTTATGGTTTTCATAAAACTGATAGTCTCCATGGAATATTTTGAGATTGAGAAAATTCCATATATCATTTTATTGTACTTTCACTTTACTACTTGCTTGCATGTCATAACTGATGTAAATAAAACTAAGTATATTTACACATATGCAAAGCATGGATTTTTGTATATGTTTATGCTTTCTAGTGAGACAAAGTTACCAATAATTTTATGTATATAGGAAAATTTTTACAAACTATATTTACAAATTTTTACAAAGTATATTTACAAATTTCTACAAAAGAAAGTTCTTTACTTTCTTTTCTTTTGAATTTTCATATTTCAGTCTAGGTATGAAATGGAATTGGCTGTGATCATTCTTTGCTTTCACTGTTGTTTGTGAGTTTCTGATACGCTGTTAGAAATGTACAGACTTTAAAGCTTGCTTTCTTCTTCTTCATCTCCCTTTGGACATTTATATGTGATTTCTGCAGTAATGTGCAGTGCTATCTGACATACAGTTGCTGAAAGATACAAGCATATATAGAAGTCTTAGTTTCAGTGAATCTTTAGGAACAGAACAGTAACCTGAAAGATAATTATGGTATGAATGTAAGCAAGCAGTTTATCACAGAGGTACAATAAGGGTGAAAATAAATTTAAAAATACACGCCTCTTCTGAAACATAAGGTAGTCAAAATGAAAAATTTAAGTTGGCATAAAGAACACTTTAAAAGTTCTGATTCTTTCTGGTGAGAGCAAGGAGCTCAGAAACCATGAGAAAGTCCTTCAAAGCTGCATGTTGGATTTGCAGGTCAGGATGGAAAGCCTGGGTCTGGGGGAGGGTGCTAAGGTCCTGGTCAGGTTGAGGTCCTTCTGGGGCTCAGGTGTGTCTCAGTGGGAAAGCTGGGAAGGGGAAACGCATGCTTCACCCCGGCTAGAATGCCACCTCAGACCACCTAGATGAAATTGGCCCTTGACTGACCTCTTTCTCCTTCTTTCACAGGCTGGTGGAGGAAGTCACCCATCCTGAGTACAAGCGGCAGGAAGAAGTTTGCCTTTCATCACAATATGTACTTCGGCAGTGAAGTGATCACTAAGGAGTCTTGCGCTGGCCTCCTCATTGAGGAGTGACTCCTGGCATGGTAGAGGGGGTAGTACCTGGGAAGCTCGGCCTGGCATGAGCCTTCCTGACTCGTCTCCCTCCAGGATACAGGGCGACTGGCTCCACTGCAGTCCAGTGGTTCTAGCGTCATGCAGGTAAAAGCCCCAGTTTCCCACAGGTCACTGCCTAACTGAGCTTCTTCAGCTGGTTGGCTGACTGGGACTGCTCAGGGTACATCATGGCAAAGGACCTTGTTGGACATTCCTTGGCATCAGAGGAATTGGCTTTGAACCAGAACCTGACCTGTCTCGACCAATTTGCCCAGTCCCCCAGATCATCAGCCAGGGCCTGTGGCTCTATATTCTGCAGCACTACCCAGGGACTTAGGCCCTCAGAGAGGGAACAGAGAAGAGGCCAGGGAAGCAGCCCAGGGCCGGGGGTTGAGAGGCCTGTGGGTCCTGGAGGTAGGACACACATAGAGAAGCCAAGGCTCAGGGAGGAGACTGCAGTAAGGAAACTCAGGCCATCATGGGCTGGTGGACAAAGGCCCATCAGGGAACTGTAGTACCCACATTTCATGATGGGGGAACCGTAATCTGCTTAATAGGCATAAGTAGCTAAGGTCAATGGTTGAGAAGCCAGGATCAAGAGATAGCTGCCTCATCATCCCTTGCTAGCTCCTTCCCTGTCCTGAGGCATGCTACTACCTGGGGTTCAGTTTGGGCTCAACCAAGTCTCTCTCATCCTCCACACAGATGCGCACCTGAGGCTTGTCTAGGTCTGCGTCCTCCCAGAGTGGCTCTCCCAGGCCTGCTAAGTCCCGTTTGGATGACACCACGCTCCACCGACATGCTTGGTTCCCTCCGCCATCCCCATTCACCCACCAACTCCCCACCCCAAAAAAGGCAGGCCACCGCACAGGGAATCTGGAGGACCACACAGGGCTCACAGGGGAGGAAATCTGAAGAGATGGCAAAACAGAACAGGATCTTCTGTGTGTTTCCAGAAGGCAATCTGCCTGGATATTAAGGCCCACCTCAGTATTGGTGAGGACACCCAGTGTCTCTTGGCCCTGAGCATGTGCACACAAACACGCACATTGTCTAAACAGCATTGACATCACTACTACCTGAGTCATCCTCAGATTCTATACAACCCCTGTAAAAATATCAATGACACAATCTTCTTAGAAAAACAATCTGGGAATCCCAAATTTGCTATGAAATTGCAGAAGATCCTGAAAACCCAGAGCAATCCAGTAAAAAGCACAAAGCTGGAGCCACCACACTACCTAACTTCATGATATACTACTACAAAACTTTTTGTACCAAAATACAATAGCATTGGCAGAAAAGCAGAGACTAGAGCTCAGGAAAAACAATAGGAGCCCAGAACTAAGTCACCGCCTTAGTTTGCAGCTCACCGCCTTTTCCCAAAGAAGCAAGAACGCCCAATGCAAAATCAAGTATCTTCTATAAACTAGGTTGGGGAAATCTGAATAGCCACACAAAGGATTTTACAAGTGGATTATTTATCACCAAACTCCAGTGTCAGATCTGAAACGATAAAAATAGCAGAAGAGATCACAAGGAAGAAGCTCCATGGCGTCCGTGTGTGCAATGATGGTCTCAAAGTGACGGCAAGAACACAGTAAACACCATCAAAAATAGAGAATGGCATCATATCAAACTAAAGTGCTTCACCACACCATAGAAAACTCAACATACAGAAGGGGCATCCTACAGGATGGGAGCAATGATTGGATCACCATACATCTGTTAATGGGTGAATAGTCACAGTACATAAGGAACTCCCAACAACTCAATAGCATGAAAACAAATAGGCGAAGGCTGCGAAGACTCATTTGTGAAACTGAGACATACAGTTGCCCAGAAAACACACTGAAAGGTCCTCATTATCCCCAATCCATCACAAAAATGCAAATCAAAAACACAATGAGATTTCTTCCCACTTCAGTCAGAATGCATATTATCCGAAAGACAAACAAAAAAAAGAAAGAAAGAAAAAAAAGAAAACCCTAATCTCTGGTGATGATGCAGAGAAAACGAATTCCCTGCTCACTTTTGGGGAGAATGTAAATTAGTGCTGGCATTAAAGAAGCTTTATGGCCCTTATTTAAGTATAAACAGTCTTCAGAAATCTACAAGTAGAACCACCCACTATATGATCCAGCAAATCAGAATACCCGGGCACGCCCACTAGTACACAGATCAGTATGTTGAAGTGGTGCGTGCACCCATGCAATTATTGCTGCACTCATTACACTTTTGCTGTAGCCAAAATACGGAAGCAACCTGAGTGTCCCTCCATTGATAAATGGATTAAAAAATGGGGCAAAAACACATGTGCACAATGGAAATACGCGCTGCAATAATAAATCAGGAAATCCTGCCAGTTGTAAGATTGTGTGGGAATCTGCTGAATGTGTGCATGCTATTCTGTTAAGTGACATAAGCCAGGTATCAGAAAGGAAAATAGCACATGATCTCATTCTTATATGAAATCAAAAAAGCAGACTTCACAGAAGTAGTGACTCCAATGACTGCGGTGAAGAGGGTGCACTGACGAGATGCTGGATGAAGAACTCATACTTCTAGTTATAAAGGAGGAATAGGTTAAAAATATTTTCTTCAGCATGCTCACTGTAACTAGTGGTAACATATTCTTTCTCTAAAAATATTCGAATACAGTGCATGTCATGTTTTTTCACAACAAAAATGACAACTATGTGAGGTTACACATATGTTGATTGGCTGGATATATCCAATGCATAATGTATATAACCTGTTGAACATCACGCCTTAAGTGGTAAATATGTATCATTTCATATGAGATTTTTTAAACAAACATACAATTTTTAAAACACCTTAACAAAATAAATGCAAATAAAATATTGTATTATAAAGCAGTGCTTTTCTTTTCTAGCAAAGTCTTTTTCATGACACAGGAAAGAATGCAAGCCTTTTGGTAACTTGAGAAATAAATACATATGTGCACATGTATATATATAATATATATATGTATATATGTATATAAATGTGCATATATACGTATATACATGTATATATGTATACATGTATATATGTATATACGTATATACGTATATACATGTATATACGTATATATGTGTGTATATATGTATTTTTATATATGTGTATATATATATGAAAATCCCTATGAATGCTGATGATGAGTTGAAAGATAGAAATTCCAGGCACAGTGACTATAGTCCATGAATTGAAACCTTCAGTTCATGTTTCAATACAAGACATGAGGAGGAGGAAGAAAAAAGCAAAAATCACAAAGCCATGGCAGGGCCATGGGTTATACCTGTCATCCCAGCACTTTGGTAAGCTGAGTTGGGAGGATTGCCTGCACTCAGGAGTTCCAGATGAGCCTGGGGCAACATGGACCCACATTCAAAAAGTAAGCATTTAGTTAATTAGTACATAGCTTGGAGGGGTGGCATGCATCTGTACTGCCAGGTGTGTGAGAGTCTGAGTTGAGAGGATCACATGGGTGTGTGGTGCCTGGGCTGCAGTGGGCTGAGATCGTGGGGCTGCTGTCCAACCTAGAAGACAGAGTAAGACCCATTCTCGGAAAACAAACAAAAAACAGTCACATTAGGTAAATTACAACTATGTAGTGTGAGAAGAATCAAAATGAACGAAACATCATTAGACCCTACGCTATCTGATGAAGGAAACCAGCTTTCACATAATAACAGCCCCAGCTGGGGAGAACAATGAGAAAGGGCAGAGAGAAGACTGTAAATAATAACACGCCAAATTCCCCAAATGAGTTAAAAGACATAAAAGTACAAAGAGTGCTTCTGTTCAATTCAATGCCCTTGAATTCAGGAACCTTCCTGACTCCTCTCCCTGCATGCTACTCCGCAACTATATTCACTTTACGTTCTAAACCTTAGGCAAACTATGCTGAAGAGGCCACAGAAAATTAAAGGGCCCTGGGCTCCAGATACAATCTGCAGTGCCAATCACGAGGGAGAATATAGAGCCTCACTAGACTTTGCAAGAGCACAAAATGCACTCGTAGTGTTGTTAGCTACATATGTTATTGGCTCCTCTCCTAACACAGAATCTTGGAG
Source organism: Pan paniscus (assembly GCF_029289425.2). Classification (NCBI taxonomy): domain Eukaryota; kingdom Metazoa; phylum Chordata; class Mammalia; order Primates; family Hominidae; genus Pan; species Pan paniscus. Next base: position 18,628,922 of record NC_073273.2, on the reverse strand, counting down.
AAAAGATTAAAACAACTAAAGATGTAAACATCCACAAGAGTGTCCATATCCTGGGTCATTAAGTAACAAGAGAGTCCATGGATGGATTCTCCAAAAATCTTATATTCCACTAATCCACCCCCTTTCCCCTCACTTCTGTAAGTTTGTGTTTTCCCTTAGTCATCTATGCCAAAAGCGTATCCGGAATGCCTTCCCACATGCCTCTGTCACCTTTCCCACAGTCCCTCCATACACCTTACATGCCCATTTCTTCTCACGTTGATGTTTCAGAAGTCCTGAGAGGCTGATTGACCCAGAAAAGGATTATGCATTCACCTTTAAGAGAACATGTGGATTCAACACGAAAGCGAACTTTAAGATTTCCATCATCCTGTGCTTATCTATTGTGTATGATGATACCCAAAATGAAGGATTTTGGAGGTCCCAGCAAACTGGGCCCTGGAAACCCAGTAACCCAATTCCTTGAACTATCTCTGCTTCCATAGGATGAAGTCAGCCTCCAACTAAGCTGTCTTTTGCTTTTACCTCTCCCACTCTGTCCTGTAGGAAGAATCCCAACACATCCCACACCCATTCACTCTACAACTTTAGAGGCCCAGCTCCAATGCAGACTGGTTATTTCCATGTAGAGAATAAAGCACATGGATTGATCAATTCATTATCACAACCGAATAAAGTGGATAAACATACACACACACACAAACACAAAGACACACTCACACACACACAGACACAGAGTCACACATCCTTCAGAATGTTTATTTGTCATTCCATACAATCCAAATTTACCCCCTCTTCCTGATTTTTGGTGACTCGATCTCCTTTTCCTTTAGTTCCTGTGCATAAGACCATGCTGAGTACTGCCGTCCTGCATACTGTTGTAACTTCTGCTGTATTAGGTAAAATCTGATGCTCCATCATATTCAACTCAACAACTGGGAGTCCCCTAGAGAAACACAAACTCACGTTAAAACGCATTTTCTCTGAGCCATACTTGGAAATGTTTCAATTGTGGGGCCCGCTGAGAAAAGGATATCCCTTCCCCATTTGTGATCCCTTAAACTTCCTTCTACCACGTGTTACAAACTGTTCTGCGCAATCTCTGCCCCATTCCCAGTATTGTCTGTGAGGGGAGTCAGGTAACAAGATGCACTGTACCCTAAAAGCACACAGAAGTCTGATGGGGCAACAACTTAAGGAAATCCATCAATCTAAACAGTCCTTTGTGGTTTGGGGCAAGGATGACCAGGACGCACATTAAGGGAGCCCAATCTTATGGGGTTGGTAGGATGACTGCCGGAGGGGTTCACAGCCATGGAATCAAGTGCCACAGACTGAACTGAATGATTTTCAGCTTTACTCCTCATTGATTCTGGAAATGGACGATTCTTCACTGGGCTTAAGACTCCACAGCTATGACCCGCTTTGCGTGCAGTCTCTAATGTGCCTTTTCAGCCCAATGCCATGAACGTCCTGGATTCTGTCACTCTCTGTCTTCCTCTCAAGGAATTTGTACATGTACCAAAGGAGCCTCAATTTCTACATTTCTGAAATGAGCACTCAGGCTCCCTGAATAAGCAGGTGCGTCAACCCCCTTATACTGGGCATCAAACAGCTCCAGTTCCAACTAACGGCTCACCTGACGTCTCTGTTCCCTCTTCAGGTGGCTTCATCCTCTTGTAGTATTGCAGGGGATTGCGCCACAGGTCCTTACATAGGATCTGTCAGGGGACTCAATCGGGAAAGGCCTCATCAGGGATCAGAAAGGTGACCCAAGCAGCTGGGAACACACGGGGTCATTTCTCATGTTTCCCAGTGAGGACTCACCTCAGCAATCTTGTTAGATCCTGCGAAGTTGTGGTCAGAGAACCAGTTGAAGAAGTTAAGGCTGCTGCTGTGGTGTCTGCGGCGATAGGCCTCCACTTCATAATACGGATACCACTCAATTGGAGTGGAATGAGAAGCCCTGTATTCTACAGAGACAGGAATTTTTGTGGGAAGGGGGCTGGATCACATTGGCAATGATCCACCCGCCATCTTCCTTCCACTACCCATCCTGGGAGCCACCTGTCACCTGTGATGTTCACCAGATATTCCTTGGTAATCACTTCATTCTGGAAGTAGGGGTTACTCCGAAAGAACAACATGATCTTGCAGAGATGAACAGGATGCTTCTCTTCTTCCACCTGTCAGGACAAGGTGGAGAAAGCTTAAATACGTTTTGGGTAAGGTGCTCACACTTGCTTACAGGAATGAATTATTTCCCTTACCCTCCCCCGCTAAACCCTCTAGCCTCAGTCTACCCGGCCTCACCTCCAGGCTGACCATGTAGCTCAGCATGTCTTCATCTTCGTCAGTGATCAGGGCTGACATCTGGGGGTGGTTTGCAATCTGATTTAGGTCAAAGAGACTTTATACACGATGGAAGGGAAAGCGACGAGCAACAGGGAAGAAGGCCTAAGAGCGCCCAGAGGCTGGGGTAGGGGATTTCTCAGATCTGCTTCCATGTATGATCTCCTTTCACCTCCCCCTCCCCGTAAACTAAGGCCTCCTGTGTTCACAGAGTGTGTATGATTCTGAGGCTGACTGCACTGACATGGGGAGGCGCGATTCGCAGAGACTTGCTGGTGTCTGAGGAGTGGCAGAATCTGCTTAGAGCCGAAGACGCCCAGTCCCAGATTGGACTAGCAAGGGGCAGCAATCACACTCCCTTAAAAATAGCTTGCTTCACCGAAAAACCTCTTCTGGTCTGAACTCGCTTCTGCTCTTCAAAAAGATGCCCCAAACGTCTGCTGCTCGGCATCACCAAGGGTTTCTCTGCCGCTTGCAGGACAATAGTACCCACGCCTGCTGTGGCTTTCCGCAGCCACATTTGTCCGTGACAACTCCCCTTTGTTCCCCAAAGAGTCACATCGACGCTGAGCTGCCCATCGGTCACTTACACTTCCCCGAGAGCACCTCTCCACTAGAAAGGCCGAAGAAACACTGAGAAGGATACAACATGGCCCAGAAGCCAGGGACGCTCTGGATGACGGCGCCTCTGCGGTCTAGGTGGGGCTTGCGCCTCCGCTCCATCTTTTCCCGCTGCCGAGAAAAGGCCTTCCTGGCTTGGGCATTAACCGGCTCCAGCTCCACCTGAACGGCCAGCAGCTCCTCCAGTGCAGACTCTGGGGTCATGGGCCCAGGGCCAGGCTGTGCCCGCTGGGCCTCCTCCTGCCGCTCCACGAGGCCCTCCTCCTCCGCCACCACCTCCACCTCCGTCATTATGTCATCCAACAGCAGCACCGCCTCCTCCCCCAAAGCCGCCTGCTCACTCTCCACCCCGGCCGCCCCCTCCTGTACAGCCTCCATCCTGAAGGCGGTGCCCTCCTCGGCACTCGCACGCACCAAGGCCTGTGCTGCCCAACCCACGCCACAGGAACCCTGCCGCAGCCTCTATGGTACCCGGTAGCTCAGCGACCCCTCAGGGCGCATCCGCTGGGCTTCCAGGCGCCCCCTAAGGGACTGCGCGCGAAAGGCCGAGAGGCGGCACCCAGGCCGACTTCCTCCCGTCGTGGCCAATCAATGGGAGGGCGGTGGGCGTCTCCCTGGGCGGCACAGCCACTGGCGGGCCTGCATCTCCAGCCCCCCACCCCCCGCCTTCCCTGCCAAAGCCTCCACCGAGAAGCCCTCGGAGCTTGGGCGGGGTAGCTAGGCATCCAGGTACACGCGGACTGCGTGGCCTTTGGAATTGTGGGCATGGCAGCCCTGTGCCCTGACATCCTCAGGGTGGCAAGCCATGAACATCTCTATGTGTCACGAACACAGGAAACATCTCTCTTCGTTAGGCAGGCCAGGTAGATGGTACGGAAGTAATACCGCAGATCCAGGGAACTCTCTCTGGTTGCTGGGGCTAGGGCGGCAGGAGAGTCCTGGGGGAAGTGATCGGGGCGGGCACGTGGGAGGAAAGTCGCCTGCCTGTGCTGAGGTGGAATTGATCTGCTGTAGAGGCCAGAGCCCCGGCACACACTATCACAGGTCGAGGCAAATAGAGGCTCCGAGTACCATGCTTTCTCCCTGAGGATGCTGTACTCCAAGGAGCATTCCAAAGGCCCTCTTGTCCTATGCCCTGGGCACACCAGAGGCCAGCCGCCAGGGTTGGCCATTGTCGGCCTGCGCGCACGCTGTTGTGCACTGCCTTGACGACCCAGAGGCTCCCGCACCCGCAGCAGCGGCTGCGGTGCCTGTTGGTGGGGCTCTGCAAGCCCAGGGCCGGGGCCTCTGGCTCCCGAGCTCCTGTGCGCAGTTGAGCCTGCTGGGGACCGGAGCCCTTTGGCCAGTGCGGGATCTGCGGGTCCAGCGGAGCTCCTCAGGAAACCTGGGTCCACATAGGTGTGGGACTAGGTTCTCAGCAGGGCGACGCCCGTGGGTCTTTCAGGGAGCGGGTCTGCTGGGGAGCAGGCCCCCAGAGCCTACGGGTGCGGGGCATGGGCTGGGCTGGGCTGCGCAGGCCCGGGGTCTGTGGGAGCACCCAGGAGAAAACCGTGTTCAGGCTGGAGGCAATGCTGGAGAGGACGGCCGGAGTACAGAGCAAGGAGGCAGCCTTGGAAGAGGAGGCGGTGCTGAAGGTGGAAGACATCATGGCTGAGGTGGAGGTGGTGGTTGAGGTGGAGCCCGACGTGGGGTGGCAGAAGGAGTGCCAGCGGGCACAGCCTGGCCCTGGACCGAGCACACCGGGGCCGTCAATGGACTCGCTGGAGGTCCTTCACTTGGAGCTGGGCTCCGTGAATGCCCCAGGCCACAGAGCATCTCCGCCTTGTGGGCCAGAGCCATATCCTTGCGGCTGCCGATTGGGGATGGCTGGCAGCAGGGGATAGTCATCGGGCTTCGGGGGGTATGGGGGCTGTTTGGGGGGAGGAGCCAGGTGGGAGGCACGTGGGGTCAGCCAGGAGGCAGGGGATGGGGGACAGGGTGGGAGCCGAGGCCACGTTCCTGCAGCTGTGAGGGCAGCTTGCTTGTTGCAGCCCTGGGAGCACGTGGTAGGGAAGGGGAGCCAAGGCCAGCACTGACAAGGGAGAATCGCGGCGCCAAGGTCCCTTTGCGCACAGCCCAAATTCGAAGGACACGTTTCCCTCGGAACGTGCCTGGAGGACGGGGAATCTGTATGCCATTACCAGCCATTGAACCACCCCTGCTCTCGGTGCCTGTTTCCAGCAGGCTCACCCCAGAAACACAAGGTCCTTAAGACGGGTTCGCTGCGCATGGGGCTGCCGACCACCTCACGGCAGCAACCAGCTCCGCAGATACGCATTCTTCCAACTGCAGGTGCTGCACTCAAAGGGGTGTTGGCCCTGAGCCTATATAACTTCCTTTGGACCCACGCAATTCCCTTGGAGAGCGCCAGGCACGACCCTGCTGTCGCTTCTAAGTACAAGGCTTCCCTCAAGTGGACATGCCCACCCCTCAGGGAGACTAGGTTAAGAGGACACCACACACCCGGACATCAGCCCAGCATGTCCAGCACTCAGCACACAAAAGCCTCCTGCATCTCAGAAACCCAGAGAAGCAGCCGCCTCACACCACCCCCCGCCCCTCCCGTCCCTCAGCTGCAACCACCTGCCCACTTTTTCTGCCTCCCGTCTCTGGTCAGCCCAGGCCTTCTTGGCCGGGGTCCACCCACTCCAAAAACCACCACAGTTGTGGCGTTGCCTCCTCGCCAGACAGAGATAGAGGGCCAACAATGAAGGGTGACTGGCCAAATGTCTGGGAGATGGCGCTGTTCCACATTGTCTGTGTTCTTGCGAAATTGCAAGGCGTCACGAGGCTTGCCCACCCAACTCTCTGGAGAGTTCTTGCGCAGAGGTAGATTGTTTGGCACAGGAGATGTTGGCGTGGTTCAGATAGCATGCGGAAGTCCTGCTTTGCTACATGATGGATTTGCAGGTCAGGCTGGGGAGCCTGGGTCTGTGGGAGGAGTCCAGTGTCTGAGTCTGTTTGAGGTCCCCCTGGGGACCAGGGTTGTCTCAGTGGGAGAGCTGGGAAGGGAAACTCATGGTTCACTACAGCTAGTAGGCCATCTCAGCCCAGCTAGTTGACATGGTCCCATTGAATCCATCCTCTTTCTCCTTGATCCGGCTGGTGGAGGAACTCAACCATCCCGGTTACCGGTGGCAGGATGATTTCCTTTCATCCCAACCTTTATTTCCACTGTGAAATCATCATGAAGGAGCACTTTGTTGGCATCCTCAGTAAGGAATGCCTCCCAGCATGGTAGGGGAGCTGGTGTGTGGGAGGCTGGGACTGGCATGAACCTTCCTGACTCCTCTCCCTGCAGGCTACAGGGTGTCTCATTCCACTGCAGTCCAGCGGTTCTGGGATCACGAAGGTCAAGCCTCCAGCTGCAGGCAGTACACCTCCTACCTGAGCTTATTCAGCTGTTTGGCTGAACATGACTGCCCGGGTTTTGGCAGGATTGCTGAGGTGGGCTTCGCGGTGAGGCATCATGGGAAAGGACCTAGCTGGTCATTCCTTGGTCTCTGGGGAATTGGCTTTAAACTGTCACCTGAACTGTCCTGGACCCACTTCTGCAGTCCCCTAGATCATCAGCCAGGGCCTGTGGCTCAATCTATTGCAGTTCTATCCCATGGAGAGAGGGTCAGCCTTAGAGGCGGAACAGAGAGGGGGCCAGGCGAGCAGCCTAGGGCTGGGAAGGACTGGGAACTGAGAGGCCGTTTGACCTGGATCTGGGCCCCACATGGAGAACCCAAGGATCCTGGAGGAGACTGCAGTGGGCAATCCCAGGCAATCCATGGGTTGGGGGAGAGAGACCCATCAGGGACATGTAACACCCACATTTCAGGATTGGGGCACCTTAAGCCACTATGATGCATATATGGCTAAAGTCAGCGGGTGACAAGCAGGGCTAAAGGGATAGCTGTCTCATCATCACTCGCCAGCTCCCTGCCCTGCGGTAAGACCTGCTGCCACCTGGGGCTCATTTTGAGATCAACCAGAGCCCCCGTTTTCTCCAGAAGGATGTCCACCTGAGGCCCACCTAGGTCTATGTCCTTTCACAGTGTTTCTCCCAGGCCACTCATGTTTTGTTTCCATGAACCCGGCTGCCGTGACATGTGTTATCCTCTCTGCCATCCTCACTCCCACTGCCCTGCCTTCCCACATATGTTTGTCCACCTCCCACGGAATCTGGAGGACCACACTGGGCTCCAGTGTGACGCAACGTTTTATTTTCTTCACGTACATGTATTTTAGGGCTACCTCCCAGGCTGGGAATGTGAAGAGATTGCCAAATGGCTGGGGACCTTCAGTGTGTGTCCAGGGAGGGAACCTCGCTGGGAATAAAGGCCCACCTGAGTAATGGTGTGGACATCCAGTGCCAGTTGTCTTGATAAAGACCTGCTTTCTTACATCACCTACTATTAACATAAAAGTTAATTCCTTAGAATATTGAAAAAACAAATTTAAATATGAAGAAATATAATTAGTTCATAACTGTATGGAAAACACTGCCGACTGATCCATTTTCCATTACAATTCTTATGGGAGACTTGATGTTTTTAGCAAGTTTTAAGATGCATTTTTATTCTTCTACTCCTGCCAGTTTTTATGATCATTTTTGTAATACAAGGACATGGCCTCTGGAAAGTTTTGAGGGACTTTCAGCTTCTTTTAGGGTAGATAGTTGTAAATTTTGAATTGTTTCCCCCTGCAGTTCTTTTGAGGTTACTCTTTGTACTTTCTATGGGGGGTGTTAAATTTGTTTTCTTGTTTCGCCCTTGTGGAACTTTCGTTTTCAAGGAATTGTGTGTGTGTGTGTGTGTGTGGGTGTGGGTGTGTGTGTGGGTGTGTGTGTTAGATATGGGAGTTAGCTTGTCAGCATGTTTTCGAATACGGATTTTTTTTTATTTATCAATTTTTGGGATGTATGTGTGTGTGTGTGTGTGTGTGTGTGTGTTTTCAGTTGGAGTCTCACTGTGTCATCTAGGCTGCAGTGAAGGGGCAAACTCTCAGAAGACTGCAACCTCTCCCTCCAACTTCAAAGGATTCCCGTGCCGGCTGGTGCTGTTTTTCCCCCACATGAGGAGAACATGCAGACAGTTATAAAAAATTCTGTGCCTGGGCAGGTATGAAAATAAAATTTCAATGAATGGTAAATTTCACAAATACAGTTTCACATTTGTATTTTGCATCATTTTGAAAATTTTAATTGCTGACATATGAAATTCTCTATTGACTTTCATGTTAAATGTACACATTTGAATGAATTTCCACAATGAAAACTAGCGAAGGCCAAGTGTTAGTTCAGGAAGTTGAAAGCAGTCGTTCTGTAAAATAAAAACATATTTATTGAAGATATATTTAGAGAGATTTTAGAAGGCTTCAGTCAATATTTTTGTTTCTGTTGCTCTGGTGTTTTATCATACAGGGACAAGACTGTAGCATCAGTAGCTATAGTTACAAGGCTAGCAAAGACTCAGTGCTATAGAAATTATTATTGTGGAAATTGGCAGCTTGGCTGTCTGTTTGAGGAGACTAGAGGACTTAGGAGTTTCCACCCAAAGTACAAGGGCCTGGTTTAGTGGGTGGCCTTGTTTTGCTGAAGTAGATAAGATCCAGCAGAAGGGTGGATTCACTGTAGTAGCCAGGGTTTTGAGACTGGTAAAGCTTATTTGTCCCCTAGTGCCATTCCCAGATATTGGTCTGTGCATAAAGGCACTTCCTGGACTCGCTGACTCCTGTAAATTCAAATGTAGAACTTAGATTTAAATCCCTATTCCAACTTCTTAAACTTAGATCTAATAGGTGGGTAATAAAATATGATTCAGAAGAAAGGGAGAAGTCAGATAGCTATATAAGCAAATCATCCTGGTCAAATATCTTCAAAAATATTACTACAAAAAATTACTGAAAATTCAACCTTAAAAAAGTTATTATAATTGGAGAAACAGAAAAAGGTTGGAGTCATTTTAAACCCTGAGGTGTAAAGGTACTGTTATTAGATTCCAGGAATTATATACAATGAATAATTTGTTGGAAGAGCAGCATACTATCTCTTGAGTATGGCTAGAGATTCATAAGCCATGTAAGAAAACTCAGAGATTGAGAAGAAAATGTTTTCAGGGATTTTGTTCTGTTATGAAAGACTTTTAAAATGGATTCCTACTGATCAATGATTCACTTATATTTATCATTGAGGCATATGCTGTGTACCCTTTTATATAGAGATGAAGTTATAGTTTCTATCATGTAGATACAAAAACATGTGACTCTGTACCACATTTGCATCAGAGCCTTTGGCGTGATTAATGAAGCAAACAGTGGAACTGTCTATGTCAGGTTACAGGTGGGCACAGCTGGAAGCTTCTGTCACTTGCACTTTAACATTTCTGCATTCTCATCTGTCTCTCCTGGAAAGAAAATGGACTGTAACTATCCTAAGGGACATATGTTACATGAAGACACTAAGTATTCAGATAAGACCATGAGTTGTCTTATCAATGTCTTGTCATTACATTTATATGTATAACTTATACAAAAAATCCAGTTTATTTTATCACAATTACATATTACATCCCACATTTATGTATTTTATTATATTTCCAGTGCCTGTTTTGTTTTGTTTTATTTTGTTTTGAAATCTCGTTCCACTCTGTCACTCAGTCTGGAATGCAGTGGCCTGATCTCAGCTCACTGCAACCTCTGTCTCTTCGGTTGAAGGATTTTAAAAACTAGTAAAGAATTTTCAATTGAGTTAGCAGAAGTAAAAATAAAATTAAGTGGAAATAGAACAACAAAATTATAAACACTATTTCTCAGCAATGCATAGATTATCATACTAGGAATTGAAATGTACTTAGAACTTAATGATACCGCCAATATTAAAGATTAAATTTGTGAGTAGCAAGAAAAGTGATATTACAATAGGAGTTTACAGAAAAAGATTTCTCTAATAACTTGAAAATTAATGTACTAGATATTTCAATAAAGAATGAGAAAAGAAACAACAGAATCAATTCTGAAAAACTAAAGTGTGGGAATAATGATGTAGACAAAATTAGTAAAACATACAAAGCTAACCTTTGGTTGTTGGAGAAATATAATAAATGATGCAACCGTCAGTCAAGTTTAGAAAAAAAGGCAGAAAACATTGATAAAACTAAGAATTTAAAAGGTACACAACCATAGATACAGCATAGATTAAGAAGCTAATAAGGAAATATCCTTAACACCTTAACCTACAAATTTCAAAACTGAAATCAAATTGACAGATATTTATAATCTGTCTATATATATATAGACATATATATAGCTCTCTATATATATTTTCATATTTATATATAATTTTTATATTTGTATCTTACATTTATACATATATAAATATAAGCTATGTATATAGCTTCATAAAATTGATACAAGAAGACATATATAATCTGAATAGTCTCGTAAATGTTCAAGGAAATAAAGGATTGTTCCTAGAGATAAAACACTAGGCTCGGACTTTTTCCCCAGGCAGAGCATTTCAATATACATGAAGAATTCTATAGAATAAAAAAGGGAAAATCCTAAACTCATTGTGTGAGGCAAGCAGAACTTTGATGCCAACAAGACATAAACTGAGTGTAGAAAAAGATATGAAAATTAAGGCCATTCTCATTCATGAAGCAAATGGTAAAATCCCATATGTAACAAGATTTCTGTGGATTCTTTGAGGGTTAGAAGGAAATTTCCTTCTGCCAGATCCTGCTACTCTGGGACAACCCACACACAAATTTCTGTTTTGAGATTTTCTGTAATACCCATGCAATATGGAACAGGCTTGACAATCTGTGTGATAGCCAGCCTGTGGCCATGACTTCTCAGGGACACAAATTTCTTCTGTTTGCCTCCTTGTTCTGCTCAGCTCCAAGAGAACTTTGACCAAAGTTCCTTGAGCTTGGAAATAGGAATGGGTTTGCTTCTGTTTCACCCTCACTGTGAAGATACAGTCCGGTGGAATCCAGATCCACTGCGAGAGAGTCGGCTATTATACTCTTTTCATGAGTAGTCCCTAGGCCTTGACTAGAGTCTTTCTTGAGATATGAGGCTAATAGTTCCTTCTTGGTCCACCACTTTTTGATATAATTAATGCTTCTTCTATTGGGAATTTTTAATTGTTTGGGAAGTGACATGGTTTGGTGTGTCTCCATTCAAATCTCAGCTTCAATTCTATCTCCCAGAATTCTCTCGTGTTGTGGGTGGGACCCGGGGGGGGGGGTAATTGAATCACGGGGGTTGGTCTTTCTCATGCTATTCTTGTGACAGTGAAGAAGTCTCACGAGATCTGATGGGTTTTTCAGGGGTTTCCGCTTTAAGTTCTTCCTCATTCTCTCTAGGCATTGCCATGTAAGAAGTGCCTTTATTCGTATACCATGATTCTGAGGCTTCCACAGCCATGTGGAACTGGAAGTCCAATTAAACCTCCTTTTATTCCCAGTTTCAGGTATGTCTTCTTCAGCAGCATGGAAATGAACTAAGACAGGAGGTTTGGTCCAAATAACCTTGGCTTCCATGATAGAAGATAGAAGTTGGTGAAATGTTTAATCTTTTCTGTGGCAAACTTTTGCAGTGGGTATTATTTTTCTAATTTTTTTTCTTGTTCTCTTCACCTTTGTTTGTCACAGGGTACTCTCGCTCTGTAGACCAGGAGGGAGTGCAGTGGCAGGATCTCAGCTCAACACATCCTCCGCCTCCCAGGCTCAGCCTCTGCAGTAGCTGGGATGACAAGCATGCATCACCACGCTCAGGTAATGTTTTGTATTTTTAGTAGAAGCCAGGCTTCACCATGTTGGCCAGGCTGCTCTCCTACTACAGATCTCAGGTGACCCGCCCGACTCAGCTTCCCAAAATCCAAAGTGCTGGGAATACAGGTGTGAGCCACCGAGCCCAGCCAACTCCAGTATTTTTTACCTAAGCCAGTGGATGAGCGGAGTTGCCTTTATTTTTTTTCTTTTTTCAGTCATGATCTCGCTGTGACATCCAGGATGGAATGCAGTAGTCTGATCTTGGCTTACTATACAATCTCTGCCACCCATATTCAGGCGGTTCTCCTACCTCAGCCTCCCAAGTAGCTGGGACCACAGGAAAGTGCCACTAGGTCTGGCTAATTTTTGTATTTTTGGTAGAGACAGGTTTTTGCCATGTTGCCCATGCTGGTCTCGAACTCCTGACCTCAAGTGACCCACCAACCTCAGCCTCCCAAAATGTAGAAATTACAACAAGAGCCACGAAGCCTGGCCTGGAATTGTGGCTTTTTGACATAAGAAATCTGTGGAGGGAAAAGCTTGGTTTGTGGGAGCACCTGAGCTCAGTTTGGCTCAAAGTTCTGGGATACCTATTATTGAGTGGCAGTGATGGTATGTTGTTAATGTACAATATGTTCCTGTATATAGCATATGTCTATGCTCATCAGATATTTTCAGGTAAAAAAAGATAGTCATTCCAGTAGTTTGAGCCATTATAGCAATTTCCACCAGGGGATTTCACAGTCCAATTCCAGTTGTGGGCAACAGTGATTAACATAATGGTAATTAATGAGAAGAGATTTTGAGACGTCCAGCCACGCTGACATGTCAGTGCCTTGTTTGCAGTATTATGAAGAAAGAGTGCAGTGGACTAGATACTAAGAAAAACATTGAATTATTTTTCTTGCCTCTATAACATCAAAGGACAATTAGAGATATAGAAGCTATGGAACATTCCACAGCATGGCTTGACATTTCACTGAACTTTTATCCTTTTAACCATGTACAAAGTTTGTTACCTATGCAAAGGTAGGACTGCAAAAGGAAGACAGAGGTGGAGTCAGAGGTCACAATCCACAGCAAGGTGACATTCTTGTTGATCGCAGCTTGAAATCAAAATTAGAGCGAGAATTAACTTTCCGGTTGCCGTAAGAGAGCAAGGAGAATGAAGCTACCAGCAGTTAACGGTATTGGATTAATTGAAATGAAGGTTGACAGATTGTTTTGGCTTTCCATCAAATTGAGTAAAGAAAAGGTAACCACTTATCTAATTTCACACATATACAATTGTGGATTAATTAAAAGATTACACAACCCATATATTATGGGTTTCTCATATAAGTGTATATGTACATGGGCAGACTCACAGTGTGCCAATATGTGTCTATATCCAAGTATATACAAATCCAGTGACCAACAGTTAACAAGATAGAAATTCTCTCCCATTTCACCATTCCCTTTCCTAGAATTTTTTCATAAATATAATTTTTCATATATTTGAAGCCTACTCTCTGGAGGCATGTAAAGCATGCATGCAGTAAACCTGTGCGATCTCACAATGGTGGTGTCAGAGAAAACAGTAACACCGATGTTATAAAAGATTAATTGTGAGGAGAAAGTTATACTTCCCATTAGTACAAATACACAAGAATGATTTCATCCAAAGCTGAAATCAGTCAATATCATTTGTTTTTAATGTTTTATTTAAAATACTTAATTTCAATAGGATTACTAAAGGAAATTAACGGTATTCGTAATAAATAATGTTCATGTATTCCCTTTAATTGTTGATTATTTAAAATGTAAGTAAAATACTAAATGGCACTGTATAATGTAGTTTCATGAAGCATTCTTTGTGGTTTTCATAAAATTGATAGTCTCCATGGAATATTTTGAGACTGAGAAAATTCCATATATCATTTTATTGTACTTTCACTTTACTACTTGCTTGCATGTCATAACTGATGGAAATAAAACTATGTATATTTACACATATGCAAAGCATGGATTTTTGTTTATGTTTATGTGTTCTAGTGAGACAAAGTTACCAATAATTTTTTCTATATAGGAAAATTTTTACAAACCCAAAGTTCTAATCTGTCTTTTCTTTGAAGTTTCATATTTCAGTCTAGGTATGTAATGGAATTGGCTGGGATCATTCTTTGATTTCACTGTTATTTGTGAGTTTCTGATATGCTTTTAGGAATGTATAGAGTTTCAAGCTTGCTTTCTTCTTCTTCATCTACCTTTGGACCTGTATATGCGATGTCTGCAGTAATGTGCAGTGCTATCTGACATACGGCTGCTGAAAGATACAAGCATATATACAATTCTTTGTTTCAGTGAATCTTTAGGAACAGACAAGTAACCTGAGACATAATTATGGTATGAATGTAAGCAAGCAGTTTATCATAGAGGTACAATAAGGGTGAAAATAAATGTAAAAATACATGCCTCATCCAAAACATGAGGTAGTCCAAATGAAAAATGTAAGTTGGCGTAAAGAACACTTTAAAAGTTCTGATTCTTTCTGGTGAGAGCAAGGAGCTCAGAAACCATGAGAAAGTCCTTCAAAGCTGCATGTTGGATTTGCAGGTCAGGATGGAAAGCCTGGGTCTGGGGGAGGGTGCTACGGTCCTGGTCTGGTTGAGGTCCTTCTGGGGCTCAGGTGTGTCTCAGCGGGAAAGCTGGGAAGGGGAAACGCATGCTTCACCCCGGCTAGAATGCCACCTCAGCCCACCTAGATGAAATTGCCCCTTCACAGCCCTGTTTCTCCTTCTTGGACAGGCAGGTGGAGGAACTCGGCCACCCTGAATACAAGTGGTAGGAAGAAGTTTGCCTTTCATCACAACATTTACTTCGGAAACAAAGTGATGACTAAGGAGTATTGCATTGGCATCCTCCATGAGGAGTAGAGGGGGTAGTACCTCGGAAGCTGGGCCTGGCGTGAGCCTTCCTGACTCGTCTCCCTCCAGGATACAGGGCGACTGGCTCCACTGCAGTCCAGTGGTTCCAGGGTCATGCAAGTGAAAGCCCGAGTTTCCCGCAGGTCACTGCCTGAGCTTCTTCAGCTGGTTGTCTGACTGTGACGGCCCAGGTTATGGCACGATTGCTGAGGTGGGGCAGCTATGGGGCATCATCGCAAAGGACCTTCTTCGACATTCCTTGGCATCGGAGGAATTGGCTTTGAACCAGAACCTGACCTGTCACGGCCAATTTGCCCAGTCCACCAGATCATCAGCCAGGGCCTGTGGCTCTATATTCTGCAGCACTACCCAAGGGAGTTAGGCCCTCAGAGAGGGAACAGAGAAGAGGCTAGGGAAGCAGCCCAGGGCTGGGGGTTGAGAGGCCTGTGGGTCCTGGAGGTAGGACACACATAGAGAAGCCAAGGCTCAGGGAGGAGACTGCAGTAAGGAAACTCAGGCCATCATGGGCTGGTGGAGAAATGCCCATCAGGGAACTGTGGTACCCACATTTCACGATGGGGGAACCGTAATCTGCTTAATAGGCATAAGCAGCTAAGGTCAATGGGTGGGAAGCCAGGATCAAGGGATAGCTGCCTCATCATCCCTTGCTAGCTACTTCCCTGTCCTGAGGCTTGCTTCTACCTGGGGTTCAGTTTGGGCTCAACCAGGGATCTCTCACCCTCCACACAGATGCCCACCTGAGGCCTGTCTAGGTCTGCGTCCTCCCAGAATGACTCTCCCAGGCCTGCTAAGTACCGTTTGGATGACACCACGCTCCACTGACATGCTTGCTTCCCTCCGCCATCCTCATTCACCCACCAACTCCCCACCCCAAAAAAGGCAGGCCACCGCACAGGGAATCTGGAGGACCACACAGGGCTCACAGGGGAGGAAATGTGAAGAGACGGCAAAACAGAACAGGACATTCTGTGTGTTTCCAGAAGGCAATCTGCCTGGATATTAAGGCCCACCTCAGTATTGGTGAGGACACCCAGTGTCTCTTGGCCCTGAGCATGTGCACACAAACACGCACATTGTCTAAACGGCATTGACATCACTACTACCTGAGGCATCCTCAGATTCTATACAACCCCTGTAAAAATATCAATGACACAATCTTCTTAGAAAAACAATCTGGGAATCCCAAATTTGCTATGAAATGGCAGAAGATCCTGAAAACCCAGAGCAATCCAGTAAAAAGCACAAAGCTGGAGCCACCACACTACCTAACTTCATGATATACTACTACAAAACTTTTTGTACCAAAATACAATAGCACTGGCAGAAAAGCAGAGACTAGAGCTCAGGAAAAACAACAGGAGCCCAGAACTAAGTCACTGCATTTGCATCTCACCGCCTTTACCCAAAGAAGCAAGAACGCCCAATGCAAAATCAAGTATCTTCTATAAACTAGGTTGGGGAAATGTGAATAGCCACACAAAGGATTTTACAAGTGGATTATTTATCACCAAACTCCAGTGTCAGATCTGAAACGATAAAAATAGCAGAAGAGATCACAAGGAAGAAGCTCCATGGCGTCCGTGTGTGCAATGATGGTCTCAAAGTGACTGCCAGAACACAGTAAACACCATCAAAAACAGAGAATGGAATCATAGCAAACTAAAGTGCTTCACCACACCATAGAAAACTCAACATACAGAAGGGACATCCTACAGGATGGGAGCAATGATTGAATAGTCACAGTACAGAAGGAACTCCCAACAACTCAATAGCATGAAAACAAATGGGCGAAGGCTGCGAAGACTCATTTGTGAAACTGAGACATACAGTTGCCCAGAAGACACACTAAAAGGTCCTCAGTATCCCCAATCCATCACGAAAATGCAAATCAAAAACACAATGAGATTTCTTCTCACTTCAGTCAGAATGCATATTATCCGAAAGTCAAACAAAAAAGAAAGAAAAGAAAACCCTAATCTCTGGTGAGGATGCAGAGAAAACGAATTCCCTGCTCACTTTTGGGGAGAATGTAAATTAGTGCTGGCATTAAAGAAGCTTTATGGCTCTTATTTAAGTATAAACAGTCTTCAGAAATCTACAAGTAGAACCACCCACTATATGATCCAGCAAATCAGAATACCCGGGCACGCCCACTAGTACACAGATCAGTATGTTGAAGTGGTGCGTGCACCCATGCAATTATTGCTGCACTCATTACGTTTTTGCTGTAGCCAAAATACGGAAGCAATCTGAGTGTCCCTCCATTGATAAATGGATTAAAAAATGCAGCAAAAACACGTATGCGCAATGGAAATATGTTGAATATGGGAATCTGTTGAATGTGTGCATGCCATTCTGTTAAGTGACATAAGCCAGGTATCAGAAAGGAAAATAGCACGTGATCTCATTCTTATATGAAATCAAAAAAGCGGACTTCAGAGAAGTAAGACTCCAAAGACTGCGGTGAAGAGGGTGCACTGACGAGATGCTGGATGAAGAACTCATACTTCTAGTTATAAAGGAGGAATAGGTTAAAAATATTTTCTTCAGCATGCTCACTATAACTAGTGGTAACATATTCTTTCTCTAAAAATATTTGAATACAGTGCATGCCATGTTTGTTCACCACAAAAATGACAACTATGTGAGGACACACATATGTTGATTGGCTGGATGTATCCAATGCAGAATGTATATGACCTGTTGAACATCACGCCTTAAGTGGTAAATATGTATCATTTCATATGACATTTTTTAATTAAACCTACAATTTTTAAAATGCCTTAACAAAATAAATGCAAATAAAATATTGTATTATAAAGCAGTGCTTTTCTTTTCTAGCAAAGTCTTTTTCATGACACAGGAAAGAATGCAAGCCTTTTGGTAACTTGAGAAATAAATACATTTGTGTACATGTATATATATAATATATACATGTATATACGTATATAAATGTGCATATATACGTATATACATGTATATACGTATATATGTGCGTATATATGTATTTTTATATATGTGTATATATATATGAAAATCCCTATGAATGCTGATGATGAGTTGAAAGATAGAAATTCCAGGCACAGAGACTATAGTCCATGAATTGAAACCTTCAGTGCATGTTTCAAAACAAGACGTGAGGAGGAGGAAGAAAAAAGTAAAAAACACAAAGCCATGGCAGGTCCATGGGTTACACCTGTCATCCCAGCACTTTGGTAAGCTGAGGTGGGAGGATTGCCTGCACTCAGGAGTTCCAGATGAGCCTGGGGCAACATGGACCCACATTCAAAAAGTAAGTATTTAGTTAATTGATACATAGCTTGGAGGGGTGGCATGCATCTGTACTGCCAGGTGTGTGAGAGTCTGAGTTGAGAGGATCACATGGGTGTGTGGTGCCTGGGCTGCAGTGGGCTGAGATCGTGGGGCTGCTGTCCAACCTAGAAGACAGAGTAAGACCCATTCTCGGAAAACAAACAAAAAACAGTCACATTAGGTAAATTAAAACTATGTAGTGTGAGGAGAATCAAAATAAACGAAACATCATCAGAGCCTATGCGATCTGATGAAGGAAACCAGCTTTCACATAATAACAGCCCCAGCTGGGGAGAACAATGAGAAAGGGCAGAGAGAACACTGTAAATAATAACACGCCAAATTCCCCAAATGAGTTAAAAGACATAAAAGTACAAAGAGTGCTTCTTTTCAATTCAATGCCCTTGAATTCAGAATTAGAAAGTAAACCCAGATAGAGAATAGAAAGACAGACGATACAGATGGAGAGCGTGTGTTGGGGAAGTAAGGGAAGGATGAAAGGAGGGGTGTAGAGGAAGGAAAGGAAAAAAGGAAGGGAGAGAGACTGATAGATGTTCAAAGACACAGATACAAAGTCTACAATGGTTGTAGAGATAGGCATGTGCAAATTGCCGCAGGGAGTGTGGAAAAATATCGGAACCACGGAGACCTAGGTGGAGTCAGAGAAAATATACAAACTCGCACAGAGAAATAAACATACACAACCACAAACACACACGTGGTAGTTTAAACATGAAAAGACACCAAGTCCCTGTCGGTACAAATCACAGATGTGCTTCCGAGTTACTGAGGCACAATGTAAATTTGTCAGTGCCCTTAGCATCTGTGGCCCACGTGCACGGATATTCAGTGGAAGAAGTGTTACACAGCCTTTATAATTCAGCACGATCTGTGATAATACCAGAAGAAGGGATCTCATGTGAAATCACTAGACTGAATTGCACGTAGAATTCAAGGAAGAAGCCCAGTCTGCTGCATTCACTCGGTGGGGTGGCAATATGGCTGAGCCACCAACCCATGGCACGCCCATCCATTGTAGACAGTTCCTGGTTTGCTGCCTGCCTTGGAAAAAGCTCCTCCCCTACCACCACTTTAAAACAGGCTAGCTCCAAAACTAGTCCTGGCATCCATTTACGGTCATTTTCTTATCTATTTACCTCCTAGAAAAATCATTGCAAGACCCTTTCCTCAACATTTTCCTATGCATTAAATTTGGGGAAACGCATTTTAAGACGACCTCGTTATAGGCAAGTCCCCAGACGTTTCCTAATCTGAGTTGCGCAGAGTGCACACACCAATCTGTTGCCCCATTGCCACTATACGGATACCGTACTGGACCACAGTGTCTTTGACATGCACACAGTAGGATAGAGGGCAGCTTGAGGGGGCCAAAGAGTTCCGACTGTTTTCAGAATAATTTGCTTAGAAAACGTGTTTCTCCTGTGTTTGTGGGTCAGGGGGACGGTAGTCAGGGAGGACAAGACTCCCACTCCACAGCTTCAGCTGTCTGCATAGGAGCAGGGACAAAACCGGGCGATAGATTTTCAAAGCTCAACTGCTTTGATACCGAGCAGAAGGGGTAGAAAGCATACTGAAGGCCCCACAACAGATTCAGGAACTTTGACTGTCAAACCCTCTTCCCTGAAACAACATAGCTCTTCTCACAGAAGCTGTGCTGACCAGAGTCTATACGGGACAGGAATGTTAGCACTCTATTAGCGTGTGGTCAACATGGATGCTCATGTTGGAACTCTTTTCATCTGGGAACAGGAAAGAAAGTTCTGCCTCCAACACTGAAATCCTCCTGCCCCATCCTTGACAGAGGCAACCCCTTGTCTTGTGCATAGACACAGGTGTTCCTGGGAAGCAGCCTCCCACTCGCGAATGAAAGCTGTATGTTTTGTCCTCCTGTGTGAGGCTTGCAACACATACTCTACAACTATATTCGCTTTACATTCTAAACCTTAGGCAAAGTATGCTGAAGAGGCCACAGAAAATTAAAGGGCCCTGGGCTCCAGAAACAATCTGCAGTGCCAATCACGAGGGAGAATATAGAGACTCACTAGACTTTGCAAGAGCACAAAATGCAATCGTAGTGTTGTTAGCTACATACGTTATGGGCTCCTCACCTAACATAGAATCTTGGAGAAAAGCTTAACCCAACTAAAGATGTAAACATCCACAAGAGTGTCCATATCCAGGGTCATCAAGTGACAAGAGAGTCCCTGGATGGATTCTCCAACAATCTTACATTCCACTAATCCACGCCCTTTCCCCTCACTTCTGTAAGTTTGTCTTTTCCCGTAGTCATCTATGCCAAAAGTGTATCCTGAATGCCTTCCCACATGCCTCTGTCACCTTTCCCACAGTCCCTCCATACACCTTACATGCCCATTTCTTCTCACGTTGATGTTTCAGAAGTCCTGAGAGGCTGATTGTCCCAGAAAAGGATTATGCATTCACCTTTAAAAGAACATGTGGATTCAACACGAAAGCCAACTTTAAGATTTCCATCATCCTGTGCTTATCTATTGTGTATGATGATACTCAAAATGAAGGATTTTGGAGGTCCCAGCAAACTGGGACCTGGAAACCCAGTAACCCCATTCCTTGAACTATCTCTGCTTCCATAGGATGAAGTCAGCCTCCAACTAAGCTGTCTTTTGCTTTTACCTCCCCCACTCTGTCCTGTAGGAAGAATCCCAACACATCCCACACCCATTCACTCTACAACTTTAGAGGCCCAGCTCCAACGCAGACTGGTAATTTCCATGAAGAGAATAAAGCACGTGGATGGATCAATTCATTAGCACACCCGAATAAAGTGGATAAACATACACACACACACAAACACAAAGACACACTCACACACACACACAGACACAGAGTCACACATCCTTGAGAATGTTTATTTTTCATTCCATACAATCCAAATTTACCCCCTCTTCCTGATTTCTGGTGACTCGACCTCTTTTTCCTTTAGTTCCTGTGCATAAGACCATGCTGAGTACTGCCGTCCTGCATACTGTTGTAACTTTTTAGGAGTTCTGCTGTATTAGGTAAAATCTGATGCTCCATCATATTCAACTCAACAACTGGGAGTCCCCTAGAGAAACACAAACTCACGTTAAAACGCATTTTCTCTGAGCCATACTTGGAAATGTTTCAATTGTGGGGCCCGCTGAGAAAAGGATATCCCTTCCCCATTTGTGATCCCTTAAACTTCCTCCTACCACGTGTTACAAACTGTTCTGCGCAATCCCTGCCCCATTCCCAGTATTGTCTGTGAGGGGAGTCGGCTAACAAGATGCACTGTACCCTAAAAGCACACAGAAGTCTGATGGGGCAACAGCTTAAGGAAATCCATCAATCTAAACAGTCCTTTGTGGTTTGGGGCAAGGATGATCAGGACGCACATTCAGGGAGCCCAATCTTATGGGGTTGGTAGGATGACTGCCGGAGGGGTTCACAGCCATGGAATCAAGTGCCACAGACTGAACTGAATGATTTTCAGCTTTACTCCTCATTGATTCTGGAAATGGACGATTCTTCACTGGGCTTAAGACTCCACAGCTATCACCTGCTTTGCGTGAAGTCTCTAATGTGCCTTTTCAGCCCAATGCCATGAACGTCCTGGATTCTGTCACTCTCTGTCTTCCTCTCAAGGAATTTCTACATGTACCAAAGGAGCCTCAATTTCTACATTTCTGAAATGAGCACCCAGGCTCCCTGAATAGGCAGGTGCATCAACCCCCTTATACTAGGCATCAAACAGCTCCAGTCCCAACTAACGGCTCACCTGACGTCTCTGTTCCCTCTTCGGGTGGCTTCATCCTCTTGTAGTATTGCAGGGGATTGCGCCACAGGTCCTTACATAGGATCTGTCAGGGGACTCAATCGGGAAAGGCCTCATCAGGGCTCAGAAAGGTGACCCAAGCAGCTGGGAACACACGGGGTCATTTCTCATGTTTCCCAGTGAGGACTCACCTCAGCAATCTTGTTAGATCCTGCGAAGTTGTGGTCAGAGAACCAGTTGAAGAAGTTAAGGCTGCTGCTGTGGTGTCTGCGGCGATAGGCCTCCACTTCATAATACGGATACCACTCAATTGGAGTGGAATGAGAAGCCCTGTATTCTACAGAGACAGGAGTTTTTGTGGGAAGGGGGCTGGATCACGTCGGCAATGATCCACCCGCCATCTTCCTTCCACTACCCATCCTGGGAGCCACCTGTCACCTGTGATGTTCACCAGATATTCCTTGGTAATCACTTCATTCTGGAAGTAGGGGTTACTCCGAAAGAACAACATGATCTTGCAGAGATGAACAGGATGCTTCTCTTCTTCCACCTGTCAGGACAAGGTGGAGAAAGCTTAAATACGTTTTCGGGTGAGGTGCTCACTCTTGCTTACAGGAATGAATTATTTCCCTTACCCTCCCCCGCTAAACCCTCTCGCCTCAGTCTTCCTGGCCTCACCTCCAGGCTGACCATGTAGCTCAGCATGTCTTCATCTTCGTCAGTGATCAGGGCTGACATCTGGGGGTGGTTTGCAATCTGATTTAGGTCAAAGAGACTTTATACACGATGGAAGGGAAAGCGACGAGCAACAGGGAAGAAGGCCTAAGAGCACCCAGAGGCTGGGGTAGGGGATTTCTCAGATCTGCTTCCATGTATGATCTCCTTTCACCTCCCCCTCCCCGTAAACTAAGGCCTCCTGTGTTCACAGAGGGTGTATGATTCTGAGGCTGACTGCACTGACATGGGGAGGCGCGATTTGCAGAGACTTGCTGGTGTCTGAGGAGTGGCAGAATCTGCTTAGAGCCGAAGACGCCCAGTCCCAGATCGGACTAGCGAGGGGCAGCAATCACACTCCCTTAAAAATAGCTTGCTTCACCGAAAAACCTCTTCTGGTCTGAACTCGCTTCTGCTCTTCAAAAAGATGCCCCAAACGTCTGCTGCTCGGCATCACCAAGGGTTTCTCTGCCGCTTGCAGGACAATAGTACCCACGCCTGCTGTGGCTTTCCGCAGCCACATTTGTCCGTGGCAACTCCCCTTTGTTCCCCAAAGAGTCACATCGACGCCGAGCTGCCCATCGGTCACTTACACTTCCCCGAGAGCACCTCTCCACTAGAAAGGCCGAAGAAACACTGAGAAGGATACAACATTGGCCCAGAAGCCAGGGACGCTCTGGATGACGGCGCCTCTGCGGTCTAGGTGGGGCTTGCGCCTCCGCTCCATCTTTTCCCGCTGCCGAGAAAAGGCCTTCCTGGCTTGGGCATTAACCGGCTCCAGCTCCACCTGAACGGCCAGCAGCTCCTCCAGTGCAGACTCTGGGGTCATGGGCCCAGGGCCAGGCTGTGCCCGCTGGGCCTCCTCCTGCCGCTCCACGAGGCCCTCCTCCTCCGCCACCACCTCCACCTCCGCCATTATGTCATCCAACAGCAGCACCGCCTCCTCCCCCAAAGCCGCCTGCTCACTCTCCACCCCGGCCGCCCCCTCCTGTACAGCCTCCATCCTGAAGGCGGTGCCCTCCTCGGCACTCGCACGCACCAAGGCCTGTGCTGCCCGACCCACGCCACAGGAACCCTGCCGCAGCCTCTATGGCACCCGGTAGCTCAGCGAGCCCTCAGGGCGCATGCGCCGGGCTTCCAGGCGCCCCCTAAGGGACTGCGCGCGAAGGGCCGAGGGGCCGCACCCAGGCCGACTTCCTCCCGTCGTGGCCAATCAATGGGAGGGCGGTGGGCGTCTCCCTGGGCGGCACAGCCACTGGCGGGCCTGCATCTCCAGCCCCCCACCCCCCGCCTTCCCTGCCCAAGCCTCCTCCGAGAAGCCCTTGGAGCTTGTGCCGGGTAGCTAGGCATCCAGGCACACGCGGGCTGCGTGGCCTTTGGAATTGTGGGCATGGCAGCCCTGTGCCCTGACATCCTCAGGGTGGCAAGCCATGAACATCTCTATGTGTCACGAACACAGGAAACGTCTCTCTTCGTTAGGCAGGCCAGGTAGATGGTACGGAAGTAATACTGCAGATCCAGAGAAAACTCTCTGGTTCCTGGGGCTAGGGCGGCAGGGGTGTCCTGGGGGAAGTGATCGGGGCGGGCACGTGGGAGGAAAGTCGCCTGCCTTATAAAAGATTAATTGTGAGGAGAAAGTTATGCTTCCCATTACTACAAATACACAAGTATGATTTCATCCAAAGCTGAAAGCAGTCAATATAATTTGTTTTTAATGTTTTATTTAAAATCCTTAATTTCAACAGGATTACTCAAGAAAAATAACGTTATTCGTATTAAATAATGTTGATGTATTCCCTTTAATTGTTGATTATTTCAAATGTACGTAAAATAGTAAATGGCACTGTACAATGTAGTTTCATGAAGCATTCTTTATAGTTTTCATAAAATTGACAGTCTCCATGGAATATTTTAAGACTGAGGAAGTTCCATATATCATTTTATTGTACTTTCACTTTATTACTTCTTGCATGTCATAACTGATGGATATAAAACTATGTATATTTACAAACATGAAAAACATGGATTTTTGTTTACGTTTTCTAGTGAGACAAAGTTACCAATACTTATACCTATTTAGGAAAATTTTTACAAACCCAAAGTTCTAATCTGTCTTTTCTTTGAAGTTTCATATTTCAGTCTAGGTATGTAATGGAATTGGCTGGGATCATTCTTTGATTTCACTGTTATTTGTGAGTTTCTGATATGCTTTTAGGAAAGTATAGAGTTTCAAGCTTGCTTTCTTCTTCTTCATCTACCTTTGGATGTGATCAGGGCGGGCACGTGGGAGGAAAGTCGCCTGCGTGTGCTGAGGTGGAATTGATCTGCTGTAGAGGCCAGAGCCCCGGCACACACTCTCACAGGTCGAGGCAAATAGAGGCTCCGAGTACCATGCTTCCTCTCTGAGGATGCTGTACTCCAAGGAGCATTCCAAAGGGCCTCTTGTCCTATGTCCCGGGCACACCAGAGGCCAGCCGCCAGGGTTGGCCATTGTCGGCCTGCGCGCACGCTGTTGTGCACTGCCTTGACGACCCAGAGGCTTCCGCACCCGCAGCAGCGGCTGCGGTGCCTGTTGGTGGGGCTCTGCAAGCCCAGGGCCGGGGCCTCTCGCTCCCGAGCTCCTGTGCGCAGTTGAGCCTGCTGGGGACCGGAGCCCTTTGGCCAGTGCGGGATCTGCGGGTCCAGCGGAGCTCCTCAGGAAACCTGGGTCCACATAGGTGTGGGACTAGGTTCTCAGCAGGGCGACGCCCGTGAGTCTTTCAGGGAGTGGGTCTGCTGGGGAGCGGGCCCCCAGAGCCTGTGGGTGCGGGGCATGGGCTGGGCTGGGCTGCACAGGCCCGGGGTCTGTGGGAGCACCCAGGAGAAAACCGTGTTGAAGCTGGAGGCAATGCTGGAGAGGACGGCCGGGGTACAGAGCAAGGAGGCGGCCTTGGAAGAGAAGGCGGTGCTGAAGGGGGAAAACATCATGGCTTAGGTGGAGGTGGTGGTTGAGGTGGAGCCCGACGTGGGGTGGCAGAAGGAGGGCCAGCGGGCACAGCCTGGCCCTGGACCGAGCACACCGGGGCCGTCAATGGACTCGCTGGAGGTCCTTCACTTGGAGCTGGGCTCCGTGAATGCCCCAGGCCACAGAGCATCGCCGCCTTGTGGGCCAGAGCAATATGCTTGCGGCTGCCGATTGGGGATGGCTGGCAACAGGGGATAGTCATCGGGCTTCGGGGCTATGGGGGCTGTTTGGGGGGAGGAGCCAGGTGGGAGGCGCGTGGGGGTCAGCCAGGAGGCAGGGGATGGGGGACAGCGTGGGAGCCGAAGCCACATTCCTGCAGCTGTGAGGGCAGCTCGCTTGTAGCAGCCCTGGGAGCACGTGGTAGGGAAGGGGAGCCAAGGCCAGCACTGACGAGGGAGAATCGCGGTGCCAAGGTCCCTTTGCGCACAGCCCAAATTTTAAGGACACGTTTCCCTGGGAACTTGCCTGGAGGACGAGGAATCTGTATGCCATTACCAGCCATTGAACCACCCCTGCTCTCGGTGCCTGTTTCCAGCAGGCTCACCCCAGAAACACAAGGTGCTTAAGAGGGGTTCGCGGCGCATGGGGCTGCCGACCTCCTCACGGCAGGAACCGGCTCCGCAGATACGCATTCTTCCACCTGCAGGCTCTGCACTCGAAGGTGTGTAGGCCCTGAGCCTATATAACTTCCTTTGGACCCACGCAATTCTCTTGGAGAGCGCCAGGCACAACCCTGCTGTCGCTTCTAAGTACAAGGCTTCCCTCAAGTGGACATGCCCACCCCTCAGGGAGACTAGGATAAGAGGACACCACACACCCGGACATCAGCGGAGCATGTCCAGCACTCAGCACACAAAAGCCTCCTGCATCTCAGAAACCCAGAGAAGCAGCCGCCTCACACCACCCCCCGTCCCTCCCGTCCCTCAGCTGCAACCACCTGCCCACTTTTTCTGCCTCCCGTCTCTAGTCAGCCCAGGCCTTCTTGTCCGGGTTCCACCCACTCCAAAAACCACCACAGTTGTGGCGTTGCCTCCTCGCCAGACAGAGATAGAGGGCCAACAATGAAGGGTGACTGGCCAAATGTCTGGGAGATGGCGCTGTTCCACATTGTCTGTGTTCTTGCGAAATTGCAAGGCGTCACGAGGCTTGCCCACCCAACCCTCTGGAGAGTTCTTGGGCAGAGGTAGATTGTTTGGCGCAGGAGATGTTGGCGTGGTTCAGAAAGCATGCGGAAGTCCTACTTTGCTACATGATGGATTTGCAGGTCAGGCTGGGGAGCCTGGGTCTGTGGGAGGAGTCAAGTGTCTGAGTCAGTTTGAGGTCCCCCTGGGGACCAGCGTTGTCTCAGTGGGAGAGCTGGGAAGGGAAATTCATGGTTCACTACAGCTAATAGGCCATCTCAGCCCAGCTAGTTGACATGGTCCCATTGAATCCATCCTCTTGCTCCTTGATCCGGCAGGTGGAGGAACTCAGCCATCCCGTTTACCGGTGGCAGAATGATTTCCTTTCATCCCAACCTTTATTTCCACAGTGAAATCATCATGAAGGAGCACTTTGTTGGCATCCTCGGTAAGGAATGCCTCCCAGCATGGTAGGGGAGCTGGTGTGTGGGAGGGTGGGACTGGCATGAACCTTCCTGACTCCTCTCCCTGCAGGCTACAGGGTGTCTCATTCCACTGCAGTCCAGCGGTTCTGGGATCACGAAGGTCAAGCCTCCAGCTGCAGGCAGTACACCTCCTACCTGAGCTTATTCAGCTGTTTGGCTGAACATGACTGCCCGGGTTTTGGCAGGATTGCTGAGGTGGTGTTCAAGGTGAGGCATCATGGGAAAGGACCTAGCTGGTCATTCCTTGGTCTCTGGGGAATTGGCTTTAAACTGTCACCTGAACTGTCCTGGACCCCCGTCTGCAGTCCCCTAGATCATCAGCCAGGGCCTATGGCTCAATCTATTGCAGTTCTATCCCATGGAGAGAGGGTAAGCCTTAGAGGCGGAACAGAGAGGAGGCCAGGCGAGCAGCCTAGGGCTGGGAAGGACTGGGAACTGAGAGGCCTTTTGACCTGGATCTGGGCCCCACATGGAGAACCCAAGGATCCTGGAGGAGACTGCAGTGAGCAATCCCAGGCAATCCATGGGTTGGGGGAGAGAGACCCATCAGGGACATGTAACACCCGCATTTCAGGATTGGGGCACCTTAAGCCACTATGATGCATATATGGCTAAAGTCAGCGGGTGACAAGCAGGGCTAAAGGGATAGCTGTCTCATCATCACTCGCCAGCTCCCTGCCCTGCGGTAAGACCTGCTGCCACCTGGGGCTCATTTTGAGATCAACCAGGGCTCCCGTTTTCTCCAGGAGGATGTCCACCTGAGGCCCACCTAGGTCTATGTCCTTTCACAGTGTTTCTCCCAGGCCAGTCATGTTTTGTTTCCATGAACCCGGCTGCCGTGACATGTGTTATCCTCTCTGCCATCCTCACTCCCACTGCCCTGCCTTCCCATATAAGTTAGTCCACCTCCCACGGAATCTGGAGGACCACACTGGGCTCCAGTGTGACGCAACGTTTTATTTTCTTCACGTACATGTATTTTAGGGCTACCTCCCGGGCTGGGAATGTGAAGAGATTGCCAAATGGCTGGGGACCTTCAGTGTGTGTCCAGGGAGGGAACCTCGCTGGGAATAAAGGCCCACCTGAGTAATGGTGTGGACATGCAGTGCCAGTTGTCTTGATAAAGACCTGCTTTCTTACATCACCTACTATTAACATAAAAGTTAATTCCTTAGAATATTGAAAAAACAAATTTAAATATGAAGAAATATAATTAGTTCATAATTGTATGGAAAACACTGCCGACTGATCCATTTTCCATTACAATTCTTATGGGAGACTTGATGTTTTTAGCAAGTTTTAAGATGCATTTTTATTCTTCTACTCCTGCCAGTTTTTATGATCATTTTTGTAATACAAGGACATGGCCTCTGGAAAGTTTTGAGGGACTTTCAGCTTCTTTTAGGGTAGATAGTTGTAAATTTTGAATTGTTTTCCCCTGGGGTTCTTTTCAGGTTACTCTTTGTACTTTCTATGGGGGGTGTTAAATTTGTTTTCTTGTTTCGCCCTTGTGGAACTTTCGTTTTAAAGGAATTGTGTGTGTGTGTGTGTGTGTGTGCGTGTGTTAGAAATGGGAGTTAGCCTGTTAGCATGTTTTCGAGTATGGATTTTTTTTTTTATCAATTTTTTGGGTGTATGTGTGTGTGTGTGTCTGTTTGTTTGTTTTCAGTTGGAGTCTCACTGTGTCATCTAGGCTGCAGTGAAGGGGCAAACTCTCAGATCATTGCAACCTCTCCCTCCAGCTTCAAAGGATTCCCGTGCCGGCTGGTGCTGTTTTTCCCCCACATGAGGAGAACATGCAGACAGTTATAACAAATTCTGTGCCTGGGTAGGTAGGAAAACAAATTTCAATGAATGGTAAATTTCACAAATACAGTTTCACATTTGTATTTTGCATCATTTTGAAAATTTTAATTGCTGACATATGAAATTCTGTATTGACTTTCATGTTAAATGTACACTTTTCCATCAATTTCAACAATGAAAACTAGCGAAGGCGAAGCATTAGTTCAGGAAGTTGAAAGCAGTCGTTCTGTAAAAAAAAGAACATATTTATTGAAGATATATTTACAGAGATTTTAGAAGGCTTCAGTCAATATTTTTGTTTCTGTTGCTCTGGTGTTTTATCATACAGGGACCAGACTGTAGCATCAGTAGCTATAGTTACAAGGCTAGCAAAGACTCAGTGCTATAGAAATTATTATTGTGAAAATTGGCAGCCTGGTTGTCCGTTTGAGGAGACTAGAGGACTTAGGAGTTTCCGCCCAAAGTACAAGGGCCTGGTTTAGTGGGTGGCCTTCTTTTGCTGAAGTAGATAAGACCCAGGAGAAGGGTGGATTCACTGTAGTAGCCAGGGCTTTGAGACTGGTAAAGCTTATTTGTCCCCTAGTGCCATTCCCAGATATTGGTCTGTGCATAAAGGCACTTCCTGGACTCACTGACTCCTGTAAATTCAAATGTAGAATTTAGATGTAAATCCCTATTTCAACTTCTTAAACTGAGATCTAATAAGTGGGTAATAAAATATGTGTTCAGAGGAAAGGGAGACGTCAGACAGGTATATAACCAAATCATCCTGGTCAAATACCTTCAAAAATATTACTGCAAAAAATTAGTGAAAATTAAACCTTAAAAAAGTTATTTTAATTGGAGAAACAGAAAAAAGTTGGAGTCATTTTAAACCCCGAGGTGTAAAAGTACTGTTATTAGATTACAGGAATTATGTACAATGAATAATTTGTTGGAAGAGCAGCATACTATGTCTTGAGTGTGGATAGAGGTTCATAAGCCATGTAAGAAAACTCAGAGATTGAGAAGAAAATGTTTTCAGGGATTTTTTTCTGTTGTGAAAGACTTTTAAAATGGTTTCCTACTGATCAATGATTCACTTATATTTATCATCGAGGTATATGCTGTATACCCTTTTATATAGGGATGAAGTTATAGTTTCTATCATGTAGATAAAAAAACATGTGACTCTGTACCACATTTGCATCAGAGCCTTTGGCGTGATTAATGAAGCAAACAGTGAAACTGTCTATGTCAGGATACAGGTGGGCACAGCTGGAAGCTTCCGGCACTTGCACTTTAACATTTCTGCATTCTCATCTGTCTCTCCTGGAAAGAAAATGGTCGATAACTATCCTAAAGGACGTATGTTACATGAAGACACTAAGTATTGAGATAAGACCATGAGTTGTCTTATCACTGTCTTGTCATTACATTTATATGTATAATTTATACAAAAAATCCAGTTTATTTTATCACGATTACATATTACATCCCACATTTATGTATTTTATTATCTTTCCAGTGACTGTTTTGTTTTGTTTTGTTTTGTTTTGAAATCTCGTTCCACTCTGTCACTGCCTGCAGCTGGAGGCTTGACCTTCCTGATCCCACAACCACTAGACTGCAGTGGAATGAGACATCCCGTATCCTGCAAAGAGAGGAGTCAGGAAGGTTCATGCCAGACCTACCCTCCCACACACCAGCTCCCCTACCATGCTGGGAGGCGCTCCTTACCGAGGATGCCAAGGCAGTACTCCCGAATGATCACTTCATTGTGGAAGTAAAGACTGTGATAAAAGGAAAACTTCATCCTGCCGCCGGTACCCGGAAGAGTTGCTTTCCTCCCCTTACCTGGCCAAGAAGGAGAAAGAGGACGTACTCAAAGCAGCATTTCATGTAGCTGGGGTGAGGTGACCTGTTAGCTGGGGTGAAGCGTGTGTTTCTCCTTCCCAACTCTCTCATTGAGACACCCCCGGGTCCCAGGGGTACCTCAACCTGACCCAGACACCAGACCCCTCCCGAAGACTCAGGCTCCTTAGCCTGACCTGCAAATCCATCACGTACGTAGCTTAGCAGGACTTCATCATCATTTGTGATCCCGGCCAACATCTGGGTGTGCCGCACAAGCTGCCTCTGGTCAAGGAGCCGCCAGATGATTGGGTGGGCGTGCAAGGAAACACCCTGCAACTTTGCAAGAGCACGGAGAGTGTGGGGCAGGGCACCTTCCCTTCCAGGCCCTCTGTCTCTGTCTGGCGTGGAGGGCACCATCAGAGCTGTGGTGGTCTTGGTGGTGGGTGGAGGCAGGCCCAGACAACCTGCTCTGACCAGGGACTGGCACTGAAGAAGTGGGCAGGGGGTTGGGGGCGGGGTGTTGTTGTGTGAGGCGACTACTTGCTCGGCGTTTCTGAGCTGCAGGAGGCCCTCCTGTGCTGGGTGCTAGACAGGCTCTGCTGCTGTCTGAGTGTGTGGTCTCTCCTTCTCCTGGTCTCCCTGAGGGGTGCACGTGTCCACCCCAGGCAACCGCTGTGGGTAGAAGTAGCTACGGGGCTGTGCCTGGCTCTCCCCATGGAGCTCGAGTGGTTTCAAGGGAGCTTATATATACTCAGGGCCTAAACATCTTTGGGTGCAGTGCTGGCACAGGGAAGAAATTGTGTCTGGGGAGACAGTGCCTGCCTTGCATAGGACAGCAGCCCCGTGCACAGTGACATCGAGTCTTGAGCACCTTGTGTTTCTGGGGTAAGCTTGCTGGACACAGGCAAGGGGAGCAGGGAAGTTCCATGGCTGGCATGGGCATGCAGACTCCCCTTCCTCCAGGGACTTTCCCAGTGAATCGTATCCTTCAACTTTCTGCTGTTATGATGGGTCCTTGGCGCTGCTGTTCTCCCTGGTGAGTGCTGTGCTTGGCTTCCTGTCCCTACCACATGCCCTCAGGGCACATGCAATTCAGCTGCCCTCCTATGTGCATGAGCCTGTTCTCGGTTCCCCTTGTTGTCACCCATGCCCTGAATCCTGGCTGACCGCCAGTGCCTACCACCTTGTTTCCCCCCACCTCCGCTCCCGGGAGCTCGGCGCCCATCCCCTGCTGCCAACCATCCCGAATTGGAAGCTGCAAGGATATGGCTCTGGCCCAGAAGCCGGGGATGCCATGTGGCCTGGGACATTCACGTAGCGGAGCTCCAAGTGAAGGACGTCCAGCGAGTCTCTTGCTGGCCGGGGCGTACTGGGGCCAGGGCCAGGCTGTGCCTGCAGGTCCTCCTGCTGTGGCTCCACATTGGCCTCCTCCTTGGCCACCACCTCCATCTCTGCAATGATGTCATCCCCCACTAGCATGCCTCTTCCCCCAGGGTTGTCTTCCTGCTCTGTGCACAGACCATCCTCTCCTGCACAGCCTCCAGCCTTAACATGGTGCCCTCCTTGAGGCTCCAACAGAGCAAAGCCTGTGCCTCCCACCCCCCACCCCCTCCCCCGGCACCCCTCGACTCTGGGGGCAACTCCAGGAGAGGCCTGCGGGCCTTGCCCTGCTGAGAACCACATCCTACACCTATGTGGAACAGGGTTCCTGGGGAGCCCCACAGGGCCCTTAGCCTGTCACTCTCACACTGCGGCTCAGATACCCAGCAGGGTTAGCTGCGCACAGCAGCCCTGGAGTCGGATGCCAAGGCCCTGGCTTCCAGAGCCCCGCTAGCAGGCACCACGGCCACCACTGCATTTGTGAGAGCCTCTGCACCAGCAAAGCAGTGCACACGGATCACTGCATTGGCGACCATGGCGGTAGGCCTCCCGTGTGCCCAGGACACAGGATGAGAAGTCCTTTGGAATGCCCCTGTGAGTACAGCATCCTCAGGGAGGAACCATGGAACTCGGAGTATGTATTTGCCTAGACCTGACAGAATCCTTGCAGGGTTTCAGCTTCTGGTGCAGAGGAATTCCACCTCAGCAACGTACCAGTCAACTTGAGTCCCACGCACCCGCCCTGCCCCAATCCCCCCAAGCCACCGCCGCTGCCCTCGCCCCAGCGGGCAGCGCTTGTCCCTCTCTCTCCCCTCTGGATCTGCAATATTCGGTACCATCAGCCTAGCCTGCCTAATGAAGTGAGATGTTTCATGTGTTCCCTGTGGGTTAATTAATGTCTTGCCACCCTCAGGATGCCAGTTAGGGTGTAGGTCTTCCATGCCCACAATTGCAAAGGGCTCACAGTTCGCGTGTGCCTTATTCCACCGCCGCCCGCCACATGGCACAAGCGTGGTCTCGGAAGAGTTACCGCGAGATGATGGAGCTGCAGGCCAGCTGGGGCGGAGGGGCCTCAGGACACGCCCACAGCCTTCGCAGGAACTGGCTGACGCCCACCGCCTTCGCAATGATTGGCCGCTGGAGGTAGGCGGGATTTCCGGGCACGGCTTCTGGCGTCCTTCCCTCTCAGGGTAGCTGCCGCTGTCCTTCCCGCAGTTGGCCCTGTGGTGTTCCGAAGCCGGTTCCGTACGGCCTGAGGGCCAGGCGAACCTCAGGCTCTTTGTCCTACTAAAAAGCGCAGGTATTTTCTGTTTCTCTGGACAGCTGGGTCTCTCGGCAAGAATAGAAAGCAAAGGTTTGGGATTTTGTCTACAAAAGGGGATGGGTTTTCTATGTGTGGTTGTTGAATTACGGGAGGAGTCAGTGGGGGAAAGAACTCCTCAGTGCTATTAAGAGACTCACTTTCGTTAAACTCATTGATTTTTGCTGAGGATTCTACCTTTAAGTGCCTAATATGTCCGACTAGTTGTGGGAGATGGTGCTAAGCCGCCATTTGTTTTCATGTGCACTTTTTATTAAAGCGGGTTTTCTCTGTGAATGTGGTCATAATTCAGAATACAGGCAATACACTTAACCACTGCGATTAAAAAGTCACACTTTTAGTTAGCACATGTCGCGTGTCTGATTTGCTTGGAAGAAATTATCAAATTTTGACATAAATTGTGTTACTTTAGTGTATGTAGAAATATGGGGCCACAAATAATCTGAGTTTCAGTTTGCCTCTGTAAAGCCTGTGATTGTCTCCTTCGTTGTATGACAGTATTTGAAAGATGTTTCATGTATCTTTGGCACCGTAAATAATTTAAACCGAATAAGTGGGTGTAACCGAGATAAATGGAGTTAGATAGCCGAAAACTGGAACAAAATAGATGCGCTTAAGTTATTCTGTTAACCTGGCACACTGCCTTACTCCTGTAATCCTAGCATTTTGGGAAGTGGAGGTCGGAGGATGGCTTGAAGTCAGGAGTTTGAGACCAGCCTGGGTAACGTAATGGACTCTTTCATTGCTATTTTCGCATCAGGGACTGGTTTAGTAGAAGTCAG
Organism: Pan paniscus; assembly: GCF_029289425.2. NCBI lineage: Eukaryota > Metazoa > Chordata > Mammalia > Primates > Hominidae > Pan > Pan paniscus. Next base: position 18,594,661 of record NC_073273.2, on the reverse strand, counting down.
TTTTTCCTCAGACAAGGGTTGCGCAGGGGAAGAAGGCGGCGAGGTGGACACGTTTGGGAGTGGGGGCTGGCGGCAGGGCTCCGAGGGGCACGTGGTGGGGCGGGTCTTCCGGTAGGAGCAATGTGACAGAGGCCAGGTGGGGCAGTGAGGCTGTCACGGGGACAGGGAGGGCCAGCGAGGGAGTAGGGAGGATGGTTTCCGGATAAAAGTGTACCACCTCAGGTCATCCTCAGGCGTTACATTCTCCACAGACAGGTATTACATGTCATCCTCCGGCATCACATTCAGGCCACAGATAGGTACGGGTTGAAGGCTAGGGTTCGGGGATCTTTGACCTATTGTATATTTCAAATCACTAAAAGATGGTAAAATATTTAGAATATTCTCCTCCTAGAACATTTTAAGTAGCTCGATTTAATCTCTTATCCAAATATCATGCTGAGTGTGGTGAGTCACCCTTGAAATCCCATCACTTTGGTAGTCCCAAGCCGGCAGAACACTTGAGCCGAAGATTTGGAGACTAGCTTGGGCACTATGGGGAAACCCTTGTCTATTTTTAAAAATACAAAAAATTGCCCAGCTGTGGTAGAAAGCGCCTGTAGTACTAGCTACTTGGGAAGCTGAGATGTAGGAAGATCAGTTGAGGCTGGGTGGAAGAGCCTGCAGTGAGCAGTTCACTTTGGCAACAGGAGACATACATCTCAAGAAAGAAAATATGCAAAACATCACACTGTACCTCATAAATAGATTCTTTTCAAATAAAATTATTTAAATGGGGACATTCTTCATATTGCAACTGAGGAAAATTACAATAGCTTTTCTTATCTAATTTTTAGAAGTGAGATTTTGTCAGGTACATACTAAAATGCAGCATTTGTCCATGAAGTTAGTGCCCCTCTGCTCTGAGTGTTACAAATTTTACATATATAAAGTAAGAAATACTAAAAAGATGTCAGCCTCGGGAAGGGAATTTTACTTGGGTTTTCAGCACAGTACGTAATAAAATTTTCTCTTTTTAGCTTATTTATATCTAAATATAGATAATTTTTTACCATTTACAGCACAATGGTAGAAGCAGATCATCCTGGCAAGCTTTTCATTGGTGGCCTCAATAGAGAAACCAATGAGAAGATGCTTAAAGCAGTATTTGGGAAACATGGTCCCATATCAGAAGGTAACTCTTAAAACCGTGTCTCTGTGTGTGTGTGTGTGTGTGTGTGTGTGTGTGTGTGTGTGTGTGTGTATTTTCACATGTATATTTCAATATGTATGTTTAAAATATGTATGTTATATATATATGTTTTGAAAAAATATATTTTTTCGAAGTTCATTGTATACCTACGTTAAAATGCCTTATGCATTTTAAACTCTTATTTTGTAGTATCCGTTTGATATTTGGAAAATTCTCATAGTAGTAGGTTAAGGTTCTGTGGAAAGGATAACCTACTACTTAGAAAGGAAAATGAGGGAAAGTAAATGTGCTGTGGAGTTCCGAAACAAACTGGAATAAACTAGACTGACTGTAGGGGTGACTGAGTACTGAGAACCATAATAGTGATGTGAAATGCAATTATTTTTTAGTTTGATGTAACCTTTAGATGGTGAGTACCTTGATGAGTCCATTATATGAATGTAAAATGTTTTCATATATTTTAGTTCTTTTGATAAAGGATCGAACCAGCAAATCCAGAGGCTTTGCATTTATTACTTTTGAGAACCCTGCAGATGCTAAGAATGCTGCCAAAGATATGAATGGAAAGGTAAGAGTCCCTTATTACTAATATTCTAACTCTGTTCTTCAATTAACAATATTTCTAGGTCTTTTTAATATTACTAAACTTTTGAAGATAGTAGAATGACATATGAAGCCATCCTCTTTTTTGTGCCATATACGTGCAAGTGTAGTTGGAAGGGTATTGGAATTAACATTCTATAAATTAATATTTGGTAACCTTTTTCTATCTTTGTATTTCGATATGAGTGCAAATAGATTTTAAAAGGTTTTGAAGAGCTTTAAAACTTAAAAGGAACCCTCATGTAAATGAAAGTAATAAGTCAATATTTATTAAATGCTATTAATAACAGATGCACAAGAAGGAAAGACTCTTTCCTTCTTGAAGAATGTATTTTATGAAAATATATTCTTGCAAAAGTGTATTTAAATAAGACCCTTACATTTACGGAAAGGTTAAGTAGTTGAAAATAGAAAATAATATGAGAACATTGAAGTCAGATAACAGAAGAAGTAACTGGCATTCTTGGCTCCGTGCTTGCTTTTTCTCCTAAGGACATTTCTTTCCTGTCACCAGAGTAATTTATGTAACATGAATAGCTAATTACTCATTTCCCCAGTGTGTTTGAGGACTTGTTTTGATTGAACCAATGGTCTCTTGTCCTGTTGAGTCTTAAATCTAGAGATTGTGTGTTTACTTAAGCTTTAGACTTCTATGTAATTATATTAATTATTGAATTCCTTTACATTGTAGTCAAGAGCATTCCATTCTGTGCTCTTTAGTGTTTTTTGCTTTATAGCATTATCCCAATCATGCCGGGCATGGTGGCTCATGCATGTAATCCCAACACTTTGGGTGGCCAAGGCGGGCAGATCACAAGGTCAGGAGAAAGAAACCATAATGGCCAACATGGTGAAACCCTGTCGCTACTAAAATACAAAAAAAAAAAAAAAGAAATTAGCTGCATCTGGTTGTGTGTGCCTGTAGTTCCGGCTAGTCAGTAAGCTGAGGCAGGGGAATCGGTTAAACCCAAGGAGGCAGAGGTTGCAGTGAGCCGAGACCACGCCGATGCACTCCAGCCTGGCAACAGAGCAAGAATCCGTCTCAAAAAAACAAAAAATAAATAAAATAAATAAATAACATTATCCCAATCTGTTTTTAGGTCCTGTTAGTCTTCACGCTATTCCCAAAGTGCTTTTTTAGACTTCTTGAGAATTATCCTTCCCTGTGTATGGCTCGTAAATAAAATTTATGCTTCAAAAACCACTTAGATTTCATATTTTCTTCCTCATTGCATATTGTAGGTATTTTCTACTCGCTGTACTATGTATTAATCTATTGATCGTGAAATTGTATATAGTGCATATTTAAGTCTTGCTAGTTGCTTTTCTTTCTGTTACATCTAGCACACTTCCTGTCACATAGCAGAAAGTACATTTTTATTCACCCTTATAAATTAGTATTTCAAGCTGTGGTAGAAACCGAGAGTTGCTTTTGGTTCATGGCTTTGTGGTAGGTATGGAGATAATTTTGACTTCTGTATAGGAATCTATGATAATTTCTTTTTTCCCTCTAGTTTTCAAGCAAAAGGGCAGATAATTTGTGTAAAGTTTTTGTTCGTTTGTTTGTTTTTTAAGATGGAGACTCGCTGCGTGCCCTAGGCTGGATTGCAGTGGGGCCATCTTGGCTTACTGCAACCTTCGCCTCCCGGGTTCAAGCGATTCTCCTGCCTCAGCCTCCCAGTACCAGGGGCTACAGAGGCGTGCCACCACGCCCAGCTAATTTTGTACTTTGAGTAGGGATGGGGTTTCACCCTGTTAGCCAGGATGAGCTGTATCTCTTCACCTCATGATCCACCTGCCTCAGCCTCCCAAAGTATTGGGATTACAGGTGTGAGCCACCGCGCCCAGCCAACGTTATTTCTAAATTACTTCATCTCACATGTTTTATTGTGTTAAAATAACTATGAATGTTGTATGCACATTAATGTTAAGATGGCCAATAAAGGAGGTTCTTCGAGTTTTCAGGGGGAATTAACAGTTAAGGAATTTTGGCTGACTTCAGAACACTGGGAAGGAAGCAGCCGTGGGCAAATCTGGGGAAAATATTTTGAGCCCAGAAATAACAAAAGAAGTTTCAAGGTAGGAACAACGGGCGATGTGGCTGCAAGGGGTCTTGTTCAGGGATTTAAGTCCTTCCTCCAAATAACAAAAGCCATGTAATTTTAAAATCGCATTATTAGCTGAACTGTTTTCAAAAATTGCTGTGGCCTGTAGAAAAGATTACAGTGAAAAATGTTATTATGAAATTAATTAGGATAGTTAAGCATTTCTGAGAAATTACCTGAAGTACTATATTAAGATTCGTTTTTTAGGGGCACGTCTAAGGCAAGGTAAGAAATGAGTAAGGCAAGAAAACTTAATGAGATCAAACAAGGATCACATTTACAGAAACATTTTTAGAGTCAATATAGAATTGTAAATCATATGGGGACATTTTATGTAAGTGTTAGCAAATCCAACAAGAAACAACTCATAATGAGTAATGTGACTAATCACTCTGAAAAAGTAAGCTCTTTTTTTTTAAATGACACAAGTTTCGTTGGGACATTGCAACTTTCAAATCAGTGATGTGACTACAAAGATGAAGTGGATTATATATTGTAAAAAACAGATGTGCCACATTCTTCCATAGAATGTGTGATGGGTCAATCTTTTTTTTTATGTTTGAGTTTTTTTTTTTAATAATGGAGAAGTTTTCAAGGAATTTGAAAAATAGAATTTGTGTTTGATCCCTTAATGGAAGGCATGTGCTCAGTAACTGTCTCAAATTTGGCATTGCGAAAGATGTGTTCATTTTAGGAGAAAAAAAAGTTTCCTTTTGAGAGAAAATACCTCGAATTGAACTACAGTTGATGTAAAAATGTTTGTAAAATGTGCATACGTTAAATGTGCCAGTGTTATTGATAGTACCCTTAATACTTCTAGTCTTTGGATGGAAAAGCAATAAAAGTAGAACAAGCCAAGAAACCATCTTTTCAAAGTGATGGTAGGCGGAGACCACCAGCTTCTTCGAGAAACAGAAGCCCTTCAGGAAGTCTGAGATCTGCAAGAGGAAGCAGTGGAGGAACAAGAGGGTGGCTTCCCTCACATGAAGGACACCTGGGTAATGTTTTAAAATATAAAGATGGAACCATAGGACTGAAAGAAAATAAGTTTGACGATATCGAAATTTCTCAATTTTTTTATTTCCTGTATGAAGAGAAAATTAGCTTATTGATAATAAGCAAACTTATTTCTAAGTACTAAAGGCGTATTAGAAGAATGATTGAACTAATATCTAACATTTGTTTTAAAATTATAGTAAGTTTGCATTGAAGTAACACACATTTGAAACTGGGTTGTGTTTGTGAATGCTGATTGCCTGTACTCAACCGGTTTTCTGCAGAACCCATTTATATTCATTATACTTTAGAGTTTTCTACTTTAGGGCCCAGAACTTCGTGTCAGTTGTATTATCAAAGTACGATGTAATATTTAAAATTTTCCAACAGGAAAAAGTAACTGAATACTGAAGATTGATTTTGCAGTATTTGTTTTCTTGTGTCTACATGTGGAAACATCTATGCAAATGTATTGCTTTGTAATTTTGATACAGAGAGTTTGTACATTGGCCTGCCATAAAGCATTTTCAATTGAAGAAATGTAGAACTTTAATTTCTGAAAAGAGTGTGTGACTCTGGAAAGTTCTAAAAACCACGGTTTCACAGATATGTATGAATCTTTCTTTGCTGGAGGCTGAGTCACTGAAAATGATATTTATGAGTGATTTACTTAATAGAAATGAGGGGTCCATCTTTACATCCAAAAGAAAAACAAACCATATATTTAAAAAAAAAGGAAAAAAAAAAACTGTTGGATGGGCTGGGCGAGGTGGCTCACGCCTGTCACCTCAGCACCTGGGGAGTACAGGGCAGGTGGACCACGAGGTCAGGATTTCCAGACCAGCCTGGCCAACATGGTGAAACCCTGTCTCTCCTAAAGATACAAAAAAATTTGCCTGGGCGTGGTGGCGTGCACCTGTAATCCCAGCTACTCAGGAGGCTGAGGCAGGAGAATCACGGGAACCTGGGAGGCAAAAGCTGCAGTGAGCCAAGGTTATGCCATGGCACTCCAACCTGCGTGATAGGGCAAGAGTGCATCTGAATAAATAAATAAATAAACCTGTTGGTTAAGTTGTATTATCTATTAACCAACCTTCAAAACTCTAACAATTAACTTGGAGTTTTAATAACCAGACGTGTAATTAATTGGAGATTGTTTTCAAGTTGAAATTGCAGTGTTTGCTCCAGTTTAAGATGCATAGCTTCATGGCTATTTTGTCTCCACTGATCTTGAGGGTGAGGTTCAATTATACTCTGCCACGGACGAGAATGTATATATAAATTCTAACCTGTAACACCACCTGGCAATTGGCATATATCTACATTTTTGTAGACGTATAAAAATGTTTATATTACCGAATATGCAATTCTTAAAGACTGTTAAAATTCAGCATAGTCTCATCTGAAAATTAGTGTCTCATAAGGGAATTTTAAGAATTCTACATTGTGTTAACAAATTTTAGAGACAATGTATTTTCCTGATATGTGACTTCTTGGTATTGGAAATATTTGAGTTTCTTTGAATGGAAATTAGTTTATCTTTATGATGTGCTTTGAAAATTTTTCCTCATTACAGAAGGATATAAACAGTCAGTTATCATTTTTCTTTTAATATTTTTATGCCTATTATATTTAGATATTTTAGTGATAGGTTTCTGCCCTGTTCACGCCCCATTTTCCCACATCTCTCCCTCATACCGATATATTATGATACTTGAGTTCCTTTCTAGGTTTTCTAAATGAACTTTTATTGCTTGAAGTGTACTAATACCATGTAGGAATGCTAATTTTATTAGTTTAGACAAAATGTGAATTTGTTATAAAATGTAGAAAATATTTGTAAACAACTAAAACTTAGCCATTTAAGAAACAGTGATGTTAGTTAACTAAAAAGATTTTGTTTGAAATACAGATGATGGTGGATACACTCCTGATCTCAAGATGAGTTATTCTAGGGGACTCACTCCAGTTAAAAGAGGTCCATCTTCAAGAAGTGGAGGTCCTCCTCTGAAAAAATCTGCTCCTTCTGCTGTGGCAAGAAGCAGTAGTTGGATGGGAAGCCAAGGTAAATGCTACCTGACAGAAAGACCGTAGTTTTTGTATGACTGAAAATGAGCCGTTTTACCTGAATGCTTAGCTTTAAGTTCATTGAACAAAAGGGAAGTGACACATACGTGAGCATAATTGCTGATTGATAGCTTTTATTATAGTTTCTATCTCACTAGGTACCTTTCAGATTTATGTTGAAGAAATACTTGAGCTTCTCATTGCAGATCAAAGAAGTGATTAGAGTGAGGCCAACATTCCTTTTAATCCTGTGTTGGCTAGAAAATTCCCCTTAATTTTTCTAAAAGTTCCTAGCAGTATTCTTTGATGGTAGGCTTCTTGATGTAATTAATTCTTCCATTTCCTAAGTCCCCTGGTGTCCCATTCTAAAAATTGCTTGTTCGGTGACTTTGCCGGGTTGGAGTCTTGCTCTTACTACGTGAGAGTGCACTATGTGAGATGACGGCTTACCATAGCCTCAAATTTGTGAGATGACGGCTTACTATAGCCTCAAATTCCTGGGCTCAAGCAATTCTGCTGTTTCAGCCTCCCGAGTTTCTGCAACTACAGGCATGCAGCAGCACACCTAGCTACATTTTTTTCCTATGTTTTTGTAGAGAGAGGATCTGACTACATTGTCAAAACTGATGTTAAAGCCTGGGGCTCAAGCGGTCCAGCTGCCTCAGCCTTCCACACTCACTCACAGTGTGAGCCGCTAAGCCTGGCCATCCAGCTTCTGAGACCTCAGTAATGCGTATGTGCAAGGCATACTCTCTGCTTGCATGAAGATTCAAAAGAACTACAAGAGCATTTAGCAGACAAGGAGTCGTTGGGCTTAAATATGATTTAAAAATAAATTTAAGGCTCGAGAGGTAGACACGTAGGAGTCCAAAATTCTTAAATTAAGTGGATATCACAGAAATGCAGAGTTGTGAAATATAGGTGTATGTAAATCAGTAATTGAGATTGTACCGGGATGTTTAAACATTAACACAAGGTCCTTAGTGTAAGATTTGAAATTATTTGAGGAGAGAATTTAGAACTAAGCAACATGAGGTGAGCAGTAGGGTTGAATGCAAGTAATACTTTTGAGAATTGTAAGACTGCAGACTGAGCAGAAGAAAATAAGACAATAAATAAAAGTTCTTAGCAAGGAAGTTTAAGCAGAGCAAATTAAAATTCTTTCTTAGTCCTCCATCCACATATGGAGGAAGTTAAAAACTGCCATTTTCAATTTTACATTTCATACGTAGAGTATCGGTGAAAGGAGGTATTTATTGGCTTCAGGATACCCAAGCCAACACATTTCCATTGGAAAATTAGCCAGTGAAGGTATCATATGTGAAACACTGACCTCTAAGGAATAGCAAGTGAAGAATATATTAAAGGAGAAACTTTCTATTTTGAAATAGCAACAATGTTGTAATGACCCCTTGCATAGCATTGCTTTCTTTGCAGTAAAAGCAAATCCTGACCATCATTAGAAAATCTTCACTAATACATTTAAATTTGTCAACATTTAAGATAGAGCCAACCAGTTAGACATAAAGAACTTTTATGTAAACATTTAGCATAGAGTCATTTAAAGGTAGCTGTATTTATGTGTGTGTGAGATGGACTGAATGATATTGGAAAATCTACCTTCTTTGGCTGAGAAAGGACAATGTATGTAAACTTTAAAATCAGTGAAGAGTTTGATGGTTTTACGTGTTTTCCCTGTGTCACTCACAGTCATCAGTAATTTACATGAAAAAGAAAATAAGAACTAAGTAGTTATTAACCATTACAAATGAACTTTTACCTAAGCATTAATGTTTGCCTTCAGCTTCATTAGAAGAACTGGCCTTGTGGAAGCCATGGGATTATCCAAAGCCATGAGAAATATTCACAGTGTCATGTCTGTCTAGTAATTTAGGAAGCAAAGAATGGAGTCATAGAAGAAATAATTTTAAAAAGTTGTTTGAGAGAAGAGAAAATAGCGTTTCAGATTTGGTGTTCTTTACGTAATGCTCCATCATTTGAATGTTAAAGGTCCCATGTCACAAAGAAGAGAGAATTATGGAGTTCCTCCACGCAGAGGGACAATATCTTCCTGGAGAAATGATCGCATGTCACCAAGATATGATGGTTATGCAACTAACGATGGGTAAAGGAAAAATTAAAAAACACAGTTGATTTTTTTTTCTGTGGTGATGAAATTCACATAACAAAATTAAATATTATAAGGTGAACAGTTAAGTGGTGTTTAATACGTTCTGTGCCAGGCAACAACTACCTCCATCGACTTCCAGAACATTTTCATTACTCCAAATTAAAACTCCAACTACCAGTTAAGCAGTCCCTCCCAGTTTCTCCTTTTCCTCAGCTGCTAGATAACACCAGTCAGTGTTCTGCCTCTGAACTTAACCTGTTGTGGGTATTTAATGTTAATGTGCTCAAACACTACATGACTTTTTGTATTTGTCTCCTCTCCTTTTGCATGATGTCCTGAAGGTTCATTTACATCATAGCACTTCACTCCTTCCACAAGCTATTAACCCATTATTTTATCTGGGTTGTTTCCACCCGAGTATTTCTACGCACCAATATTTGTTTGAGTATGCCTATTCGGTTCTGGGTGTATATGAGTGGAATTGCATGGTCCTATGATAATGATGTTTGTTTTCTTGAGGAACCACCACATTTCTCCATAGTAGCTGCATCATGTTCCGTTCCAACCTAGCATTGTATCAGCATTCCAATTGATCTACATCCTCTCAAACACTTGTTATTTCCTGCTGTTTGAAGTTTATTGCCATTCCAATGTGTGTTTGAAATATGATATCCCATTTTGGATTTGAAATGCATTTTCTGCACCCATTAACTCATCATGCACTTGTGTCCTAGAACTTAAAGTATAATAAAACAAAAAGAAATGCATTTTCTGCATCACTGAATATGAGTATCTGTCCCATGTGCTTTTTGGGCATTTGCCGATTTTATTTGGGGAAAAACTGTTTAGAAGTTTGGCCTTTTAATTTTGTTTAAGTTGTAAGTTAGTCATGTATTGGATACTAGAAGTTGAAAATTTAAAATTTGTTGCTTAAACTTATGCACACAGAAATCATCCAAGTTGCCAAGAAACGAGGGATTATGCTCCACCATCTAGAGGCTATGCATACTGTGATAATGGTCATTCTAATCGGGATGAACATTCCTCTAGAGGATATAGGTACTGTACCTTTTTCTGGATTTGTCAAATAGATTTCTTAAATTGTTCATTCCAACTAACGTTCTATCAGGGCTCCAATTTATCTACATCCTCTCAAACACTTGTTATTTCCTGCTTTGGAAAATTTATTGCCCTTCCAGTGTGTGTGTGTGAAATATGATATCCCATTCTGGATTTGAAATGCATTTTCTGCACCCATTAATTCATCATGCACATGTACCCTAGAACTTAAAGTATAATAAAAAAAATGCATTTTCTGAATCACTGAATATGAGTATCTGTCCCATGTGCATCTTGGGCATTTGCCCATTTTATTTGGAGAAATATCTATTTAGATGTTTGGCCTTTTAATTTTGTTTAAGTTGTAAGTTAGTCATATATCGGATACTAGAAGTTGAAAATTTAAAATTTGTTGCTTAAACTTATGCATACAGAAATCATCGAAGTTCCCGAGAAACTAGGGATTATGCTCCACCATCTAGAGGCCATGCATACCGTGACTGTGGTCATTCTCGTCGGCATGAAACTTATTCCAGAGGATATAGGTACTGTACCTTTTTCTGGATTTGTCAAATAGATTTCTCAAATTGTTTGTTCCAACTAACATTGTATCAGGGCTCCAATTTACCTACATCCTCTCAAACACTTGTTATTTCCTGCTTTTGAAAATGTATTGCCATTCATCTGTGTGTGTGAAATATGATATCTCATTTTGGATTTGAAATGCATTTTCTGCACCTATTAACCCATCATGCACATGTACCCTAGAACTTAAAGTATAATAAAAAAAAGAAATGCATTTTCTGAATCACTGAATATGAGTATCTGTCCCATGTGCTTTTTGGGCATTTGCCCATTTTATTTGGAGAAATATCTGTTTAGATGTTTGGCCTTTTAATTTTGTTTAAGTTGTAAGTTAGTCATATATCAGATACTAGAAGTAGAAAATTTAAATTTGTTGCTTAAACTTATGCATACAGAAATCATCGAGGTTCCCAAGAAACTAGGGATTATCCTCCACCATCTAGAGGCCATGCTTACCATGATTATGGTCATTCTCGTCGGCATGAAAGTTATTCTAGAGCATATAGGTACTGTACCTTTTCTGGATTTGTCAAATAGATTTCTTAAATTGTTCATTCCAACTAACATTGTATCAGGGCTCCAATTTATCTACATCCTCTCAAACACTTTTTATTTCCTGCTTTTGAAAATTTATTGCCATTCATCTGTGTGTGTGAAATATGATATCTCATTTTGGATTTGAAATGCATTTTCTGCACCCATTAACTCATCATGCACATGTATCCTAGAACTTAAAGTATAATAAAACAAAAAGAAATGCATTTTCTGAATCACTGAATATGAGTATCTGTCCCTTGTGCTTTTTGGCCATTTGCCTATTTTATTTGGAGAAATATCTATTTAGATGTTTGGCCTTTTAATTTAAAGTTGTAAGTTAGTCATGTGTTCGATACTAGAAGATGAAAAGTTAAAATTTGTTGCTTAAACTTATGCACAGAGAAATCATCTAAGTTCCCGAGAAACTAGGGATTATGCTCCACCATCTAGAGGCTAGGCATACTGAGACTATGGTCATTCTATGCAGGATGAACATTCCTCTAGAGGATATAGATACTGTAACTTTTTCTGGATTTATCAAATAGATTTCTTATATTGTTCATTCCAAATAACATTGTGTCAGGGCTCCAATTTATCTACATCCTCTCAAACACTTGTTATTTCCTGCTTTTGAAAATTTATTGCCCTTCCAGTGTGTGTGTGTGAAGTGTGGAAGCTCCTTTTTTATTTGAAATGCATTTCCTGCATCATTGATTATCAGTATCTGTTTCATGTGCTTTTTGGGCATTTGGGCATTTTGGGCATTTGGGATCTGTGGGTATTTTATTTAGATGGTTGGCAATTTAACTGTGTTTAAGTTGTAATGTAGTTCTATTTTGGATACTACAATTTGACAATTTAACATTCCTTGCTTAAACTTGTGCACGCAGAAATAGTCCAAGTTCCCGAGAAACCAGGGATTATACTCCACCACCTAGAGACTATGCATACCGTGATTATGGTCATTCTAGTTGGGATGAACATTCCTCTAGAGGATATAGGTACTGTCATGTTATCTGGATTTATCAAATGGATTTCTTAAATTGTTCATTCGGAAATTGAAAAGACTTTTTTTTTTTCAATTTAGTTATCACGATGGCTACGGTGAGGCCCTTGGTAGAGATCATTCTGAACATCTACGTGGAAGTTCTTATAGAGATGCATTTCAGGGATACGGTAAGGGTCCAGGATGGATTTGTAAATTACAGAATTTTATTTAATAGACCGGATTGTTATTTTAATGAAATTCTAAGGAAAATTGTAAAGGACATATGCAACATGTTTAAATATTGAGTATTCTTTTTTTTTTGATCATCCCAGAAACATATTTATTCATTTTCATCATTGTGCACAAATAATAAAATAAACAGTGCTTATCTGGTACTCATTATCAGTATAAAGCCTAGGGAATGATATGAAGGTGAGAACTTCAGTTAACGTTAAGAAAATGTGACTGAGCATTTACTTTAGAATTAAGTTTGTTAAGCTGCAAAATACTACTCTTACACTTCTCTTAAATAAAACCTTCTGACTATTGAAGACTTGATTAATATCCTGTCAACAAAGGCGGAGGAAAGCAGATATTTCCAAATAGTACTTTAACTAATTCATGCTTTAATGATAGCAGTAAAAATGTTTAAATGTAGTCCCACATATTATTTTATCAACCCTGCAGGGACGTCTCATGATGCACCACCTGCACGAGGGCCTCGGATGTCTTATGGTGGAAGCACCTGCCATGCATATAGTAATACACGAGATAGATATGGCAGAAGTTGGGAGAGTTACTCAAGGAGCTGTGGTGATTTTCATTATTGTGATCGTGAGCATGTTTGCAGAAAAGACCAAAGGAATCCGCCTTCTCTGGGTAGGGTGCTCCCTGATCCTCGTGAAGCATATGGTAGCTCAAGTTATGTGGCATCTATAGTAGATGGTGGGGAGAGTCGATCTGAAAAAGGAGACTCGAGCAGATATTAAAGCAAGCATTCAAAATAATAGTTATTGCATACCAAACCTTGTTTGCAAATCAAAAATTGAAATGTTATTTCTGCATCGTTACCTGCATATTACTGACAGAAACATGTTGGTTTTGTGGAGAGAGGTAGATACTGACTTCCTCCATGAATTTTTTGAGGTATTCAAAGGAAAAGGAATTGTTTTCAAAGTAATTTCATGCTTGTTGATGCTATTTGGAAAGTGTTTAGATGTAATATCTACCTTAAAATTTTCACAATAAAATTTTACATGTACTGCAAGATGCCTGGTGTTATTGGTTAGCCGCACATGCTTAAAGCAAATTCAATAGGAGAGTAAATTGTGTAGTTTGTTGTACGTTTTCCTTTGTTTCTTTGAACACAGATGCAAAATTAGGGATGTGTTATGTCGCCCTTGCAAGCTGCTCAAGTTTTCTAATTAGGCTGTTTCTCTTTAAAAACTAACAAGGTTAAAATGTTGGAGAAGTCTTCAGAAAGACTACAAAACTGTCTGCCTCACCATAAAATGTTTATTTTTTAGAGGAATAGTACAGGTCAAAGAAATAATTAGATGTATTGATACTAAAGTTTAAGACATCCAGAACATTCTATGTGAAGCATTCTGTGACTGAAGAGGATAACGGTAATGAAAACTTTTTTTTTCACGTAAATCAGAAGTGAACCAGCTAAGTTTCTCAGGTGCATACCATAATGAATTTAAATGTTTGTAGTTTAAATAGTGGAAAGTAAGTGTTTTGTCTTGTGAGGTACCCACGTTAATTTTTTCTTGAATATTTTGCCAATGGATGTTGTAAATAATGGTGTAGTAATATGTTCTTAGAGATAGGAATAATCTAGAGTGGTTGGGATAGTATCACATTTTTTTGAGATGAAGTGTAGCTTTGTCGCCGAAGCTGGGGTGCAGTGGCTCTGTCTTGGCTTATGGCAACCGCTGCCTTCTGGGTCCAAGCTATTCTCCTGCCTCAGCATCCTGAGTAACTGGTATTAGATATGTGTGCAGCACAGCTGGGCCAATTTTTGTATTTTTAGTGCAGACAGCGTTTCACCTTGTTTGCCAGGCTGTTCTTAAAATCCTGATCCACCCTCCTCAGACTCCCGAAGTGCTAAGATCATAGGCATGTGCCTCCACTGTCAGCCTATCGTATTTAATTGATAATATGAATGGAAACACTTTAAACCTCATACTTAGAGGAAAGTGAAGTGTATAAAACATAAACAACAGCATAAAGTTTCCGACGGGATTGCTTAAAGTTTTAAGACATCATTGAATGATAAAAATATTTAGACCGAAATAACTAAATGAATTAATTTTCCTGATTATACAAACTAAAGAAATGAAATACATCAAGTTCCAGAAGTTTTGCAGTCCATAATTCTTACAATTGACAGACTAATCTGCAAGGAGGAAGTATGTTCTTGAAAAATTTTGACACAATCATCAATTTTTATAGGGTAAGTTTACAAATAATTTTAAAGGGAGAAGTTACCAACTTTGATTTTCAAGTGAGTTATTCGTGTTATGAAGTGTTTTCATTCACCTGTAGCATTGTGAGGATGAAGTGAAAAGATAAATCCCCCGAGTCTTGTGTATCTTACTGTCCATGTGTGATGGCTCAGGTCTCTAATTCTAACACTTGGGGAGGCCGAGGCTTGCAGAGCACTTTAGGACAGGAGTTGAAGACCAGGCTGGCCAACACCATGAAACCCCATCTCTACCAAAAATACAAAAATTAGCCAGGCATGGTGGTGCCTGCCTGTAGTACGTTGCAGTTAATTGGGAGGCTCAGGCAGGACAATGGTTTGAACTTGGGAGCCTGATGCTGCGGTGAGCCGATATTGCACCATGCACTCTAGCCTGGGTGACAGAGTGCGACTCCAACACAAAAATAATTATGTCAATCAACAAATATATCAATAATACATAGGGTATCCTTCAGTTCAAGCAGTTATCGATTCTTTTTTCTTTTTTAGAGACAAGGTCTCACACTGTTGTCCAGCCTAGACTGCAGTGGCACCATCATAGCTCACTGCAGCCTTGAACACGGGGTTCAAATGTGCAAGCCTTCCATTTCAGCCTCCCAAGTAGCTGGAATTACGGACACACACCAACCACCATGCCCAGCTTTTGTGTTTGTGTGTGTGTTGTAGGGACAATGCTTTGGATATGTTGTTCAGGCTGGTCTCAAATTCCCAGACCGAAATGATCCTCCTTTCCTGGCTTCCCAAAGTGTTGTGATTATAGCAGTGAGCCACTGAGTCTGGCATATCTTTTCTTATTATGAGCGACATTCCACCTCACTGAGTCTGGCGTATCTTTTCTTGGTATCAGCGACATTTCACCTTTGCTCTTTTAATTATTTTGAGATGTACAATAAATCATTATTAGGTGTAGTCATCCTGTGCCACTGAACACTAGATATGATTCCTTCTAAGCAAGTATAATTTAACCCACCCCCATCCCCTCTTTGATCCCTCCCTTACCAGTTCACATTACTTGTATCAAAATATCACATGTATGCCAAAAGTATTTACAACTGTTAGGTACAAATTTTCATTCCCTTCCTCCTTCCCTCCCTTCCTTTCTTCCTTCCTGTCTTTCTTTCTTTTTGTCTCTGTATCTTTCTCTCTCACTGATTTATTTTTTTTTTCAGACAGAATCCTGCCCTGTCACCTAGGCTGGAGTGCAGTGGCGTGATCTCAGCTCACTGCTCCCTCCTTATCACGGGTTCAAGCAATCGTCCAGTCACACCCTCCTAAGCAGCTGCGACTGCAATCATATGACACCAATCCTGGCAAATTCTTTGTATTTTCAGTAGAGACCAGGTTTCACAATATTTGCTCAGGCTGGTCTTGAATTCCTTTCCTTTAGTGATCCACCCACATCAGCCTCTCAAAATGCTGGGATCCAGGCATGAGCCACAGTGCCCACCCAGCTGTATGCATTTCTCTCTCCCGTGATCTCTCCTATTTTATTATTTTATTCTCTTTTTATTTCTGAGACAGCGTCTCGCTCTGCTGCCCAGGCTGGAGCACAGTGGTGTGATCTCACTTTACTGCAAACTCCATCACCAGGGTTCAATGGATTCTCCTGCATCAGCCTTCCAAGTAGCTGGGATAACATCCATGGGCCACCAAGCTTGGCTAGCTTTGGTATGATACTAGACGTGGCATCTTGTCATGTCTAATTGCGTATCTGTTTTAAAGCTGGATTGATCAGCAATATTGACTTCCTGGAATGTTTTATGTTTACAAAACAATTATAGTACTACTATTTAGCCTCCTCAGATAAAATATGGTAACACACAAAACATACACACACAGACAAAGACACAGTCAGTGATCAAAAAAATCAGGGTAGGCCACGACCTAAATGAAAGGTGAGCTGCTGCAGTTGCCTAGAATTAAACCAGACCAGAGTTGACCCATACCAGTCTGAGAGATGTGAACAGAGGCTTTCAAACAACTCTATCAGATACATGTTAGATTATTCTCCAGCCATAGCGAAGGGACATTAAAGATCTGTTGTGCTTAGAAGAGTCTGGATGATTTGACTTTTCCAGGGTATTAGCATTCATGATGTTGGCCTTTACAGCTCTCTGCAATGAAGTCAGTAGACAACTCAGTTTTTCTAGGAGTCTGAAGTGCTTTTCAGAATTATCTAAAACTTAGTGGCTTAAAACCATAATTATAATTTCCTAACGGTCAGTCTCTGCAATCGCCCTCAGTCTCTCAGCCAAATGAATGTGGTTCAGGGGCACTCAGGAGGATGCAATCTAGTGATGGCCAAAGATGGGGACATTGGCGGGTGTCTTCTCATCTCCCTGGTGCCATGGCTAGCGTGACTCAAATAGCAGGGGCTGGACTGCTGAGATGCTCAGACACCTTGTTCTGTTTCTTTGAGTCTCTCCATTGGATGTTCCTTCGGCATAGTGTTATCAGGGTGTTAGACTGCGTGATGTACTGGTCGGGGGCTCCTAAGGGGTTTGTCCCCATGAGAGCAGGAGACTTAGGCAGAGTACTGTGTTCAGCTCCATCAGGAATATTTTCAAATGGGTTTGAGAAGAATTTCAAAGTGTGTTTTAGACCACTACAGTGGCCATGCCTAATAATTCCTTATTTTTACAAGTGCTGGATGGGTTTTTCCCAAAATAATGCTTTTTGGGGGTTGTGGGGTGGTGGAGACAAAGCTTTGGTCTCGTGACCCAGGCCGTAGTGCAGTGGCGTGATCTTGGCTCACTGCAACCACCGCCTCTTGGGTTCAACCGATTCTCCTGCCTCAGCCTCCCAAATAGCTAGGATTACAGGAACCTGCCACCATGCCCAGCTAATTTTCGAATATTTAGTAGAGATGGGGTTTCACCATGTTGACCAGGCTGGTCTTGAACTTCTGACGTCTGGTAATCCACCAGCCTTGGCCTCCCAAAGTGTGGGGATTACAGGCGTGAACCACCCCGTCCGGCCTTCAAATTATATTTTCCTACCCACTCACTTCCACAATTTTTTGGACCTATCTGCATGTTCTCCTCGGAGGCGGGGGGATGGAAACAGTATCAGAGTTCTTGAAAAATTTATGAAAGAGAGAATGACAATACTATACAAGGCTTAACCTATTCACAATACTGTATTTACTGAATAAAAAGATTACTTTTAAAATTGTACTATTGACTAAATAAATAAAATACATTCTTTCAATCACTCTAAAATATGTGTACATGAAGAGAGTAGAAGAAGGGTTCTAATACATAAAGAAATAAATGAGGCTGGGCATGGTGGCTCACGCTGTAAGCCTAGCAGTTTGGCAGGCAAAAGTGGGTGGATCACTTGAGGTGAGGAGTGGGAGACCAGCCTGGCAAATATGGTGAAACCCAGTCTTGACTAAAAATACAAAAATTAGCTGCACATGGTGGCATGCACCGGTAATCCCAACTCCTCAGAAGGCCGAGGCAGGGAATTGCTTGAAGCTGGGAGGCGGAGGTTGAGGTTGAGCCAAGATCCTGCCACTTCACTCCAGCCTGGGTGACAGAGCAATACTCCTCAAAACACACACAGACACCCCAAAACAACTAAATAATGCAAATAAAAATTTTGTACTCACAGTTCAACTCGCATATCTAACAGAAAACAGAAAGTACATTAAAACGAAGTTTCCACAAAAGGCAAATAAAACAAATGAATCACCTTGCATATAAAATTAAAATAATAAACTGAAGAGAACTATACGGAAAAAAATTCAAAATTTACAAGTAAGTACTCTAAAAGAAGCTGAAAGTCACTCAAAACTTTTCTGGATTCCATGTCTCTGCAGTGCAAACATGATCATAAAATTTGCTGTGGGCAGAACCATCAAAATGTATCTTACAACTCAATAAACACTTCAAGTCTCACATGAGAATTGTAATGGAAAAGGGACGCGTCTGCTGTATTTCTACACAAATCTGAACAAACACTATTTCTTTGTGCACATTGTTTCACTACTCCAAGAAAATAACTTCCATATTAATATGAGGGGATGTGAGAAAGCAGGTCTGCATCATGATAAGTAACACTGGGTGTCCACACCACTACTCAGGTGGGCCTTAATTCCCAGCCAGGTTCCCTCCCTGGACACACAATGAAGGGCTCATCCATTTTGCAATCTCTTCACATTTCCTCCCCTGTGAGCCCAGTGTGGTTCTCCAGATTCCCTGTGTAGCGGCCTCTCTTGTCTGGTGGGGCAGGGTGGGGCAGGGAAGTGTGAGTGATGATGGCAGAGGGCAGAAAGCATCTCAGGGAAGCCTGGGATCATTGTAACAAAAAATGATGGGCGTGGGACAGCCCATCAGGGAGGACGTAGAGAGGGGCCTTGGGAGGATATCTGCGTGGAGGGTGAGAGGGCCCTGGTTGAGCCCAAACTGAGCCCCAAGTGGTAGCCGGCCTCAGGCCTCAGCCGGTGAGGGATGATGAGACAGCCACCACTTGAGCCTTGCTTCTCACCCACTGACCTTAGACACTTATTCCTCTTAGGCGGCTTAAGGTGCCCCAATCCTAAAATGTGGGTGTTACAGTTCTTTGATGGCCATTTCTCCGCCAGCCCATGGATGGCGTGGGATTGCTCACTGCAGTCACCTCCCTGAGGCTTGGATTCTCCATGTGGGGCACAACTCCAGGAATCAACCGCCTCTCAGTCCCCAGCCCTAGACTGCTCACCTGGCCTCCTCTCTGTTCACGCTCTAATGGCCTCCCTCCCTGGAGAAGTACTGCAGGGGATTGAGCTACAGGCTCTGGCTGATGATCTAGGGGACTGCAGAAGTGGGTATAGGTTAGTTCAGGTCATGGCTCAAAGCCAGTTCCCCAGAGGCCAAGGAATGACCAGCAAGATCCTTTCCCATGATGCCCTACCTGGCGCTCACCACAGCAATCCTGCCAGAACCTGGGCAGTCATGCTCAGCCAACCAGCTGAAGAAGGTCAGGTAGGAGCTGTACGGCCTGCAGCTGGAGGCTTGACCTTCCTGATCCCACAACCACTAGACTGCAGTGGAATGAGACATCCCGTATCCTGCAGAGAGAGGAGTCAGGAAGGTTCATGCCAGACCTACCCTCCCACACACCAGCTCCCCTACCATACTGGGAGGCGCTCCTTACCGAGGACGCCAAGGCAGTACTCCCGAATGATCACTTCATTGTGGAAGTAAACACTGTGATAAAAGGAAAACTTCATCCTGCCGCCGGTACCCGGAAGAGTTGCTTTCCTCCCCTTACCTGGCCAAGAAGGAGAAAGAGGACGTACTCAAAGCAGCATTTCATGTAGCTGGGGTGAGGTGACCTGTTAGCTGGGGTGAAGCGTGTGTTTCTCCTTCCCAACTCTCTCATTGAGACACCCCCGGGTCCCAGGGGTACCTCAACCTGACCCAGACACCAGACCCCTCCCGAAGACTCAGGCTCCTTAGCCTGACCTGCAAATCCATCACGTACGTAGCTTAGCAGGACTTCATCATCATTTGTGATCCCGGCCAACATCTGGGTGTGCCGCACAAGCTGCCTCTGGTCAAGGAGCCGCCAGATGATTGGGTGGGCGTGCAAGGAAACACCCTGCAACTTTGCAAGAGCACGGAGAGTGTGGGGCAGGGCACCTTCCCTTCCAGGCCCTCTGTCTCTGTCTGGCGTGGAGGGCACCATCAGAGCTGTGGTGGTCTTGGTGGTGGGTGGAGGCAGGCCCAGACAACCTGCTCTGACCAGGGACTGGCACTGAAGAAGTGGGCAGGGGGTTGGGGGCGGGGTGTTGTTGTGTGAGGCGACTACTTGCTCGGCGTTTCTGAGCTGCAGGAGGCCCTCCTGTGCTGGGTGCTAGACAGGCTCTGCTGCTGTCTGAGTGTGTGGTCTCTCCTTCTCCTGGTCTCCCTGAGGGGTGCACGTGTCCACCCCAGGCAACCGCTGTGGGTAGAAGTAGCTACGGGGCTGTGCCTGGCTCTCCCCATGGAGCTCGAGTGGTTTCAAGGGAGCTTATATATACTCAGGGCCTAAACATCTTTGGGTGCAGTGCTGGCACAGGGAAGAAATTGTGTCTGGGGAGACAGTGCCTGCCTTGCGTAGGACAGCAGCCCCGTGCACAGTGACATCGAGTCTTGAGCACCTTGTGTTTCTGGGGTAAGCTTGCTGGACACAGGCAAGGGGAGCAGGGAAGTTCCATGGCTGGCATGGGCATGCAGACTCCCCTTCCTCCAGGGACTTTCCCAGTGAATCGTATCCTTCAACTTTCTGCTGTTATGATGGGTCCTTGGCGCTGCTGTTCTCCCTGGTGAGTGCTGTGCTTGGCTTCCTGTCCCTACCACATGCCCTCAGGGCACATGCAATTCAGCTGCCCTCCTATGTGCATGAGCCTGTTCTCGGTTCCCCTTGTTGTCCCCCATGCCCTGAATCCTGGCTGACCGCCAGTGCCTACCACCTTGTTTCCCCCCACCTCCGCTCCCGGGAGCTCGGCGCCCATCCCCTGCTGCCAACCATCCCGAATTGGAAGCTGCAAGGATATGGCTCTGGCCCAGAAGCCGGGGATGCCCTGTGGCCTGGGACATTCACGTAGCGGAGCTCCAAGTGAAGGACGTCCAGCGAGTCTCTTGCTGGCCGGGGCGTACTGGGGCCAGGGCCAGGCTGTGCCTGCAGGTCCTCCTGCTGTGGCTCCACATTGGCCTCCTCCTTGGCCACCACCTCCATCTCTGCAATGATGTCATCCCCCACTAGCATGCCTCTTCCCCCAGGGTTGTCTTCCTGCTCTGTGCACAGACCATCCTCTCCTGCACAGCCTCCAGCCTTAACATGGTGCCCTCCTTGAGGCTCCAACAGAGCAAAGCCTGTGCCTCCCACCCCACCCCCACGGCACCCCTCGACTCTGGGGGCAACTCCAGGAGAGGCCTGCGGGCCTTGCCCTGCTGAGAACCACATCCTACACCTATGTGGAACAGGGTTCCTGGGGAGCCCCACAGGGCCCTTAGCCTGTCACTCTCACACTGCGGCTCAGATACCCAGCAGGGTTAGCTGCGCACAGCAGCCCTGGAGTCGGATGCCAAGGCCCTGGCTTCCAGAGCCCCGCTAGCAGGCACCACGGCCACCACTGCACTTGTGAGAGCCTCTGCACCAGCAAAGCAGTGCACACGGATCACTGCATGGGCGACCATGGCGGTAGGCCTCCCGTGTGCCCAGGACACAGGATGAGAAGTCCTTTGGAATGCCCCTGTGAGTACAGCATCCTCAGGGAGGAACCATGGAACTCGGAGTATGTATTTGCCTAGACCTGACAGAATCCTTGCAGGGTTTCAGCTTCTGGTGCAGAGGAATTCCACCTCAGCAACGTACCAGTCAACTTTAGTCCTACGCACCCGCCCTGCCCCAATCCCCCCAAGCCACCGCCGCTGCCCTCGCCCCAGCGGGCAGCGCTTGTCCCTCTCTCTCCCCTCTGGATCTGCAATATTCGGTACCATCAGCCTAGCCTGCCTAATGAAGTGAGATGTTTCATGTGTTCCCTGTGGGTTAATTAATGTCTTGCCACACTCAGGATGCCAGTTAGGGTGTAGGTCTTCCATGCCCACAATTGCAAAGGGCTCACAGTTCGCGTGTGCCTTATTCCACCGCCGCCCGCCACATGGCACAAGCGTGGTCTCGGAAGAGTTACCGCGAGATGATGGAGCTGCAGGCCAGCTGGGGCGGAGGGGCCTCAGGACACGCCCACAGCCTTCGCAGGAACTGGCTGACGCCCACCGCCTTCGCAATGATTGGCCGCTGGAGGTAGGCGGGATTTCCGGGCACGGCTTCTGGCGTCCTTCCCTCTCAGGGTAGCTGCCGCTGTCCTTCCCGCAGTTGGCCCTGTGGTGTTCCGAAGCCGGTTCCGTACGGCCTGAGGGCCAGGCGAACCTCAGGCTCTTTGTCCTACTAAAAAGCGCAGGTATTTTCTGTTTCTCTGGACAGCTGGGTCTCTCGGCAAGAATAGAAAGCAAAGGTTTGGGATTTTGTCTATAAAAGGGGATGGGTTTTCTATGTGTGGGTGTTGTATTACGGGAGGAGTCAGTGGGGGAAAGAACTCCTCAGTGCTATTAAGAGACTCACTTTCGTTAAACTCATTGGTTTTTGCTGAGGATTCTACCTTTAAGTGCCTAATATGTCCGACTAGTTGTGGGAGATGGTGCTAAGCCGCCATTTGTTTTCATGTGCACTTTTTATTAAAGCGGGTTTTCTCTGTGAATGTGGTCATAATTCAGAATACAGGCAATACACTTAACCACTGCGATTAAAAAGTCACACTTTTAGTTAGCACATGTCGCGTGTCTGATTTGCTTGGAAGAAATTATCAAATTTTGACATAAATTGTGTTACTTTAGTGTATGTAGAAATATGGGGCCACAAATAATCTGAGTTTCAGTTTGCCTCTGTAAAGCCTGTGATTGTCTCCTTCGTTGTATGACAGTATTTGAAAGATGTTTCATGTATCTTTGGCACCGTAAATAATTTAAACCGAATAAGTGGGTGTAACCGAGATAAATGGAGTTAGATAGCCGAAAACTGGAACAAAATAGATGCGCTTAAGTTATTCTGTTAACCTGGCACACTGCCTTACTCCTGTAATCCTAGCATTTTGGGAAGTGGAGGTCGGAGGATGGCTTGAAGTCAGGAGTTTGAGACCAGCCTGGGTAACGTAATGGACTCTTTCATTGCTATTTTCGCATCAGGGACTGGTTTAGTAGAAGTCAGTTTTTCCTCAGACAAGGGTTGCGCAGGGGAAGAAGGCGGCGAGGTGGACACGTTTGGGAGTGGGGGCTGGCGGCAGGGCTCCGAGGGGCACGTGGTGGGGCGGGTCTTCCGGTAGGAGCAATGTGACAGAGGCCAGGTGGGGCAGTGAGGCTGTCACGGGGACAGGGAGGGCCAGCGAGGGAGTAGGGAGGATGGTTTCCGGATAAAAGTGTACCACCTCAGGTCATCCTCAGGCGTTACATTCTCCACAGACAGGTATTACATGTCATCCTCCGGCATCACATTCAGGCCACAGATAGGTACGGGTTGAAGGCTAGGGTTCGGGGATCTTTGACCTATTGTATATTTCAAATCACTAAAAGATGGTAAAATATTTAGAATATTCTCCTCCTAGAACATTTTAAGTAGCTCGATTTAATCTCTTATCCAAATATCATGCTGAGTGTGGTGAGTCACCCTTGAAATCCCATCACTTTGGTAGTCCCAAGCCGGCAGAACACTTGAGCCGAAGATTTGGAGACTAGCTTGGGCACTATGGGGAAACCCTTGTCTATTTTTAAAAATACAAAAAATTGCCCAGCTGTGGTAGAAAGCGCCTGTAGTACTAGCTACTTGGGAAGCTGAGATGTAGGAAGATCAGTTGAGGCTGGGTGGAAGAGCCTGCAGTGAGCAGTTCACTTTGGCAACAGGAGACATACATCTCAAGAAAGAAAATATGCAAAACATCACACTGTACCTCATAAATAGATTCTTTTCAAATAAAATTATTTAAATGGGGACATTCTTCATATTGCAACTGAGGAAAATTACAATAGCTTTTCTTATCTAATTTTTAGAAGTGAGATTTTGTCAGGTACATACTAAAATGCAGCATTTGTCCATGAAGTTAGTGCCCCTCTGCTCTGAGTGTTACAAATTTTACATATATAAAGTAAGAAATACTAAAAAGATGTCAGCCTCGGGAAGGGAATTTTACTTGGGTTTTCAGCACAGTACGTAATAAAATTTTCTCTTTTTAGCTTATTTATATCTAAATATAGATAATTTTTTACCATTTACAGCACAATGGTAGAAGCAGATCATCCTGGCAAGCTTTTCATTGGTGGCCTCAATAGAGAAACCAATGAGAAGATGCTTAAAGCAGTATTTGGGAAACATGGTCCCATATCAGAAGGTAACTCTTAAAACCGTGTCTCTGTGTGTGTGTGTGTGTGTGTGTGTGTGTGTGTGTGTGTGTGTGTGTATTTTCACATGTATATTTCAATATGTATGTTTAAAATATGTATGTTATATATATATGTTTTGAAAAAATATATTTTTTCGAAGTTCATTGTATACCTACGTTAAAATGCCTTATGCATTTTAAACTCTTATTTTGTAGTATCCGTTTGATATTTGGAAAATTCTCATAGTAGTAGGTTAAGGTTCTGTGGAAAGGATAACCTACTACTTAGAAAGGAAAATGAGGGAAAGTAAATGTGCTGTGGAGTTCCGAAACAAACTGGAATAAACTAGACTGACTGTAGGGGTGACTGAGTACTGAGAACCATAATAGTGATGTGAAATGCAATTATTTTTTAGTTTGATGTAACCTTTAGATGGTGAGTACCTTGATGAGTCCATTATATGAATGTAAAATGTTTTCATATATTTTAGTTCTTTTGATAAAGGATCGAACCAGCAAATCCAGAGGCTTTGCATTTATTACTTTTGAGAACCCTGCAGATGCTAAGAATGCTGCCAAAGATATGAATGGAAAGGTAAGAGTCCCTTATTACTAATATTCTAACTCTGTTCTTCAATTAACAATATTTCTAGGTCTTTTTAATATTACTAAACTTTTGAAGATAGTAGAATGACATATGAAGCCATCCTCTTTTTTGTGCCATATACGTGCAAGTGTAGTTGGAAGGGTATTGGAATTAACATTCTATAAATTAATATTTGGTAACCTTTTTCTATCTTTGTATTTCGATATGAGTGCAAATAGATTTTAAAAGGTTTTGAAGAGCTTTAAAACTTAAAAGGAACCCTCATGTAAATGAAAGTAATAAGTCAATATTTATTAAATGCTATTAATAACAGATGCACAAGAAGGAAAGACTCTTTCCTTCTTGAAGAATGTATTTTATGAAAATATATTCTTGCAAAAGTGTATTTAAATAAGACCCTTACATTTACGGAAAGGTTAAGTAGTTGAAAATAGAAAATAATATGAGAACATTGAAGTCAGATAACAGAAGAAGTAACTGGCATTCTTGGCTCCGTGCTTGCTTTTTCTCCTAAGGACATTTCTTTCCTGTCACCAGAGTAATTTATGTAACATGAATAGCTAATTACTCATTTCCCCAGTGTGTTTGAGGACTTGTTCTGATTGAACCAATGGTCTCTTGTCCTGTTGAGTCTTAAATCTAGAGATTGTGTGTTTACTTAAGCTTTAAACTTCTATGTAATTATATTAATTATTGAATTCCTTTACATTGTAGTCAAGAGCATTCCATTCTGTGCTCTTTAGTGTTTTTTGCTTTATAGCATTATCCCAATCATGCCGGGCATGGTGGCTCATGCATGTAATCCCAACACTTTGGGTGGCCAAGGCGGGCAGATCACAAGGTCAGGAGAAAGAAACCATAATGGCCAACATGGTGAAACCCTGTCGCTACTAAAATACAAAAAAAAAAAAAAAGAAATTAGCTGCATCTGGTTGTGTGTGCCTGTAGTTCCGGCTAGTCAGTAAGCTGAGGCAGGGGAATCGGTTAAACCCAAGGAGGCAGAGGTTGCAGTGAGCCGAGACCACGCCGATGCACTCCAGCCTGGCAACAGAGCAAGAATCCGTCTCAAAAAAACAAAAAATAAATAAAATAAATAACATTATCCCAACCTGTTTTTAGGTCCTGTTAGTCTTCACGCTATTCCCAAAGTGCTTTTTTAGACTTCTTGAGAATTATCCTTCCCTGTGTATGGCTCATAAATAAAATTTATGCTTCAAAAACCACTTAGATTTCATATTTTCTTCCTCATTGCGTATTGTAGGTATTTTCTACTCGCTGTACTATGTATTAATCTATTGATCGTGAAATTGTATATAGTGCATATTTAAGTCTTGCTAGTTGCTTTTCTTTCTGTTACATCTAGCACACTTCCTGTCACATAGCAGAAAGTACATTTTTATTCACCCTTATAAATTAGTATTTCAAGCTGTGGTAGAAACCGAGAGTTGCTTTTGGTTCATGGCTTTGTGGTAGGTATGGAGATAATTTTGACTTCTGTATAGGAATCTATGATAATTTCTTTTTTCCCTCTAGTTTTCAAGCAAAAGGGCAGATAATTTGTGTAAAGTTTTTGTTCGTTTGTTTGTTTTTTAAGATGGAGACTCGCTGCGTGCCCTAGGCTGGATTGCAGTGGGGCCATCTTGGCTTACTGCAACCTTCGCCTCCCGGGTTCAAGCGATTCTCCTGCCTCAGCCTCCCAGTACCAGGGGCTACAGAGGCGTGCCACCACGCCCAGCTAATTTTGTACTTTGAGTAGGGATGGGGTTTCACCCTGTTAGCCAGGATGAGCTGTATCTCTTCACCTCATGATCCACCTGCCTCGGCCTCCCAAAGTATTGGGATTACAGGTGTGAGCCACCGCGCCCAGCCAACGTTATTTCTAAATTACTTCATCTCACATGTTTTATTGTGTTAAAATAACTATGAATGTTGTATGCACATTAATGTTAAGATGGCCAATAAAGGAGGTTCTTCGAGTTTTCAGGGGGAATTAACAGTTAAGGAATTTTGGCTGACTTCAGAACACTGGGAAGGAAGCAGCCGTGGGCAAATCTGGGGAAAATATTTTGAGCCCAGAAATAACAAAAGAAGTTTCAAGGTAGGAACAACGGGCGATGTGGCTGCAAGGGGTCTTGTTCAGGGATTTAAGTCCTTCCTCCAAATAACAAAAGCCATGTAATTTTAAAATCGCATTATTAGCTGAACTGTTTTCAAAAATTGCTGTGGCCTGTAGAAAAGATTACAGTGAAAAATGTTATTATGAAATTAATTAGGATAGTTAAGCATTTCTGAGAAATTACCTGAAGTACTATATTAAGATTCGTTTTTTAGGGGCACGTCTAAGGCAAGGTAAGAAATGAGTAAGGCAAGAAAACTTAATGAGATCAAACAAGGATCACATTTACAGAAACATTTTTAGAGTCAATATAGAATTGTAAATCATATGGGGACATTTTATGTAAGTGTTAGCAAATCCAACAAGAAACAACTCATAATGAGTAATGTGACTAATCACTCTGAAAAAGTAAGCTCATTTTTTTTTAAATGACACAAGTTTCGTTGGGACATTGCAACTTTCAAATCAGTGATGTGACTACAAAGATGAAGTGGATTATATATTGTAAAAAACAGATGTGCCACATTCTTCCATAGAATGTGTGATGGGTCAATCTTTTTTTTTATGTTTGAGGTTTTTTTTTTTAATAATGGAGAAGTTTTCAAGGAATTTGAAAAATAGAATTTGTGTTTGATCCCTTAATGGAAGGCATGTGCTCAGTAACTGTCTCAAATTTGGCATTGCGAAAGATGTGTTCATTTTAGGAGAAAAAAAAGTTTCCTTTTGAGAGAAAATACCTCGAATTGAACTACAGTTGATGTAAAAATGTTTGTAAAATGTGCATACGTTAAATGTGCCAGTGTTATTGATAGTACCCTTAATACTTCTAGTCTTTGGATGGAAAAGCAATAAAAGTAGAACAAGCCAAGAAACCATCTTTTCAAAGTGATGGTAGGCGGAGACCACCAGCTTCTTCGAGAACCAGAAGCCCTTCAGGAAGTCTGAGATCTGCAAGAGGAAGCAGTGGAGGAACAAGAGGGTGGCTTCCCTCACATGAAGGACACCTGGGTAATGTTTTAAAATATAAAGATGGAACCATAGGACTGAAAGAAAATAAGTTTGACGATATCGAAATTTCTCAATTTTTTTATTTCCTGTATGAAGAGAAAATTAGCTTATTGATAATAAGCAAACTTATTTCTAAGTACTAAAGGCGTATTAGAAGAATGATTGAACTAATATCTAACATTTGTTTTAAAATTATAGTAAGTTTGCATTGAAGTAACACACATTTGAAACTGGGTTGTGTTTGTGAATGCTGATTGCCTGTACTCAACCGGTTTTCTGCAGAACCCATTTATATTCATTATACTTTAGAGTTTTCTACTTTAGGGCCCAGAACTTCGTGTCAGTTGTATTATCAAAGTATGATGTAATATTTAAAATTTTCCAACAGGAAAAAGTAACTGAATACTGAAGATTGATTTTGCAGTATTTGTTTTCTTGTGTCTACATGTGGAAACATCTATGCAAATGTATTGCTTTGTAATTTTGATACAGAGAGTTTGTACATTGGCCTGCCATAAAGCATTTTCAATTGAAGAAATGTAGAACTTTAATTTCTGAAAAGAGTGTGTGACTCTGGAAAGTTCTAAAAACCACGGTTTCACAGATATGTATGAATCTTTCTTTGCTGGAGGCTGAGTCACTGAAAATGATATTTATGAGTGATTTACTTAATAGAAATGAGGGGTCCATCTTTACATCCAAAAGAAAAACAAACCATATATTTAAAAAAAAAAGGAAAAAAAAAACTGTTGGATGGGCTGGGCGAGGTGGCTCACGCCTGTCACCTCAGCACCTGGGGAGTACAGGGCAGGTGGACCACGAGGTCAGGATTTCCAGACCAGCCTGGCCAACATGGTGAAACCCTGTCTCTCCTAAAGATACAAAAAAATTTGCCTGGGCGTGGTGGCGTGCACCTGTAATCCCAGCTACTCAGGAGGCTGAGGCAGGAGAATCACGGGAACCTGGGAGGCAAAAGCTGCAGTGAGCCAAGGTTATGCCATGGCACTCCAACCTGCGTGATAGGGCAAGAGTGCATCTGAATAAATAAATAAATAAACCTGTTGGTTAAGTTGTATTATCTATTAACCAACCTTCAAAACTCTAACAATTAACTTGGAGTTTTAATAACCAGACGTGTAATTAATTGGAGATTGTTTTCAAGTTGAAATTGCAGTGTTTGCTCCAGTTTAAGATGCATAGCTTCATGGCTATTTTGTCTCCACTGATCTTGAGGGTGAGGTTCAATTATACTCTGCCACGGACGAGAATGTGTATATAAATTCTAACCTGTAACACCACCTGGCAATTGGCATATATCTACATTTTTGTAGATGTATAAAAATGTTTATATTACCGAATATGCAATTCTTAAAGACTGTTAAAATTCAGCATAGTCTCATCTGAAAATTAGTGTCTCATAAGGGAATTTTAAGAATTCTATATTGTGTTAACAAATTTTAGAGACAGTGTATTTTCCTGATATGTGACTTCTTGGTATTGGAAATATTTGAGTTTCTTTGAATGGAAATTAGTTTATCTTTATGATGTGCTTTGAAAATTTTTCCTCATTACAGAAGGATATAAACAGTCAGTTATCATTTTTCTTTTAATATTTTTATGCCTATTATATTTAGATATTTTAGTGATAGGTTTCTGCCCTGTTCACGCCCCATTTTCCCACATCTCTCCCTCATACCGATATATTATGATACTTGAGTTCCTTTCTAGGTTTTCTAAATGAACTTTTATTGCTTGAAGTGTACTAATACCATGTAGGAATGCTAATTTTATTAGTTTAGACAAAATGTGAATTTGTTATAAAATGTAGAAAATATTTGTAAACAACTAAAACTTAGCCATTTAAGAAACAGTGATGTTAGTTAACTAAAAAGATTTTGTTTGAAATACAGATGATGGTGGATACACTCCTGATCTCAAGATGAGTTATTCTAGGGGACTCACTCCAGTTAAAAGAGGTCCATCTTCAAGAAGTGGAGGTCCTCCTCTGAAAAAATCTGCTCCTTCTGCTGTGGCAAGAAGCAGTAGTTGGATGGGAAGCCAAGGTAAATGCTACCTGACAGAAAGACCGTAGTTTTTGTATGACTGAAAATGAGCCGTTTTACCTGAATGCTTAGCTTTAAGTTCATTGAACAAAAGGGAAGTGACACATACGTGAGCATAATTGCTGATTGATAGCTTTTATTATAGTTTCTATCTCACTAGGTACCTTTCAGATTTATGTTGAAGAAATACTTGAGCTTCTCATTGCAGATCAAAGAAGTGATTAGAGTGAGGCCAACATTCCTTTTAATCCTGTGTTGGCTAGAAAATTCCCCTTAATTTTTCTAAAAGTTCCTAGCAGTATTCTTTGATGGTAGGCTTCTTGATGTAATTAATTCTTCCATTTCCTAAGTCCCCTGGTGTCCCATTCTAAAAATTGCTTGTTTGGTGACTTTGCCGGGTTGGAGTCTTGCTCTTACTACGTGAGAGTGCACTATGTGAGATGACGGCTTACCATAGCCTCAAATTTGTGAGATGACGGCTTACTATAGCCTCAAATTCCTGGGCTCAAGCAATTCTGCTGTTTCAGCCTCCCGAGTTTCTGCAACTACAGGCATGCAGCAGCACACCTAGCTACATTTTTTTCCTATGTTTTTGTAGAGAGAGGATCTGACTACATTGTCAAAACTGATGTTAAAGCCTGGGGCTCAAGCGGTCCAGCTGCCTCAGCCTTCCACACTCACTCACAGTGTGAGCCGCTAAGCCTGGCCATCCAGCTTCTGAGACCTCAGTAATGCGTATGTGCAAGGCATACTCACTGCTTGCATGAAGATTCAAAAGAACTACAAGAGCATTTAGCAGACAAGGAGTCATTGGGCTTAAATATGATTTAAAAATAAATTTAAGGCTCGAGAGGTAGACACGTAGGAGTCCAAAATTCTTAAATTAAGTGGATATCACAGAAATGCAGAGTTGTGAAATATAGGTGTATGTAAATCAGTAATTGAGATTGTACCGGGATGTTTAAACATTAACACAAGGTCCTTAGTGTAAGATTTGAAATTATTTGAGGAGAGAATTTAGAACTAAGCAACATGAGGTGAGCAGTAGGGTTGAATGCAAGTAATACTTTTGAGAATTGTAAGACTGCAGACTGAGCAGAAGAAAATAAGACAATAAATAAAAGTTCTTAGCAAGGAAGTTTAAGCAGAGCAAATTAAAATTCTTTCTTAGTCCTCCATCCACATATGGAGGAAGTTAAAAACTGCCATTTTCAATTTTACATTTCATACGTAGAGTATCGGTGAAAGGAGGTATTTATTGGCTTCAGGATACCCAAGCCAACACATTTCCATTGGAAAATTAGCCAGTGAAGGTATCATATGTGAAACACTGACCTCTAAGGAATAGCAAGTGAAGAATATATTAAAGGAGAAACTTTCTATTTTGAAATAGCAACAATGTTGTAATGACCCCTTGCATAGCATTGCTTTCTTTGCAGTAAAAGCAAATCCTGACCATCATTAGAAAATCTTCACTAATACATTTAAATTTGTCAACATTTAAGATAGAGCCAACCAGTTAGAGATAAAGAACTTTTATGTAAACATTTAGCATATAGTCATTTAAAGGTAGCTGTATTTATGTGTGTGTGAGATGGACTGAATGATATTGGAAAATCTACCTTCTTTGGCTGAGAAAGGACAATGTATGTAAACTTTAAAATCAGTGAAGATTTTGATGGTTTTACGTGTTTTCCCTGTGTCACTCACAGTCATCAGTAATTTACATGAAAAGGAAAATAAGAACTAAGTAGTTATTAACCATTACAAATGAACTTTTACCTAAGCATTAATGTTTGCCTTCAGCTTCATTAGAAGAACTGGCCTTGTGGAAGCCATGGGATTATCCAAAGCCATGAGAAATATTCACAGTGTCATGTCTGTCTAGTAATTTAGGAAACAAAGAATGGAGTCATAGAAGAAATAATTTAAAAAAGTTGTTTGAGAGAAGAGAAAATAGCGTTTCAGATTTGGTGTTCTTTACGTAATGTTCCATCATTTGAATGTTAAAGGTCCCATGTCACAAAGAAGAGAGAATTATGGAGTTCCTCCACGCAGAGGGACAATATCTTCCTGGAGAAATGATCGCATGTCACCAAGATATGATGGTTATGCAACTAACGATGGGTAAAGGAAAAATTAAAAAACACAGTTGATTTTTTTTTCTGTGGTGATGAAATTCACATAACAAAATTAAATATTATAAGGTGAACAGTTAAGTGGTGTTTAATACGTTCTGTGCCAGGCAACAACTACCTCCATCGACTTCCAGAACATTTTCATTACTCCAAATTAAAACTCCAACTACCAGTTAAGCAGTCCCTCCCAGTTTCTCCTTTTCCTCAGCTGCTAGATAACACCAGTCAGTGTTCTGCCTCTGAACTTAACCTGTTGTGGGTATTTAATGTTAATGTGCTCAAACACTACATGACTTTTTGTATTTGTCTCCTCTCCTTTTGCATGATGTCCTGAAGGTTCATTTACATCATAGCACTTCACTCCTTCCACAAGCTATTAACCCATTATTTTATCTGGGTTGTTTCCACCCGAGTATTTCTACGCACCAATATTTGTTTGAGTATGCCTATTCGGTTCTGGGTGTATATGAGTGGAATTGCATGGTCCTATGATAATGATGTTTGTTTTCTTGAGGAACCACCACATTTCTCCATAGTAGCTGCATCATGTTCCGTTCCAACCTAGCATTGTATCAGCATTCCAATTGATCTACATCCTCTCAAACACTTGTTATTTCCTGCTGTTTGAAGTTTATTGCCATTCCAATGTGTGTTTGAAATATGATATCCCATTTTGGATTTGAAATGCATTTTCTGCACCCATTAACTCATCATGCACTTGTGTCCTAGAACTTAAAGTATAATAAAACAAAAAGAAATGCATTTTCTGCATCACTGAATATGAGTATCTGTCCCATGTGCTTTTTGGGCATTTGCCGATTTTATTTGGGGAAAAACTGTTTAGAAGTTTGGCCTTTTAATTTTGTTTAAGTTGTAAGTTAGTCATGTATTGGATACTAGAAGTTGAAAATTTAAAATTTGTTGCTTAAACTTATGCACACAGAAATCATCCAAGTTGCCAAGAAACGAGGGATTATGCTCCACCATCTAGAGGCTATGCATACTGTGATAATGGTCATTCTAATCGGGATGAACATTCCTCTAGAGGATATAGGTACTGTACCTTTTTCTGGATTTGTCAAATAGATTTCTTAAATTGTTCATTCCAACTAACGTTCTATCAGGGCTCCAATTTATCTACATCCTCTCAAACACTTGTTATTTCCTGCTTTGGAAAATTTATTGCCCTTCCAGTGTGTGTGTGTGAAATATGATATCCCATTCTGGATTTGAAATGCATTTTCTGCACCCATTAATTCATCATGCACATGTACCCTAGAACTTAAAGTATAATAAAAAAAATGCATTTTCTGAATCACTGAATATGAGTATCTGTCCCATGTGCATCTTGGGCATTTGCCCATTTTATTTGGAGAAATATCTATTTAGATGTTTGGCCTTTTAATTTTGTTTAAGTTGTAAGTTAGTCATATATCGGATACTAGAAGTTGAAAATTTAAAATTTGTTGCTTAAACTTATGCATACAGAAATCATCGAAGTTCCCGAGAAACTAGGGATTATGCTCCACCATCTAGAGGCCATGCATACCGTGACTGTGGTCATTCTCGTCGGCATGAAACTTATTCCAGAAGATATAGGTACTGTACCTTTTTCTGGATTTGTCAAATAGATTTCTCAAATTGTTTGTTCCAACTAACATTGTATCAGGGCTCCAATTTACCTACATCCTCTCAAACACTTGTTATTTCCTGCTTTTGAAAATGTATTGCCATTCATCTGTGTGTGTGAAATATGATATCTCATTTTGGATTTGAAATGCATTTTCTGCACCTATTAACCCATCATGCACATGTACCCTAGAACTTAAAGTATAATAAAAAAAAAGAAATGCATTTTCTGAATCACTGAATATGAGTATCTGTCCCATGTGCTTTTTGGGCATTTGCCCATTTTATTTGGAGAAATATCTGTTTAGATGTTTGGCCTTTTAATTTTGTTTAAGTTGTAAGTTAGTCATATATCAGATACTAGAAGTAGAAAATTTAAATTTGTTGCTTAAACTTATGCATACAGAAATCATCGAGGTTCCCGAGAAACTAGGGATTATCCTCCACCATCTAGAGGCCATGCTTACCATGATTATGGTCATTCTCGTCGGCATGAAAGTTATTCTAGAGCATATAGGTACTGTACCTTTTCTGGATTTGTCAAATAGATTTCTTAAATTGTTCATTCCAACTAACATTGTATCAGGGCTCCAATTTATCTACATCCTCTCAAACACTTTTTATTTCCTGCTTTTGAAAATTTATTGCCATTCATCTGTGTGTGTGAAATATGATATCTCATTTTGGATTTGAAATGCATTTTCTGCACCCATTAACTCATCATGCACATGTATCCTAGAACTTAAAGTATAATAAAACAAAAAGAAATGCATTTTCTGAATCACTGAATATGAGTATCTGTCCCTTGTGCTTTTTGGCCATTTGCCTATTTTATTTGGAGAAATATCTATTTAGATGTTTGGCCTTTTAATTTAAAGTTGTAAGTTAGTCATGTGTTCGATACTAGAAGATGAAAAGTTAAAATTTGTTGCTTAAACTTATGCACAGAGAAATCATCTAAGTTCCCGAGAAACTAGGGATTATGCTCCACCATCTAGAGGCTAGGCATACTGAGACTATGGTCATTCTATGCAGGATGAACATTCCTCTAGAGGATATAGATACTGTAACTTTTTCTGGATTTATCAAATAGATTTCTTATATTGTTCATTCCAAATAACATTGTGTCAGGGCTCCAATTTATCTACATCCTCTCAAACACTTGTTATTTCCTGCTTTTGAAAATTTATTGCCCTTCCAGTGTGTGTGTGTGAAGTGTGGAAGCTCCTTTTTTATTTGAAATGCATTTCCTGCATCATTGATTATCAGTATCTGTTTCATGTGCTTTTTGGGCATTTGGGCATTTTGGGCATTTGGGATCTGTGGGTATTTTATTTAGATGGTTGGCAATTTAACTGTGTTTAAGTTGTAATGTAGTTCTATTTTGGATACTACAATTTGACAATTTAACATTCCTTGCTTAAACTTGTGCACGCAGAAATAGTCCAAGTTCCCGAGAAACCAGGGATTATACTCCACCACCTAGAGACTATGCATACCGTGATTATGGTCATTCTAGTTGGGATGAACATTCCTCTAGAGGATATAGGTACTGTCATGTTATCTGGATTTATCAAATGGATTTCTTAAATTGTTCATTCGGAAATTGAAAAGACTTTTTTTTTTTCAATTTAGTTATCACGATGGCTACGGTGAGGCCCTTGGTAGAGATCATTCTGAACATCTACGTGGAAGTTCTTATAGAGATGCATTTCAGGGATACGGTAAGGGTCCAGGATGGATTTGTAAATTACAGAATTTTATTTAATAGACCGGATTGTTATTTTAATGAAATTCTAAGGAAAATTGTAAAGGACATATGCAACATGTTTAAATATTGAGTATTCTTTTTTTTTTGATCATCCCAGAAACATATTTATTCATTTTCATCATTGTGCACAAATAATAAAATAAACAGTGCTTATCTGGTACTCATTATCAGTATAAAGCCTAGGGAATGATATGAAGGTGAGAACTTCAGTTAACGTTAAGAAAATGTGACTGAGCATTTACTTTAGAATTAAGTTTGTTAAGCTGCAAAATACTACTCTTACACTTCTCTTAAATAAAACCTTCTGACTATTGAAGACTTGATTAATATCCTGTCAACAAAGGCGGAGGAAAGCAGATATTTCCAAATAGTACTTTAACTAATTCATGCTTTAATGATAGCAGTAAAAATGTTTAAATGTAGTCCCACATATTATTTTATCAACCCTGCAGGGACGTCTCATGATGCACCACCTGCACGAGGGCCTCGGATGTCTTATGGTGGAAGCACCTGCCATGCATATAGTAATACACGAGATAGATATGGCAGAAGTTGGGAGAGTTACTCAAGGAGCTGTGGTGATTTTCATTATTGTGATCGTGAGCATGTTTGCAGAAAAGACCAAAGGAATCCGCCTTCTCTGGGTAGGGTGCTCCCTGATCCTCGTGAAGCATATGGTAGCTCAAGTTATGTGGCATCTATAGTAGATGGTGGGGAGAGTCGATCTGAAAAAGGAGACTCGAGCAGATATTAAAGCAAGCATTCAAAATAATAGTTATTGCATACCAAACCTTGTTTGCAAATCAAAAATTGAAATGTTATTTCTGCATCGTTACCTGCATATTACTGACAGAAACATGTTGGTTTTGTGGAGAGAGGTAGATACTGACTTCCTCCATGAATTTTTTGAGGTATTCAAAGGAAAAGGAATTGTTTTCAAAGTAATTTCATGCTTGTTGATGCTATTTGGAAAGTGTTTAGATGTAATATCTACCTTAAAATTTTCACAATAAAATTTTACATGTACTGCAAGATGCCTGGTGTTATTGGTTAGCCGCACATGCTTAAAGCAAATTCAATAGGAGAGTAAATTGTGTAGTTTGTTGTACGTTTTCCTTTGTTTCTTTGAACACAGATGCAAAATTAGGGATGTGTTATGTCGCCCTTGCAAGCTGCTCAAGTTTTCTAATTAGGCTGTTTCTCTTTAAAAACTAACAAGGTTAAAATGTTGGAGAAGTCTTCAGAAAGACTACAAAACTGTCTGCCTCACCATAAAATGTTTATTTTTTAGAGGAATAGTACAGGTCAAAGAAATAATTAGATGTATTGATACTAAAGTTTAAGACATCCAGAACATTCTATGTGAAGCATTCTGTGACTGAAGAGGATAACGGTAATGAAAACTTTTTTTTTCACGTAAATCAGAAGTGAACCAGCTAAGTTTCTCAGGTGCATACCATAATGAATTTAAATGTTTGTAGTTTAAATAGTGGAAAGTAAGTGTTTTGTCTTGTGAGGTACCCACGTTAATTTTTTCTTGAATATTTTGCCAATGGATGTTGTAAATAATGGTGTAGTAATATGTTCTTAGAGATAGGAATAATCTAGAGTGGTTGGGATAGTATCACATTTTTTTGAGATGAAGTGTAGCTTTGTCGCCGAAGCTGGGGTGCAGTGGCTCTGTCTTGGCTTATGGCAACCGCTGCCTTCTGGGTCCAAGCTATTCTCCTGCCTCAGCATCCTGAGTAACTGGTATTAGATATGTGTGCAGCACAGCTGGGCCAATTTTTGTATTTTTAGTGCAGACAGCGTTTCACCTTGTTTGCCAGGCTGTTCTTAAAATCCTGATCCACCCTCCTCAGACTCCCGAAGTGCTAAGATCATAGGCATGTGCCTCCACTGTCAGCCTATCGTATTTAATTGATAATATGAATGGAAACACTTTAAACCTCATACTTAGAGGAAAGTGAAGTGTATAAAACATAAACAACAGCATAAAGTTTCCGACGGGATTGCTTAAAGTTTTAAGACATCATTGAATGATAAAAATATTTAGACCGAAATAACTAAATGAATTAATTTTCCTGATTATACAAACTAAAGAAATGAAATACATCAAGTTCCAGAAGTTTTGCAGTCCATAATTCTTACAATTGACAGACTAATCTGCAAGGAGGAAGTATGTTCTTGAAAAATTTTGACACAATCATCAATTTTTATAGGGTAAGTTTACAAATAATTTTAAAGGGAGAAGTTACCAACTTTGATTTTCAAGTGAGTTATTCGTGTTATGAAGTGTTTTCATTCACCTGTAGCATTGTGAGGATGAAGTGAAAAGATAAATCCCCCGAGTCTTGTGTATCTTACTGTCCATGTGTGATGGCTCAGGTCTCTAATTCTAACACTTGGGGAGGCCGAGGCTTGCAGAGCACTTTAGGACAGGAGTTGAAGACCAGGCTGGCCAACACCATGAAACCCCATCTCTACCAAAAATACAAAAATTAGCCAGGCATGGTGGTGCCTGCCTGTAGTACGTTGCAGTTAATTGGGAGGCTCAGGCAGGACAATGGTTTGAACTTGGGAGCCTGATGCTGCGGTGAGCCGATATTGCACCATGCACTCTAGCCTGGGTGACAGAGTGCGACTCCAACACAAAAATAATTATGTCAATCAACAAATATATCAATAATACATAGGGTATCCTTCAGTTCAAGCAGTTATCGATTCTTTTTTCTTTTTTAGAGACAAGGTCTCACACTGTTGTCCAGCCTAGACTGCAGTGGCACCATCATAGCTCACTGCAGCCTTGAACACGGGGTTCAAATGTGCAAGCCTTCCATTTCAGCCTCCCAAGTAGCTGGAATTACGGACACACACCAACCACCATGCCCAGCTTTTGTGTTTGTGTGTGTGTTGTAGGGACAATGCTTTGGATATGTTGTTCAGGCTGGTCTCAAATTCCCAGACCGAAATGATCCTCCTTTCCTGGCTTCCCAAAGTGTTGTGATTATAGCAGTGAGCCACTGAGTCTGGCATATCTTTTCTTATTATGAGCGACATTCCACCTCACTGAGTCTGGCGTATCTTTTCTTGGTATCAGCGACATTTCACCTTTGCTCTTTTAATTATTTTGAGATGTACAATAAATCATTATTAGGTGTAGTCATCCTGTGCCACTGAACACTAGATATGATTCCTTCTAAGCAAGTATAATTTAACCCACCCCCATCCCCTCTTTGATCCCTCCCTTACCAGTTCACATTACTTGTATCAAAATATCACATGTATGCCAAAAGTATTTACAACTGTTAGGTACAAATTTTCATTCCCTTCCTCCTTCCCTCCCTTCCTTTCTTCCTTCCTGTCTTTCTTTCTTTTTGTCTCTGTATCTTTCTCTCTCACTGATTTATTTTTTTTTTCAGACAGAATCCTGCCCTGTCACCTAGGCTGGAGTGCAGTGGCGTGATCTCAGCTCACTGCTCCCTCCTTATCACGGGTTCAAGCAATCGTCCAGTCACACCCTCCTAAGCAGCTGCGACTGCAATCATATGACACCAATCCTGGCAAATTCTTTGTATTTTCAGTAGAGACCAGGTTTCACAATATTTGCTCAGGCTGGTCTTGAATTCCTTTCCTTTAGTGATCCACCCACATCAGCCTCTCAAAATGCTGGGATCCAGGCATGAGCCACAGTGCCCACCCAGCTGTATGCATTTCTCTCTCCCGTGATCTCTCCTATTTTATTATTTTATTCTCTTTTTATTTCTGAGACAGCGTCTCGCTCTGCTGCCCAGGCTGGAGCACAGTGGTGTGATCTCACTTTACTGCAAACTCCATCACCAGGGTTCAATGGATTCTCCTGCATCAGCCTTCCAAGTAGCTGGGATAACATCCATGGGCCACCAAGCTTGGCTAGCTTTGGTATGATACTAGACGTGGCATCTTGTCATGTCTAATTGCGTATCTGTTTTAAAGCTGGATTGATCAGCAATATTGACTTCCTG
The DNA here is from genome assembly GCF_029289425.2 of Pan paniscus. NCBI lineage: Eukaryota > Metazoa > Chordata > Mammalia > Primates > Hominidae > Pan > Pan paniscus. The sequence goes on along the minus strand of NC_073273.2, from coordinate 18,554,676 downwards.
GAATGTTTTATGTTTACAAAACAATTATAGTACTACTATTTAGCCTCCTCAGATAAAATATGGTAACACACAAAACATACACACACAGACAAAGACACAGTCAGTGATCAAAAAAATCAGGGTAGGCCACGACCTAAATGAAAGGTGAGCTGCTGCAGTTGCCTAGAATTAAACCAGACCAGAGTTGACCCATACCAGTCTGAGAGATGTGAACAGAGGCTTTCAAACAACTCTATCAGATACATGTTAGATTATTCTCCAGCCATAGCGAAGGGACATTAAAGATCTGTTGTGCTTAGAAGAGTCTGGATGATTTGACTTTTCCAGGGTATTAGCATTCATGATGTTGGCCTTTACAGCTCTCTGCAATGAAGTCAGTAGACAACTCAGTTTTTCTAGGAGTCTGAAGTGCTTTTCAGAATTATCTAAAACTTAGTGGCTTAAAACCATAATTATAATTTCCTAACGGTCAGTCTCTGCAATCGCCCTCAGTCTCTCAGCCAAATGAATGTGGTTCAGGGGCACTCAGGAGGATGCAATCTAGTGATGGCCAAAGATGGGGACATTGGCGGGTGTCTTCTCATCTCCCTGGTGCCATGGCTAGCGTGACTCAAATAGCAGGGGCTGGACTGCTGAGATGCTCAGACACCTTGTTCTGTTTCTTTGAGTCTCTCCATTGGATGTTCCTTCGGCATAGTGTTATCAGGGTGTTAGACTGCGTGATGTACTGGTCGGGGGCTCCTAAGGGGTTTGTCCCCATGAGAGCAGGAGACTTAGGCAGAGTACTGTGTTCAGCTCCATCAGGAATATTTTCAAATGGGTTTGAGAAGAATTTCAAAGTGTGTTTTAGACCACTACAGTGGCCATGCCTAATAATTCCTTATTTTTACAAGTGCTGGATGGGTTTTTCCCAAAATAATGCTTTTTGGGGGTTGTGGGGTGGTGGAGACAAAGCTTTGGTCTCGTGACCCAGGCCGTAGTGCAGTGGCGTGATCTTGGCTCACTGCAACCACCGCCTCTTGGGTTCAACCGATTCTCCTGCCTCAGCCTCCCAAATAGCTAGGATTACAGGAACCTGCCACCATGCCCAGCTAATTTTCGAATATTTAGTAGAGATGGGGTTTCACCATGTTGACCAGGCTGGTCTTGAACTTCTGACGTCTGGTAATCCACCAGCCTTGGCCTCCCAAAGTGTGGGGATTACAGGCGTGAACCACCCCGTCCGGCCTTCAAATTATATTTTCCTACCCACTCACTTCCACAATTTTTTGGACCTATCTGCATGTTCTCCTCGGAGGCGGGGGGATGGAAACAGTATCAGAGTTCTTGAAAAATTTATGAAAGAGAGAATGACAATACTATACAAGGCTTAACCTATTCACAATACTGTATTTACTGAATAAAAAGATTACTTTTAAAATTGTACTATTGACTAAATAAATAAAATACATTCTTTCAATCACTCTAAAATATGTGTACATGAAGAGAGTAGAAGAAGGGTTCTAATACATAAAGAAATAAATGAGGCTGGGCATGGTGGCTCACGCTGTAAGCCTAGCAGTTTGGCAGGCAAAAGTGGGTGGATCACTTGAGGTGAGGAGTGGGAGACCAGCCTGGCAAATATGGTGAAACCCAGTCTTGACTAAAAATACAAAAATTAGCTGCACATGGTGGCATGCACCGGTAATCCCAACTCCTCAGAAGGCCGAGGCAGGGAATTGCTTGAAGCTGGGAGGCGGAGGTTGAGGTTGAGCCAAGATCCTGCCACTTCACTCCAGCCTGGGTGACAGAGCAATACTCCTCAAAACACACACAGACACCCCAAAACAACTAAATAATGCAAATAAAAATTTTGTACTCACAGTTCAACTCGCATATCTAACAGAAAACAGAAAGTACATTAAAACGAAGTTTCCACAAAAGGCAAATAAAACAAATGAATCACCTTGCATATAAAATTAAAATAATAAACTGAAGAGAACTATACGGAAAAAAATTCAAAATTTACAAGTAAGTACTCTAAAAGAAGCTGAAAGTCACTCAAAACTTTTCTGGATTCCATGTCTCTGCAGTGCAAACATGATCATAAAATTTGCTGTGGGCAGAACCATCAAAATGTATCTTACAACTCAATAAACACTTCAAGTCTCACATGAGAATTGTAATGGAAAAGGGACGCGTCTGCTGTATTTCTACACAAATCTGAACAAACACTATTTCTTTGTGCACATTGTTTCACTACTCCAAGAAAATAACTTCCATATTAATATGAGGGGATGTGAGAAAGCAGGTCTGCATCATGATAAGTAACACTGGGTGTCCACACCACTACTCAGGTGGGCCTTAATTCCCAGCCAGGTTCCCTCCCTGGACACACAATGAAGGGCTCATCCATTTTGCAATCTCTTCACATTTCCTCCCCTGTGAGCCCAGTGTGGTTCTCCAGATTCCCTGTGTAGCGGCCTCTCTTGTCTGGTGGGGCAGGGTGGGGCAGGGAAGTGTGAGTGATGATGGCAGAGGGCAGAAAGCATCTCAGGGAAGCCTGGGATCATTGTAACAAAAAATGATGGGCGTGGGACAGCCCATCAGGGAGGACGTAGAGAGGGGCCTTGGGAGGATATCTGCGTGGAGGGTGAGAGGGCCCTGGTTGAGCCCAAACTGAGCCCCAAGTGGTAGCCGGCCTCAGGCCTCAGCCGGTGAGGGATGATGAGACAGCCACCACTTGAGCCTTGCTTCTCACCCACTGACCTTAGACACTTATTCCTCTTAGGCGGCTTAAGGTGCCCCAATCCTAAAATGTGGGTGTTACAGTTCTTTGATGGCCATTTCTCCGCCAGCCCATGGATGGCGTGGGATTGCTCACTGCAGTCACCTCCCTGAGGCTTGGATTCTCCATGTGGGGCACAACTCCAGGAATCAACCGCCTCTCAGTCCCCAGCCCTAGACTGCTCACCTGGCCTCCTCTCTGTTCACGCTCTAATGGCCTCCCTCCCTGGAGAAGTACTGCAGGGGATTGAGCTACAGGCTCTGGCTGATGATCTAGGGGACTGCAGAAGTGGGTATAGGTTAGTTCAGGTCATGGCTCAAAGCCAGTTCCCCAGAGGCCAAGGAATGACCAGCAAGATCCTTTCCCATGATGCCCTACCTGGCGCTCACCACAGCAATCCTGCCAGAACCTGGGCAGTCATGCTCAGCCAACCAGCTGAAGAAGGTCAGGTAGGAGCTGTACGGCCTGCAGCTGGAGGCTTGACCTTCCTGATCCCACAACCACTAGACTGCAGTGGAATGAGACATCCCGTATCCTGCAGAGAGAGGAGTCAGGAAGGTTCATGCCAGACCTACCCTCCCACACACCAGCTCCCCTACCATACTGGGAGGCGCTCCTTACCGAGGACGCCAAGGCAGTACTCCCGAATGATCACTTCATTGTGGAAGTAAACACTGTGATAAAAGGAAAACTTCATCCTGCCGCCGGTACCCGGAAGAGTTGCTTTCCTCCCCTTACCTGGCCAAGAAGGAGAAAGAGGACGTACTCAAAGCAGCATTTCATGTAGCTGGGGTGAGGTGACCTGTTAGCTGGGGTGAAGCGTGTGTTTCTCCTTCCCAACTCTCTCATTGAGACACCCCCGGGTCCCAGGGGTACCTCAACCTGACCCAGACACCAGACCCCTCCCGAAGACTCAGGCTCCTTAGCCTGACCTGCAAATCCATCACGTACGTAGCTTAGCAGGACTTCATCATCATTTGTGATCCCGGCCAACATCTGGGTGTGCCGCACAAGCTGCCTCTGGTCAAGGAGCCGCCAGATGATTGGGTGGGCGTGCAAGGAAACACCCTGCAACTTTGCAAGAGCACGGAGAGTGTGGGGCAGGGCACCTTCCCTTCCAGGCCCTCTGTCTCTGTCTGGCGTGGAGGGCACCATCAGAGCTGTGGTGGTCTTGGTGGTGGGTGGAGGCAGGCCCAGACAACCTGCTCTGACCAGGGACTGGCACTGAAGAAGTGGGCAGGGGGTTGGGGGCGGGGTGTTGTTGTGTGAGGCGACTACTTGCTCGGCGTTTCTGAGCTGCAGGAGGCCCTCCTGTGCTGGGTGCTAGACAGGCTCTGCTGCTGTCTGAGTGTGTGGTCTCTCCTTCTCCTGGTCTCCCTGAGGGGTGCACGTGTCCACCCCAGGCAACCGCTGTGGGTAGAAGTAGCTACGGGGCTGTGCCTGGCTCTCCCCATGGAGCTCGAGTGGTTTCAAGGGAGCTTATATATACTCAGGGCCTAAACATCTTTGGGTGCAGTGCTGGCACAGGGAAGAAATTGTGTCTGGGGAGACAGTGCCTGCCTTGCGTAGGACAGCAGCCCCGTGCACAGTGACATCGAGTCTTGAGCACCTTGTGTTTCTGGGGTAAGCTTGCTGGACACAGGCAAGGGGAGCAGGGAAGTTCCATGGCTGGCATGGGCATGCAGACTCCCCTTCCTCCAGGGACTTTCCCAGTGAATCGTATCCTTCAACTTTCTGCTGTTATGATGGGTCCTTGGCGCTGCTGTTCTCCCTGGTGAGTGCTGTGCTTGGCTTCCTGTCCCTACCACATGCCCTCAGGGCACATGCAATTCAGCTGCCCTCCTATGTGCATGAGCCTGTTCTCGGTTCCCCTTGTTGTCCCCCATGCCCTGAATCCTGGCTGACCGCCAGTGCCTACCACCTTGTTTCCCCCCACCTCCGCTCCCGGGAGCTCGGCGCCCATCCCCTGCTGCCAACCATCCCGAATTGGAAGCTGCAAGGATATGGCTCTGGCCCAGAAGCCGGGGATGCCCTGTGGCCTGGGACATTCACGTAGCGGAGCTCCAAGTGAAGGACGTCCAGCGAGTCTCTTGCTGGCCGGGGCGTACTGGGGCCAGGGCCAGGCTGTGCCTGCAGGTCCTCCTGCTGTGGCTCCACATTGGCCTCCTCCTTGGCCACCACCTCCATCTCTGCAATGATGTCATCCCCCACTAGCATGCCTCTTCCCCCAGGGTTGTCTTCCTGCTCTGTGCACAGACCATCCTCTCCTGCACAGCCTCCAGCCTTAACATGGTGCCCTCCTTGAGGCTCCAACAGAGCAAAGCCTGTGCCTCCCACCCCACCCCCACGGCACCCCTCGACTCTGGGGGCAACTCCAGGAGAGGCCTGCGGGCCTTGCCCTGCTGAGAACCACATCCTACACCTATGTGGAACAGGGTTCCTGGGGAGCCCCACAGGGCCCTTAGCCTGTCACTCTCACACTGCGGCTCAGATACCCAGCAGGGTTAGCTGCGCACAGCAGCCCTGGAGTCGGATGCCAAGGCCCTGGCTTCCAGAGCCCCGCTAGCAGGCACCACGGCCACCACTGCACTTGTGAGAGCCTCTGCACCAGCAAAGCAGTGCACACGGATCACTGCATGGGCGACCATGGCGGTAGGCCTCCCGTGTGCCCAGGACACAGGATGAGAAGTCCTTTGGAATGCCCCTGTGAGTACAGCATCCTCAGGGAGGAACCATGGAACTCGGAGTATGTATTTGCCTAGACCTGACAGAATCCTTGCAGGGTTTCAGCTTCTGGTGCAGAGGAATTCCACCTCAGCAACGTACCAGTCAACTTTAGTCCTACGCACCCGCCCTGCCCCAATCCCCCCAAGCCACCGCCGCTGCCCTCGCCCCAGCGGGCAGCGCTTGTCCCTCTCTCTCCCCTCTGGATCTGCAATATTCGGTACCATCAGCCTAGCCTGCCTAATGAAGTGAGATGTTTCATGTGTTCCCTGTGGGTTAATTAATGTCTTGCCACACTCAGGATGCCAGTTAGGGTGTAGGTCTTCCATGCCCACAATTGCAAAGGGCTCACAGTTCGCGTGTGCCTTATTCCACCGCCGCCCGCCACATGGCACAAGCGTGGTCTCGGAAGAGTTACCGCGAGATGATGGAGCTGCAGGCCAGCTGGGGCGGAGGGGCCTCAGGACACGCCCACAGCCTTCGCAGGAACTGGCTGACGCCCACCGCCTTCGCAATGATTGGCCGCTGGAGGTAGGCGGGATTTCCGGGCACGGCTTCTGGCGTCCTTCCCTCTCAGGGTAGCTGCCGCTGTCCTTCCCGCAGTTGGCCCTGTGGTGTTCCGAAGCCGGTTCCGTACAGCCTGAGGGCCAGGCGAACCTCAGGCTCTTTGTCCTACTAAAAAGCGCAGGTATTTTCTGTTTCTCTGGACAGCTGGGTCTCTCGGCAAGAATAGAAAGCAAAGGTTTGGGATTTTGTCTATAAAAGGGGATGGGTTTTCTATGTGTGGGTGTTGTATTACGGGAGGAGTCAGTGGGGGAAAGAACTCCTCAGTGCTATTAAGAGACTCACTTTCGTTAAACTCATTGGTTTTTGCTGAGGATTCTACCTTTAAGTGCCTAATATGTCCGACTAGTTGTGGGAGATGGTGCTAAGCCGCCATTTGTTTTCATGTGCACTTTTTATTAAAGCGGGTTTTCTCTGTGAATGTGGTCATAATTCAGAATACAGGCAATACACTTAACCACTGCGATTAAAAAGTCACACTTTTAGTTAGCACATGTCGCGTGTCTGATTTGCTTGGAAGAAATTATCAAATTTTGACATAAATTGTGTTACTTTAGTGTATGTAGAAATATGGGGCCACAAATAATCTGAGTTTCAGTTTGCCTCTGTAAAGCCTGTGATTGTCTCCTTCGTTGTATGACAGTATTTGAAAGATGTTTCATGTATCTTTGGCACCGTAAATAATTTAAACCGAATAAGTGGGTGTAACCGAGATAAATGGAGTTAGATAGCCGAAAACTGGAACAAAATAGATGCGCTTAAGTTATTCTGTTAACCTGGCACACTGCCTTACTCCTGTAATCCTAGCATTTTGGGAAGTGGAGGTCGGAGGATGGCTTGAAGTCAGGAGTTTGAGACCAGCCTGGGTAACGTAATGGACTCTTTCATTGCTATTTTCGCATCAGGGACTGGTTTAGTAGAAGTCAGTTTTTCCTCAGACAAGGGTTGCGCAGGGGAAGAAGGCGGCGAGGTGGACACGTTTGGGAGTGGGGGCTGGCGGCAGGGCTCCGAGGGGCACGTGGTGGGGCGGGTCTTCCGGTAGGAGCAATGTGACAGAGGCCAGGTGGGGCAGTGAGGCTGTCACGGGGACAGGGAGGGCCAGCGAGGGAGTAGGGAGGATGGTTTCCGGATAAAAGTGTACCACCTCAGGTCATCCTCAGGCGTTACATTCTCCACAGACAGGTATTACATGTCATCCTCCGGCATCACATTCAGGCCACAGATAGGTACGGGTTGAAGGCTAGGGTTCGGGGATCTTTGACCTATTGTATATTTCAAATCACTAAAAGATGGTAAAATATTTAGAATATTCTCCTCCTAGAACATTTTAAGTAGCTCGATTTAATCTCTTATCCAAATATCATGCTGAGTGTGGTAAGTCACCCTTGAAATCCCATCACTTTGGTAGTCCCAAGCCGGCAGAACACTTGAGCCGAAGATTTGGAGACTAGCTTGGGCACTATGGGGAAACCCTTGTCTATTTTTAAAAATACAAAAAATTGCCCAGCTGTGGTAGAAAGCGCCTGTAGTACTAGCTACTTGGGAAGCTGAGATGTAGGAAGATCAGTTGAGGCTGGGTGGAAGAGCCTGCAGTGAGCAGTTCACTTTGGCAACAGGAGACATACATCTCAAGAAAGAAAATATGCAAAACATCACACTGTACCTCATAAATAGATTCTTTTCAAATAAAATTATTTAAATGGGGACATTCTTCATATTGCAACTGAGGAAAATTACAATAGCTTTTCTTATCTAATTTTTAGAAGTGAGATTTTGTCAGGTACATACTAAAATGCAGCATTTGTCCATGAAGTTAGTGCCCCTCTGCTCTGAGTGTTACAAATTTTACATATATAAAGTAAGAAATACTAAAAAGATGTCAGCCTCGGGAAGGGAATTTTACTTGGGTTTTCAGCACAGTACGTAATAAAATTTTCTCTTTTTAGCTTATTTATATCTAAATATAGATAATTTTTTACCATTTACAGCACAATGGTAGAAGCAGATCATCCTGGCAAGCTTTTCATTGGTGGCCTCAATAGAGAAACCAATGAGAAGATGCTTAAAGCAGTATTTGGGAAACATGGTCCCATATCAGAAGGTAACTCTTAAAACCGTGTCTCTGTGTGTGTGTGTGTGTGTGTGTGTGTGTGTGTGTGTGTGTGTGTGTGTATTTTCACATGTATATTTCAATATGTATGTTTAAAATATGTATGTTATATATATATGTTTTGAAAAAATATATTTTTTCGAAGTTCATTGTATACCTACGTTAAAATGCCTTATGCATTTTAAACTCTTATTTTGTAGTATCCGTTTGATATTTGGAAAATTCTCATAGTAGTAGGTTAAGGTTCTGTGGAAAGGATAACCTACTACTTAGAAAGGAAAATGAGGGAAAGTAAATGTGCTGTGGAGTTCCGAAACAAACTGGAATAAACTAGACTGACTGTAGGGGTGACTGAGTACTGAGAACCATAATAGTGATGTGAAATGCAATTATTTTTTAGTTTGATGTAACCTTTAGATGGTGAGTACCTTGATGAGTCCATTATATGAATGTAAAATGTTTTCATATATTTTAGTTCTTTTGATAAAGGATCGAACCAGCAAATCCAGAGGCTTTGCATTTATTACTTTTGAGAACCCTGCAGATGCTAAGAATGCTGCCAAAGATATGAATGGAAAGGTAAGAGTCCCTTATTACTAATATTCTAACTCTGTTCTTCAATTAACAATATTTCTAGGTCTTTTTAATATTACTAAACTTTTGAAGATAGTAGAATGACATATGAAGCCATCCTCTTTTTTGTGCCATATACGTGCAAGTGTAGTTGGAAGGGTATTGGAATTAACATTCTATAAATTAATATTTGGTAACCTTTTTCTATCTTTGTATTTCGATATGAGTGCAAATAGATTTTAAAAGGTTTTGAAGAGCTTTAAAACTTAAAAGGAACCCTCATGTAAATGAAAGTAATAAGTCAATATTTATTAAATGCTATTAATAACAGATGCACAAGAAGGAAAGACTCTTTCCTTCTTGAAGAATGTATTTTATGAAAATATATTCTTGCAAAAGTGTATTTAAATAAGACCCTTACATTTACGGAAAGGTTAAGTAGTTGAAAATAGAAAATAATATGAGAACATTGAAGTCAGATAACAGAAGAAGTAACTGGCATTCTTGGCTCCGTGCTTGCTTTTTCTCCTAAGGACATTTCTTTCCTGTCACCAGAGTAATTTATGTAACATGAATAGCTAATTACTCATTTCCCCAGTGTGTTTGAGGACTTGTTCTGATTGAACCAATGGTCTCTTGTCCTGTTGAGTCTTAAATCTAGAGATTGTGTGTTTACTTAAGCTTTAAACTTCTATGTAATTATATTAATTATTGAATTCCTTTACATTGTAGTCAAGAGCATTCCATTCTGTGCTCTTTAGTGTTTTTTGCTTTATAGCATTATCCCAATCATGCCGGGCATGGTGGCTCATGCATGTAATCCCAACACTTTGGGTGGCCAAGGCGGGCAGATCACAAGGTCAGGAGAAAGAAACCATAATGGCCAACATGGTGAAACCCTGTCGCTACTAAAATACAAAAAAAAAAAAAAAGAAATTAGCTGCATCTGGTTGTGTGTGCCTGTAGTTCCGGCTAGTCAGTAAGCTGAGGCAGGGGAATCGGTTAAACCCAAGGAGGCAGAGGTTGCAGTGAGCCGAGACCACGCCGATGCACTCCAGCCTGGCAACAGAGCAAGAATCCGTCTCAAAAAAACAAAAAATAAATAAAATAAATAACATTATCCCAACCTGTTTTTAGGTCCTGTTAGTCTTCACGCTATTCCCAAAGTGCTTTTTTAGACTTCTTGAGAATTATCCTTCCCTGTGTATGGCTCATAAATAAAATTTATGCTTCAAAAACCACTTAGATTTCATATTTTCTTCCTCATTGCGTATTGTAGGTATTTTCTACTCGCTGTACTATGTATTAATCTATTGATCGTGAAATTGTATATAGTGCATATTTAAGTCTTGCTAGTTGCTTTTCTTTCTGTTACATCTAGCACACTTCCTGTCACATAGCAGAAAGTACATTTTTATTCACCCTTATAAATTAGTATTTCAAGCTGTGGTAGAAACCGAGAGTTGCTTTTGGTTCATGGCTTTGTGGTAGGTATGGAGATAATTTTGACTTCTGTATAGGAATCTATGATAATTTCTTTTTTCCCTCTAGTTTTCAAGCAAAAGGGCAGATAATTTGTGTAAAGTTTTTGTTCGTTTGTTTGTTTTTTAAGATGGAGACTCGCTGCGTGCCCTAGGCTGGATTGCAGTGGGGCCATCTTGGCTTACTGCAACCTTCGCCTCCCGGGTTCAAGCGATTCTCCTGCCTCAGCCTCCCAGTACCAGGGGCTACAGAGGCGTGCCACCACGCCCAGCTAATTTTGTACTTTGAGTAGGGATGGGGTTTCACCCTGTTAGCCAGGATGAGCTGTATCTCTTCACCTCATGATCCACCTGCCTCGGCCTCCCAAAGTATTGGGATTACAGGTGTGAGCCACCGCGCCCAGCCAACGTTATTTCTAAATTACTTCATCTCACATGTTTTATTGTGTTAAAATAACTATGAATGTTGTATGCACATTAATGTTAAGATGGCCAATAAAGGAGGTTCTTCGAGTTTTCAGGGGGAATTAACAGTTAAGGAATTTTGGCTGACTTCAGAACACTGGGAAGGAAGCAGCCGTGGGCAAATCTGGGGAAAATATTTTGAGCCCAGAAATAACAAAAGAAGTTTCAAGGTAGGAACAACGGGCGATGTGGCTGCAAGGGGTCTTGTTCAGGGATTTAAGTCCTTCCTCCAAATAACAAAAGCCATGTAATTTTAAAATCGCATTATTAGCTGAACTGTTTTCAAAAATTGCTGTGGCCTGTAGAAAAGATTACAGTGAAAAATGTTATTATGAAATTAATTAGGATAGTTAAGCATTTCTGAGAAATTACCTGAAGTACTATATTAAGATTCGTTTTTTAGGGGCACGTCTAAGGCAAGGTAAGAAATGAGTAAGGCAAGAAAACTTAATGAGATCAAACAAGGATCACATTTACAGAAACATTTTTAGAGTCAATATAGAATTGTAAATCATATGGGGACATTTTATGTAAGTGTTAGCAAATCCAACAAGAAACAACTCATAATGAGTAATGTGACTAATCACTCTGAAAAAGTAAGCTCATTTTTTTTTAAATGACACAAGTTTCGTTGGGACATTGCAACTTTCAAATCAGTGATGTGACTACAAAGATGAAGTGGATTATATATTGTAAAAAACAGATGTGCCACATTCTTCCATAGAATGTGTGATGGGTCAATCTTTTTTTTTATGTTTGAGGTTTTTTTTTTTAATAATGGAGAAGTTTTCAAGGAATTTGAAAAATAGAATTTGTGTTTGATCCCTTAATGGAAGGCATGTGCTCAGTAACTGTCTCAAATTTGGCATTGCGAAAGATGTGTTCATTTTAGGAGAAAAAAAAGTTTCCTTTTGAGAGAAAATACCTCGAATTGAACTACAGTTGATGTAAAAATGTTTGTAAAATGTGCATACGTTAAATGTGCCAGTGTTATTGATAGTACCCTTAATACTTCTAGTCTTTGGATGGAAAAGCAATAAAAGTAGAACAAGCCAAGAAACCATCTTTTCAAAGTGATGGTAGGCGGAGACCACCAGCTTCTTCGAGAACCAGAAGCCCTTCAGGAAGTCTGAGATCTGCAAGAGGAAGCAGTGGAGGAACAAGAGGGTGGCTTCCCTCACATGAAGGACACCTGGGTAATGTTTTAAAATATAAAGATGGAACCATAGGACTGAAAGAAAATAAGTTTGACGATATCGAAATTTCTCAATTTTTTTATTTCCTGTATGAAGAGAAAATTAGCTTATTGATAATAAGCAAACTTATTTCTAAGTACTAAAGGCGTATTAGAAGAATGATTGAACTAATATCTAACATTTGTTTTAAAATTATAGTAAGTTTGCATTGAAGTAACACACATTTGAAACTGGGTTGTGTTTGTGAATGCTGATTGCCTGTACTCAACCGGTTTTCTGCAGAACCCATTTATATTCATTATACTTTAGAGTTTTCTACTTTAGGGCCCAGAACTTCGTGTCAGTTGTATTATCAAAGTACGATGTAATATTTAAAATTTTCCAACAGGAAAAAGTAACTGAATACTGAAGATTGATTTTGCAGTATTTGTTTTCTTGTGTCTACATGTGGAAACATCTATGCAAATGTATTGCTTTGTAATTTTGATACAGAGAGTTTGTACATTGGCCTGCCATAAAGCATTTTCAATTGAAGAAATGTAGAACTTTAATTTCTGAAAAGAGTGTGTGACTCTGGAAAGTTCTAAAAACCACGGTTTCACAGATATGTATGAATCTTTCTTTGCTGGAGGCTGAGTCACTGAAAATGATATTTATGAGTGATTTACTTAATAGAAATGAGGGGTCCATCTTTACATCCAAAAGAAAAACAAACCATATATTTAAAAAAAAAAGGAAAAAAAAAACTGTTGGATGGGCTGGGCGAGGTGGCTCACGCCTGTCACCTCAGCACCTGGGGAGTACAGGGCAGGTGGACCACGAGGTCAGGATTTCCAGACCAGCCTGGCCAACATGGTGAAACCCTGTCTCTCCTAAAGATACAAAAAAATTTGCCTGGGCGTGGTGGCGTGCACCTGTAATCCCAGCTACTCAGGAGGCTGAGGCAGGAGAATCACGGGAACCTGGGAGGCAAAAGCTGCAGTGAGCCAAGGTTATGCCATGGCACTCCAACCTGCGTGATAGGGCAAGAGTGCATCTGAATAAATAAATAAATAAACCTGTTGGTTAAGTTGTATTATCTATTAACCAACCTTCAAAACTCTAACAATTAACTTGGAGTTTTAATAACCAGACGTGTAATTAATTGGAGATTGTTTTCAAGTTGAAATTGCAGTGTTTGCTCCAGTTTAAGATGCATAGCTTCATGGCTATTTTGTCTCCACTGATCTTGAGGGTGAGGTTCAATTATACTCTGCCACGGACGAGAATGTGTATATAAATTCTAACCTGTAACACCACCTGGCAATTGGCATATATCTACATTTTTGTAGATGTATAAAAATGTTTATATTACCGAATATGCAATTCTTAAAGACTGTTAAAATTCAGCATAGTCTCATCTGAAAATTAGTGTCTCATAAGGGAATTTTAAGAATTCTATATTGTGTTAACAAATTTTAGAGACAGTGTATTTTCCTGATATGTGACTTCTTGGTATTGGAAATATTTGAGTTTCTTTGAATGGAAATTAGTTTATCTTTATGATGTGCTTTGAAAATTTTTCCTCATTACAGAAGGATATAAACAGTCAGTTATCATTTTTCTTTTAATATTTTTATGCCTATTATATTTAGATATTTTAGTGATAGGTTTCTGCCCTGTTCACGCCCCATTTTCCCACATCTCTCCCTCATACCGATATATTATGATACTTGAGTTCCTTTCTAGGTTTTCTAAATGAACTTTTATTGCTTGAAGTGTACTAATACCATGTAGGAATGCTAATTTTATTAGTTTAGACAAAATGTGAATTTGTTATAAAATGTAGAAAATATTTGTAAACAACTAAAACTTAGCCATTTAAGAAACAGTGATGTTAGTTAACTAAAAAGATTTTGTTTGAAATACAGATGATGGTGGATACACTCCTGATCTCAAGATGAGTTATTCTAGGGGACTCACTCCAGTTAAAAGAGGTCCATCTTCAAGAAGTGGAGGTCCTCCTCTGAAAAAATCTGCTCCTTCTGCTGTGGCAAGAAGCAGTAGTTGGATGGGAAGCCAAGGTAAATGCTACCTGACAGAAAGACCGTAGTTTTTGTATGACTGAAAATGAGCCGTTTTACCTGAATGCTTAGCTTTAAGTTCATTGAACAAAAGGGAAGTGACACATACGTGAGCATAATTGCTGATTGATAGCTTTTATTATAGTTTCTATCTCACTAGGTACCTTTCAGATTTATGTTGAAGAAATACTTGAGCTTCTCATTGCAGATCAAAGAAGTGATTAGAGTGAGGCCAACATTCCTTTTAATCCTGTGTTGGCTAGAAAATTCCCCTTAATTTTTCTAAAAGTTCCTAGCAGTATTCTTTGATGGTAGGCTTCTTGATGTAATTAATTCTTCCATTTCCTAAGTCCCCTGGTGTCCCATTCTAAAAATTGCTTGTTTGGTGACTTTGCCGGGTTGGAGTCTTGCTCTTACTACGTGAGAGTGCACTATGTGAGATGACGGCTTACCATAGCCTCAAATTTGTGAGATGACGGCTTACTATAGCCTCAAATTCCTGGGCTCAAGCAATTCTGCTGTTTCAGCCTCCCGAGTTTCTGCAACTACAGGCATGCAGCAGCACACCTAGCTACATTTTTTTCCTATGTTTTTGTAGAGAGAGGATCTGACTACATTGTCAAAACTGATGTTAAAGCCTGGGGCTCAAGCGGTCCAGCTGCCTCAGCCTTCCACACTCACTCACAGTGTGAGCCGCTAAGCCTGGCCATCCAGCTTCTGAGACCTCAGTAATGCGTATGTGCAAGGCATACTCACTGCTTGCATGAAGATTCAAAAGAACTACAAGAGCATTTAGCAGACAAGGAGTCATTGGGCTTAAATATGATTTAAAAATAAATTTAAGGCTCGAGAGGTAGACACGTAGGAGTCCAAAATTCTTAAATTAAGTGGATATCACAGAAATGCAGAGTTGTGAAATATAGGTGTATGTAAATCAGTAATTGAGATTGTACCGGGATGTTTAAACATTAACACAAGGTCCTTAGTGTAAGATTTGAAATTATTTGAGGAGAGAATTTAGAACTAAGCAACATGAGGTGAGCAGTAGGGTTGAATGCAAGTAATACTTTTGAGAATTGTAAGACTGCAGACTGAGCAGAAGAAAATAAGACAATAAATAAAAGTTCTTAGCAAGGAAGTTTAAGCAGAGCAAATTAAAATTCTTTCTTAGTCCTCCATCCACATATGGAGGAAGTTAAAAACTGCCATTTTCAATTTTACATTTCATACGTAGAGTATCGGTGAAAGGAGGTATTTATTGGCTTCAGGATACCCAAGCCAACACATTTCCATTGGAAAATTAGCCAGTGAAGGTATCATATGTGAAACACTGACCTCTAAGGAATAGCAAGTGAAGAATATATTAAAGGAGAAACTTTCTATTTTGAAATAGCAACAATGTTGTAATGACCCCTTGCATAGCATTGCTTTCTTTGCAGTAAAAGCAAATCCTGACCATCATTAGAAAATCTTCACTAATACATTTAAATTTGTCAACATTTAAGATAGAGCCAACCAGTTAGAGATAAAGAACTTTTATGTAAACATTTAGCATATAGTCATTTAAAGGTAGCTGTATTTATGTGTGTGTGAGATGGACTGAATGATATTGGAAAATCTACCTTCTTTGGCTGAGAAAGGACAATGTATGTAAACTTTAAAATCAGTGAAGATTTTGATGGTTTTACGTGTTTTCCCTGTGTCACTCACAGTCATCAGTAATTTACATGAAAAGGAAAATAAGAACTAAGTAGTTATTAACCATTACAAATGAACTTTTACCTAAGCATTAATGTTTGCCTTCAGCTTCATTAGAAGAACTGGCCTTGTGGAAGCCATGGGATTATCCAAAGCCATGAGAAATATTCACAGTGTCATGTCTGTCTAGTAATTTAGGAAACAAAGAATGGAGTCATAGAAGAAATAATTTAAAAAAGTTGTTTGAGAGAAGAGAAAATAGCGTTTCAGATTTGGTGTTCTTTACGTAATGTTCCATCATTTGAATGTTAAAGGTCCCATGTCACAAAGAAGAGAGAATTATGGAGTTCCTCCACGCAGAGGGACAATATCTTCCTGGAGAAATGATCGCATGTCACCAAGATATGATGGTTATGCAACTAACGATGGGTAAAGGAAAAATTAAAAAACACAGTTGATTTTTTTTTCTGTGGTGATGAAATTCACATAACAAAATTAAATATTATAAGGTGAACAGTTAAGTGGTGTTTAATACGTTCTGTGCCAGGCAACAACTACCTCCATCGACTTCCAGAACATTTTCATTACTCCAAATTAAAACTCCAACTACCAGTTAAGCAGTCCCTCCCAGTTTCTCCTTTTCCTCAGCTGCTAGATAACACCAGTCAGTGTTCTGCCTCTGAACTTAACCTGTTGTGGGTATTTAATGTTAATGTGCTCAAACACTACATGACTTTTTGTATTTGTCTCCTCTCCTTTTGCATGATGTCCTGAAGGTTCATTTACATCATAGCACTTCACTCCTTCCACAAGCTATTAACCCATTATTTTATCTGGGTTGTTTCCACCCGAGTATTTCTACGCACCAATATTTGTTTGAGTATGCCTATTCGGTTCTGGGTGTATATGAGTGGAATTGCATGGTCCTATGATAATGATGTTTGTTTTCTTGAGGAACCACCACATTTCTCCATAGTAGCTGCATCATGTTCCGTTCCAACCTAGCATTGTATCAGCATTCCAATTGATCTACATCCTCTCAAACACTTGTTATTTCCTGCTGTTTGAAGTTTATTGCCATTCCAATGTGTGTTTGAAATATGATATCCCATTTTGGATTTGAAATGCATTTTCTGCACCCATTAACTCATCATGCACTTGTGTCCTAGAACTTAAAGTATAATAAAACAAAAAGAAATGCATTTTCTGCATCACTGAATATGAGTATCTGTCCCATGTGCTTTTTGGGCATTTGCCGATTTTATTTGGGGAAAAACTGTTTAGAAGTTTGGCCTTTTAATTTTGTTTAAGTTGTAAGTTAGTCATGTATTGGATACTAGAAGTTGAAAATTTAAAATTTGTTGCTTAAACTTATGCACACAGAAATCATCCAAGTTGCCAAGAAACGAGGGATTATGCTCCACCATCTAGAGGCTATGCATACTGTGATAATGGTCATTCTAATCGGGATGAACATTCCTCTAGAGGATATAGGTACTGTACCTTTTTCTGGATTTGTCAAATAGATTTCTTAAATTGTTCATTCCAACTAACGTTCTATCAGGGCTCCAATTTATCTACATCCTCTCAAACACTTGTTATTTCCTGCTTTGGAAAATTTATTGCCCTTCCAGTGTGTGTGTGTGAAATATGATATCCCATTCTGGATTTGAAATGCATTTTCTGCACCCATTAATTCATCATGCACATGTACCCTAGAACTTAAAGTATAATAAAAAAAATGCATTTTCTGAATCACTGAATATGAGTATCTGTCCCATGTGCATCTTGGGCATTTGCCCATTTTATTTGGAGAAATATCTATTTAGATGTTTGGCCTTTTAATTTTGTTTAAGTTGTAAGTTAGTCATATATCGGATACTAGAAGTTGAAAATTTAAAATTTGTTGCTTAAACTTATGCATACAGAAATCATCGAAGTTCCCGAGAAACTAGGGATTATGCTCCACCATCTAGAGGCCATGCATACCGTGACTGTGGTCATTCTCGTCGGCATGAAACTTATTCCAGAAGATATAGGTACTGTACCTTTTTCTGGATTTGTCAAATAGATTTCTCAAATTGTTTGTTCCAACTAACATTGTATCAGGGCTCCAATTTACCTACATCCTCTCAAACACTTGTTATTTCCTGCTTTTGAAAATGTATTGCCATTCATCTGTGTGTGTGAAATATGATATCTCATTTTGGATTTGAAATGCATTTTCTGCACCTATTAACCCATCATGCACATGTACCCTAGAACTTAAAGTATAATAAAAAAAAAGAAATGCATTTTCTGAATCACTGAATATGAGTATCTGTCCCATGTGCTTTTTGGGCATTTGCCCATTTTATTTGGAGAAATATCTGTTTAGATGTTTGGCCTTTTAATTTTGTTTAAGTTGTAAGTTAGTCATATATCAGATACTAGAAGTAGAAAATTTAAATTTGTTGCTTAAACTTATGCATACAGAAATCATCGAGGTTCCCGAGAAACTAGGGATTATCCTCCACCATCTAGAGGCCATGCTTACCATGATTATGGTCATTCTCGTCGGCATGAAAGTTATTCTAGAGCATATAGGTACTGTACCTTTTCTGGATTTGTCAAATAGATTTCTTAAATTGTTCATTCCAACTAACATTGTATCAGGGCTCCAATTTATCTACATCCTCTCAAACACTTTTTATTTCCTGCTTTTGAAAATTTATTGCCATTCATCTGTGTGTGTGAAATATGATATCTCATTTTGGATTTGAAATGCATTTTCTGCACCCATTAACTCATCATGCACATGTATCCTAGAACTTAAAGTATAATAAAACAAAAAGAAATGCATTTTCTGAATCACTGAATATGAGTATCTGTCCCTTGTGCTTTTTGGCCATTTGCCTATTTTATTTGGAGAAATATCTATTTAGATGTTTGGCCTTTTAATTTAAAGTTGTAAGTTAGTCATGTGTTCGATACTAGAAGATGAAAAGTTAAAATTTGTTGCTTAAACTTATGCACAGAGAAATCATCTAAGTTCCCGAGAAACTAGGGATTATGCTCCACCATCTAGAGGCTAGGCATACTGAGACTATGGTCATTCTATGCAGGATGAACATTCCTCTAGAGGATATAGATACTGTAACTTTTTCTGGATTTATCAAATAGATTTCTTATATTGTTCATTCCAAATAACATTGTGTCAGGGCTCCAATTTATCTACATCCTCTCAAACACTTGTTATTTCCTGCTTTTGAAAATTTATTGCCCTTCCAGTGTGTGTGTGTGAAGTGTGGAAGCTCCTTTTTTATTTGAAATGCATTTCCTGCATCATTGATTATCAGTATCTGTTTCATGTGCTTTTTGGGCATTTGGGCATTTTGGGCATTTGGGATCTGTGGGTATTTTATTTAGATGGTTGGCAATTTAACTGTGTTTAAGTTGTAATGTAGTTCTATTTTGGATACTACAATTTGACAATTTAACATTCCTTGCTTAAACTTGTGCACGCAGAAATAGTCCAAGTTCCCGAGAAACCAGGGATTATACTCCACCACCTAGAGACTATGCATACCGTGATTATGGTCATTCTAGTTGGGATGAACATTCCTCTAGAGGATATAGGTACTGTCATGTTATCTGGATTTATCAAATGGATTTCTTAAATTGTTCATTCGGAAATTGAAAAGACTTTTTTTTTTTCAATTTAGTTATCACGATGGCTACGGTGAGGCCCTTGGTAGAGATCATTCTGAACATCTACGTGGAAGTTCTTATAGAGATGCATTTCAGGGATACGGTAAGGGTCCAGGATGGATTTGTAAATTACAGAATTTTATTTAATAGACCGGATTGTTATTTTAATGAAATTCTAAGGAAAATTGTAAAGGACATATGCAACATGTTTAAATATTGAGTATTCTTTTTTTTTTTGATCATCCCAGAAACATATTTATTCATTTTCATCATTGTGCACAAATAATAAAATAAACAGTGCTTATCTGGTACTCATTATCAGTATAAAGCCTAGGGAATGATATGAAGGTGAGAACTTCAGTTAACGTTAAGAAAATGTGACTGAGCATTTACTTTAGAATTAAGTTTGTTAAGCTGCAAAATACTACTCTTACACTTCTCTTAAATAAAACCTTCTGACTATTGAAGACTTGATTAATATCCTGTCAACAAAGGCGGAGGAAAGCAGATATTTCCAAATAGTACTTTAACTAATTCATGCTTTAATGATAGCAGTAAAAATGTTTAAATGTAGTCCCACATATTATTTTATCAACCCTGCAGGGACGTCTCATGATGCACCACCTGCACGAGGGCCTCGGATGTCTTATGGTGGAAGCACCTGCCATGCATATAGTAATACACGAGATAGATATGGCAGAAGTTGGGAGAGTTACTCAAGGAGCTGTGGTGATTTTCATTATTGTGATCGTGAGCATGTTTGCAGAAAAGACCAAAGGAATCCGCCTTCTCTGGGTAGGGTGCTCCCTGATCCTCGTGAAGCATATGGTAGCTCAAGTTATGTGGCATCTATAGTAGATGGTGGGGAGAGTCGATCTGAAAAAGGAGACTCGAGCAGATATTAAAGCAAGCATTCAAAATAATAGTTATTGCATACCAAACCTTGTTTGCAAATCAAAAATTGAAATGTTATTTCTGCATCGTTACCTGCATATTACTGACAGAAACATGTTGGTTTTGTGGAGAGAGGTAGATACTGACTTCCTCCATGAATTTTTTGAGGTATTCAAAGGAAAAGGAATTGTTTTCAAAGTAATTTCATGCTTGTTGATGCTATTTGGAAAGTGTTTAGATGTAATATCTACCTTAAAATTTTCACAATAAAATTTTACATGTACTGCAAGATGCCTGGTGTTATTGGTTAGCCGCACATGCTTAAAGCAAATTCAATAGGAGAGTAAATTGTGTAGTTTGTTGTACGTTTTCCTTTGTTTCTTTGAACACAGATGCAAAATTAGGGATGTGTTATGTCGCCCTTGCAAGCTGCTCAAGTTTTCTAATTAGGCTGTTTCTCTTTAAAAACTAACAAGGTTAAAATGTTGGAGAAGTCTTCAGAAAGACTACAAAACTGTCTGCCTCACCATAAAATGTTTATTTTTTAGAGGAATAGTACAGGTCAAAGGAAATAATTAGATGTATTGATACTAAAGTTTAAGACATCCAGAACATTCTGTGTGAAGCATTCTGTGACTGAAGAGGATAACGGTAATGAAAACTTTCTTTTTTAACCTAAATCAGAAGTGAACCAGCTAAGTTTCTCAGGTGCATACCATAATGAATTTAAATGTTCGTAGTTTAAATAGTGGAAAGTAAGTGTTTTGTCTTGTGAGGTACCCACGTTAATTTTGTCTTGAATATTTTGCCAATGGATGTTGTAAATAATGGTGTAGTAATATGTTCTTAGAGATAGGAATAATCTAGAGTGGTTGGGATAGTATCACATTTTTTTGAGATGAAGTGTAGCTTTGTCGCCGAAGCTGGGGTGCAGTGGCTCTGTCTTGGCTTATGGCAACCGCTGCCTTCTGGGTCCAAGCTATTCTCCTGCCTCAGCATCCTGAGTAACTGGTATTAGATATGTGTGCAGCACAGCTGGGCCAATTTTCGTATTTTTAGTGCAGACAGTGTTTCACCTTGTTTGCCAGGCTGTTCTTAAAATCCTGATCCAACCTCCTCAGACTCCCGAAGTGCTAAGATCATAGGCATGTGCCTCCACTGTCAGCCTATCGTATTTAATTGATAATATGAATGGAAACACTTTAAACCTCATACTTAGAGGAAAGTGAAGTGTATAAAACATAAACAACAGCATAAAGTTTCCGACGGGATTGCTTAAAGTTTTAAGACATCATTGAATGATAAAAATATTTAGACCGAAATAACTAAATGAATTAATTTTCCTGATTATACAAACTAAAGAAATGAAATACATCAAGTTCCAGAAGTTTTGCAGTCCATAATTCTTACAATTGACAGACTAATCCGCAAGGAGGAAGTATGTTCTTGAAAAATTTTGACACAATCATCAATTTTTATAGGGTAAGTTTACAAATAATTTTAAAGGGAGAAGTTACCAACTTTGATTTTCAGGTGAGTTATTCGTGTTATGAAGTGTTTTCATTCACCTGTAGCATTGTGAGGATGAAGTGAAAAGATAAATCCCCCGAGTCTTTTGTATCTTACTGTCCATGTGTGATGGCTCAGGTCTCTAATTCTAACACTTGGGGAGGCCGAGGCTTGCAGAGCACTTTAGGACAGGAGTTGAAGACCAGGCTGGCCAACACCATGAAACCCCATCTCTACCAAAAATACAAAAATTAGCCGGGCATGGTGGTGCCTGCCTGTAGTACGTTGCAGTTAATTGGGAGGCTCAGGCAGGACAATGGTTTGAACTTGGGAGCCTGATGCTGCAGTGAGCCGATATTGCACCATGCACTCTAGCCTGGGTGACAGAGTGCGACTCCAACACAAAAATAATTATATCAATCAACAAATATATCAATAATAAATAGGGTATCCTTCAGTTCAAGCAGTTATCGATTCTTTTTTTCTTTTTTAGAGACAAGGTCTCACACTGTTGTCCAGCCTAGACTGCAGTGGCACCATCATAGCTCACTGCAGCCTTGAACACGGGGTTCAAATGTGCAAGCCTTCCATTTCAGCCTCCCAAGTAGCTGGAATTACAGACACACACCAACCACCATGCCCAGCTTTTGTGTTTGTGTGTGTGCTGTAGGGACAATGTTTTGGATATGTTGTTCAGGCTGGTCTCAAATTCCCAGACCGAAATGATCCTCCTTTCCTGGCTTCCCAAAGTGTTGTGATTATAGCAGTGAGCCACTGAGTCTGGCATATCTTTTCTTATTATGAGCGACATTCCACCTCACTGAGTCTGGCGTATCTTTTCTTGGTATCAGCGACATTTCACCTTTGCTCTTTTAATTATTTTGAGATGTACAATAAATCATTATTAAGTGTAGTCATCCTGTGCCACTGAACACTAGATATGATTCCTTCTAAGCAAGTATAATTTAACCCACCCCCATCCCCTCTTTGATCCCTCCCTTACCAGTTCACATTACTTGTATCAAAATATCACATGTATGCCAAAAGTATTTACAACTGTTAGGTACAAATTTTCATTCCCTTCCTCCTTCCCTCCCTTCCTTTCTTCCTTCCTGTCTTTCTTTCTTTTTGTCTCTGTATCTTTCTCTCTCACTGATTTATTTTTTTTTTTCAGACAGAATCCTGCCCTGTCACCTAGGCTGGAGTGCAGTGGCGTGATCTCAGCTCACTGCTCCCTCCTTATCACGGGTTCAAGCAATCGTCCAGTCACACCCTCCTAAGCAGCTGCGACTGCAATCATATGACACCAATCCTGGCAAATTCTTTGTATTTTCAGTAGAGACCAGGTTTCACAATATTTGCTCAGGCTGGTCTTGAATTCCTTTCCTTTAGTGATCCACCCACATCAGCCTCTCAAAATGCTGGGATCCAGGCATGAGCCACAGTGCCCACCCAGCTGTATGCATTTCTCTCTCCCGTGATCTCTCCTATTTTATTATTTTATTCTCTTTTTATTTCTGAGACAGCGTCTCGCTCTGTTGCCCAGGCTGGAGCACAGTGGTGTGATCTCACTTTACTGCAAACTCCATCACCAGGGTTCAATGGATTCTCCTGCATCAGCCTTCCAAGTAGCTGGGATAACATCCATGGGCCACCAAGCTTGGCTAGCTTTGGTATGATACTAGATGTGGCATCTTGACATGTCTAATTGCGTATCTGTTTTAAAGCTGGATTGATCAGCAATATTGACTTCCTGGAATGTTTTATGTTTACAAAACAATTATAGTACTACTATTTAGCCTCCTCAGATAAAATATGGTAACACACAAAACATATACACGCAGACAAAGACACAGTCAGTGATCAAAAAAATCAGGGTAGGCCACGACCTAAATGAAAGGTGAGCTGCTGCAGTTGCCTAGAATTAAACCAGACCAGAGTCGACCCATACCAGTCTGAGAGATGTGAACAGAGGCTTTCAAACAACTCTATCAGATACATGTTAGATTATTCTCCAGCCATAGCGAACGGACATTAAAGATCTGTTGTGCTTAGAAGAGTCTGGATGATTTGACTTTTCCAGGGTATTAGCATTCATGATGTTTGCCTTTACAGCTCTCTGCAATGAAGTCAGTAGACAACTCAGTTTTTCTAGGAGTCTAAAGTGCTTTTCAGAATTATCTAAAACTTAGTGGCTTAAAACCATAATTATAATTTCCTAACGGTCAGTCTCTGCAATCGCCCTCAGTCTCTTAGCCAAATGAATGTGGTTCAGGGGCACTCAGGAGGATGCAATCTAGTGATGGCCAAAGATGGGGACATTGGCGGGTGTCTTCTCATCTCCCTGGTGCCATGGCTAGCGTGACTCAAATAGCAGGGGCTGGACTGCTGAGATGCTCAGACACCTTGTTCTGTTTCTTTGAGTCTCTCCATTGGATGTCCCTTCTGCATAGTGTTATCAGGGTGTTAGACTGCGTGATGTACTGGTCGGGGGCTCCTAAGGGGTTTGTCCCCATGAGAGCAGGAGACTTAGGCAGAGCCGTGTCACCGTCTCTAAACTAGGCCAGAGGTGGTCCAGTATCCAGAAACTGCGTGCAGTGTTTTCTATACATTAGAAGCAAGTACTGTGTTCAGCTCCATCAGGAATATTTTCAAATGGGTTTGAGAAGAATTTCAAAGTGTGTTTTAGACCACTACAGTGACCATGCCTAATAATTACTTATTTTTACAAGTGATGGTTAGGTTTTTTCCCAAAATAATAGCAGATACAGACTTTTAAACTTGAAATCTATGTAGCATAGCTCTGAACATTTGGCTATAAGTTGAAATAACTCTTGAGCAAAAATTGATTTTGAAATGAGAGTTGTAAATAAAATACATGAGATAAAGTTGCTTATAAAGAAATCAGCCTTAAAAATGTCAATAGGTCTAATGTGCCACTATTTTACTATTTCTATGGATATTACTTGGATAAGAGGACAAGGACTCAGGGGTGTGCTGCTCTATCTCTTTACCTTGAAACTGCAGCTGGGGCACCAGGAGTAGCAGTTCCAGCTAACACCATGTGGTGAGGACAAGGAGTCCATTCAGGTAAAGGAGGGTGTGAGCATATTGTGATCTGGAAGAGAGGTCCACCTGGTATGGTAATGAGGATCAAGTTCCCTGGCACACAATGAAATCCCCCATGCCCAGCTGTGGCAGAGTGAATCCCTCAGCTGGTGCTGGGCTTCCAGTTATGTTCTGAAAGCAGCTGCCTGCGCTTAGAAGGATCCACTCATTCCCTTGTCATGTGGGAGGGTGAGGCTTGTGGCCCCCGCTCTGTCTGTTCCCGCTCTTTGCCTTCCCATTATTCCACTGCTGGGTAAGGTGGCAGGACCGCGGAATGTAGAAGGGCCCTGGGTTGTTGACAGTGCCTGTGGGTGGCCATGTACTAGGAGGAGAGTCCCCACTGAGCCTCCCGCAAGCTTGGAGGTGGGGAAGGAACAGTCCTGGGGCACTGGCTGTTCCAGAGTCCAGGCGTCTGTCCCAGAGAAGGCCAGGGGGAGGTTGTAAGCCTGTGGATCTGCAATCTAGGTGGAAGACCTGTATCTGCCATGGCTGACATCATCAGGGCAAGACACCCACTGGGTGGAGAGCTGGGCTTATGCATTTTACCCTTGTCCTGAAGAGACCCTGCATGCCTGGTTCTCCTGGGAACAGTGATCCTAGGGACC
This sequence comes from Pan paniscus, assembly GCF_029289425.2. NCBI lineage: Eukaryota > Metazoa > Chordata > Mammalia > Primates > Hominidae > Pan > Pan paniscus. The sequence goes on along the minus strand of NC_073273.2, from coordinate 18,529,229 downwards.
CCCCAGTCTGGGTCCACTCATGACCATAAGCTTAGGATCTTGTGTGCCTTGCTTCCTGTCTGCCCAGGTGAGGCATCCTGGAGAGGGTGCATGGGGCAAAGCTGGTGTGCACACACCCGGCACTGGAACGGGGTGTCACCGGCCAGTTAGGTCGCTGCTCAGCAGGCCCTCTCCTGAGCTCCCACCTGGCTAAGTGGTAAGTGTCCCATCTACCTGAACCCACAGCCCAGGTTTCTCTTCCACCTACCGACCCATGACCTCTTGGGGAGAATGCCAGCCTCCCTGGAGACTCAGGTCCTGCCAGACCCACATGCTGTCCTCTCTCATGGGCCGGAGACTCTGGTGCACAGGGATTCCCGAATAGCGAATCCCAAAGCCCTGCAGGTTTCACTGATTCTTACCTGAATGCCCCGGCCGAACACACAGGTAAACACAGGCAGCTACTAGGTTTTATATCCCTCTGGGTGTCATTTCAGGTTTATGACATCTCCTCTAGGTAGCTCGTGCCAGCCACCCTTTTCCTCTTCCCTCTGCCATTTGTGAGAACCATGAGGACTCTTTGCTTCTCCCTAGCATGCAGACTTCACGGGTCCTGAAGTTGGATTGCCAAACCCAGCGGCACCCTGCTTGCCAGCTTAAGAGCTGAGTTTGAGGCACACCTGTGGGCAGGAGGGTCGGCCCTCCCAAAACCAAGGTACACAAAGCCACACAGGCACAGGTGTGCACATGCGTTCGTCAGCTTAGACACACAGGCTGGACACGCAAACTGGAACGTGCCCATACCCACACTGGTACGAGGGAAACTGGGTGTCTACACCAATACTCAGGTGAGGCTTACTGCTCAGCCACGTACCCTCCCTGGACACACACAGAAGATCCGCTGCCATTTAATTGATCATCTGCAGTAGGATTTATTTTTACTTTTATACTTTTTTAACTTACCAAAGTATGTTGCATTCTTTTCCCCATCATGAAAAAGACTTTGATACAAGTAAAGAGGAAAAGCACTTTTTATAATGAAATCTTTTATCTGCATCTATATTATTAAGGCATTTAAAAAACTTTATGTCTATTTTTTAATGTCATAGGAAATGTCTTGAGAGCCGGGGAAGCATGAATGAGGATGGCAGCGGGCATAAAGCATGTCAGGGGAGCCTGGGGTCATTGAAACAAAACATGACATGGCTGGGATAGCCATTCTAGAAGTACGTAGACCTAGGCATGCCCTGCGTGCACTCTAGTTGAGCCCAAACTGAGCCCCAGGTAGTAGCAGGCCTCAAGGCATAGAAGGGAGCCAGAGAAGGATGATGAGACAGCTATCCCTTGAGCCTTGCTTCTCACCCATTGACCTTTGCCACTTCTGCCTCTTAGGCACTTCAGGTTCCCCAATTCTGAAATATGAGTGTTACAGTTCCCTGATGGGCCTTTCTGCCCCAGTCCAGGGATGGCCTGGGATTTCTCACTGCAGGCTCCTCCCTGAGCCTTGAGTTCTCCATGTGTGTCACAGCTGCAGGACCCACAGGCCTTTGAGCGCCCAGCTGTGGGCTGCTTACCTGGCCTCCTCTCTGTTCCCTCTCTGAGGACCTAATCCTTAGGTAGTGCTGCAGGGGATTGAGTCGGAAGCCCTGACTGATGATCTGGAGGAGTGGGGAAAGTGGTCTGTGAAAGGTCAGGTCATAGTTCAAAGCCAGTTCCCAAGATGCCAAGGAAAGACCAGCAAGGTCCTTTCCCATGACGCCCCACAGCGGCCCCTGCCTCAGCAGTCCTGGCTGACCCTGAGTGGTCACAGTCAGCCAACTAGCTGAGGAAGCTCAGGTAGGCTGTGTCCTTACTGAAGGTGGGGCTTCTTCTGATGACTCTAGAACCACTGGACTACACTAGAGCCAGAAGCCCTGCATCCAGGAACAAGAGTCAGAAAGGCTCATGCCAGGCCTAGCGTCCCACACTCCACCCTCTCTACCACACCAGGAGGCACTCCTTACCAAGGATGCGAACACGATATTCCTTAATGATCACTTTATTGTGGAAATAAAGGTAGTGACGAAAGGAACACTTCATCCTGCTGCCGGTACCCCGGATGGCTGAGTTCCTCCACCTGCCATGCCAAGAAGAAGAGGACAGACTCAAAGGATCCATTTCATCTATCTGGGCTGAGGGCCTGCTGGCTGGGGTGCAGCATGTGTTGCCCCTTCCCAGCTCTACCACTCAGAACCCCTGTGCCCCAGGAAGACCTCAACCTGAACAGGACCCTGGACCCGTCCCGCAGACCCCGGCTCCTCAGCCTGAGCTTCAAATCCATCCTGTAGCTTACTTAGCAGGACTTCCTCATGGTTTCTGAACTCTGCCGACATGTAGGTGTGCTGCACAATCTGCCTCTGGTCAAGGAACCTCCAGATGACTGGGTGGGCATGCCAGGAAACACCCCACAACTTTGCAAGAGCTGGGAGAGTGTTTGGCAGGGCTATCCCAAAACCTTTGACCTGGTACCCTGCATTGGTGGTCCTGTCTCTGTCCAGTGTTGGGGGCATGGTAGTGGTTGTGGTGGTCTTGTGGGAGGGTGGAGGGAGGCCCAGAAAGCTCCTGCCAACAAGGAGCGGGCGGCACAAGTAGGCAGGGGATTGGGTGTGGGGTGCTGTTGTGTGAGGCGGCTGTATCTTCAGAGTTGCTGAGCTGCACATGGTCATTGTGTGCTGGATGCTGGACAGGCTCTGCTGAGGGTGTCCGGGTGTGCAGTCCCCTCTTCTCCTGCTCTTCCTGAGGGGTGGGCGTGTTCACTTGAGGGAGCTGCTGTGGACAGAGGGGACTGCAGGGCTGTGCCTGTCGCTCCCCATGGGGCTCCCATGTGTGTAATGGAGGTCTTTGTGCAACGGAGGTTGTATATGCTCAGGGCCTACAGCTCTTTGGGTGCAGTGCAGGCAGAAGGAAGAAAGCCTATCTGGGGAGTTTGTGCCTGCCTTGCAGAGGACCGCAGCCCAGTGCACCGTGAACCCGAGTCTTCAGCACCTTGTGTTTCTGGGGTAAGGCTGCTGGCCACAGACATGGGCAGCCAGGGTGGTTTCTATGGCTGGCGTGGGCTTGCAGACTCCCCTTCCTCCAAGGACTTTCTCATGGAAACATGCCCTTCAAGTTTCTGCTGTGAGTGAAGGGTCCATGGGACTGCTATTCTCCCTTGTGAGTGCTGAGCTTGGCTCCCAGTCCCTACCATGTGCTCTCAGGGCACCCCCAAGCAAGCTGCCCTCCTATCTGCAGGACCCTGGCCTCAGCTCCCTTCGCTATCCCCCATCCCCTGCCTCCTGGTTGTCCCCGTGTGCCCCTAGCTTGGCTCCCCTGCTCCCCACCCCAAGAAGCCAGATGCCCACCCCCTGTTGCCAGTCATTCCGAATGGGCAGCTGCAAAGATGTGCCTCTGGCCCAGAAGCTGGAGATGCCCTGGCTGATGGCCCCTGTGCTATCCAGGCCGGGAAGGCACCTCTGCCAAAGCTTACATCTCAGCTGTGGGCAGGCCATGTGGACTGGTTATTCATGGAACTCTGCTTCAAGTGAAGGGCCTCCAGCGAGTCTGTGGCTGGCTGGGGTGTGCTGGAGCCAGGGCCAGGCTGTCTGCTGGTCCTCCACCAGGCTCCATGTCAGGCTTCTCCTCAACCACCACCTGGACCATGCCATGATGTTGTCCACCACCAGCACCTTCTCCTCCCCCAAGAGTGCCTTCGAACTCTGCGCCCTGGCTGCCCTCTCCTGCAGAGCCTCCAATTTGAATGGGGTGCCTCCTTTGGAGGTCCCACTGACCATGACCTGCACTGTCCACTCACTGTCCACTCCAGGTCCAGATAAGTATATCCTTATAGTATACTTAAAAAAACCCTTAAAAGCATTCCCATTTCTCCGCATCCTCTCCAACATCTGTTGTTTTCTGACTTTTTAATGATTGCCATTCTAACTGACATGAGATGGTATCTCTTTGTGGTTGCAAGGTCATGGATGAAGCTGAAAACCATCATACTAAGCACACTATCACAAGGACAGAAAACCAAGCACCGCATGTTCTCACTCATAAGTAGGAGTTGAACAATAAGAACACAGGGACACAGGGTGGGGAACACCACACATGGGGCGGTCGGTGGGATGCGGGGCTGGGGAGGGATAGCATCGGGAGAAATGCCTAATGTAAATGATAAGTTGATGTGTGCAGCAAACCAACATGGCACATGTACCCCTATGTAACAAACCTGTACATTGTGAATATGTACCCTAGAACTTAAAGTATAATTTAAAAAAAAGAAAAAAACTGAAAAGGAAAAATAGCTCTACAAACCAAAATACCAAATAGAAAATTAGTTGTGGCCTAGAATCTAACTTGCATTAAGATATCACAAACATTCAGCAGATAGTTTCTAAATGCCACAGTAAGCCTGGCAGTCTGCAAGAAGCTCAGAAAAACATGGTCCTTCTGAGAGTGCAGTTGTTACAGGCACAGAGATAAATGAGGAATAATAAGTGTGATAACTGCTGTAATAGGCAAATACAGGAAATAGAAACCACATTTTCCTCATTTATGAAACACAAGTTTAAAAACCCTTTTGAAGTTCAAATGAGAATATTTGCTGTTACTGTATAAACTGTTAAGTAGCTATACAAATGTTTTTTTTTTTTCTCACAGTGATTTATATCGTGTGTATTACATGGTTAGTGTAGCATTCTCATAAAGGAAACCTTGAAATGTGTCCGCTGCTCAGTTTTTGTTTTTCAACTGTTTCAGTCATTGTTATTTATCATATTTTCCCAGGGGATTTTGAATTTTAAAGAAAATATGTAAAAACTGAAAAGAGAAGGACAATGAAATTGCAAGACTACAGTCATAATAATTTCCTTGATTAATTCAATTGTTTATAGAGCAAGATTAGATTATATTTCTCCCAAAAGATTCTTGGAGAAATTCTAAGATGATGCACTCATTGTTAGAAATTGCCAAATTGTTGCTTAAGTTAGACTTAACACTTTTTAAGCCTGAAGATACAGTAATAGTTATGTATTTAAACAGGGAAAATGGGATTTTTAGTGCTACTTTCTCTCACCTGGAATAATTATAACTTTTAAATTGGTCTTTATGTCAATTTAAATTTTTCATTATTCTACCTCTTGTTTTGGATAAGCCATGTATTTTTAAATTTATTTTCATCCTTTTTGTACTTCTCTGAGAAACTGCAGACTTAAATTCATATCACAAGTATGTTTCAGTTTTACTTGTCTCTTCCTAAGGGTTCCCAAAAATAAAGAATTCCACTTACGCTTGTATCTTTCAGCAACCTTATTTCAGAAAACGGTGCATATTACTGCAGAAATCACATGGACAGGTCCAAAGCGGGGAGGAGGAGGATGAGGAGGAAGAGGAGGAGGAGGAGGTGAAGGAGAAGAAGAAGAGGAAGAAGAAGTAGAAGAAGAAGGAGGAGGAGGAGGAAGAGGAGGAGGAGGAAGTGGCAAGCTTTTAAGTCTATACATTAGTATCACTGTGTCAGAAACTCAGTAGTCACAGTGAAATAAAAACAATGATCACAGTCAATTCCATCTCATACCTAGACTGAAATATGAAACTTCTAAAGAAAAGGAAGTTAAGAACTTTGGGCATGTCAAAATGTTCCTATACAGATAAAATTATTGGTGACTTTTTCTCACTAGAAAACAAAATTCCATGCTTTGTATATGTGTAAATAAAAATATTTTTATTTCCATCAGTTATGATGTGCAAGCAAGTAACAAAGTGAAAGTACACTAATAAAATGATATAAGGAAATTTCTCTGTGCCAAAAAAATTCCATTGAGGCCATTAATTTTACAAAAACCATAGAGAATGCATTGTGAAACTACACTATACAATACTTTTTAGTATTTTACTTACATTTTAAATAATCAACAAAGGAAAGGAAATTCTTAATCATTATTTATTACCAATAACATTATTCTACTTGAATAATCCTTTTGAGATTAAGTATTTTAAATAAAACTTTAAAAACAAATTGTATTGACTGATACCAGCTTTCAATGAAATAGCACTTCTGTATTTGTAGTCATGTGAAGTATAAATTTCTTCTCACAGTGGATCTTTTATAACACCAGTTTTATCGATTTCTCTGATACAAACCCTGTGATAGCTCATGGCTTTACTGTAACCATACATTACATGACTCCAGAGAGTAGCCTTCAAATAGATGGAAAAATTATATTTGTGACAAAATTCTAAGAAAGGGAATGGTAAAATGGGAGAATAATTTCTAAATTTCTAACTGTTCATCAGTGGATTTGGATATATTTAGATACAGACAAATATTAGCACACTGCAAGTTTGCACATGTGTATATAAATTTATATGAGATACCCATAATGTATGGGTTGTGTAATCTTTTAATCCTCAATTTTACATGTGGGAAATTTGGTAAGAGTTTATCTTTATCAAATAATCAATTTGAAGTACTATACTCAATTTGATGTAAAACCAACAAAATCTCTGTCAACATTCACTTTAATTGATCCAATAATGTTAACTGATGATAACTTCATTCTCTTTGTCCCCTGTTGGCAGCCTGAAAGTTGATTCTCACTCTAATTCATCACTCAAGGTGCCATCCACAAGACACTTACTTTGCTGTGGATTGTGACTTCTCACGCCAACACTTTTTTCCTGTAACAGTCCTACCTTTGTATATTTAAAGAATTTGTACATGGCTAAAAAAAAAAAAAAAGTGCTGTGAAATGTCAGGCCATGCTGTGAAATTTTCCATTGTTTCTATATCTCTGTTTGAGCTTTCATGTTATAGAGAACAAGAAAAACAATTCAGTATGTTTCTTAGGATCCAGTCCAATGCACCCTTTCTTATTAATACCAAACCGTCTATTCAAGGCACTGACATCTAAAGACAGCTAGATATATCAAAATCTCTTCTCATAAAAAACCTTTATATTAATCACTGTTGCCTAGATCTGGACTCTGACTGTGAAATCCTCCAGTGGAAATTGCTGTAATGGCTCACACTATGGGAATGACTATTTTTCTGCATAATTATTGTTGTCAGCTTAGTGAAGAATATCACATTAGATGGTAGCTCTTAGATACATAAACCCTAGTGATTAATTTTTAATGTCCAGCATTTATGATATTGCACAAGTAAAAATCTTTGATAAATGATTAGCTGAGCAATGACTTAAATAACAGCAGTTCAAACATTAATTTACTTACTAGAAGTGCCATACATCATTAACTCCTGGTGAAAACAAAGTTGGGAAATTTCAAGTGCTGAATTGTTTACTAAATTATGTATTTCATGGTATTTTATAAAAACTATCCTTGCCGTGTATGATGCCTCACCTGCAAGGATGAAACTTTAGCATATATATATATATATATATATATATATATATATATATATATAATGTCTTTGGTTCTTAATATCTCTCTACATTTGCCTTCAAAACCTCAACACAAAAACACCCATGTACTTGACATGTACTTGACTTTCAGCTGACTTGACTACCAGTTATTAGGGTTTAAGTAAACAAAGATTTCAAAATTTGTTGACCAAATATGAGAAATCACACTCTCACCATAAGAAATAATTCTTCTTAAGTGCCACTGCAAATGCAAAATTGAAAGAAGAAATGAAGTCTAACATATTCCAATATTCTAAAATCTAAAATTTCCTCTTTGAGATCTGGTGGTTCATGCCTGGAATCACAGCTCTTTGGGAGGCTGAGAAGGGAGAATTGCTTCAAACCCAGAGTTGGAGACTAGCACAGGCAACATAGCAAGACCAATCTCTACAAAGGTAACTAATTAATTAATTAATTAAATTGGGCATGATGGCACACACCTGTTTTTCTATTTACTCCGGAGTTCAAAGTTCCAGTGAGCTGTGATTGCACACTGCATTTCAGCCTGGGCCATGGGGCAAGACTTTGTTTCTACAAAATAATTCAATATAACAAAACAAAGTCAAACAAAATAAAAACACTTTCAGGTGTTCTTTGGAAGTTTGTATAATTGCTCCAAAGCATAGACATTGTTTAAAGTTGAGCAGTTCATGAGGAATGGGCAGTGAACATTGTTTGTATTGTTTTCCAAAAATTAGGATAATTATATTAGAATATTATATGTTAATATCTAATAACCTTTGGTACAATAAGTATTGACAAATGACAAGCTATTGTGTTTATAGATATTTCCTTCAAAATAGTCATAGTTTAATTGGAGAATAAAGAGAACAGAGATAATTGCAATGTACTCTGACAAGTGTTAAAATAGACACAATTTAGTAACTTGGAGAGGAATGAAGTTCTTAACGGGGTTTGCAGCGGTTTGGGGAACATTCTTAGGGCAGGAACAATTGACTGGATCAGTAAGGATTCGAATTTGTATGAAGAATGTTTGGGAGAAAAACATTGTAGAAAAAAAGAAACATTCTTTTTGTCAATGAAAGAAGTACTAACAATGCATATGATGCCATCTGACCAATTCTTAGACCATGCTAGCTCACTAAATATTTCTTGAATGAATCCATGAAAGGAAGCTATTGGGAAAACGATTCTGGAAGGGATTTTCAAAATCCTATAAAGGAAATTTAAATACCCTGGACTTTACAATTTTGCCTGCTTTTCTTTATGTTCTTATTATGTCTACTACCTCATAAGCTCTGTTTTATTTTTTGGTCTTTTCACAAATATCATGCATGAATTGTTCCTGATATTACTTCTCTCTTAATCTCTTCATACTATATTTGTCTCTGATACTCCTTTGTTTGAGGTCCTGGGTTTGTATGCCCACAGATAACATCACTCACCTCTCCCTGGCACTATTCTGTTATAGAGAGGCCTGGCCCCTGAGAAGCACGGTTCCTAGGCTCACATAAAATTGACTTTCTATTTTAGTTCAGTTAATGGGTGACACTGCAGAGATTAGAGAACAAGATGAGAGAAGCCAGTTTGTTTCCCTTTCCTTCTCAGTAAGAGATATGTTTCCACGGTGATTCCACGGCCTACAGGACATGCTCTCTGTGTTTCCATCTTCTATGCAGTGATCCTAATCCTAGACTGGTTCTTCTAATGCCGTCTTCTCCAATTGTCTTCCCTAAAGGATTTGGGTACTACTTTTGGAGTTTTAAATTTAAAAACTATTGATATGGAAGGGGGGCAGGGAAGTGTCTGGTAGAGGAGGGTGTGGTTCTTGGCTAGGGATCCACCCTCAGGACTGTGCTCACTGACCTAGGATAAACTAAATTAACACCATGTAACATATGCCCAATGGGGATTCAGGAGCTGTAAAAATTCACCCCTGGATGCTGCCTGGGGTCGGAGACCCAAAACCTGTCCTCATTTCTTGCCCAGTAATGGGGGATAAGGAACATTTTCCTGTTTCAATATGAATCTGTTTCCAGTGCAGTATGTTTTCTGCAATACTGCAGTGTTACTTCATTGTATATATTTAACTAAATAAGTTACAAAGTGTAACTAATATGAGAAGAAAATAAATGGTGGAGAATAAGGAAGAAAAATGAAACATTGTGTTTAACAATGAATGTAAACAATTATAAGTATGATTAATCAATATGTCAGACCAGCCAGGCAGGTGCTTAACGTCATGAGGGGGCACTACTTCATCATCTTGGGATTTCATTCTGGGACAGAGAGTGTGAGCAGCAATAAGGTCCGATAGGGAAAAGGATACAATCTGGTGAGGTGTGGATTGTGTCCCACACCTGCACCTGAAAAAAAGGTGAAGACAGATGACACAGAAGTTGCTTCCACCTGCATCCCCACATTCCGTTGATTGCACAAGCAGCCCACACCACGGCCCCGTGTTCAAGTGGGAATTCTCCAACCTGCCATTAACATATGGAGTGCAAACTGGGGCTTTGCACTTTGAGGGTTTTCATACCCAGGGCCAAATGGGAGTGGGATGGGTTGATGTGGGTGGGATGTGGCCTCCACACTTGCCTCTTCATTTTCTGACTTTGTGTTCCTCATCGAATTAGGGTTTCCTTGGTCTGGTTCACCATTTCCCGGTTCAAGAAGGATGACCCTCGTGGGAATTCATTGCATGAGTGTTTCCTTCTTAACACTCATGTTTTAGATGGCTGGACAGCTTCGATAGTTTTAAAATGTAAATTCCCACACAGCACCAACAGGGAAACTACTGATCTCCCACTTCTATTGTAGGGTGGCATGATTCCTTTAGGATGAGAAGTAGGCAACAGTGTCTAACTGTTGCTTGGTTATCTAGGCTCTGTTTCATTTCATGTGCACATCCTTTCTCATTGTTGCAGGGCTCCTTTGTTGGGCTGTTGCTGGATAGGACTGCCTCTTGCCACAAATCTTTTGGCTTCCAGTGATTTCAGAGAGGAAACGAGACTTCAGATAGACTGGCTGAACTCCAGGTCCTGGTTGCGTTTTGGGGGCTGAGGATGTTTGCACTTTGCAGAAGGACTTTTGGTGCTCTGACAAGAATCATTGAACATTGCTTGGACTCCAGCACAAGGCAGCCCATTCTCATAGGTGAGCATTGATTTTTCTTTGCTTTCCTGGGGTGTCCACATTGCCCATCAATAGCATTACTGGACACCTTTTTCAGGCTTGCCATCACCACAGACGGCCTCTTAGACACTGTCACAAGCTCATCTGCCCACAAGCGAGGCCAGATCAAGGTGAGAGAACACTGCTCAACCTTGCATTTGCCTATGTCGTGGTTCCTGCCTTTCCCAGATAGGCCCTGTGAGGCCAAGGATGAAGGGAGGCAGTGAGGTAAGGTGATGAGCCATTTTTATTCTCTGAGGTCTCAGGTGTGATTCCATCACGTAAAGAACCCTCAACTACTCACCAGACTCTATTCCAATCCCCGTCGGACCTGATTCTTGCACACAGACTCTTTCAGGAATGGAGACAGAAGAGCCATCTCCAGCCACCACCTCACAGTCTTGAAATACCTCCTTCTCCACAGAGACCTGACCAGCGAGATGACCCAGAGGGTCAATAAGGTCAAGACTTTTAGGGTCCCACAGTAGGTTATTGCAGACAGCCTTTTTCTCAATACCAGTCTAGCTCTGCCTGTACCACTTTTGTCTGCTTAGGCAGGCTGACAGTTTTGACAGACAGGCACCCAAGCCTGCCTCATGAATGTGCCTGTGATAGCCTCAAAGCACCAGACCTGAGCAGGGAGCTATTGCTAGCTTCACAGTGAATGCCACCATTGCCTAGTGACAAGTCCCTGTGGCTTGACGGAGAAGGAGAACTCCCTGGAGGTGTGTTGGTGGTGGAATCTTGCCTGTCTTGTCTCAGAGATCCACAGGACAGTCCCATGAATCTAGGAGTGGGTAGATGTGAGTCAGCCTGAAGAAACATCAAGCAGAGCCCCAGGAATGAACTTCAAAATCCCTAAGGATCCATAAGGATCTACAGGATGCCTCAGGCCTAATTAGACATTGTAAGGGTAAGTATTTTTGAAACTTATCCCACAGTGATTACTAGATACAGCCTGCCTGTGTACCCTGGGGTTGCTCTCTCCTAGGTGTGGCTTCCTGAAGAACCACTCAGCCTCAGAAGCTGCTGGGCTGTGTTTCTGTTGGAGTGTTTCTAGTGTTGGATGTCTGCTTGCATGTGTGGCTTTGTGTATTTGTGGGTGTATGTGTGGGTGTGCATGTCTGTAAGTGGAGTCTGCTTATAGTAGTGTGGCTAACACATTGCAGAGCTTCTTTTTTTTTTTTTTTAGTAACTCAACATTCTGGTCACCTGTGTGTCTGTGGCTCTGCTTGGACTGTGGGTCTCTGTGTTCTTTATTTTTCCGTGGATCATGAATCCGCAGTGAATTGGGAGTCTGGCTGAGACCCACCAGAGTCCAAATTACCTCCCCCTGCAAAAAAGAAAAAAAAAGAAAAAAAAAAAGTTACTCTTCTGGAAAGAAGAGGGGCACGTCATACCCAGGAAGTGTGACATCTCCCAGTGTTTCATTGTCCCGTGGCCAACCCAGGGAGGGACACTAGCAGTCTTGTCCACAGGACCCCTTGAATTTACCTCCAATTCGGTTCCCAGCCAAGCACGTGCTTAATGTCATTAGGGGACACTCCTCCATTGTCTTGGGATTTCATTCTGAAACAGAGAGTGTGAGCAGCCATAAGTTCACATAGGGGTGAGCATACAATCTGGTGAGGGGTGGATGGGGTCCTGCAAATTCACCTGCAAAAAAGGTGAAGACAGAGAGTGCTTCCAAATGCATCCCTGCATTCCCTTAATTGCGCCAGCAGTCTGCACCATGGCCCTGTGTTCACCTGGGACTACTCCAATGTGCAGGGAACATTTGGTGTGCAAACTGGGGCCATCCTGGCAAACTCCTGATTTGAGGGCTTTGATTCCCGTAGCCAAATGGGAGTGGGATGTATTGATGCTGGGTGGGATGTGGCCTCCATACTGGCCTCTTCCTTTCCTGTCTTCCATGTTCCCTGTTGGCCTAGGGTTTCCTTGGTCTGGCTAAGATCTTACACACTAAATGTTTCCCCATTCATGGAGAATGACCCTCATTGGAATTCTTTGCATGTTTCCTTCTAAACACTGTCACATTTTAATGACTGGGCTCCTTTGATACATTTAAAACCATAAATCAGCATTACAGATACCATAAAGGAAACTCTTTTTCTCCCACTTCTGTTGGAGGGCTGCATGATTCCTGTAGGATGAGAAGCAGGCAGGCATGCCTGGCTTTTGTTTGGTAATCTAAGCTGTGTTTCATTGTGTCTGCATGTCCTTTCTCATTGTGGAGGAAGTATTTCATTGGACTGTGGCTGGATGCAACTGCCTCTCTCCACAGATCTCTTGGCTGCCAGGGATTTCAGGGAGCAAAAGGGAAGTCGGTTAGGCTGGCTGCACTCCAGGGTGTGGGTCCTGGTCTCTTTGTGGGGACTGAATTTGTTTGCACTTTGCAAGAGGCTTTGGGTCCTCTGACAGGAATCTTTGATCACTGCTTGGACTCCAGCACAAGTCAGCTCCTTCTGTCAGGTGAGTTTTGATTTCTTTGCTGTCATGGTGGGTCCACACTGACTTTCAACAACACTACTGGACACCATTTTCAGGCTTGCAACGGCAAGAAATGGTCTCTGAGACACTGTCTCAACCTCATCTGCACCTGTGAGTGCCCACTTTGAGGTGTGAGAACACTGCTCCACCTTGGACTTTCCTTTGCCATGGTCCCTGCCTTTCCCAGAGAGCCCTTGCAAGGTTCAGAGTGAAGGGAGGATATGAGGTAAAGGGCGTGGCCAACTTTCGCTGACAATGCCTCTGTGGTCTCAGGTATGATTCTGTCAGCCAAAGACCCCTGAACAACTCACCAGACTGTATTCCAAACCCCATAGGAACCAATCCTTGCACACAGCCTCTTTTGGGAATGGAGTCAGAAGAGCAGCATCCAGCGATCACCTCACAGTCTTGAAACTCCTCCAGCTGGACCAGGCCACAAAAATGGCCCGACGGAGCCCTGAGGTTGAGACTTACAGGGTCCCGCAGTGCGTTATCGCAGAAAGCCTTTCTCCAGATACCAGGCTGGCTCTGCCTGTAGCATTTTCCTCTGCTTAGGAAGGCTCACAGATCTGATATTTTGGCGCCTGTGCCTGCCTTGCGAATGCACATGCGCTCTTCTCAGGCTACCAGGCCTAAGCTGTCAGCTCTGTCTGGCATCACAATGAATGCCACCATTGCATAGCAGCAAGTCCCTGTGGCTTGGTGGAGAAGGAGACCTCCATGGAGGTGCATAGGTGGTGGATTCTGGCTGTTTTCTCTGTGGGATCACGGGATAGTCCCATGATCCTAGGAGAGGGCAGACGTGAGCCAACCTGAAGAAAAGTCAAGCAAAGCCCCAGGAATAAACAGTGAAATTTCTAAGGATCCAAGTGTATCTGCAGGATGCGTCAGGCCTGCCTAGACGTTGTAGGAGTGAGTCCTTTAGAAACTTGCTCCAATGTGATTTCGAGGAACAGACCACCTGTGTACCCCGTGGTTGCTCTCTCTGTGGTGGGGCTTTCTGCAGAACCATGCAGCCTCAGAAGCTGTCTGGCTGTGTGATTCTGTGGGATTGTTGTGAGTGTCGGATGTCTGCTTGGTCCACCAAAATGCTTCAGCACCTGTATATTACGTGAACTACTATAGATCTGTCTTGCAGGAAGACCTAGGAAGGGAGGATGAGAGTGAGAACTCCCACTAATAAGTGAGATTCTCAAAGCGGGGAATAAGGAGGGAGATCACCTCTCTTATTGTCCATACCTTAAAAAAAAGAAAAAGGAATCAAAAACTAAAGAAAGGCAGAGATGAATTCAATTGCCAGGCAGAACATGCACGGCACTCCAGGACTGGCAGTTAAAAATCAACCCCTCACCTAACCGCTTGTGTTATCTATAGATTCCAGACACTGTATGAGGAAACATCATGAAACCGTCTGTTTTGTTCTCTTCTATCCTGATTACCCATACATGCAGCCCCAGCCACATACCCCATGCTTGCTCAATCAATGACGACCCCTTCCCAGGGACCCTCTTAGAGTTGTAAGCCTTTAAAAATGGCAGAAATCTCTCTCTGGGGAAATTGGTTTTTGAGACAGTCAGCTGATGCTCCCAGCCGAATAAAGTCACTTCTTTCTTTAAGCCAGTGTCTGAAGGGTTTTGTCCATGGCTTGTGCTGCTACAATGGGAGTACTCCAATGTACAAGGAACATTTGGAGACTTGGATTGCCAATTGGGGCCATCCTGGCAAACCCCCATATGAGAGCTTTCATACCAGAAGCCAAATGGGAGTGAGAGAGATTGATACGATATAGGATGTAACCTCCACACTTGCCTCTTCCTATTCTGACTTACCTGTTCCTCATCAGCCTAGGGTTTCCTGGGTCTGGCTCAATGTCTTCCTCACTAAACACTTCCCTCTTCATGGAAGGTGACTCTCAAAGAATCCATTGCATGAGTGTTTCCTTCTAAACAGTGTCATGTTTTAATGACTGGGCATCTGTGATAATTTTAAAACCATAAGTTCCTGCTACAGCCACCAACAAGGAGACCCTTGCTCTCCAGCTTTTACAAGAGGGCTGCATGATTCCTGTAGGTGGAGAAGTAGGCAGCCATTTCTGGCTTTTGCCTGGTAATCTAGACTCTGTTTCATTCCATCTCCATGTCCTTCCTCATTGTGGAAAGCGTCTTTCACTGGGCTTTTGCTGAGTTGGGCTGCCTCTCACCACAGATTTATTGGTCTCCAGGGATTTCAGGAAGGACAAGGGACTTTGGGTAGGCTGGCTGCAACCCAGGTTGTGGGTATTGGTCTCCTTATGGGGGCTGAGGTTGTTTGCACTTTGCAGGAGGCTTTTGGGTTCTCTGACAGAAATCATTGAACATTGCTAGGACTCCAGAACAAGGCAGCTTGTTTCACTCCTTTCTCTGTGGGAAAGAGAGTTTCTGGGATGCCAGATGAGTTCTTCTCCCCTGTGTGAGACACCCATGGGAGCCATGGGTGGCCTCTGAGGAGAAAAGTCTCCTTATTGTCTTCATGTCTTTATGCTCAAGAGCATAACAGCTCAGCGGCATGCTACAGGTTGCTCAGGGAAATAACACTCCCTTGAAGCAGTGGTGTATAATCAAACATCTTGTCTTCTACTGAAACCCACTCCCACCCATTTCAGTCCTGAAAAGTTATTTTTATTATTTCTATTATAATTTTTTGAGATGGAGTCTCCCTCTGTCACCCAGGCTGGAGTGCAGTGGTGTGATCTTGGCTCACCACAAGCTCCACTTCCCATGTTCACACCATTCTCCTGCCTCAGCATTCCGAGTAGCTGGGACTACAGGCACCCACCGCTGCACCTGGCTAATTGTTTGTATTTTTAGCAGAGACAGGTTTTCACCGTGGTCTTGATCTCCTGATCTCATGATCTGCCCGCCTCTGCTTCCCAAAGTGCTGGGATTACAGGCATGAGCCACTGCTCCTGGCTGTTAAAAATCTTACATAGTTTAGACACATGCCTTTGCAAGAGGAAATTCACAGAAACCACCACTGCTATACATCTTATTGAACGACTCACGAGTTCTGCTTCACTGATTAATCATTTTCCTCATCCCTTCCTACCCCTCCCATCTGACCTAAGAACAAAGAGCTTGTAAACCAATAAATTGGGTGGAGGTTGAGAGCTCGGGTCCGTGAGCAAGCCTCCAATTCTCTGGTCCCCTGGACCTGCTTTTTAAACTCTCAATCTTCCTCTTTCTAATTCCATGGTCTCCGCTGGACACGGGGTACCTGCCCAGTGGTGTGGGGCTTGTTTCCTCAACATCTGGTGCCCAACACGGTGCTCCCTATATCTCTACAAATCATCCAGTGAGGGAACACCAGAGCGTAGAAAGTGCAGGATGACTGACAAAGGATGTCCGAGTACCTTTTCCCTTCACACTCTACAGGTAAGTGGGGCACTCAGAGAATTCCAGGGCAACCTCAGGAAAATATGGGTCAGGCTGGAAACAAGTTTGTTAATTACTTAAGCCTGGTGCAGCAGTTATTGAGCCATAGAGGAGTAATTATGAGTACCAAAAATCTCATATCTTTTTTCCATCTCATAGAAAAGTATTCTCCTTGGTTCCTGGAATACAGAACCATGAATGTAAAAGACTGGGACAAGATCGGACCAGACTTAAAAGGAGCACAACAAGAGGGCCACGATACTCCCTTCTCCACTTGGTCTGTGTGGTCAGCAATTAAAACAGCACTGGAGCCCTTCCACACTGAGAAGGAGGAGGAGAAGTTTCAGGGTGACATAAAAAAGTTTAATAATCAGGAGTCTGATAATCAGCACAGTCAACCATCACAGTCTAGTTTAAAAAAGGGGGAGAAATGGGAAGGTGTATAGGCTAACCTCCAAAAACGTATGAAAGAAACAGTTCCCCCTACTGCCCCTTTAGAAGAAGGTGCAGAACAGCCACCTCCACCTCAGCCTTATGAATTTTTGGAAAGGGAGACTGAGACACAGCTTGCCACTCCCATTGTTTCACGGCCTACCATTGACTATGGTAAAGGGAAGCTTCAACAGCCCAACAGCCAATTACGGTGAGGGAATGATCTAGGCTTGTCCACCTGTTAATTATGGGAGAGAAATGCTGTGAGCCAGTCCAAACACAAATTATGGTGCAGGGGCAATTCAGGCATCCATTTGACAGGCACAAGAAATGGGGGATTTGGATGCTTGGCAGTTTCTGGTAATTATTTCTCCAGCTGAGGAGCCCAGAGAACATGCTCGGGCCTGCTGGGAGCCATTTCCTTTTAAAATATTAAAAAGACTTTAAGCAAGCAATTGGACAATATGGGCCAAATTTTTCTTAGGTTCATTCTTCATTATAATTTGTGGCTTATAACAGGCCCTAAATACCTATGGATTGGGAGTCATTAGCTCCATCCACCCTGTCTCCCTCTCAATTTCTCCAATTTAAAACCTGGTGGACAGATGAAGCAACAAGTCAGGCAGGGAGAAATGCTCAGGCCCAACCTCCTATTAATATCACATCTGATCAATTGCTTGGAATTGGACAGGCATGGGGTACTGTAAATCAACAGATGGTAATGGGTGATGAGTCTGTTGATCAGCTCAGAACTATACGCTGAAGATACCAGGAAAAAAATTCATGACCCTGTTACTATTTATCCTTCTTTTAACTCAGTTTGACAGGGTCCAAGGGAGATTTATCCAGATTTTATCACCCCATTTGCAAGAAGCTGCTCAAAAGACTATTTCAAATTCTTGTGCCAGGAAAGTGATCATTCAGCTGCTTGCTTATGAAACTGTGAATAGAGAATGTCAGGCAGAAATTAGATCTATTAAGGTAAAGGCAGATCTAAATGAGGAAAAAACTGTAAGTGAATATATTACAGCCTGTGATGGCAGTGAGGAGCCCTTATATGAGCCCAGCCTCCTTTCTCAGGCAATGGCTGGACTAAGGGTAACAAAAAACACATGAGTGTTCCCTGGATCTTGATATAATTGGGGACAGATAGGACATGCAAAAAGAGAGTGTACAAAGAGCCAAAAAAGGCAAAACTCAGGACCAGGCCCTGATTCAAAACAGGGCATTCCCAATTCAGGGTGGGTCATCCCTGACCCCAAACAGAGGATTCCCAGCCCAGTCTATCCCTGCACAAATGCAGAGCAATTGTCCCCCTCCACAGATAAAAGTGGGGCAGTAAATACATGCTGTACAAAAGCTGTATTCCTCATTCCTGGGGAGACTCCCAGGAAGATCCCAACGGGAGTTTACGGCCCATTGCCAAAGGACATGGTGGGACTTATACTTGGAAGGTCCAGCTTAAAATTAAAGGGAATTCAAGTACATACTGGGGTAGTGGGCTCTGATTGCCAGGGAGAAATTCAAATTGTTATCTCCTCCACTGTTCCCTGGAGTGCTAATCCAGGTGACAGAATAGCTCAGCTGTTGTTTTTACCATATGTTAAGATAGGAGAAAGCTCAGAAAAAAAGGAGGATGTAGAAGCACAAATTCAGCAGGCAAGGCTGCCTATTGGGTAAATCAAGTCTCTGACAATAGTCCTATTTGTAGGTCACTATTAAAGGAAAACAATTTGAGGCTCTGGTCGATACAGGAGCAGATGTGTCAATCATAGCGTTTATCAATGGCCCAAAAACTGACCCAAACAAAAGGCCCCAGTGGGTCTTGTTGGGATTGAGGATTTGGTTGTATCTCACCAGAAGAGAATCAACTTCTTGTCTGGGTACCCACAAGACATCTTAAGCTGTGCCAGGAGCCAGAATTCGAGGAAGAGGAAAAGACCTCAGAAAGTCCCTACACCCCCAGTTCATCAGATGGCTCAGATGAACATCTCTGTTGAGCAGATGGAAACCAGTAAAACTTACCAAGCAACTCCACCGACCTGGGGGCAGATGAAGAGACTAGCTCACACTGAAGAAGAGAACCTGCGGTCTCAGCACAAGCTGCTGACCACCAGTAATCTAATGGTAGCTATGATGGTGGTAATCTCCTTGGTGGTGAGTCTCCCTGCAGTGGGGCAGATCAAAATTACACTTATTGGACCTACATTGCATTCCCACCACTGATTAGGCCTGTTACAAGTTTAGATGCCCCAGTGGAGGTTATGTTAATGATAGTGTCTGGATGCCTGGACCAATAGATAACCAAGGTCCTACTCATCCAGAGGAGGAAGGAATGTTAATGAATGTTTCCATTGGTTATCACTTTCCTCCCATCTGCCTGGGGCCAGCTGCAGGATGTTTAAATTATGATAAACAACATTGGATGGTTTATGTCCCTGAACATAATGGATGAAAGACCTCTATTCATGTAATCAGTGGAAGAACATTTCAGTCTTTGGACACTATTAAATACCTTGAGCATGGCTATGTTATGACACATCATCAGATTAATAAACTTAAACCTAATAAGAAGTCCTGCACCAGGCAGGCCACTAAATGGTCTGAAAATCTAGAGGTGCTAACCTGGGAAGATTGTATTGCAAACAGCGCTGCAGCATTGCAAAATAATTCCATTGGAATCGTCACTGATTGGGCCCCTGGGGGTCACTTTGCCGTAAATTGTACCGGACACAGCAAAGATTTTGGAGAGGCTCCTTTGCAAACGACTTCCCAGATAATGCACTAAAATTATATAGAAGAATTGAAACAAATTGCCCTATTAAGTGGGAGGAGAATGGTATGGCTCCTCCAAAGCCAAAAATGATTGATCCAATTATAAGTCCAGAACATCCAGAATTGTGGAAATTAATGTTGGCTCAAACCCCAGTTGGGATTTGGAAAGGAGAATATAAAACAGAGACTCATAGTGAAAAACTTTGATTTGTTGTAGCCATGATCTCTAATCAGACAGTCCCATTGCAGAGTTGTGTTAAACCTCCTTTTATGTTAGCAGCAGGAAAAGTTAATATCCTACTTGACTCTCAAACCATATCATGCCTCAGCTGTCATATTTTTACCTGCATTAATTCTACCTTTAATAAAGATAACAGCACTTTACTGGTTAGGGCCTGAGAAGGAGTTTGGATACCTGTTTCCCTCAATAGACCTTGGGACGCCTCTTCCTCCATATATGTTATCACTGCAGTACTAAAAGAAATACTTAATAGACCAAAGAGATTCATATTTACCTTAATAGCTGTCATCACGGGCCTTATAGCGGTCACAGCTATAGCTGCTGCTGCTGGTGTAGCTTTGCATTCTTCTATTCAAACTGTGAGCTCTGTGGATAGTTGACAGAAAAATTTTTCCAAGCTTTGGAATTCCCAAAGCCAAATAGATCAAAAATTGGCAAATCAAATTAATGATCTTCATCAAACAGTAATTTGAATGGGTGGTCAGATTATGAGCTTGGAGCAGAGAATTCAAATGCAAAGTGATTGGAATACTTCTGATTTTTGTTTCCTCCTAGCTCTTATAATACCACTGAACACCACTGGGAGTTGATTAGACATCGCCTACCAGGAGAAGATAATTTAACATTAGATACTGCTAAACTGAAAAAACAATTTTTTGCAGCATCTCAGGCTCGTCTCAGCTTGTTGCCTGGAGCTGATATTCTTGCTAGAGCCACTGATGGCCTTTTTAACAATAATCCTTTAAAGTGAATTAAAACCATAGGTGGATCATCAACTGCAAATATTATTTTGGTTTGTGTCTGTTTGTGCTTTCTTTTTTTTTTTAGTCTACAGTTGCGGACAGCACCTTGGGAGAGAAGACAGACACCGTGAATGAGCTATGATAGCAATGGTGGTTATTGATTTTAAAAAAAATGGGGACAAAAAAGTGGGACATATGGAAAAGAGAGTTTCTGGGATGCCAGATGAGTTGGTCTCCCCTGTGTGAGACTCCCATGGGGAGCCATGGATGGTGTCTGAGGAGAAAAGTCTCCTTATTGCCTTCATGCCCTTATGCCTGGAGAGCATAACAGCTCAGCGGTATGCCACAGCTTGCTCAGGGAAATAACACTCCCTTGAAGCAGTGGAGTCTAATCAAATGTCTTGGCTTCTCCTGAAACCTACTCCCACCCATTTCAGTCCCGATAAGTTAAATACATTAAGTAGTTTAGACACACACCTTTGCTCAAGGAAATTCACAGAAACCGCCACTGCTATACATCCTATTGAATGACTCACGAGTTCTCCTTCACTGATTAATCCTTCCCCTCATCCCTTTCTACTCCTCCTATCTGCCCTATGAACAAAAAGCTTGTAAACCAATAAATTGGGTGGAGGCTGAGAGCTCCAGGCCATGAACAAGACTCCAATTCTCTGGTCCCCTGGACCTGCCTTTTAAACTCTCATTCTGTCTCTTTCTAATTCCTTTGTCTTCGGTGGACTCGGGGTACCTGCTGGGCAGTGTGGGGCTGGTTTCCCAACAATGCTGTCAAGTGATTTTTTTCTCTCTGGGTATAAGGAATTGCACAGACAGCCTCTGAGACACTGTCTCAACCTCATCGGCACCCATGAGAGGCCAGTTCAAAGTGTGAGAACATGTCTCCAAGGTGGACTTGCCTTTCTTGTGGTTCTTGCTTGTCTGAGAGAGCCCCTGTGAGGCCCAGGATGAAGGGAGGCCGTGAGATTAAGGGCCTGGCCATCTTTTGCTGACACCTGCCTCTGCGGTCTTAGATATGATTCTATCATCCAAAGAACACTGAACAACACAACAGACTATATCCTGATCCCCGTGGGATCTGGTCCTTGCACACACATTCTCTTTCAGGAATAGAGTCAGAAGAGCAGTTTCCAGCCACTACCTAACAGTATTGAAATGTGTACTCCTCCAGTGGGACGAGACCATGGAGGCTGCCCATGGGGCCCTAAGGTCGAGATGTTTAGGGTCTCACAGTGGGTTTTCACAGGTAGCCATTTTCCCGATATGACGCCAGCTTTGCCTGTGCATTTTCTTCTGCCTAGGCAGGCTGACATCTCTGACAGCTGGGTGCTTGAACCTGCCCCAAGAATGTGCATGTGCTAGTTTCAGGGCACCAGGCCTGACGGTGAGTTCTGGCTAGCCTTATAATGTCACTGTTGCCTAGCAACAAGTTCCTGCGGCTTGGCAGAGAAAGAGACCTGCTCGGAGGTGCATTGGCGGTGGACTCTCCCCTGTCTTTTCTGTGGGATCCACAGGATAGTCCCATGATCCTATGAGAGGGCAGATGTGAGCCAGCCTTGAAGAAATGTCAACCACGATCAGAGGGCTTATGGGAGTCAGCCTGAAGAAACATCAACCACAGCCCCACAAATAAACTGCAAAATCTCTAAGGATCCAAAAGGATCTGCAGAATTCCTCAGGCCAGCCTAGAGGTTGTATGGGTTTTGAAACTTACGCCAATGTGATTTCTAGGTACAGCCTGCCTGTGTTCCCTGGGGTTGCTGTCTCTCAGGTGGGGCCTCCTGCAGAACCATGCAACCTCGGGATCTGCCATGCTGTGTGTTTCCGTGGGTGTGTTGCGAGTGTTTGACGTCGAGTGTGTGTGGCATTGTGTGTGTGTGTGTGCCTGTAAGTGGGGTCTGCTTAAAGGAATGGGGCTAACACACTTCAGTGCTTCTTGTTTTTAGCCTCACTAACTTTTGGTGGCCTGTCTCTGCGGCTATGCTTGGGCTGCATGGCTCCGTGTTATTTTTCTGTAGATCCTGAATCCCCAGTGAATTTGGAGGTGGGCCAAGACCTGCCAGCATCCAAAATCACCTCCCCCTGCAGAAAAAAAAAAAACCACTCTTCTAGAAGACGAGCACACCACACCAAAAACCAGGTATCTCTCAGTGTTTCCTTCATCTTGAGGACAACGCAGGGAGAGACACTAGCAGATCTGTCTGCAAGGCCACTTGGATTAACCTCGAATTTGGTTCCCAGCTGCGCACATGCTTCACATCATGAGGGGGGCACTTCTCCATCTTCTTGGGATTTTATCCTGGAACATAGAGTGTGAGCAGCAATAAGGTCACATGGGGTGAGGATACAATCTGCTGAATGGAGAATGGGTTCCAGCAACTTCACCTGCAAAAATAAATAAATAAATAAATAAAGACAGATGACACAAAAGGTGCTTCTAACTCCATCCCAACATTCCCTTAATTTCAAAAGCAGTCCACACTATGGCCCAGAATTCAGGTGGGAGTATTTCAACGTGCAAAGAATATTTGGAGGGCAAATTGGGGCCATTCTGGCAAACTCCCAATGTGAGAACTTTCATACCCAGAGCCAAATGGGAGTGGGATGGATTGGTGCTGGGTAGGATGTGGCCTCTACACTTGCCTCTTCTTTTTCTGACTTCCATGTTTCTCTCCAGCCTAGGGTTTCCTGTGTCTGGCTCAATGACTTCCACACTAAATGTTTCTCAGTTCATGAGAATGACCCTCATGGGAATCCATAGCATGAACGTTTTCTTCTAAAAATTCTCAATTGTTATTGACTGGGCAGCTCTGGTACTTTAACAACCATTAATTCCTGTTACAGCAAACAAGGAAACACCTATTCTCCCCCTTCTGTCGGAATGCTGCATGATTCCTGTAGGATGAGAAGCTGGCAGCTGTGTCTGGCTTTTGCCTGGTAAACTAGCCTCTGTTTCATTTCATCTGCATAGCCTTCTCATAGTGGAGGGGCTCTTGCATTGTTCTGTTGCTGGATAGGAATGCCTCTTCCCACCAATTATTTAGCTGCCAGAGATATCAGAGAGCAGAAGGGACTTTGTGTCATCTGGCTGCACTCCAGATTGTGGATTGTTGTATTGTTGTGGGAGCTGAAGTTGTTTGCACTTTGCAGGAGTCTTTGGGGTCCTCTGACAGGAATCATTGAACATTGCTTGGACTCTGGCAAAAGGCATCTCGTTGTTTCAGGTGAGCTTTGATTTTTCTTTGCTTTCATGGAGAATTCACAGTGCTCCTCAACAGCACTACTGTACACTGTTTTTAGGCTTGCCGTCACCACAGACAGCCTCTGAGATGGTGTCACATCCTCATATGCACCCATGAGGGGCAAGTTCGAGGTATGAGAACAGTGTTGATCTTATACTTGCCTTGTCTTGCTTCCTGCCTTTCCCAGAGAGCCTATGCAAGGCCCTAGATGAAGGGAGGCAGAGAGGTCAAGAGTCTTGTCATCTTTTGCTGACACCCACCTCTGGGATCTCAGGTCTGCTGCTATCACCCAAAAAACCCCTCCAGAACACACCAGACTATATATCAATCCCTATGGGACCCAATTCTTTCACACAGCCTCCTTTGGGAACGGAATCAGAAGAGCAGTTTCCATGACCACTTCATGGTCTCGAAATGCCTCCTCCTCCAGTGGAACACAACCATGGAGATGGCTTGAATAACCCCCAAAGTTGAGACTTTTAGGGTCCTGCAATGGGTTTCACAGGCAGCTTATTTCCTGATACCAGACCGACTCTGCCTCTGCCATTTTCCTCTGCTTAGGCAGGCTGACGGGTCTGAGAGCCAACGCCCAAGCCTGCCTCATTAATGTGCATGCACTAGTCTCAGGGCGCCAGGCCTGATTGTGAGCTCTGGCTAGCTTCACAATGAATGCCACCTTTGCCTAGCGACAAGTCCCTGCAGCTTGGCAGATAAAGAGACTTCCGTGGAGGTGTGTCAGCAGTGGACTCTCACCTGTCTTCTCTGTTGGATCCATGGGATAGTCCCATGATCCCAGGAGAGGGCAGACATGAGCCAGCCGGAAGTAACATCAAACAGAGCCCCAGGAATAAACTGTGAAATCCATGAGAATACAAAACAATCTGCAGAATTCCTCAAACCTGTTTAGACTTCATAGGGTTGAGTCTTTTTGAAATTGCTCTACTGTGATATCCAGGTATACTGGCTGTGTTCCCCGAGGTTGCTCTTTCCCAAATGGGGCTTCCTGCAGAACCACACAGCCTCAGGAGCTGCCAGCCTGTGTGTTTCTGTGAAAGTATTGAGAGTGTTGGATGTCTGCGTGTGTGTGTGTGTCTGTGTGTGTGCATGTTAGAATATAAGTGGAGTATTCTTAAACGAATGTGGCTAACACATTTTAGCACTTCTTTTTTTTGAGTCTCCCAACTTTTTGGTGGCCTGTCTGTACAGCACTGCTTGGGCTGTGAGGCTCCATGTTCTTTAGTTTTCTGTGGATCATAAATCCCCAGTGAATTGGGAGGCAGGCTGAGACCCACCAGTGTCAAACTCACCTCCCACTCCAAAAGAAAGCCACTCTTAGAAAAAAGGGGAGCACACCACATGAAAAAACAGTCATCTCTGAGTGTTTCATTGTCCTGCAGCCAATGCAGGGAGATACACTAGCACTCCTGTCCATAGGGCCCTTGAATTTACCTCAAATTCAGGTCCCAGCCAAGCAGTTACTTCACATCATAAGGGGGCAATACTCCATCGTCTTGGGTTTTCATTTTGGGACATAGAGTGTGAGCAACAATAAGGTCATACAGGGGTGAGGATATAATCTGGTGGGAACTGGATGAGATCCCACAACTTCAACTGCAAAAAAATAAAGACAGATGACACAGAAGGTACTTCCAACTCCATCCCAACATTCCCTTAATTGCACAAGCAGTCCACACCATGGCCCAGTGTTCAGATGAAAGTATTCCAATGTGCAAGAAATATTTGGGGTGCAAACCGGGGTCATCCTGGCAAACTCTCAATTTGCAGGCTTTCATACTGGGAGCAAAATGGGAATGAAATGGTTTGATAGTAGATGGGAAGTGGCCTCCACACTTGCCCCTTCTTTCTCTGACTTCCATGTTTCTTGTCAGTGTAGGGTTTCCTATGTCTGGCTCAATGACTTCCACAATACATGTTTCTCAGTTCACAGAGAATGACCCTAATGGGAACCCATTGCATGAGTGTTTCCTTCTAAACACTTTCACAATTTAATGACTGGGCAGCTTTGATACTTTTAAAACCATAAATTCCATCATAGCCACCAACAAGGAAACTCTTGTTTTTTTTTCACTTCTATTGGCATTCTGCATGATTCCTGTAGGGTGAGAAGCACTCAGCCCTGTCTGGCTTTTGCCTGGTAGTCTAGCCTCTGATTTTTTTCATCTGCACAGTCATCTTATTGAGCAGGTATTCTTTCATTGGGCTGTGGCTGGATGGGACTGCCTCTCACCAAAGATTATTTTGCTTCCCAGGATTTCAAAGAGCAAAAGGGACTTTGAGGAGTCTGGCTGCACTCCAAGTTTCGACCTGTTGTCTCATGGTGGGGGCTGAAGTTGTTTGCAATTTGCAGGAGGCTTTTGGGTTCTCTGACAGGAAGCATTGAACATTGCTTAAACTCCAGCTCAGTGCAGCTCATTCTGTCCGGTGAGCATTGATTTTTCTTTGCTTTTATGGGCAATCCACAGTGTCCTTCAACAGCTCTACTGGACGTCATTTTCAGGCTTGCCATCATCAAAGATGACCTCTGAGACGTGGTCTCTACCTCATCTTCACCCATAAGAGGTCAGTCCAAGGTGTGAGAATATGGTTCAAACTTTGACTTGCCTTTTTCATGGTTCCTGCCTTTCTCAGAGAGCCCCTGCTAGGCATAGGATGATGGAGGTAGTGAGGTCAAGAGCCCAGACATCTTTGCTAAAAAATGCCTCTGGGGTCTCAGGTATGATGCTGTGACCCAAAGAACCATCAACAACACACCAGACAGACTATATGCCAATCACCATGGGACCCGATTCTTGCAGACACACATTCTCTTTTGGGAATGGATTTCAAAGGGCAGTTTTCAGTGACCACCTCAGAGTCTTGAAACACCTCATCCTCCATCAGGACACGACCACAGAGATGGTCCAAATGAGCCCTGAGGTCGAGGCTTTTATTGTCCTGCCATGGGTCTTCACAGGCAGCCTTTTTCTTGATACCAGGCCAGCTCCGACTGTACCATTTTCCTCTGCTTAGGCAGGCTGAACGCTGTTACAGCAAGACACATAAGCCTGTCTCAGGAATCCACATAAGCTAGTCTCAGGGCACCAGTCCTGAGTGTGAACTCTGTCTAGAGTCACAGTGAATGTCACTGTTGCCTAGCGACAAGTCCCCGCGGCTTTGTGGAGAAGACTCCCAAGGAGGAGACCTCCATGGAGGTTCATCGGCTGAGGTCTCTCACCTGTCTACTCTGTGAGATCCACAGGATAGTCCCATAATCCTAGGATAGGGAGGACGTGAGCCAGCCTGAAGAAACATCAAGAAGAGCCCCAGGAATAAGCTGCCAAATCCCTAAGGATCAAAAAACATCTGCATGCTGTCTAGATGTTGGAAGGGTGTCTTTTTGGAACTTGTCTTATCTGTGATATTTAGGTACAGCCCATCTCTTTTCCTTGGAGTTACTTTGTCTCAGATGGGGCTCCCTGCATAATCCTTCAGCCTGAGGAGCTGACAGGCTATGTGTTTTTGTGGGAGTGTTGCAAATGTTGGATGTCTGCCTGTGTGTGTGTTATTGTGTGTTTGTGTATCTGTGTGTGTGTGTGTGTGCCATTAACTGGAGTCTGCTTAAAGGAATGTGGCTAAAGCACTTCAGTGTTGTTTTTTTTTTTTTTTTTTTTTTTTGAGTATATTAACCTTTCAGTGGCCTGTCTCTGTGGCTCTTTTGGGCTGTCGGGCTTGTGTTATTTATTTTTCTGTGAATCATGAATCCTCAGTGATTTTGGAGGTGGGCCAAGCCTGCCGGTGACCAAGGTATCTCCCCGTGCAATAAAAGCCACTCTTCTAGAAAGAAGAGGAGCACACCATACCAAAAAAACAGACATTTCCCGATGTTTCATTTTCCTGCAGCCAACCAGGGAGAGAAACTAGCAGTCTGGTCCTCAGGGCCCCTATATTTACGTCGAATTCAGTTCCCAGCTGATCAGGTGCTATACATTGTGAGGGGACACTCCTCCCTCATTTTGGGATTTCATCCTGGGACATAGAATATGAGCAGAAATAAGGTCAGATAATGGTGAGGATATAATCTGGTGA
This sequence comes from Pan paniscus, assembly GCF_029289425.2. Lineage (NCBI taxonomy): Eukaryota > Metazoa > Chordata > Mammalia > Primates > Hominidae > Pan > Pan paniscus. The sequence goes on along the minus strand of NC_073273.2, from coordinate 18,501,242 downwards.
CAAGGGGAAGGGGTCCCGCAACTTCACCTGCAAAAAGATAAAGACAAATGACACAGAAGGTGTTTCCAATTCTATGCCCGCATTCCCTTAATTGCACAAGCGGTCCACACCATAGCCAGGAGTTCAGGTGGCAGAACTCCTACATGCAAGGAACATGTGGAGTGCAAATTGACGCCATCCTGGCAAACTCCTGATTTAAGGGCTTTCATACCTAGAGCCAAATGGCAGTGGAATGGATTGATGCTGGGTGGGATGTGGCCTCCATACTCCCCACTTCTTTTCCTGACTTCCATGTTCCTGGTCAGCCTAGGGTTTCCTGGGTCTGGCTAAATGACTTCCACACTAAACGTTTCCCTGTTGCTTGTGAATGACCCTCAGTGGAATCCACTGCATGAGCGTTTTCTTCCAAACACTGTCACGTTTTAATGACTAGACAGTTTTGATACTTTAAAACGATAAATTCCCATTTCAGCCACCAACAAGGAAACTCTTATTCTACCACTTCTATCAGAGGCCTGCATGATTCCTGTAGGAGGAGAAGAAGGCAGCTGTGTGTACATTTTACCAGGTAATCGAGGCTCTGTTTCATTAAATCTGCATGGCTCTCTCACTGTGGAGGGGCTCATTCATTGAGCTGTTGCTGGATGGGACTGCCTCTCACTACAGATTGTATAGCTTATCAGGGTTTCAGAGAGCAAAAGGGACTTCGAATAGGCTTACTGTGCTCCACATTTTGCTCTATGGTCACATTTTGGGGGCTGAAGTTGCTTGCACTTTACAGTAGGGTTTTGGGTCCCCTGACAGAAATCATTGAACATTGCTTGGACTCCAGCACAAGGCAGCTTGTTTCCTCAGGCAAGCCTTGTTTTTTTCTTGCTTTCATGGAAAATCCACAATGCCCCTTAACAGCACTGCTGGACACAATTTTCAGGCTTACTATCACCACAGATGGCCTCTGAGACACTGTGTCAACATCATCTGCACCAAGGAGAGACCAGTGTGAGGTGTGAGACAACTGCTCCACCTTGGGCTTTCCTCGGTCATGGTTCCTGACTTTTCCAGGGAGCCCCTGTGAGGCCCAGGGTGAAGGGAGGCCATGAGGTCAAGCTCGGGCATCTCTCACTGATGCCCACCTCTGGGCTTTCAGGTGTAATTCTATCACCCAAAGAACCCCAACAACACAACAGATTCTATTCCAATCTCTATGGGACCTAATTCTTACGCACAGCCTCTTTCAGGAATACAGCCAGAAGAGCAGTTTCCAGCGACCACCTCACAGTCCTGAAGTGCCTCCTCCTCCAGTGGGACCCAACTACGGAGATGACCCAAAGGGGCCCTGAGGTTGAGACTTTTAGAGTCTCACAGTGGGTTTTCATAGGCATCATTTTTCCTGATACCAAGGCGTCTCTGCCTGTAGCATTTTCCTCTGCTTAGTCAGGCTGAGAGCTCTGACATCTGGGCACCAGAGCCTGCCTCACGAATGTTCATGAGCTAAGCTCAGGGAACCATTCCTGATTTTGAACTCCAGAGGAGACCTCTGTGGAGGTGCGTTGGTGGTGCACTCTTTGCCTGTCTTCTCTGTGGGATCCACAGAATAATCTCATGATCCTATGAGATGGCAGATGTGAGCGAGCCTGAAGAAATGTCAAGCAGAGCCCTAGGAATAAACTGCAAAATCCCTAAGGATCCAAAAGCATCTGCAGGATTCCTCAGGACTGCCTAGATGTTTTAGGGGTGTGTCTTTTTGAAACTTGCCCCTCTGATATTTTTAGGTAAAGCCCACCTGTGTTCCCTGGGATTGCTCTCTCCCAGGTAGGGCTTCCTGCAGAAACATGCAGCCTCAGAAGCTGTCAGGTTCTGTGTTCCTTTGGGAGTGCTGTGAGTGTAGGATTTCTGTGTGTGTGTGTGTGTGTGTGTGTGTGTGTGTGGCATTGTGTGTTTGTGTCTGTGTGCCTGCAAATGGAGTCTGCTTAAAAGAGTGTGGCTAACACACTTCAATCCTCTTTATTTGAGTCCCTCACCTTTTCTTTTGGTTGCTTGTCTGTTTGGCTCTGCTTGGGCTCTGGGGCTCCATGTTTTTTTATTTTTCTGTGGATCATGAATACGCAGTGTCTAAATCACCTTCCCCTGCAAAAAAACAAAACAAAACAAAACAAAACAAAACACTCTTCCAGAAAGAAGAGGAACACACCACACCAACACACCAAAAAGCAGACATCTCCCAGTGTTTCATTGTCCTGCGGTCAACCCAGCAAGGGACACTAGCAGTCCTGTCCGCAGGACCAATTGAATTTACCTTGAATTCGGTTTCTAGCTGAGCAGGTACTTCAGGTTAAAGGGGCACTCCTCAATTGTCTTGGGATTTCATCCTGGGACATAGAGTGTGAGCAGAAATAAGGTCAGATAGGGGTGAGAATACAATCTGGCGAGGAGTGGATGGGTCCTGCAATTTCAACTGCAAAAAAAATATGAAGACAGATGACACAGAAGGTGCTTCCAACCCCATCCCCCTATTCTGTTAATTGCACAAGCAGTCCAACCATGACCCGGCATTCAGGTGGAAGTAATCCAACATGCAGGGAACATTTTGAGTGCAAATTGGGCCCATCCTGGCAAAGTCTGGATGTATGGTTTTCATACCCATAGCCAAATGGAACTGGAATGGGTTAATACTGGGAGGGGTGTGGCCTCCAAACTGGCCTCTTCTTTTCTTGACTTCCATGTTCCTCATTGGCCTAGGGTTTCCTGGGTCTCCACCCAATGACTTCCACAGTAAATTTTCCCAATTCTCGAGAACCACCCTCACGGGAATCCATTGCATGAGTGTTTTCTTCTAAACCCTGTGAGGTTTTAATGACTGTGCCTCATTGATAATTTAATCCTGTAAATTGCCTTTACAGCTGCCAACAAGGAAACTCTTGTTCTTTCACTTCTTTCGGAAGGCTGCATGATTCCTGTAGGATGAGAAGTAGGCAGCCGTGTTTGGCTTTTGCCTGGTAATGTAGCCTCTGCTTCGTTTCATCTGCATGGTCTTCTCATTGCTGAGTGGATCTTTCATTGCGGTCTTGCTGAGTGGGACTGCCTATCACCACACATCTTTTGGATGCCAGTAATTTCAGGGAGCAAAACAGACTTTAGGTAGGCTGGCTACACTCCAGGTTGTGGGTGGTGGTCTCATTTTGGGGGCCAAGTTTGTTTGCACTTTGCCAGGGGCTTTAGGGTCTTCTGACAGAAATCTTTTAACATTGCTGTGTCTCCAGCACTAGTCAGCTCATTCTCTCAGGCGAGCTTTGATTTTTCTTTGCTTTCACTGGGGAGTCCACATCGCCCCTCAACAGTGCTACTGGACACCATTCCAGGCTTGCAATCTCCACAAACGGCCTCTGAGACACTGTCTCAACCTCATTTGCACCCGTGAGAGGCCAGTTCGAGGTGTGAGAACACTTCTTCAACTTGAACGTCCTTTTGTCATGGTTCCAGCCTTTCCCCAAGAGCCCCTGTGAGGGCAGGATGAAGGGAGGCAGTGAGATCAAGGGCCCGGCCATCTTCCACAGACACCCGCCTCTGGGGTCTCAGGTGTGATTCCATCACCCGAAGACCCCCCCAGAAACTCACCAGACTATATTCCAATTCCCATGGGACCTGATTCTTTCACACAGCCTCTTTCAGCCATGGAGTGAGAAAAGCAGTTTCCCGCGTCCTCCTCACAGTCTCAAAATGTGTCCTCCTTCAGCGAGACCAGACCACGGAGACGACCCGACGGAGCTCTGAGGTCGACGCTTTTAGTGTCCCACAGTGGGTTACTGCAGTCAGCCTTTTTTCCCATACCAGGCCCACTCTGCCTGTACCATTTTCCTCTGGTTAGGCAGGCTGACAGCTCTGACAGCCGGGCGCCCAACCTTGCCTCGTGAATGCGCATGCGCTGGTCTCAGGGCACCAGACCTGAACTGTGAGCTCTGGCTGGTGTCTCAATGAATGCCACCTTTGCCTAGAGACAAGTCCCTGTGGCTTAGCGGAGAAGGAAACATCTGCGGAGGTGGGTCGGCCACAGACTTTCGCTTGTACTGTTTGTGGGATCCTCAGGATAATCTCATGAGGCTAGGAGAATGCTGATGTGAGCCAGCCTAAGGAAACCTCAAGCAGAGCCGCAGGAATTCACTACGAAATCTCTTAAGTGTCCAAAAGGATCTGCAGAATGCCTCAGGCCTACCTAGACGTTGCAGGGGTGAGTCTTTTTGAAAATCGTCCCACTGTGTTTTCTAGATACAGCCTGCATGAGTTCCCCAAGGTTACTCTCTCCCAGGTGAAGCTTCCTGCAGAACCACGCAGCCTCAGGAGATGCCGGCCTGTGTTTTTCTGTCGGAGTGTTGTAAGTTTTGGATGTCTGCATCTGTGTGTGGCTTTGTGTGTTTCCCTGTGGAAAAGACTGCTAGTGTCTCTCTCTGGGTTGGCTGCAGGACAATGGAACACTGGGAGACCTGTTTTATGGTGTGGTGTGCTCCTCTTCTTTCTAGAAAGGAAAAGTGTTTGTCGTTGTTCTGCTGGCAGAGGTGATTTGGACGCCAGCGGGTCATGGCACACCTACCAATTTGCTGCAGATTCACGATCCACAGAAAAATAAAGACAAGCCCCGCGGCCCAAGCAGAGCCACACAGACAGGACAACACTAGGTTGGGAGACAAAAAAAAAAAAAGGGGATGCTTAAGTGTGTTAGCCTCATTCCTTTAAACAGACTCCACTTACCGGCACATACGCACACGCACACACATACACATACACACAGTCAAACATCTAACACTTGCAAGTCTCCCAGAGAAACACACAGTCCGGCAGCTCCCAAGGATGCGTGGTTCTGCAGGAAGCCCCACCTGGGAGAGAGCAAACTCGCGGACCACAGGCGGGCTGTATCTAGAAATCACAGTGGGGCAAGTTTCAAAAAGACCCACCCCTACAAAGTCCACCCAGGCCTGAGGAACTCTGCAGATCCTTTTGGATTCTCAGGATTTCTCAATTTATTACTGGGGCTGTGCTTGAGGTTTCTTCAGGCTGGCTGACGTCTGCCCTCTCTTAGGATCATGGGACTATCTGGTGAATCCAACAGACAAGACGCAAAAGCCCACTGCCAACGCACCTCCACGGAGGTCTCCTTTGCCACAAAGCTGCAGGGACTTGTAGTTAGGCAACTGTGACATTCGTTTTGACGCAAGCAAGGGCTCATAATCAGGACTGCTTCCTTGAGTCTAGCGCATGCGCATTCGTGAGGCAGGGAAGGCCTCCAGGCTAGCAGAACGGTCAGGCTGCCTAAGCACAGGAAAATGTACAGGCAGAGCCGGCCTGGTATTGAAATAAAGGATGCCTGCAAACACCCACTGTGGGGCACCAAAATCCTCGACCTCAGGACCCCTTGGTCCATCTCCGTGGTCGGATCCCACTGGAGAAGGAGGCGTTTTGAGACCGTGAGGTGGTCGCTGGAAACTGCTCTTCTGACTTTATTCTCCAAAGAGGCTGTGTGCAAAAGTAGGGTCCCATGGGGATTGGAATATAGTCTGGTGTGTTTTTGAGGGTTCTCTGGGTGATGGAAACATGCCTGAGACCCCAGAGGTTGGTGCCAGTGAAAGATGGTCAGACTCTTGACCTCACAGCTGCCCTTCATCCTGAGCCTCATAGGAGCTCTCTGGGAAAGGCAAATACTACGACAAGGGAAGTCCAAGGTGGGGCCATATTCTCACACCTCGGACTGGCTTCTTGCGGGTGCAGATGAGGTTGAGAGAGTATCTTGGAGACGTGTGTGGTGGTGCCAAGTCTGAAAGTGTGTCTCGTAGTGTTGCTAAGGGGCACTGTGTATTCCCCTTGAAAGCAAAGAAAAATCAAGGCTCGACTGAGAGAAAGAGCTACCTTATGGTGGAATCCAAGCAATGTTCAAAGACTCTTGTCAGAGGACCCAAAAGCTTCCTGCAAAGTGCAAAAAAACCTCAGTCCCCACAAGGGGACAACAACCCACAACATGGAGCACAGCCAACCTACCGGAAGTCCCTTTTGCTCTCTGAAATTTCTGGCAGCTTAATGATCTCTGGGAGAGGCAGTTCCAAGCAGCAACAGCCCAGTGAAGGAGCCCCTCCACAATGAAAAGGCCATGCAAATGAAGTGAAAAAGGTGCCAGATTACGAGGCAAAAGCCGACACAGCTGCCTGCTTTTCATCCTGCAGAAATCATGCAGCCCTCTGTTAGAAGTGGGAGAACAAAAGTGTCCTTGCTGGTGGATGTAATGGAAATTTGTGGTTTTAAAATTATCAAATCTGCCCAGTCATTAAAACTGACAGTGTTTAGAAGGAAACTCTCACACAGTGGATTCCCATGAGGATCATTCTCTATGAACTGGGAAAGGTTTACTGTGGAAGTCTTTAAGCCATAACCAGGAAACACTAGGCCTACAAGAAACATAGAAGTCAGGAAAAGAAGAGGCAACTGTGGAGGCCACATCTCAGCCAGCATCAATCCATTCCATTCCCATTTGGCTCTGGGTATGAAAGCTCTCAAATCGGGAGTGTACCAGGATGGCCTCAATTTGCACTCCAAATATTCCTTGCATGTTGGAATACTCTCACCTGAACACCGGGCCATGGTGTGGACTGCTTGTGCAATTAATGGAATACAGGGATGGAGCTGGAAGCAACTTCTGTGACATCAGTCTTCAATCATTTTGCAGGTGAAGTTGCAGGACCCCATCCACCCTTCACCAGTCTGTATCTTCACCCCTTTCTGAACTTATTGTGTCTCACACTCTATGTCCCAGAACGAAATCCGAAGATGATGGAGAAGTGTCCCCTCATGATGTGAAACACCTGATCTCCTGGGAACCGAATTCAAGATAAATTCAAGGGGCACTGCAGACAGGACTGTTAGTGTTTCTCCCTGGGTGGGCCACAGGACAATGAAGCACTGGGAGATGTCTGTTTTTTCATGTGGTGGGCTCCTCTTCTTTCTAGAAGAGTGGTTTTATTGTGCAGGGGGATGCAATTTGAAAGCTGGTGGGTTTCAGCCTGGCTCCCAGTTCACTGCAGATTCAGATCCACAGAAAAATAAAGAACATGGAGCCCTGCAGTCCAAGCAGAGCCACACAGACTGGCAACCAAAAGGTTTGGAGACTCATAAAAAGAAGAAGAAGAAAAAGAAGAAGAAGAAGGGGAAGAAGAAGAAGAAGAAGAAGAAGAAGAAGAAGAAGAAGAAGAAGAAGAAGAAGAAGAAGAAGAAGAAGAAGAAGAAGAGGAAGAAGACGGAGAGGAAGAAGAACAAGAAGAAGAAGAAGCAGTGCTGAAGTGCATTAGCCACATTCCTTTAAGCAGGCTCCACTTACAGGCAAACACACCCACACACATAAGCACTCACAAACACATAATGCCACACACACACACACACACACACGCAGACATCCACACTCAAAATAATTCCAGAGAAATTCACAACCTGGCAGCTGCTGAGCCTGTGAGGTCTGCAGGAAGCCATACCAGGGAGAGAATAACCCCAGGGAACACAGGTGTGCTGTACCTAGAAATCATAGTGGAGCAAGTTTCAAAAACACTCACCCCTACAAAGACTAGGCAGGCCTGAGGAATCCCGCAGATAATTTTGGATCCTTAGAGATTTCATGGTTTATTCCTAAGACTGTGCTTGATGTTTTTTCAGGCTGCTTCATGCCTGCCCTCTCCTAGGATTATGGGAATATCCCACATATCCCACAGAGAAGACAGGTGAGAGTCCACCGCCGACTCACCGCCATGGAGGTCTCCTTCTCTGTCAAGCTTCAGAGGCTTGTCCCTAGGCAGCAGTGACATTTGTTTTGATGCTAGCCAGAGCTCACAATCAGGCCTGGTGCCCTAAGACTGGCACATGCATATTCGTGAGTCAGGCTCTGGTGCCAGGCTCTCAGAGCTATAAGCCTGCCTCAGCAGTGGAAAATGGTACAGACAGAATGAGCCTGGTATTGTAAAAATGGCTCCCTGTCAAAACCCACTGCAAGATGCTAAAAGTCTTGAACTCAGGGACCCTTCATGCCATCTCCATGGTTGGGTCCTGCTGGAGAGAAGGCATTTCTACAGTGTGATGTGGTCACTGGAAACTGCACTTCTGACTCCATTCTTGAAAGAGGCTGTGTGCAAGAATCAGGTCCATGGGGATTGGAATATATTCTGTTGTGTTGTTGTGGGTTCTCTGAGTAACAGAATCATACCTGAGACCCCAGAGGCAGATGTCAGTGACAGATGGCTGGACTCTTGCCCTCACTGCCTCCCTTCATCCTAAGCCTTGCAGGGGCTCTCTGGGAAAGGCAGGAATCATGACAAAGGGAAGTCCAAGGTGAAGCAGTGTTCTCATTCCTCAGACTGGCCTCTCATAGGTGCAGATGAGGTGGAGACAGTCTATCAGAGGCTGTCTGTGGTGATGGCAGGCCTGGAAATGGTGTCCAGTAGTGTCTCTGTGTGTCACTGTGGATTCCCCAAGAAAGCAAAGAAAAATAGAGGCTCACCTGAGAGAACGAGATGCCTTGTGCTGGAGTCCACACATTGTTCAATGACGCCTGTCAGAAGCCTCCTGCAAAGGGCAAACAACCTCAGCCCCCACTTTGAGACAATGACCCACAACCTGGAGTGCAGCCAGCCTACCCCAAGTCCCTTTGGCTCCCTGAAATCCCTGGCAGCCAAAAGATCTGGGGTGAGAGGCAATGCAATGCAGCAACAACCCAATGAAAGAGCCCCTCCACAATGAGAAAGGACTTGAAGATGAATTGAAACAGAGGCTAGATTACCAGGCAACACCAGACACAGCGGCCTGCTTCTCATCATACAGGAATCTTGCAGCCCTCTGAAAAAAGTGGGAGAATAGGAGTTTCCTTGTTTGTGGCTCTAACTGACATTTACAATTTTAAAAGTGTCAAAGCTGGCCAGTCATTAAAACATGACAGTGTTTAGAAGGAAACACTCACACAATGGATTCAAATGAGGGTCATCCTCCATGAATTGGGAAGCCTCTATTGTGGTAGACAGACAGACCCAGGAAAACCTAGGCCAGTGGGGGAAATGGAAGTCAGGAGAAGAGGAGGCAAGTGTGAAGGCCACATCCCACCCAGCATCAATCCATCCCACACCCTTTTAGTTCTGGCTATGACAGCCCTGAAATCAGGAGTTTGCCAGGATGGCCAAGTATGTACTCCAAATGTTCCCTGCATGCAGAAGTACTCCCAGGCCATGACGTGCATGGCTTGTGCAATTAAGCAAATGTGGGGATGCTGTTGGAAGCATGCTCTGTGCCATCAGATCTTCACTGTTTTTGCAGGTGAAGGTGCAGGTCTGCATCCAAACCTCACCAGATTATATCCTCACCCCATCTGACCTTATTGCTGCTCACACTGTTTGTCCCAGAATAAAATCCCAAGATGATAGTGGAGTGCACCCTCATGACACGAAGCCCCTGCTCTACTGCGAACCAAATTCGTGGTAAATTCAAGGGGCCCTGCCATCAGGACTGCTAGTGTCTCTTCCTGGGTTGGCCATGGGACAATGAAAGACTGGGCAATGTTGCTTCTTGGGTGAGGTGTGCTCCTCTTCTTTCGAGAAGAGTGACTTTTTTTGCAGGTGCAGGAGATTTGGACCATAGCAGGTCACAGGCAGCCTCCCAAATCACTGCAGATTCTTGATCCACAGAAAAATAAAGAATACAGAGCCCACAGCCCAGGCAGAACCACACAAACAAGCTACCAAAAGGTTGAGAGACAAAAAAAAGCACTGCAGTGTGTTAGCCTAATTTATTTAATTAGACTCCATTTAAAACACACACACACACACACACACAAACACACACACACAACACACAAAGCCACACACACATGCAGACATCCAAACTTACAACATTCTCACAGAAACTACAGGCCTACAAGTTCTGAGGCTGGGTGGTTCTGCAGGAATCCCAACCTGGGAGAGAACAACACCAAGTAACACAGGAGGGCTGTACCAAGAAATCATACAGGGCAAATTTCAAAAAGATTCACCCGTACAACATCTAGGCAGGTCTGAGGCATCCTGCAGATTCTTTTGGACCCTTAGGGATTTTGCGGATTATTCCTGGGACTCTGTTTGACCTTTCTTCATGATGTCTCACATATGCTCTCTCCAAGGATAATGGGACTATCCTGTGGATCCCACAGAGAAGACAGGTGAAAGTTCACTGCCGACTCACATACACAGAGATCGCCTTCTCCACCAAGCCTCAGGGACTTGTTGCTAGGCAATGTTGTCATTCATTGTGATGCTTTCCAGAGCTCACAGCTCTGGCCTGGTGCCAGGAGACTAGTGCATTTGCATTCTTGTCACAGGCTCAGCAGCCCAGCTGTCAGAGCTGTCATCATGCCTAAGCAGAGAAAAATGGTACAGGCAGAGCTGGCCTGGTGTTGGGAAAATGGCTGCCTGAGATAATCCACTGAGAGACCCTGAAAGTCTCAACCATAAGTCTTCTTCAGGCCATCTTGTTGGTCAGGTTTCACTTGAAGGAGGAGGCATTTCAAGACTGTGAACTGGTCACTGGAAACTGCACTTCTGACTTCATCCCTGAAAGAGTGCAGAAATCCGGTCCCATGGTGATTGGAATATAGTCTGGTGAGTTGTTGAGGGGTCTCTGGTTCATGGAATCATACCTGAGACCCCAGAGGCAGGTGTCAACAAAACATGGCTGTGCCCTGGACGTCACTGCCTGCCTTCATCCTGGGCCTCCAGGTGCTCTCTGGGAAAGGCAGGAACCATGACAAAGCCAAGTCCACGGTGAAGCAGTGTTCTCACACCTCCAACTGGCCTCTCATGGGTGCAGATGAGGTTGAGACTGTGTCTCAGAGGCCATTTGTGGCAATTGTAATCCTGAAAAGGGTGTGCGGTAATGCTGTTTAGGGGCAATGTGTACCTTCCATGAAAGCAAAGGAAAATCAAGGCTTGGGTGAGAGAAACAACTGACTTGTGCTGAAGTCCAAGCAATACTGAAAGATTTCTTTCAGAGGACCCAAAAGCCACCTGCAAAGTGCAAACAACCTCAGTATGCAAAATGAGACCACAATCCACAACCTGGAGTGCAGCCAGCCTACCTGAAGTCTCCTTTGCTCCCTGAAGTCCCTGGCAGCTAAAAGATCTGTGGCGAGAGGCAGTCCCATACAGCAACAGCCCAATGAAACTCCCACTCCACAATGAGCAGTGGCATGCAGGTACAATAAAACAGAGCCTAGATTACCAGGCAAATGCCAGACATGGCTGCCTCCTTTTCATCCTACAGGAATCATGCAGCCCTCTGATAGAAGTGGGAGAACAAGGGTTTTCCTGTTGGTGGCTGTAATGGGAATTTACAGTTTTAAAACATCACAGCTGTCCAGTCATTAAAGCGTGACAATATTTAGAAGGAAACACTCACACAATGGATTCTCATTAGGGTCATCCTTGGTGAACTGGGATACGTTTAGTGTGGAAGACATTGAGCCAGACCTAGGCTCCAAGTATGAAAGCCCTCAAATTGGGAGTTTTCCAGGATGGCCCCAGTTTGCACTCCAAATATTCCCTGCATGCTGGAGTACTCCCACCTGAACACCAGGCCATGGTGTGGACTGCCTGTGCAGTTAAGAGAATGTGGGGATGCAGTTGGAAGTACTTCTGTGTAATCTGCCTTCACTTTTTCTCAGATTGCATGCACACCCCTAACTGACCTTACTGTTGCTCACACTGTGTCCCAGAATGAAATCTCAAGATGATAGAGGAGTGCCGCCTGATGATGTGAAGCTCCTACTCAGCTGAGAACTGAATTTGATGTAAACTCAATGGGCCCTGAGGATAGGAATGCTAGTATCCATCCCTGGGTTTGCCACAGGACAATGAAACACTAGATGTCTGTTCATGGGTGTGGTGTGCTCCTCTTCTTTCTGGAAAAGTGGCTTCTGTTGCAAGGGAAGGTGATTTGGACCCTGGCAGGTCTCAAGTCAATCTCCCAATTCACTATAAATTCATGATCCACAGAAGAATAAAAAACACAGGGCTCTACAGCCCAAGGAGCGCCACAGAGACAACCCACCAAAAGTTTGGGAGAATCAAACAAATGAAGGGCTGCAGTGCATTAGGCACATTTTTTTTAAAGCCGACTCCAGTTACAGGCATACACATACAGACACACAGAAACACACACACACACAAAACACACACACACAGCCACTCACACAGGCAGATATCCAACAATTACAACACTACCACAGAAACGCACAGCCCGGTAGGTTCTGAGGCTGCCTGGTTCTGCAGACAGCCCCACCTCGGAGACAGCAACTTCGAGGAATACAGGTGGGCTGTACTTAGAAATAACAGTTGGGCAAGTTTCAAAAAGACTCACCCCTACAACGTCTAGGCAGGCCCGAGGCGTCCTGCAGATCCTTTTGGATTCTTAGGGATTTCGTGATTTATTCCTGGGGCTCTCCTTGAGGTTTCTTCAGGCTGGCTCATGTCTGCCTTCTCTTAGGATCATGGGACTATCCCGTGGGTCCTACAGCGAAGACAGGCGAGAGACCACCGCTATCGCACCCCCACGGAGGTCTCCTTCTCGGCCAAGCCACAGGGACTTGCGGCTAGGGAAAGGAGGCATTTATTGTGACGTTAACCAGAGCTCACAGCTCGGGCCCTGTGCCCTAAGACTAGCGCATGTGCATTCGCGATGGAGGCTCCCGCGCAAGGCTGTCAGAACTGTCAGCCTGTCTATGCAGAGGAAAATGGTACAGGCAGAGCCTGACTGGTATCGGGAAAAAGGCTGTCTGCGAAAACCCACTGAGAGACCCCGAAAGTCTCAAATTTAGGGCCCCTTCGTGTCATCTCCATGGTCCGGTCGCGCTGGAGGTCGAGCCGTTTCGCCACTCTGAGGTCATGGCTGAGAAATGCTCTTCTGACTCCATTATTGAAAGAGGTTGTGTGCAAGAATTGGGTCCATGGGGATTGGAATATAGTCTGGTGTATTGTTGAGGGTTCTTTGGGTGATAGAATCATACCTGAGACCCCAGAGGCGGGCGTCATCAAAATATGGCCAGGCTCTTGACCTCACTGCCTCCCTTCATCCTGGGTCGCACAGGGGCTCTCCGGGAAAGGCAGGAACCACGACAAAGGCAAGGCCAAGGTGTAGCAGTGTTCTCAAACCTCAGACTGGCATCTCATGGGTGCAGATGAGGTTGAGAAGGTGTCTCAGAGGCCGTCTGTGGTGACGGCAAGCCTGGAAAGGGTGTCCAGTGGTGCTGTCAAGGGCCACTGAGGATTTTCTATGAAAGCAAAGAGAAATTAAGGCTTGCCTGAGAGAATGATCTGCCTTGGGCTGGAGTCCAAGCAATGTTCAATGATTCCTGTCAGAGGACCCAATAGCCTCCTGCAAAGTGCAAATAACCTCAGCACCCACAGTGAGAGAATGACCCACAACCTGAAGTGCAGCCAGTCTACCCAAATTCCCTTTTGCTCTCTGCAATCCCTGTCAGCTAAATAATCTATGATAAGAGGCAGTCCCACCGAGCAACAGCCCGAAGAAAGAACACTTCCACAATGAGAAGGCCATGCAGATGAAATAAAACAGGGGCTGGCTAGATTACCAGGCAAAAGCAAGACACGGGTGCCTGCCTCTCATCCTACAGGAATCATGCAGCCATTTGATAGAAGTGAGAAAACAAGAGTTTCCTTGTTTGCGGCTGTAGTGAGAATTTATGGTTTTAAAAGTGTCAAAGCAGCCCAGTCATTAAAATGTGACAGTGTTAAGAAGAAAACACTCACACAATGGATTTCCATGAGGCTCATTGTTTGTGAAGTGGGAAACGTTTAGTGTGGAAGTTTTTGAGCCAGAACCAGGAAACTCTAGGCCAATGAGGAGCATGGAAGTAAGGAAAAGAAGAGGCAAGTCTGGAGGCCACATCCCACCCAGCATCAATGCATTCCACTCCAATTTGGCTCTGGATATGAAAGCCCTCAGATAGGGAATTTGCCAGGATGGCCTCAATTTGCACTCCAACTGTTGCTTGCACATTGGAGCACTCCCTCCTGAATACCGAACCCTGATGCTGACTGCTTGTGCAATTAAGGGAATGCAGGGATGGAGTTGGAAGCACCTTCTGTGTCATCTGTCTTCATTTCTTTGCAGGTGAAGTTGCAGGACTGTATCCACCCCTCACCAGGTTGTATCCTCACCTGTATGTTAATGTATTGCTGCTCACACTCTATGTCCCGGGATGAAGTCCCAAGATGATGGAGGACTGCCCCCTCAAGATGTGAAGCACCTGATCATCTGGGAACTGAATTCGAGGTAAATTCAAGGGACTCTGCAGACATCCAACACTCACAACACTCCCATGGAAACACACTGCCCGGCAGCTCATGAGGCTGTGTGGTTCTTCAGGAAGCCCTAAACCACTCCAGATTTCAATCTGTCCGCTCCATTGATCTTGCTTTTGTCAAGGTCTTCAGTGACTTCCACATTTCCAATTTTCCTAGGGAAAACAATGGGGAGAATTTTATAAAACACACACAGAAATAAAGCAGATTGTATTTGACTGGTTACAATTATACAGTTGTCTCATTTGATCTATCCCTTTGGAAAATCTTAATTATATAAGTTCCTTAACTGCTTCTGATTGGTTGATATACATTCTGTTTTTCTGTGATATAAACATTAGAAGAAGTAGCTCAAGTTAGTTTTGCTTATGTTTGCAAATCAAGCAAGATTGAAGTTACTTATGAGGCCTAACTTTGTTTTTCATCTAAGAGATTCTTCAGGCCCAGTCTCTATTTTAATTTGTTTCAGCATCAGTTGACCTGTTGTCCTCGATGTGTTTATTTTGTTTGTTTTGATTTTTACCTTTTTATTTTAATATAAAACTCAGATATGGAAAACACACAACACAAGTGTATGGTTTTATTTCTGCCCCACAGATATAAAGCAACAGAATATTGCCAACCAAACTAGTGTTCCAATGCAGATGTCTTGTCCAAATCACCATTCCCTTTAGGACTTTTCACAATACGGAGACATTTGTCTGTGTTATTAGGAAGCCACTCAGTGGCCAATGAAGAAATGAAAACCAAAGACAGTTAGACTAAGAAGAAATACATGATGAATCTAGGTCTCGAAGAAGGCAGGAGTGGAAAGAATCAGATAAATTCTACATCATTGACAAGGTTTAGTCTCAGAAAAAGGAAATTTCTCTTACTGCAAGTAAGAGAAAAAAGATGACAAGACAATTTCGTTCAAACTGTCATTTAACAAACATTTATTAAGCTCCTATTAACTGGCAGTAGTGTAGAAAGCACTAGAGAAAGATTTTAACGAGGAAAATAAACTTTACTTGGGCTCTCCTGCTTGATGGACTTAATCACTTTGAAAAAGGAGGAGATGAGGTTGTGGTTCTCAATAAAAGCTGTTTAGGGAATTCTAGAGTTGGACATTTGAAGAGTGAGAACACAATTTCAAAAAGCTACAGTAGAGAAAGCCCTACAGAATCAATACATTTTCTGCGCAGGACTCTGGATAGAGGCAAGCCTAGCATTTTGTTTTAAAAACTAACCTTGGAAGTCTTATATCAGACATCACAGTGAATCCAGTTGATTCTTATTTTTAAAATTGCACCTGCCATTGGAGTGATGCCAAAACACACATACCAAATTAAAGCACAAACACCAATAAAACACAACAGGAGCAGAATGCTGCAAACTCAATTGCTTATCAAAAAACTATTAGCTTTAAAATGTTAGCATGTCAGGAAACAATTTCCTTCTACTAACATCAGCTTTGAAGATCAGCGAATCAGAAATACATAGAATTAGAACAGGCAGTGAATTCAATAAAGTAGATCTTGCAGTAAAATAAACTTTGCTCCAGGCCCATGCTGTTGGGATTAGAAAGGCATCATCAGGCACATGTCTGCAGATCAGAGGTCTCAGCCAGTGATAATTCTGGTATTTACAGTCCACCTATTATAACTTGTCATCTTTTTAAATATCTTATTTGTTACAATGTTTAATTGTCTCTTTAAGAGTGCTGAACACTTTAGAAATAAACTAGGATGCCAGAACACTTTAGAAATAAACATATCTGAATAAGCTAGCCAGTGGGACTTCTTTTGTGTTTTCCTTTCTTTCAGCAGGATTTTTTTTTTCTTTAAGTACTTTCCTTCTGTTCTCATAAGTTAATCTGCATTTGTGATTTTGGAATTTTGCAGAGTGGAATGTGATTGCTGAAGTCTTAATCAACATTCAGGCTGACAGAGAACAGTTGAACAAGCTATTATGTTTTGTGCAGAGAGATAGATTTATTGTAAATGCTCTGGGCTCTCTGAAAAGTTGGGAGAATAGGACTTTGAAACTAATGAGGGTGTCAAAGTTTGGTTTTAGATTCCTGTATAATTGAGAGAACTGCAAAGGTGACTTGGGGAAGAGTTATTTATAAGATCATTGAATGGAAGTTAAAAAGGACATTATCTTACTTTAAATATGATATGTTTTGTAATTATTAACTGAATCATAGAATTTGAATTGAATGAGATTTCATAAGGCAATCAGTCTAGTGATTTCCCAATACTGATTTCCAGACAGACATAAGACTGGGATAATATTTTCACTAATTCATGGCAAAATTTCAAAAATAAGATAACAATATAGACAGGTATTCAATGAAGCTAGGTTTATTATTTGATTTTAATCTTAATATTAAATTCTTTTTATTTTTAGTCCTAAAATACTCTTTCTTCTTTGAGATGACAGATGTACATGGTGGGATGTGTAAAGTGCTCTTGGTTAGATTAAATGAAACAATCATTGTTCTTTTGGAAATTGGAGTAGGGCTGATGTGAAGCTAGACTAGGAAGCAGGCAGCATTTGGTTTGAAGACCAAGATATTGTTGTGCCTGAGCTCTTTTCTTTTTCTATGGTACTCAATATCCTTATTTTTCTATGCAGTTTACAATGTCATTTTGTTCCCTACTCCGTTCTCTCCTAAATAGAAACCAGCTTTGAAAAAGTATCAGCTTTTAGCCATTTATCCAACTCAAAGGCAAACTGAGAGTGAACTGTAGGTGCTAGAAACCACAATCCACTGCTCTCAATTTTATTTTCTCATGTACGTTAATCTCTCCCTCTCTACCAGCTCAGTATACATATACAACTGTGATCTAAAGTCTTATATTGCTTTCATAAATTAGAATTTTTCCCATTGTTTATCCCCCTGCCACCTACTCCTCATTTCTTTTCTCCACTAAACACACAGTACCCACTTTCCTCATTTCTTCCCACTCACTATTCAGTTCAGTTCAATTTGGTTTTGTTCTCATTTCACTGGAACTGCTTTTATCAAGAACAGCATCACCATTTGTACTATTAAAACTGCTGGTTACTTTACCATGTTCCTCTTACTCCAATTCTCGACATTATTCTGCACATTAGCAACTCTCTGTTCTTCAAACACAGAACTATGCCAAAATTGTCCTATTTTAGAGCCTTGGCAGCTGTTTTTTTCTTTTCTGCTTTTCAAATGGTTGATCTTTCTGATATATCAAATAAGACTTCCTTGGAGAAATCTTCACTTAGTACCCAAAACACAGTAGTTCTGTGTATTACACCAACCATCACTACTCTCTGTTACTCTCTTTCAGCATCCCCAAATTTCCTTCACATCATTTACAGGTGCCTGTGTCTTTTATTTTTTAACTGTCTCTCCCTGTACATCAAGGTTTATGAAGTCAGGGACCATTCATCCCATATTCATTGTTATACCTCCAGAACCCAGCACAGTGGTTGCTTCATAGTAGCTTTTAAATAAAGATTTGTTGAATAATTTGATGGATAGATGAATGCCAAGAATCCCACAATATTTATTTTTTACTAGCCTCAACTTAAAAACTCATGCTAAGACTTTTATACTTTACCTTTGCAATGATTCTCACATCTTTCTCTTTCTTCCAGTCCTTGCTTCCACTTTCCTTGCCCAGGCCACCATCATCATTAGTTTAACCATTTAATAAAACTCATAACTCACCTCCTGTCTTCTCTTGCTGATCTTCATTTTGTCTTACAACCTTCCTGAAACTTTGATCTTATTTTCCTATGGAAAAGGAAACAAAATAAAAAACGAACTCCCTTTTGTGCAGACAGTTTCTTCTAAACTTTCTATCCTGGCATTTATGGTCCTTCAAGACCTGGCTTTAGCTGATACCAGCTGTAAGTAATCATAATATCCCATGAATTTGCCTAGCTATTTTTTTGTGTGTGTACTTCTCTTTTGAAATTTTGTGACTCAATCTTGTGTTATTACACCATTTAATGGAATGAGAACATGTTGAGGGCATATAACATGGTATGTTTTTCTAATCTCAGCACTTAACACAGTTTTTGATACACACAAGCTCTATACATATTTACTGAATAAATCATTGTGTGACCCTCTTCTTGAAGTTCTATGTTCAGTAACAAAGAGAATATAGAATATAAAAATGATTAATTGCAAACTCTATATAGTGTTTGGGTTTAACTAAAACATTGATTCTGTACATTTTGTTTAAGGCAATGGATATGACTTATTCTCTGTGCTAATATTAAATATTCTTGTGCATCTGATGGCTGAAGTTTCCTGAGCCAAAAGAGGAAAAATCTTCTCCTTAGAAGTTCTTCGACTGAGAGGCCATCCAATCAATTAGAAGACCCTCGGCAAAAATGCTGTTGATGTATGTGGCCTTTTCCACAGAAAGATCTGCAAGATATGAAGAGAACAATAGCCTCAGGCAGTATACTCAGCAGATCAGACTGTAAAATGTGAAAAAACCCACTCTGAACATTTCTAGCATAGGCTGGCTCCCTGCAGGTCCTGATATTGACCCCGAAGCATGCTGCTTAGACTTCCATTGCAGATGAAATAAGTGGCCAAACATGTATGTATGTGTATGTATGCGTGTATTTTTATACACACACACACACACACACACACACACACACACATATATACATATGAGACAGAGCCTCCCTTTGTTTCCCAGACTGGACTGGATTGCAGCTCAATCTCTGTGCACTGGAACCTCAACCTCCTGAGCTCAAGTGATCCTCCTGAGAAATTCTCTAGCTTTATCTTCCTGAGTAACTGAGACCACAGGCACACACCACCAGGCCTGGATAATATTTTGTATTTTTTTGTAGAGACAGGGTTTCACCATAGTTTCAAGCTGGTCTGGAACACCTCACTTCAAGTGATCCACCCACCTCAGCCTTGAAAAATGATGGGATTACAGGTGTGAGCCACTGCACCCTACCACGCATATTTCTAAATATTTTAAAATATTAATTTTGGCTGAGTGTGGTGTCTCACATTTGTAATTCCAGCCAAGGTGGGTGGATCATGAAGTCTGGATTTCCAGACCAGCCTGGTCAGTGCAGTGAAACCCTGTCTCTACTGAAAAATACAGAAATTAGCTAGGCAGGGTGGCGGGTGTCTGTAATCTGAGCTACTAGGGAGGCTGAGGCAGGATAATTGCTTGAACCTGGGAGACAGAGGTTGCAGTGAGCCGAGACTGTGCCAATGCATGCCAGCCTTGGTGACAGAGCTAGACTCCATTTCAAAAAAAAATTAATTTTTACTTGTATCATGCTGCATGAGAACAGTGCAATATAATTAAGGGCAGATGAATAGATAGGAACTTACTTTCATGGATTATTGTTCTTAACCTAGTAGTTTTCAATTTTGAATGCATATTAATGTTACCTGTCAAGCCTTCAAAAGTTCAGATGTCCAGGATCCATTGATCGCCATACATTCTGATTTAATTGGTCTGGGATAGATCTCAGATGTGGTGTGCTTTTTGTAAACTCCCCCAGTAAATCTAAGTTTTTTCTATGATTGAGAAGCATTTGTACTCATTGAAGGCTGCCATTCTGCTGTAAGTTACTAAGGAATCAAATAATTGATGTAGTTGTTGAGGGGCTTTTTGTTTCATTCTAACATTGATTTTTGTTTTATGAAGCTGTAAGCTTGAGGTTTGAGCACTCCACATTCAACATCTACAGTGAATGCTAGTGAAACCTTACAGTCAGAACGTTTAATAGTATTCCACTAGGTACTAGCTGTTCCAGTTGTATTTGTTAACAGTTAGAAGATGGTGGACATGATGTCCATAATTTTAATCAATCATGGTCTTGTCTCTGAGTAAACAAAGTGCGTGACTGATATTTGTGATACTTCATGCTTTATCCCAGGCTATCTTCTTATCTTCTATTTTTTCTTTTTCTTTTTGAGGTGGAGTTTCACTCTTGTTGCCCAGGCTGTAGTGCAATGGCGTGTTGGCAGCTCACTGCAACTTCCGCCTCCTAGGTTCAAACAATTCTCCTGTCTCAGCCTCCTGAGTAGCTGGGGTTGCAGGCACCTGCCACCATGCCTGGCTACTTTTTCTGTTTTTAGTAGTGAGGGGGTTTTGCCATTTGGGCCAGGTAGATCTCGAACTTCTGACCTCAGGTGATCCACCTGCCTGGGCCTCCCAAAGTGTAGTATTACAGGTGTGAGCCACAGGGCCCAGCCTTCTATTTTCATCTTATACTATGACTGGTTAATCTTCCAGCTTATGCACCTTGAATTATGTTTTAGTCACGTTGATTCCAATAATGCACAAGCTTTTGTGTCTCCAGGTGCTTGCACATGCTGTTTCCTCTGTTTGGACTCCCCTTCCTTTCTTGTCTGCCTAAAACATTCCTACTGACTCTCCTATATCAAGAGCTCTTGATGATGCACATTCTGTATTAGTAAGTAAAATATATGTGTATTTTTGTTATGTAAATTTTTATTGAATCATCATAAATTTTGTTACATCCTTAAAAAGGGTCTGTGACCCCATAAATATTAAGATTCATTTGTTTCTGCCTTTAGTCAAATGTGACACAATGAAAGGATACTCTGAGACCTCCTTGTTTTCAACTGCCCAAAACAAGTTATCTGTCACAGATATTCTGTCCTCTTTCTCAGTTTTTATGGAACTTTACATATCCCTCTTTTTTTCTTTTTTCTTTTTTTTTTTTTTTTTGAGATGGAATCTCACCGTGTCACCCAGGCTGTAGTACAGTGGCGTGATCTTGGCTCACTGCAACCTCTGCCTCCCAGATTCAAGTGATTCTCCTGCCTCAGCCTCCCAAGTAGCTGGGACTACAAGCATGTGACACCACACCTGGCTAACTTTTTGTATTTTTACAACAGACAGGGTTTTACTGTGTTAGCCAGGATGGCCTTGATCTCCTAATTGCATGATACCCCCACCTTGTCCTCCCAAAGTGCAGGGATTACAGTTGTGAACCACCATGTCCATCGTACATATCTCTCTTTGTACATCATTTTTATTTGTCTCCCTTTGGACTGAAGGCAGAAACAAGGTCTTATTCACATTTGATCCCAGAACTTAGCACAAATAGATCATTTTAGCTGGGAGAATGTTGACGCTTAAGTCAACTTGCCTGGAATTTAAAGAGTTTCACTCTCGTTGCCCAGGTTATAATCGGGCTATTGTGGAATATTGCTGAGTTCATCACTCAGTTTATTTGTCTCTACTTTTTTTCTAGAGCCATGCCCACAAACAGACTTTTTGACCTATTGCATGGCCCAGCCTCGAGACAATGTTACTCCTTTGTCTGGGTACAGCATATAGAGAAAATTATGGCATATTGCTGAGACCAGCACCCTAACAATGTCATTTCAGAGCAGCACATTATTTCATCTATCATGCCTGCCCCATAGTCATAGAACTTTTTTAAACATATTCTGGGCTTATTGTGTGTGTTTTGACTCTCATCCCTTGGCTGGGATGGTTTCATATTGCTGAGTCCAGCACCCAGTTAATGTGACTCTAATTCTTATACCATGCCTAGGAATTAGTGATATGCTACTTAGCACAGCAGCTAAACAATCTTACCTGCCAACCTAGTTTTTGCCCACAAAAGGGACTATGATATACACTTTACTTCAGTTTACAGGCATGATAGTAAAACTTATGTTGGGTTTCAGCCAATATCATTTATTTTTCCTTTCATCGCTAGGCTTAGGGCAATAGTTAAGGTCCTGAGTTGCTATTTGTACCAAACACACAGCGCCTTACAATACTAACTCATAATATATTATCTCCTAGTATGGCACAGAGAGTTTTAAGCCAGGACCCATCAAAAAGTTCAGATTGGGATTCTCTCAATTCCACACCCAGGTAAAAATGAATGTTGTTATCATACCACATATGCAAATCCCACTGTTAGGGTCCTAAGTCTAACAAGAGAATAAAGTACAAAGTTGGAATTGTGAATTTCATATGTGGATCTGGCCACAGGCTGGATGGTGACTCATTTCTGGATTCAGCTCACAGACATCATAATGTGTCTCATTCCTGATCCCAGCCTACAGAAGAGACCATTATACCTGGGTTACGTTAGTTTGTGTGACTGTGAATCTATATGAACATATAGGCCTCAGAGTGGTTTACAACTCTCACGCATGCTATATAAAGCCTTCAAATGTTGTAGAGTGTCATGCAACAGCCCAGGAAACATGTGAGATTGTGACTGTCATATACACACTTCGGTTCCTGTTAATGGTGTCACCCTCAAAGACCAAAAGATTTGGCATATTTTTAGGCCTAGTATGAGATGTTGAGACTTTTTGCTTAAATACCTTCCCAGGGGTACATTGTGACATATTGCTGAGTTAGAATAATTATATGCCTCTCCTGCCTGTACCCTGCCTGGGATATTATCACATATCTCTGGGCACATAAGCTGGATTACTTGTCTCTCCTGCCTGTGCCCTGCCCTGCAGGATATTGTGAAATATTGTTTGGCCAAACCTTTATGTCATGTGACTCTCCTCCTGGCCAGGGTCCTGCTCACTAAAAAACATGTGACATGCTGTTTATTGCAAAACCTAGATGATATGGCTGTCTTTCATATTCCAGACTCAGCCAAAAGATACATTATTACATACTACAGAGCCCAGAACCTAGGTGGAGTAACTCTCATTTTATACTTATTCCCTGTCTATAGCAGACTTGGTGACATATTATTTGAGGCTGTACCCAGGTTGTGTGATTTTTCTGACTAGGCCTATCCCACAAATGAGATTATACTGTATCACTGGCTCAGCACCTAGATAATATGACTCCCCTGCCTTGTCCCTGCTCACAGGTGAAATTGTGACATATACAAGGGTTAAGCACACATACACAACAATAACTCTCATAACTGGACCAACCCAGTAGAAATATTTTAACACTCTGGGTTACGCACACATGCACAACAACTTTCATACCTGGACCCAGCCAGTAGCGATATTTTGACTCTCATAGCCAGTCTCAGGTCCTTGGGTAAAGCCCTGGAATTTTTACTAGTATAAAGTTCATGAAGAATTATAATACTCAGGTATATCATGTAAAACCTTAAAAACACATGAAAAAATTCTAAGCAAGAATACTATACCCAGCAATAGTATCCTTCAAAATAATAATAAAAAAACTAACTACATCATGATCTATATCACGATCTAACTATGGCTTCAAGAGACTCACTTCAGAGCTAATTAAAAAAAATAAACTGAAAATGCCAGGATGAAAAATAAATTCCATGCAAGCATTAACAAAATGAAATAAGAAAAGGTTACAATTTACTAAGTTGACAACTGTCATATTTAATAAAATTTACTTTTAGTCAAATTTTACAAGAGACACAGTAGGACATTCAATTATAATAAAAAGGTTCATTCACTGAGAACCTATAAATATATTACTGTTTTCCCAAACACATGAAGCAAACATTGACAGAATTGATGCCAAAATAGACAGTAATATAATAATGGATGCATACGTCAATATCTCAATTTCAGTAAAAAATAAACAAGGCAGAATATTAATAAGGAAACAATAATTGAAGGCACTATACAATAACTGCACTTAATAAATGTATACAGACAACAGAATACACATCCTTTTCAATAGCTCATAAAAAAACATTTTCCTACACGGACCATCTGTGACACCACAAAAGAAGCCTTAACAATTTTTTAATTGAAATTTTACAATTATTTACAGCCCAAATGGAATGAAGCTAGAAATCAGTAAAAGAAGAAAAGCTGAACAATTTAAAGAATAAAATATTAAAATACACAGTTTTTCTTTCTTTTTTTAAATTTCTTTATTGATGGAGTATCACTCTGTCACTAGGTTGGAGTGCAGTGGCACAATCTCAGTTCACTGCAGCCTCCAGTTTCTGGGGACAAAGCATTCTTCTGCTTCAGTCTCCCAAGTAGTTGGAACTACAGGCAGGAAAAACCACACCCAGCGAATTTTCTGTATTTTAGTACAGATGTGGTTTTACCATTTTGCCCAGAATTGTCTTAATCTCCTGATTTCTCCATGCATCATCCTCAGACTCTCAAAATGCTGGGATTACAGTCATGAGCCACCATGCTCAGCCAACAACACACTTTTGAGTAGGC
Organism: Pan paniscus; assembly: GCF_029289425.2. Classification (NCBI taxonomy): domain Eukaryota; kingdom Metazoa; phylum Chordata; class Mammalia; order Primates; family Hominidae; genus Pan; species Pan paniscus. The sequence continues at coordinate 18,476,723 of NC_073273.2, read as the reverse complement.
TTTTTTTCAATGGTTGGAAGAAATAATATTGTGAAGATGTCCATGTGCTTAAAGTGACCCAATGCTCAACATATCCCTTTTTAATTTTAATTATATTTTTCAAAAATAGAAAAAAATAAAAGGATCTCAAGGTACTATGAAAAGTGTGACAATCTTGAAAAATGAGAAAAATATTGGAAGCCTTACACTTAACAATTTTCACACACACACACACACACACAATCCTACAGTAACCAAAGCACTTTGGTAGGGTTGTAAAGGTAGAACACCAAAGTAATGAAACAGAATGCAGCACAGAAATAAACCCTTGAGTGCAGAAGGGAGACATACCATCTAGGTTTTCATTGAATCATATGTCACAATTCCTTTGGTGAACAGTTCCCAGGCAGGGGAGGTGAATTCCATTACCTAGATGCTAGTTTCAGTGATATCTCAAAATGTCCTCACACCTGTAATCCCAGCATTTGGGAGGCTGAGGCAGGTAGATCATAAGGTCTAGAGTTCAAGAACCATATGGCCAAGATGGTGAAACCCCATCTCTACTAAAATCACAAAAAATAAGCCAAGTGCGGTGGCAGCCTCCTGTAATCCCAGCTAATTGGGAGCCTTGGGCAGGAGAATCCCTTGAATTCATAGGGCAGAGGCTGCAGTGAGCTGAGATCGTGCCACAGCACTCCAGCCTGGGTGACAGAGTGAGACTGTCTGAGGCCTACGTGATCATATGGACTCACAATCTTACATATTGTCCTAAACTTACACTTGGATTCAGCCAATAGGAGATATTTGGCTTTCATCACTAGGCATAGGGCAATAGGTAAGGTCCTTCGTTACATATTTGTAGAAAGCTCACAGAACTTTACAACACTAACTCATAATGTATAAGTTCCTTGATTGGTACAGAGAGTTTCATGACAGGGACCAGCAAAAAGTTCAGATTGGGACTTTCAATTACATTCCCAGGTGAAAGCAAATGTTGTCCAAAGCTTTGGACATGTCCATCCCACATGTCCAAAGCCCACTTTTAACATCCTGAATCTAACAAGTGAATACAGTACAAAGTTAGCATTTTGACCTTCATATGTGGATCTGGCCACAAGTGGGATGATGACTCATTTATGTGTCCAGCTCATAGGCATGATAATGGGTCCCATACCTAAAACCAGCCTACGTAAAAGATGTGTACTATTATACCGGGGTTTAGGGAAATACATAAGATCATGAATCTCTATGAGCCTGTAGGCTTCAGAGTGGTGTCCAACCCTGATGCATGCTGTATAAAGCCTTCAAGTGTTTTAGAGTGTCATACAATAGCCCCCAAAACACATGAGACTGTGACTCTTATATATACATGTAGCTCAATTTAATGGTGTCACCCACAAAGAGAAAAATATTTGGCCTATTACTAGGCCTAGTACCCAGGTGTTGAGAGTTTTTGGTTAATTTTTTTTTTTCCCATGGGTGCATTTTGACATATTGCAGGGTTAGAATCATAATCATGTTACTTTTGCCTGGACCCTGCAAACAGGGGATATTATCACTTATCTCTGAGTGTATGAGATAGGTGAGTTATCTCTCCTGCCTGTACCTGCCCCCAGAGAACATAGTGAAATATTGTTTGTCCAAACATCTTGGTCATGTGACTCTCCTCTCCTTCCTGGGTCCTGCTCACCACAGATGTGGTGACATAGCACTGATTGTAAAACCTAGCTTATGTGACTCTCCTTCATATCCTAGACTGTGCCAAGAGATGGAATTATTGCATATTGCAGAGCTCAACATCTAGATGATTAGGCTCTTCTGACTAGGCGCAGCCTACAAATGAGATTTTATTGTGTCACTGGCTCAGCACCCAGGTTATATGTTTCTCTTACCTTATCTCAGCTCACAGGTGAAACTGTTACATACACCTGGGTTAAGCACACATGCTCAATAATAACTCTCTTTTCTGGACCCAGCCAGTAGAGACATTGTGACTCTCATAGCCAGTCCCACTGCCATGGGTAAAGTCCTGGGTTTTTCACTTCAGTAAAGTTCACAAAGGATTATAATGCTCTGGTATGTCATATAAAGCTTTATTGGTACAGAGTGTCATACTAGAGAACAGCAAGCAGATGAGAATGTGACCCTTGTATGCACACCTAGCTGATGCGATTCTCATTCTTACACATAAACAGGGCCTAGGAATGTGATACTAAATCTCACACATAAAAAGCAGTCAAAGGTTGACATAATTACTCTAATACATGGGTCTGATTCACAGGTGGTTTGGTAACATTTGAAACATGATTCACACACTTGCGATGCTGTGACTCTCCTACTGGATCACAATATTCAAGTAGGATTGAGGTTCTTATACATGATCTCGCCCATGGTTGGGATTCTGTCTTCCCTACTTCGACCTAACCCATAGAAAGAGTTAACTTAAATACACAAAACCAGGATTCATGTGGGATAAAAAAAACATTTCTGAAAGTTTCTGAGAGTGTGATTGGCACAAGTAAATTTGCCCAGCATATGAATAATTTGACTATCTCTTCTAGGTCCAGGCCACAGATGAAATTGTGCCATACCTGGAACAAGCAATAAACCAAGTGTAACACCTTCCTTGGCTATGCCTACAAAATGGCACTTTTATATATCCCTGGGACCATCACCCCGATGAGGTGAATTATCCCCCTGAAACCTGCCTACAAAGAGAATTGGGTCTTATATCTAGATCCATCATGTAAGTGATGTGACAATCTTATACTGCCTTGGCCAAGAACTCTCAGTGCATTGTGACTCATAACTGGGCCCTGCACCTGGGTGATGTGATTCTACTTCTTGGGTTCTGCCAGCAGAAAGCATTGTAACGCATCACTTGGCTCAACACCTAGGTTATGTTTTTCTGCTTCAGCCTGTGCCTTGATTACAGGGAGATTGTGCCATATTGTTGGGTCCAGCACCAATGTGCGGTCCTTCTCCAGTTTTGATACTGCACAGAACAGACACTGTGACATATGTCTAGGTCAGTTGCCTACGTGAAGTGAGTCTCCTCCTTTTCCAAAGTCCTGCCCACAGAGGAGTTTTTGATATGTCACTGAAACCAGCATCCAGGCGATGTGAATTTTCTATAAGGGGCTTCCCACAAGGGGTATTATGACATCTCGCGGGACCCACACCCAAGTAGGTGATGTGACTTTCTTGCCTTCTCTGTGTCCACAGGTGATATTGTGCCATATATCTGAAACCATAACAAAAGCCTTATAACAATGTATATACGTGGAGCCAGAACATGTGCAAGATGATGACTTTCATTTTTAAACCTCTCCACAATTATAATTGTGTACACATACCTTTGACCAGCTCCAGAATTATTTGATAATTTTGCCAGGTATAGCCAAAAATGAGATTTTACAAATACATGGGCCAAGAACCTTGGTGATTTGACTGTGTTATTTTAACAAGGTCCTCAGGGGGGATTGTAATATAATTCCGGACCAGCCATGTAGGTTACGTGACTCTCCTCAACTGCCTGTAATCTGCTTCCTTTGGTAATTGTAGCATTTCTAAACACTGCATCCAAATGGCATGACTCCTGGCTGGGCCCTGTTAACAGGAGGCATTCTGGCATATTTTGGGGCCCACCATTTAGGTGAACACTGTGCCACAGAACTGGACCTAGCACACAAGTTTTGTGACATTTCTGACAAAACACCTAGGCAAGGTTCAAAGGAATGATAATGACTGTCATATGGGGATTCAGCTAATAGAGCTTATTTTGATTCTTATAACCAAGTTTAGGTACATGCATGATGTCCTGAATAATGTTCTTATACAAATGTCACAAAAGATTACAACATTCACTCGTATTTTATAGTCTTTGGGTTATACAGACAGAGTCAAAGCCGGGCTCAGAACACAGGTGAAATTGTGAGTCTTGTATGCACACCCAGCTGACAGTAAAGACTGTCAGCACCTCACATGGATAAAGCAAAATATCACACATGAAAACAGGATATGTGCGGTATTGTAAATCTCACCTTTGCAATTATCTAACACTGTGATTGTGGTATAAATACTTGCCAAGAACCTGTATAATTTGACTTTCCATACTTATTCCAGCCCAAATATGGGATTGTGATATCTAGCTAGGCCAACCTCAAGGTAATGTGTCTCTCCTGCCTGGGCCATTCTCTAAGTAAGGATTGTGACATACAACTGTATCTAGCACCCAGGCAATGTTATAGTCTTGCCTGGACCATGCCCACCAAAATTATTGTGTCATATTTCTGTGTCCCCTTCATAGGTGATGTAACTCTGCTTTCTGGGGTGGGCCATGCAGAAAGGAAGGATAGTGACATATTTCAAGGCCAGGTACACCATTGAATGTATTATTTTGCCAGAGCCCTGTTCAAAGGAGGTCATTGTGACTTATATCTGGCCCTGTCACCTGGGTTGTATGGCTCTCCTGCTTGGGCCTTTCCAACCTGGAGTAACATATTTCTAGGCCAGGCACACAGTTGATGGTACTCTTTTGCCAGGGCTATGCTTCATAGAGGACATTGTGACATATATTGGGGCCTATCTTGTAGGTGAAGTGACTGCCTCCTTGGTCCCTACCCAAATAAAGCACTGTGGAATAAGCAGAAAGCCTATACCTAGATGATGTAAATTTCTTTGCTCAGTGTTGTCCCAAGAGAGCCTTGTGACATATCCCAGGACCCATCACTCAAGTGATATGGTTCCTCTACCTGGTTTCTGCCCATGTGTTACATTGTGACATATTTCTAGGGAAGCACCTAGGTGATATGACTCTCCTCATCTGCCCGAACCTTGCCTACTGGAGACATTGGGACATATCTCTGAGCCCATGACCTAAGTGATGTGATGCTCTTTGTCTGCTTGGGCCTTCACAGCAGGAGGATTTTTACACATTGCTGAGCCCAGGATTCAGGATATGTGACTCACCTCTTTTTTTTGATCCATGCCCACAAAATAAGTATTTTGTCTTATTGCATGGCCCAGCACTCAGATGATGTTACTCTTCTGCCTGGGTTCTGCATAAAGATAAATTTATGGCATATTGCATATTGCTGGGCTCAGCACCCTTATGATGTGTCTCTCCTGCCTGTACTGGAGCCACTGAAGGTTTTTTGACATATCTTGGGCCCATTCTATACGTGTTTTGGCTCTCATAACTTGGCTGGATTTTTTTCTGCATGTGGGATGGTGTCATATCGCTGGGTCCAGCACCCAGTTAATGGGCCCAACTTCCTATACTCTGCCTAGAGAAGGCATTGTGACACAGCATCACATGTGACACATGTGACAGAGCATCTGTGTGATGCTACTCTCCTGCCTAGTTTTATGCCTATAAATGGGATTATGACATACACCTTGCTTCATTTCTCAGGCATGATGATCAAACTTATATTTGGATTCAGCCAATAGGAGATATTTCACCTCTCATTGCTAAGCTGAGTGTACCTATTGGTAAACTCTTGGGTTGCCTATTTGTTCCAAGCTGACAGAAGCTTGCAACAGTAACTGATATTGTATAAACTCTTTGTTGATAAAGAGTTTCATAACAGGACCCTGCAAAAAGTTTAGATTGGGACTCTCAGTTATGAACCCAGGTGAAATTAAAAGTTTTCACCATCCCACATTTACAGTGCCCACTTTTGAGGTCCTGAGGGTAACAAGGAAATACAGCAGTCAGAATTGTGACTTTTATGTGTTGATCTGGCCACATGTGGAATGACAACTCATTTCTGGACCCAGACATAATAATGGGTCTTCCCCCTTAACCCTGCCTATAGGAGAGATGTTGACTAACCAGGGTTTAGGACAATATGTAAGATTGTGTGTCCATATGAGCACGTAGGCCTCAAAGAGTCTCACTCTGTCACCCAGGCTGGAGTGCAGTGGCACAGTCTCAGCTCACTGCAACCTCTGCCTTATGAGTTCAAGAGATTCTCCTGCCTAAACCTCCCAATTAGCTGGGATTACAGGAGCCTGCCCCTGCACTCGGCTAATTTTTTTTTGTATTTTTAGTAGAGACGGGGTTTCACTGTCTTGGCCAGGTGAGTCTTGAACTCTTGACCTTATAATCTATCTGCCTCAGCCTCCTAAATTCCTGGGATTGCAGGTGTGAGCCCCCATGTCCTTCCCATTCATGCAGGTTTTATAAAGCTCTTGGTTGTTGTAGGGAGTGTCATACACTGACCCAGCTCACATGTGAGATTGTGACTCTAATATACACTGTCTGCTAAAAGTTAAAGGTGTCAGCCTCAAAAATGTTGAGATTGTGTCATGTCACTGGGCCTAGTATCCAGGTGTTGTGAGATTTTGGCTCTATTTTTTTCCCATGGCTGCATTATTACATATCTCTGGGTCAGAATAATAATAATGTGACTCTGCTGCCTGGGCCATGTCAACAGGGGATATTATCACATATCTCTGGGCCTATCAGCTAGGTGATATGTCTCTGCAGCCTGTGTCCCGCCCCCAAGAACATTTGAAAATATCGCTGAAACTAGCATCTAGGTAATGTTATTCTCCTCCCCTGCCTGGTACTGTTCACCAAAGGAATTGTGATATACGATTGATTGCAAAACCTAGATGGTATGTCTCCCTTCTGCACTCAAGGGTTTATTTCTGTGCTGCATTCTGTTTCATTACTTTGGTGTTCTACCTTTACAACCCTACCAAAGTGCTTTGGTTATTGTAGGATTTTGCATGTGTGTGAAAATTGTTAAGTGTAAGGCTTCCAATATTTTTCTTATTTTTCAAGATTGTCAGGCTTTTCATAGTCCCTTGAGATCTTTTATTTTTTCCATTATTGAAAAATATAATTAAAATTAAAAAGGGATATGTTGAGCATTGGGTCACTTTAAGCACATGGACATCTTCACAATATTATTTCTTCCAACCATTGAAAAAAAGTCTACTCAAAAGTGTGTTGTTGGCTGAGCATGGTGGCTCATGACTGTAATCCCAGCATTTTGAGAGTCCGAGGGTGATGCAAGGAGAAATCAGGAGATAGAGAAAATTCTGGGCAAAATGAAAAAACCACATCTCTACTAAAATACAGAAAATTAGCTGGGTGTGGTGGTACATGCCTGTAGTTCTAGTAACTTGGGACACTGAAGAAGAAGGATCCTTTGTCCCCGGAAACTGGAAGTTGCAGTGAACTGAGATTGTGCCACTGCACTCCAACCTAGTAACAGAGTGATACTCCATCAAAAAAGAAATTAAAAAAAGAAAAAAAAAAACTGTATTTTAATATTTTATTCTTTAAATTGTTCAGCTTTTCTTCTTTTACTGATTTCTAGTTTCATTCCATTTGGTCTGTAAATAACTGTAAAATTTCAATTAAAAAATTGTTAAGGCTTCTTTTGTGGTGTCACAGATGGTCCATGTAGGAAAATGTTTTATGAGCTATTGAAAAGGATGTGTATTCTGTTGTCTGTATACATTTATTAAGTGCAGTTATTTTACAGTGCCTTCAATTATTGTTTCCTTATTAATATTCTGCCTTGTTTATTTTTTACTGAAAGTGAGATATTGATGTATGCATCCATTATTATATTACTATTTTGGCATCAATTCTGTCAATGTTTGCTTCATGTGTTTGGGAAAACAGTAATATATGTATAGGCTCTCAGTGAATGAACCTTTTTATTATAATTGAATGTCCTGCTGTGTCTCTTGTAAAATTTGACTAAAAGTAAATTTTATTAAATATGACAGTTGTCAACTTAATAAATTGTAGCCTTTTCTCATTTCATTTTGTTAATGCTTGCATGGAATTTTTTTTTCATCCTAGCATTTTCAGTTTCTTTTTTTTTTATTAGCTCTGAAGTGAGTCTCTTGAAGCCACGTTGTGATTAAATCTTGACATAGATCATAATGTAATTAGATTTCTTTTATTATTATTTTGAAGGATACAATAGCTGGATACAGTGTTTTGCTTAGACTTTTTTTTAAATGTGTTTTAACTATGTCAATCTCTTCTCTTTTTGCCTGAAATATTTTTGTTCTTTTATTTTGTTTTGTTTATTTCCATTTTACTCTCTGAGTATCATTGAGATGGTAATTTTGATTGTTTAGGATAATTTATTTTTTTCTTTTAAAACATAGATCTATAATTTAAATCTGATTGTCTCAAGTAATTTCCCCATCTGAATTTTGAATAATTGATTCCTGAATATTTATTTTTATTTTTCCTTGAGTCACATTACCCTGATGTTCAGTATATTCTGTAATTTTTTTTTTTTTTTTTTTTTTTAAGATAGAGTCTTGCTCTGTCGCCCGGGCTGGAGTGCAGTGGTGTGATCTCGGCTCACTGCAAGCCCCACCTCCCGGATTCATGCCATTCTCCTGCCTCAGCCTCCTGAGTAGCTGGGAGCACAGGCACCCACCACTATGCCAGCTAATTTTTTTTTTTTTTTTTTGTATTTTTTAGTAGAGACGGGGTTTCCCTGTGTTAGCCAGGATGGTCTCGATCTCCTGATCTCGTGATCCTCCCATCTCAGCCTCCCAAAGTGCTGGCATTACAGGCATGAGCCACTGCACCCAGGCTGTTATATGTTGTAATCTTAGGTTGCAATTTATATAATAAAAAACCACATGTCAAATCTTTATTAAGTGTCTTTTGTCTTGAAAAATAAGTTACCAAGTTTTATCCTAGAGATTCTTGGAGTCTCTCAAGCCTGTTCCCCTGGGCCTGTGTGTTTTTTAGTTAAAAAATTTTCCTCATTTTTTTTCTTATTTTTATGTATGTATGTATGTATGTATGTATGTATGTATGTATGTATGTATTTATTTTTGAGTTGCTTTTTCACTCTTGTTGCCCAACCTAGAGTGCTATGGTGCAATCCTGGCTTACTGCAAACTCCACTTTCCAGCTTCAAGCAATTCTTCTTCCTCAGCCTGCTAAATAGCTGGGATTACAGGCAGACTGCCACCACACCTGGCCAATTTTTGTATTTTTGTTAGAGACCAGTTTCACCATGTTGACCTGGCTGATTTTGAATTTCTGACCTCATGTGATTCTCTCACCTCAGTCTCCCAAAGTGCTGGGATTACAGGCATGAACCACTGCTCCTGGCCATTCTTCATGTTTCTTATTAAGGTCTTGTAGTCAGATGTTATTTCCATTGTCCATCAATGATACTGACATCTTCCTTCTCTTGTGACAGTCATTTACATTTGGTTTTAGCTGTCCAAAAGTATCAAAGAGCACCACCTTTCTTTTCAATACTGTCATGAAATATAGAAATTAGTCTTTAGTAAGGTCACAAAGAGCCAGGAGCATTGACAAAGATGCCACAATTTTACTTATTTTTGGATGGGTAAGGCAGAAGTTAGGAGTTTATATTTATACTCATAATAGGATGAAGAATAGCAAAGGTTTAACTGGTTCTTAGACTTTTCACAATGACATTTTGGTCAGTATATTTCTGTTAAGTTTATATGTCTATAAAGGAATTAGAACCTGTGGTGTTTTATTGTCACCTAGTTAACGTGTTTTGTATAATTATACATTTGTAAAATGTATTAATCTGTGTCTCATGATGGGAGAGTTATGTTGTTCTTTTTTTTTTTTTCTTTCAGCTGACTCTTTTCATTTTCCTGCAGAGATATTGCTGGAGAATGACATACAAGATTCATTTCAAAAAGTGAATCTGAGAAAATATAGAAGCTGTGACCTTAATAGTTTACATTAAAAAAAAAAAGACTACCAAATTGTGGATGATTGCAAGGGGCAGAAAAGCAGTTATAATGGCCTTCATCAATGTTTGTCAACTACCTATAGCAAAACCTGTCAATGAAATAAATGTGGCAAAGCTTTTGAGTTGTGCTCAGTCTTTACTGAACATAAGAAAATTTTCAGCATAGAGAAATGCTACAAATGTGAAGAATGTGGCAAAGACTGTAGGTTGTTCTCAGATATTACTATACAGAAGTGAATTCATACTGCAGAGAGATGCTACAGACATAAACAATTTGGCAAAGCCTGAAAATATCTCAAATGTTACTGAATATAAGAGAGCTCATGCTGGGATATCTAACAAATGCAATGAATGTGGCAAAACATTTACCTGCTCCTCAACCTTTATTAAACAAAGAGAAATCACACTGGAGACAAACCCTACATATGCGAAGAATGTGGCAAAGCCTTTAAGTGCTTCTCTGACCTTACTAATCAAAAGAGAAATTATACTGGAGGGAAATCTTACAAATGTGAGGAATGTAGCCTATAGGTTGTTCTCAGAACTTGCTAAATATAAGATAATTCACACCGGGGAGAAACTCTACAAACGTGAAGAATGTGATGAAGACTATAGTTGCTTCTCAGACCTTACTAAACATGATAATTCATAGTGGAGAGAAACCTTACAAATGTATTGAATATAAAAAAAGCTTTTATGTGGTTCTCAGCTCTTAGTAAACACAAGTGTACATCTGTGAAGAACATAACCATACATCTGTGAAGAATGTGGAACTGCCTTTACCTGCTTCTTCACTCTTATTAACCACAAGAGAATTAATATGGAAAGGAGGCCTTATGAATGTGAAGAATGTGGCAAAACCTTTAAGTGCTTCTCAGACATTACTAATCATCAGATAATTCACACTGGAGAAAAACCCTACAAATGTGAAAAATGTGGCACAGCATTGAGTTTTTCTCACACCTCATTAGAGAAAAGAGAATTCATACTAGAGAGTAGATTTACAATTGTTAAAAATGTGGAAAGTCTTTAACAAGTTCTCATATTGTGTTCAACATCACAGTCTTCATACCGAACAAATGCAGTATAAAGGTAATGACTGTTAATTCCATGGCAGAAGGCCCAAACCAGAGAATTGGCCAGACAGTTCTGTTGCACCTAAGCAGCATGTGCACTTTTCCAAGCACATCTCATTCCCTTCCTGACTCCAATTATTTCAACAGCAGCTTCTCATTTGCACCAGCCCATTTTTGAGCCCCAACAAACTATGATTTTGAAATTCCTCTGAAGACTGCATGAGCTAACCACTAAAGGTGACAGTGCTCTAGCCTACTCAATTTCACCTGAGGGCAGAAACAAGGCAGGAGAGTCTTGTCACCTGGATTCGGTGCTCAGGATACTTTATAATCTTCTTTGGATGCATGGCCAAGTCAGAAGGGTAACATCATCTGGGGACAGACTCAAGTAATGTGGCACCATGTCCATGGTAGAAAAGGTTGAAGAAAAACAGGAGAATCACATCCCCTAGGTGTTGGGCTTAGCAATATGAAATAATCCCCTCTTTTGGCCAACTCCAGAATAAAGAAGTGAGTTGCATTACCTAGGTTTTGCCCTCAGTGGTATGTCACAATTCCCTTAGTTGGCAGTATCTGGCTGGAGAGGAGAGTCACATTTTCTAGATGCTACTTCCAGAGATGTCACAATGTTCCTTGGGGGGCAAAACACAGACAAAATAGAAAAATCACCTAGCTAATAGGCTCAGAGATGTGTTATAATATCCCTCGTTGGCAGGACCCAGGAAGAAGAGTCGCATTCTTATAATTCTGACCCAATAATATGTAAAAATGCACACATGGGTAACAGTTTAAGCAAAAGTTTTAACACCTTGATAGTTGGCCCAGTGATATGACACAATCTCTTCATTTTAGAGGCTGACAATTCTAACTGTGAACTTAGTATGTATACGAGTCACAATGTCACATGCATGCTGGGCCATTGTATGAAACCCTCTACAGCATCTGAGGGCTTTATACATCATGGATGAGAGTTGCAAACTACACTGTGACTCACAGGCTCATATGTACTCACAATGTTATATATTGCCTTAAACTGAGATATGATAGTCAATTTCTCTCATTTAGGCTGAGTTCCAGAGTGAGACTTTTTGTTTTGTTTTTTTTAAGAGGGAGTCTCACTCTGTCGCTCAGGCGGGAGAACAGTGGCACAGTGGCGCAATCTCCACTCACTACAACCTCCACTTTCCAGGTTCAAGTGACTCCCCTGCCTCAGCCTCCCAAGTAGCTGGAATTACAGGTGCCTGCCAACATGCTCGACTAACTTTTTGTATTTTTAGTAGAGCGAGGTTTTCACCATATTAGCCAGGATCATCTCATTATTTTGACCTCATGATCTGCCCACTTTGGCCTCCCAAAGTGCTGGGATTACAGGAGTGAGCCACCCTATGCCTGTAACCTCAGGATACATGATAATGTTCAAAAATCAGTCACTATCACACCTGTGGCCAGATCCACATATAAGTGTCAAAATTCCATCTTTGTTCTGTTTTCCCTAGTAAAACTCAGTACTTCAACAATGAGCTTTGTAAATGTGGGATTCCTGTAACTTTTACTCTTAACTGGGTGTGTCATTGAGGAAGACAGTTATAATTTTTTGTGGGGCCTTGTTATGAAACTCTCTGTACCACCCAAGCAGTTTGTAGAATAAGAATTAGCGTTGTAAATTTCTGTGAGCCTTCTACAAAAATGCAATCCAGGATTTTACCTATTCCATTAGCCTAGTGACAAGGGGCAAAATACCTTCTATTAGCTGAATCTCAATATAAGTTTGACCATCATGCATGTGAACTGAAGCAAGGTATATGGCATAATCCCATTTGTGAGCAAAAACTTAGAACAAAGAATAAAATAGCTTAGGTGATGTGGCAAGCAACATGTCACAATGCCCTCACTCAGTAAAACCTAGGAAGGAGAGTCACATTAACTGGGTGCTGGACTGATTAATATAACACAGTTCCACATGTGAAAAACTTAGCCAAGGGATGAGAGCCAAACACCTACAGAATGGGCTGAAGCTATGTCAAAATACTCTCTGTGGCTCTGGCACAGGCCAACCAGTAGCATCGTCAGGATGCTGCTCCCACCAGTATGTAAAAATTCCCTCTTTATACAGGACTCTGGCAGAACAGTAACATCATCTGGGTGCAGTAGGTCAAAATTTTCGTTTGTGGGCATAATTCAGAAAAAAGAGTAGAGTCACATAAACTAAGCTAGGCTCAGCAGACCTAAGCTGCTCAGGCAGACAAGGAGAGTCATATCAGCTAGGTGCTTCCCTAGGAATATGTCACAATATAACATGTGGGCAGAAATCAGGCAAAAGAGCCACATCACTTGGTTGCTGGGTCATGAGATATGTCACAAGGCTCTTTTAGAACAGCACCCAGGCAAATACAGTTACATCACCCTGGTGCAGGTTCCGTGCTTAAGCCTACAATACGTGTAGGGCTTAAGGAGGGAGTCACTTCACCTAGGTGATAGGCCCTGAGACCTATCACAATGTCCATTATGAAGCATAGCCCTGGCAAGAGTACCCTTACCTGTGTTCCTGGCCTAGAAATATGTCACTCTCCCGGTTGGCAGGGAAAAAACAGGAAAGCCGCATAACCTAAGTGATAGGCCCAGAGATATGTCATAATGTCCTCCATTGTTCACGGCTATGGGAAAAAATACCCTCACCTGTGTGCCTGGCCTTACATTATGTCACTATCCTCCCTTTGTACAGAATCCATTCCAGAGAAGAGAGTTACATCTCCTATGAGGTGGACACAAAAATATGTCACAACAATTTTTTGCTCATGGTACAGGCAAGAATGTAAGATCACTTGGGTGTTAGATCCAGTAATATATCAGAATCCTTACTGAGAGAAGAGCCCAGGCGGGAGTGTCACATCGCCTCAAGGTTCATCTAGGTATATATCACATTCCCACATATGGACTGGAACAAGTCTGAAGAGTCAAATTACAAAGGTGCTTCACAAAGATTTATATGACAGTCACACTGTCAGAAATTTCACACATGAAATTTGCAACACTATACATGTCCTCTTTTCATGTCTGACTGTTGGCTTCATCCATGTAATATTATGACAGTCTTGACTGTCATTTGGGTTTGTATAAAAGACTCACAATTTCATCTCTGTGCTGAGCCCTGATCTGACTCTGTCTTTATAACCAGAAGACTTTGTAAAATAAGTGTCAGTGTTGTAATCTTTTATGACCTTCGAACCAGGAGGTAATCCATGACATCTCACACTTTCATAAACCTAGTTATAAGAGTCAAAATAGCCTCTATTGGCTTTATTCCAATATGAGACTCATTATCATTCCTGTGAGCCATGCCTAGGTATATGTCACAATGTCCTCTGTTGTTATGAAGAAGGCAGAACAGCCACATTACCTAAATGCTGGGACAGGAATATTTCTATATTCCCTTTGTAGACACATAGCTTGTGTGCTAATTCCAGCTCTGTGGCACAATGTCCTTTGTGGGCAGTGTCCAGGCAGAGGAGGAGAGTCATATCACCTAAATGATGGACACAAAAATATGTCACAATGTTCCTGTTGATAATGCCCAGGCAAGAAAGTCATACCATTTGGATGCAGTTTTTAGAAATGGTACAATTACTAAAATAAGCAGGGTACAAGCAGGTTTGGAGGGTCACGTAACCTAGACAATTGGTCCAGATGTACGTTACAATCCTTCCTGAGGACATTGTTAAGATGACAGAGTCAAATCACAAAGGTGCTTGGCATAGGCGTTTGTCAAAATCTCATTTGTGGGCTATACCTAGACAAAATTATTAAATCATTCAGGAGCTGTGCAAAGGTAAATGTCACAATTACATTTATGGAAAAATTTCAGAATAAGGCTCACCATCCTGCACATACCCTGGCTTCAGGCATATGAATTGTTATTTGGCTTCTGCTGTGGTCTCACATATGACACAATAACACCTGTGTCCAGAGAGAACAAATGAAAGGTTACATCACCATAGGGTTTGTGGGTCCAGAGAAACAATACAATCCTCCTAGTGTGCAGGACCCTTGCAAAAGAGTCACATAATCTGGATGCTGGTTTCAGTTACATCAAAACTCCCAGTGTAAGCAGGACTTTGGCAAAAGAGGAGGTTCATTTCACCTAGGCAATTGGCCTAGGTATATGTCACAATGACCCCTTTATGCAGTAGCAAGGCTGGAGAGTGACCTCATGTTGTTACTAAGCCCAGCAACATATCATCATCTCCCTGTGGTGAGGGCACAGCCAAAAGCAAAAAACAAAACAAAACAAAAATCACCTAGATGCTAATCCGTGTGATACGCTACAATGCTTCCTGTGGACAAAACTCAAAATAGAGAATCACATCACCCAGGTGAAGTGCACAGTTACATGTCAAAGTGCACTGTAAGTGCAGGGCCAAAGAACTAGAAGGGAGCCACTTCACTTATGTGAAGGACCTACATATAAGACACAATTCTCTTTGTAGGCAGGTTTCAGGATGATAATTCACACCACCTTGGTAATGGTCCCAGTGATATATGAAAGTGTCCTTTGTTGGCAGAGCCAAGGAAGTTGCTATATATTGCTTAGGTGCTTGTTCCTCATACGGCACAATTTCATCTGTTGTCTGGGCCTAGAAAAGACGGTCAAATTATTCATGTCCTGGGCAAAGTTACCTGACTCAAACACACTCTCAGAAAGTTCAAAAATAAGTTTCACATTCCACACGAGTTGTGTGGTTTTGTGTATGTGAGTCAACTCTTTCTATGAGTTGGGTTGAAGTATAGGAGTCACTCTCAACAACTGGCAAGATACATGTATAAAAACCTCAATCTGACTGTAAGATTTTGTTCCCACAGGGAAGTCACAGCACCACAGCTGTGCTGAATTATGGTTCAAACGTTACCAAACCACCTCTGAATCTGATCCATGTATGAAAGTAATTATTTCAATCTTTGACTGCTTTATATATGTTAGATTTAATAACTCATTCCCAGGCCATGTTCATGTGTGAGAATGACAATCGTTTCAGCTGGGTGTGCATACAGGAGTCTCATTCTCACCTCACTGCTGGTGTCTGTTATGACACTCTTTTTATCATCAATGCTTTTTATGATACACCTGAGTGTTATAATCATTAGTGAACTTTATACAAGTGAAAAACACAGGACTTTACCCATGACAGTGAGAGTGAGTGACTATGGCAGTAAAAATAAAACTGCTGGCTGAGTCCAGGTATGAGAGTTATTATTGTGCATGTTTGCTTAAACCAGAAATATGTCACAAGTTCACCTGTGAGCAGGGGCAAGGCAAGAGAAGCACATCATCTGGGAGCTGAGCCAGTGATACAGTATAATCTAATTTTGAGGCTGGTTCTAGTCAGAAGAATCACAACACCTGGGTGCAGCTTCAAATAGTATGTTACCAAGCCCACTATAGAAAGGGAAGAAGAAAGAGAGAAGAGCCACTCAGCCTATTTACTGGGCTCTGCAATATGTAATAAACCTCTCTTTTGGCTAAGTCTAGAATAAGAAGGAGAGTCACATCACCTAGATTTTTCAATAATCAATATGTCACAATTTCCTTAGTTATCAGGACCCAGGCAGGAGAAGAGAGTCACATTACCTAGGAGTTAAGTCAAACAATATTTCACAATGTCCTTTGAGGGCACAGAACAGGCAGCAGAGATAAATCTTCTAGCTTACAGGGCCAGAAATAAGTGATAATATCCCCTGTTGTTAGGGTCCAGGCAGAAGAGTCACATTATTATTACTGTAACCCAACGATATGTCACAATGTACCCATGGGAAGGAATTTAAGTCAAAAATTCTCAACACCTGGGTATTAGGCCTAGGAATATGACAAATTTCCTTGTCTTTGATGGTGACACCATTAACTGTGAGCTTGGTTTGTATATGAGAGTCTCACAATCTCCCATGATTCCTGGGCCATTGTATGACACTATACAACATTTAAAGGCTTTATACAGCATGCATGAGTGTTGCAGACCACTCTGAGACCTACATGCTTGTATGCATTCACAATCTTGGCTATTGCCCTAAACACAGGCATAATAGTCAACATCTCTTCTGTAGGCTCTTTTTGGGAATAGTACTCATTATTACTCCTGTGAGCTGAATTCAGAAGTGAGTCACAATCTCATCTGTGGCCAGATCCACATATGAATGTCACAATTACAGGTTTATATTTTATTCACTTTTTAGACTCAGGACTTGAATAATGTGCTTAGGTCATGTGGGATGGGAAGAATATTTGCTTTCATCTGGGAGTGTAATTGAGAGTCCCAATCAAAACTTTTTGCTGCTGCCTGTCATGAAAGCCTCTGTACAACCCAAGGAGTTTATATATTATGAATTAGTATTGTAAAGTTTTGTAAGCATGGTACAAATATGCAACTCAGGACATTATCTATTCCACTAAGCCTAGTGATGAAAGGCAACATATCTCCTATTTGCTGAATTTCAGTACAGGTTTGACAATTATGCCTGTGAACTAATTAAGGTATATGTCATATTTCCATCTGTGGGCAAAAAAATAGGTAGAAGGGTAACATCACTTAGGAGTTGTGTTAAGCATCATGTCAGAATACCCACTCTAGGCAGATTATAGGAATTAGAGTCACATTAAATGGGTGTTAGATTCAGCAACATGAACCATCCAACATGTGAAAAACAAACAAACAAAACAAGCAAACAAACAAACAAACAAAACAGCCAAGGGATGAGAGTCAAAACACCTACATAATGGGCATAGAATATGTCAAAATACCTTCTGTGGCTCTGGCACAGGCATGACAGTCACATTATCCAGGTGCTGAGCCCAGCAATATGCCATAATTCTCTCTATATGCTGGAACCAGGCAAAAGAGTATCATTATCTCAGTGCTGGGCTCTGCAATAAGTCAAAATTTGTGTTTGTGGGCACGGTTTGAGAAAAAAATGAGAGTCAAATAACCTGAGTGCTAGGCTCAGATATATGTCACAATTCCCCCAGTGCAAAGACCAGGCAGAAGAAAAGAGCCATTTCATGTATGCCATGGGCTCAGAGATGTATCCCAATGTCCCCAGTAGGCAGGGACAGCCTAAAGTAATAGATCACCATGCCCAACGTAGATGGGTTAAAGGAAAAAAAAAAAAAAAAGAGAATTACATCACCTGGTTGCTGCACTTAGCAATATTTAATAATTCTTTCTCGGCAGAGTTCAGGACAAAGAAGAGAAGCATGTCACCTAAGTTTTGCACTCAATCGTGTGTTACAATGAAGATATGTGAAAATAGCCCCTGTTTCCAGGGCCCAGGCAGAAGACACATATTATCATGATTTTGACCCATAATGCTCTTATAGAAAGGAATTTAAACAAAAAAGACTGAACACTGGGGTACTAGATCAAGAGATATGACACAATAGCTTCGTCTTTAAGAGTGACATCATTGTTAGTTGTGAATATAAGTGTCACAGTCTCACGTGTGTGCTGCCCATTGTGTGACACTCTCTACTACATCTGAGAATTTTCTACAACACGCATGAGGGTTTCAAAACTCTGAGTTCTTCATGCTTATATGGACTCATGATCTCACATATTGCCCTAAACCCAGGTATGACAGTCAACATCTCTCCTATAGGCTGACTTCAGGGATGAGACCATCATTGTGCCATGAGCTTGGTCCAGAATGGGTCACCATCCCACCTGTGGCCAGATTCACTTCTGAAAGGCACAATTCCAACTTTGTGCTTTATTCAGTTGTTAGACTCAGGACCTCAACAGGGGGCTTGTTGGGGTCACAATCTTAACTTTTGGCTGCATCCTGTTATAAATATCTCTGTGCCACCCAAGAAGTTTGTATTATGTGAATAACTGTTGTCAACTTACGTGAACTTTGTACACATTTGCAATGAAGAACCTTACCTATTGACATAATCCTAGTGGTGAGAGGCAAAATATCTTCTATTGGCTGATTCCCAATATAAGCTTGATCATTATGTTTTGAACTGAAGCAAGGTGTATGTCACAGTCCCATTTGTGGGCAAAAAACTAGGCAGAGGGTTAACATCACTTAGATGCTCTGCCAAGCAATATACCACAATGTCTTCTCTAGGCAGAGCCTAAAAAATAGGCTCAAATTAACTGACAGCTTGAGCCAGAAATTTGATACAACCACATGTGGAAGAATCCCAGCAATGTGATGAGAGCCAAAGCACTTACAGAATGGGACAAAGATATGTCAAAATACCTTCTGTGGCTCTGGTACAGAAAGGAGAGTCACATCATTAGCAGGTAGGCCAAGCAATATGCCATAATTTTCTCTTTATACATGTCCTAGGCAGAAGAGTAACATCATCCAGGTGCTGGGCCCTGAAATATGTCAAAAGTTCTGTTTGTGGGCCTTGTTCAGCAAGACGATGTGAGTCATATTACCTAAGTGCTAGGCTCACCAATGTGCCACAATATTCCCGTTGTAAAGGCCCAGAAAGAATAAGTCATATCACTTAAGTTGTGGTCTCCGAGATATGGCCTAATGCAACCAGTAGGCATGGCTCAGGCAGAAAAAGACAGTCATATAACCTAGATGCCTCTTTAGGAATATGTCACAATTTAATATGTTGGAACAACCAGATAGAAAAGCCAAATCATTTGGTCCTGTGTCCTGAGATATTCTTAAGTCACCCTTAGAGAAGGACCCAGACAAGAGACTTACATCACCTAGATGCAGGTTTCACCCTTATGTCACAATGATCTATGTGGCAGAACCAAGCAGGAAGTCACATGGGCTAGGCCAGAGATATGTTGCAAAGCCCTCCTTAAAGCATGACCCTGATAAGGGTGCCATCGCCTTTGTGCCTGGCCTAGCAATATGTAGGTCCCAAGAGGAAGAGCCATATCACCTACATGATAGGTTCCATGATATGTCAAAATGCCCTTTTTTGAGCATGGCACTTGCAAAAGAATATTGTGTGCCTGGCCTAGAAATATGTCTCTGTTCTGCCCTGTGTGCAGGACCCATTCCAGAGAGGAGAGTTATGTCTTCTGATTGATGGACACAGTGATATGTCACAAGGATGTCTGTGGGCATGGTGCAGGCAAGAATGTAACCTCACCTAAGTGCTGGATCTAGTGACGTCACTATTCTTACTAAGCAAGATACAGGCAGAAAAGTCACATCATTTCAATGTTGACCCAGGTAGATATCAAAATCCCATTTGTAGGCTAGATCCAGTCTGAAGAGTGAAATCACACAGGTGCTTGCCTTAGGTTTATATCACAAAGTGCTGGAATAATAGGCATTAGTCACCATGTCTGGCCTTTGAGTGCACCTCTGTGTGAGATTTAGTACCCTAATTGTACCTGTTCTTTTGAGAGAATAAAAATGGGGTCAGCTGGGTGTGCATCCAAGAGTCACAACTGCACCTGGTTGTTGTTCCCTGTTATAACACTCTTTGTATCACTCTGACTTTATATGGTATACCTGAGTGTCATAATCCTCTATGAAATTCATACAATTAAATGACCCATTACTTTACTTATTGCCATAAGACTGACTATGAGAGCCAAAATATCTCCCCCTTCTGGGCCGAAGTATGATTGTTATATTAGTGCATGTGAGTTGAACCCAGCTATATGTCACAATTTCACCTGTAGGCAGAAACAAGGCAGGAGGGTCTCACCCCCTGGGTTCTGAGCTCAGGATACATTATTATCTTCTTTGCAGCCAGGACCAAGTTAGAAGTGTCACATCACCTGGGTACAGCCTCAAGTAATATGGCACCATGTTCCCTGTAGACATAGTTTGAAGAAAAAGGGGAGAGTCACACCACCTTGGTGCTGGGCTCAGCGATATGTAGTAATCCCCTTTTTTGGAGGAATCCATAATAAAAGGGAGAGTTGCATTAACTAGGTTTTGCACTCACCAGTATGTCACAATTAGTTTACAGGCAGGACCTAGGCAGGAGAGGAGAGTCACATTTCCTAGACGCTATGCCCACCAACATCACAATGCTACTTTTGGGCAAATCACAGGCAAAATAGACAAATGACCTAGCTGATAGGCTTATAGATATGTGGTCATATCCCTTGTTGGCAGGGCCAAGGCATGAATCACATTGTTATGATTCTGACCCAACAATATGTCACAATGCACACATAGGGAATGATTTAAGTAAAAGTTTAACACCTGGGTACTAGGCCAAGTGATATGCCACAATCTCCTCATCTTTGAGGGTGACACCTTTAACTGTTAGCTTGGCATGCATATGAGAGTCATAATGTCACATGTGTTCTGGGGCATTGTATGACACCCTTTCAACATCCGAGAAATTTTTATGGCAAGCATGAGTGTTGCAAACTACTCTGAGGCCCACAAGCTCATATGGACTCACAATGTTAGATATTGCCTTGAAACCATGTATGATAGTCAAAGTCTCATATTTAGGCTGAGTTAAGGAATAAGACCCATTTTTATGCCTGAGTGCTGGCTCCATACATGAGTCACAATCAGACCTGTGACCAGATCCACACATGAGAGTCAAAATTCCACCTTTGTACTGTTTTCTTTTGTTAGATTCAGTACATCAACAGTGGGCTTTGTAAATGTGCAATGTGACAACATTTATTTTCACCTGAGTGTGTTTTTGGGAGTCATAATCTTAAATTTTTGCTGGGCCGCGTTATGAAACACAGTGTACCACCTAAAAAGTTTATACAATATGAGGTAGTGTTTTAAACTTCTGTGAGATTTGTACAAGAATGTAACCCAGGATTTTTCCTATTGCTCTAAGCCTAGCGATGAGAGGTGAAATATCTTCCATTGACTGAATCCCAATGTAAGTCTGGCCATCATGCCTGTGAACTGAATCCCGGTATATGTCATAATCCCATTTGTATACAAAAAATTAGAAAAAATAATAACATCACTTAAGTGATGTGGCAACTAACAAGTCACAATGCTGTCTCTATGCAGAACCTAGATACACAGGTCACTTTAACTGGGTGCTGGACCCAGCAATATCACACAATTCCACATGTGGAATATCTTAGCAAAGGTATGAGAGCCAAAAGACCTACTTTTGATGTGTGAAATTATGCAAAAATACTTTCTGTGACTCTGGCACAGGCAGAACAGTAGCATAATCAGGTTGCTGGGCCTACCAGTATAATTCCCTTTCCATTCAAGTCTCTGGCAGAAGAGTAACATCATCTGGGTGCAACAGGTCAAAATTTCCCCTGTGACTATGGTTTACAAAAAAGACTACTGTGATATTACCTAAATGCTGGGCTCAGCAATATTGTCCAATCCCCTTTTAAAGGCACAGGCAGGAAAAGAGAGTCATGTCACTTAGGTCATGGGCACAGAGATACGTCCCTATCTCCTCAGTAGGCAAGCCTCAGGCAGATGAGGAGAGTCATATCACCTAGATGCTTCCCTAGGAATATTTCACCATGTAATATGTGGGCAGAAATCAAGCAGAAGAGCCAAATCACTCAAGTTCTGGGTCCTCAGATAAGTCACAAGGCTCTTTTAGAATAGCACCCAACCAAAACAGTAACATCACCTTGGTACAGGCTCTCTGCTTATGCCACAATGCTCCATCTGAGTAGGGCCCATGGAAGGAGTCGCTTCACCAAGGTGAAAGGCCTAGAGGTATGTCACAATGTCCACTATGGAGCATTGCCCTGGCAAAAAAGTACCATCACTTCTGTTCCTAGCCTAAAAATATGTCACTCTACAGGTTGACAAGGCCCAAGCAGAATCTGAGAGCCACATTACATACGTGATAGGACCAGAGATATGTCACAATGCCCTCCTTTGGGCATGGCTCTGGCCTACAACTACCCTCACCTGTGTGCCTGGCCTAGAAATATGCCATTGTTATTCATTTGCATATGGTTCATTCAAGAGAAGAAAGTTACATCACCTATGAGGAGGACACAGAAATATGTCACAATAACTTTGGTGGGCATGGCACAGGCAAGAATGTAACATCACCTGGTTGCTAGATTTAGTGATATGTCACAATACATACTGAGAGAAGGGCCCAGGCATATGAGTCACATCACCTTGAGGTTGGCCTAGCTAGATATCAAAATCCCATATATGGGCTGGAAAAAAACTGGGGAGTCAAATTACACAGGTGTTTGGCAAAGATTTATACCAGAATCACAACGTCAGAAAATTTGAAAGATGAGATTTACAATACCACACATGTGCTGTTTTTATTTATGACAGTTTGTTTCATCCATGTGAGATGAGGAGAGTCCTGTCAGCAGGGTTTGCATACAAGACTCACAATTTTACCCATGTGCTGAGCCCTTTGTAAAATAGGTGTGAGTGTCATAATCTTCTTTGATCTTTTCACTAGAAGCAGATCCTGAACATCACACATCCCTAAACCTAGTTATAAGAGTCAAAATATCCTCTATTGGCTGAGTCCACATATGAGCCTCATTATCATGCCTGTAAGCCATACCTAGGTGTATGTTACAATTCCTTCTGTGGTTATGAAACAGGCAGAGAAGCCACATCACCTAAATGATGGCCAGAAATATTCCAGTATTCTCTGTTGGCAGGGTCCTGTCAGAAAAGCAAAAGCAAAAAAAAAAAAAAAAAAAAATCACCTTCTTGACCCAAGTGATATGCTGCAATGCTTCCTGTTGACAGAACCCAAAAACTAGAATCACATCTCCTGGGTAAAGTGCCCAGTTATGTGTCACAATGCAATGTAAGTGCAGGGCCTAGGCAGTAGAAGGGAGTCACATAACTTACATGATGGAACTAAATATAAGACACAATTCTTTTTGTAGGCCAGTCTCAGGCACATTATTCACATCACCTGGGCAATAATCCCAGTGATATGTAAAAGTGTCCTTTATAGGCAGAGCCAAGGAAGGTGTTATATATTGATTAGATGCTTGTCCCACATATGGCACAATTTCATCTGTGGTCTGAGAATAGAAAAGACAGTCAAATAATTCATGTGCTAGGCAAAGGTACCTGTCTTAATTACACTCTCAACAATATTTGGAAATAAGTTTCACTTCACACACAAGTCCTGGTTTTGTATATGTGAGTCAAAACTTTCTGTGAGTTGCGTCAAAGTATTGGAGTCACAATCTCAACAATGGGCAAGACTTACATATAAGAGCTCCAATCCCACTTGAAGATTGTGTTTCAGTAGGGGAGTTACAACAAAACAGGTGTGCTAAATCATGGTTTAAATATTACCAAAGCTCTTGTGAATCTGATCCATGTAAGAGAGTAATTATTTCAACCTTCAACTGTTTTTTTTTTTTTTATGTGAGATATACTACCTCATTCAAGTTTGAGAATGGGAATCGTGTCATCTAGGTGTACGTACAAGAGTCACATTCTCACCTGGTTCCTGGTCTCTATTATGACACTCTATGTACCATTAAGAGTTTATGTGATAGATCTGAGGACTATAATCCTTCGGGAACCTTATACAAGTGAAAAACCCAGAACTTTACCCATGGCCATGAGACTGGCTATGATAGTCAAAATATCTCTACTGGCTGGGTACAGTTATGACACTTATTGTACATGTGTGTTTAACCCAGGTATATGTCCCAATTTCACCTGTGAGCAGGGACAAAGCAGGAGAATCACATCACCTCAGTGCTGAGCCAGTGATATGGTTTAATCTCATTTGCAGGCTGGTGTTAGTCAGAAGGGTCACATCAACTGGGTACAGCCTCAAATAATATATCACCAAACCCATGATAAACAGGGAAGAAGAAAAAAAGGAGAGTCACTCTACCAAAGTGCTGTGCTTTTCAATATGTAATAATCCCCTCTCTTGGCAGAGTTTAGAATATGAAGAAGAGTCACATCATTTAGCTTTTGCAATCAGTAGTATGTCACAATTTATTTTGTCAGCAGGACCTAGGCAGGATAGGAGAGGCACATGACCTAGATGTTAAGTCAAATGATGTTTCACGACATCCTCTGAGGGAAGAGGCAGGAGAGACAAATCACCTAGATTACAGGCCAAGAGATACGTAATAATATTTCCTCTTGGCGGGGTACAGGCAGAAAGGTCACATCATTATGATTCTAATCTGGCGATAAGTCATAGTGCATCCATATGTAGGCATTTATGCCAAAAACTCTCAAAACCTTGGTAGTGGGCCTACATCTGCTGGGTGAGGCATCCACTCCCACAGAATCCTCATGCCACCACCCCAACCTCTCACCCTCAATAATTATCTAACTTTTTATGCTATTACAATTAATTGTGACCACTACCCCATCGTACTCAAATATTCATTGAACTAACATCAACTTTCCTAATAATTCTAATAATAAAGCCCCTGAAATGTCAATAGTTGACTCTCATTTCAGGATATTCCTTAATAGCAATAGCCACAGTATAACCAAAAACAACCATCATATCACCTAAATAAATAAAAAAGACTATTGACCCCATGAAAAACCCACAAAAAATCAACACAATACCACAACCCACAGCATCACTAATAATTATCCCTGGGCCTCCATAAATAGGAGAAAGTTTTGAAGAAAAACCTACAAAACCTATAACCAAGGGAATACTTCTTAAAAATAAAGCATATTGCATTATTCTCACATGGACTATAACCATGAAAAATGATAGGAAAAACCGTCATCGTACTTCAACTGTAAGGACAATAATGACCAATACTCACAAGCCACATCTGCTAATAAAATTATTAACTACTCATCCATTGTTGTTTCCACACCATCTAACATTTCTACATGATGAAACTTCAGCCCACTTCTTGGTGTCAGCCTAATTCTCCAAATCCTCAAAGGATTATTTTTGGCCTTGCACTAGACTTCAGACACCTCAACTGCATTTTCTTCAGTCACTCATATCAGATGAGATGTAAAATACAGCTGAATGGTTCGCTATTTTCAGGACAATGGCCATTCAATATTTTTCATTTTCCTCTTACATGCTGGCCGAGACTTACACTATTAATCATTTCTATTCCTAGAAATCTGAAATGTTGGCATTATCCTCTTATTCACAACTATAGCATCAGCATTCATAATCTACATGCTCCCATGAGGAAAAATATTATTCTGAGGTGCTACAGTAATTATAAATCTACCATCAGCCATCCAATATATTGGAATAGACCTTGTACAATGAATCTGAGACAGATTCTCAGTTCACAAAGCCACCCTCACACAACTTTTTGTCTTTCATCTTACTTTTCATCAATACTGTTCTAGCAACCATTCACCTTTTATTCTTGCATAAAAGAGGATCTAACAAACTTTTAGGGGTTTCATCACACACAGACAAAATCACATTCTACCCCTACTAAAAAACCAAAGATATCCAGTTTTAATTTTTCTTCTCCTTCTAATAACTCTAGTACTATTTCCACCTGACCTCCTGAGCAATTCAGATAATTAAGAGTTTAGCCAACCCCCTCAATACCTCACCCCACATTAAGCAATAGTTGTACTTTTTGTTTGCACACTCAATCTTACTATCTATCTCTAACAAACTAGGAAGTGTATCTGCCCTCATATTGTCCATTCCCATTCTGGCAGTTATTCCTGTACCTCACAATTCTAAATAACAAAGAATAATATGCCAGCCATTAAATCAATTCATATTCTGAATCCTAGTGGCTGACCTGTTTACACTCACATGAATTGGAGGGCAGTCTGTCAAATACCCGTTTTTTGTCATCAGACAGACAGCATCTATCATGTACTTCTCTATCATCCTCACCGTTATACTGCTTACTACCCTAATTGAAAATAAATTACTTAAATGAAAATTTTCTTGTAGTGTAATTCAATACTCTGGTCTTTTAAACAAGAAATGGAGAATCCCCTCCCCAAGATAACTCGGGGAAAAAGCATTCCTGCTTCACCATCAACATCCAAAGCTGAAATTCTCATTAAACTACCCCTGATTTTTTTTTACAGCACACACTTAAACTACGGTGTCAGTATTAATCAACTAGCTCTAATACATTAGTGCTTTTATGTATTTTGTGTATTACTCTTAGCCCCCATGAATAATATGTAGGACTATTATTGTTTATTCATACCTCCATACATGTGGATATATTACAAATCTAGTCCACATACAAATAAGCGTGTATTAACCTTCCCTTAATCAACTATGGTACATCTACTACTATTGACTGTACAATACAATTCTAATTCATATGAATATTGAATCATACTAGACATCCTTAATATTACATAGTGCATACATTCTTTCTTCAGACATAGCACATTTCTGTCAAGAAATCTCTTGTCAACATGGATATCCACTACCAAATTCTGGTTTCTTAATCTACCAACCTCTGTAAAATCATCATCCTGCTCAGGAGTACTACCCTCCTCATTCTGGATGCATAACACATGTGGGTGACTATTTTGAAAGGAAAACTGGCACCTGGTTCTTACATCAAGGACATAAAACTAAGATCACCCACATATGCCCCTGCAATAAGTCATCTTGGTGGACTAAGGGCTACACCCTATTAACCTCTAATGAGGGCACTGTCATGAATTTGGTATTTTCAACTTTGGAGGCTGCTGCTGTAACTTACCACCAAGGAAGGCCTGGTCCCCTCTGAATCAGTGTAGATGAACTCAGATTTAATTCCTGCCAAATTAATTCTAGAAGCTGAGCTTATATTGAATATTCTGGCCTCACATAGTAACCATAGCTGTTAATTTATTCATGCTTAAAAGACGTAACAATTAAACAATAGGCACATAGGCTCATGCAGGTTTGCTCACTTTCAAGAACTTTTTTCTGATTAAATTCACAAACTTCTCCTCCCCTTATCACTGACTTTACCATCAATGAAGGTAAATGTATCCTTCCCAAATTCCAAAAACAAGAGACTAAACGTCAACACAGTTAAAACTCAAAAACCATATTTTAACAATGAATACCCCAAGAGCTACCCCTCGGTTGATGAAATATTCCTAAAAATTCTTAAGACCCCCCAAATCAAGCCTCCATTTTATATAATGAATGCAATAATTAGATGCCCACCCTAAATTATGAGTAATCCTCTCAACCAAATCTCTGCCAATTGAAGTTTAGACTCAGAATATTCAGAACTATTAACAACTATTTATATTTACTTCTTTCCTTCTCATATTCTAATTTTAGACTTAATTATTTGCACAGTTAATATAGCTTAATCATTTCAAAGAAAGCCACTGAAAATGTCTAGACAGGTCTAGACAATCCCATGAACAAATAAATTTAAACCTGGCCTTTCTAGTAGATCTTAGTAAGGTTACACAAGCAAGCATCCCCGCTCTGGTGAAAATGCCTTATAGATCACCCGGATCAAAAGGAGTAAGTACCAAGCATGAACAAACGCAGCTCAAAACACTTTGCTCAACCACTGACCCTCGGGAAATAGCAGTGATAAATATTTAGTAATAAATGAATATTTCACTAAGCTATACTGATATCTAGGGTTGGTCAATTTCATGCCAGCCACCACAGCCATATGATTAATCCAAGCTAATGAAACTCTGTGTAAAGAGTGTTTAAAGTCTGCCCTCAGTAAAGCTAAATTCCATCTAAGTGGCAAAATAAACTCCAGCTGAAATAAAATACACTATGAAGGTGGTTTTAATATCCTGAAGACACAATAGCCAAGACCCAAACTGGGATTAGATAACACACTACGCTCAGCCCCAAACTCTAATAGTTACATTAACAAAACTATTCACCAGAATACTACAAGCAACAGCTTAAAATTTAAAGGAGTTGGTGGTGCTTTATATCCCTCTAAAGGAGCCTGTTTTATAAACAATAAACCCCAATATACCTCAGCATCTCTTTCCCATAACCTATATACCCTCATCTTTAGCAAACCCTAAAAAGGTTCTTGCATAAACACAAGTATACACATACAAATGTTAGGTCAAGTTGTAGCTCATGAGGTGGCAAGAAATGGACTATATTTTCTATACCCAGAAAATCTCACAGTTACATTTATGACACCTAACAGCTCAAGGAGGATTTAGCAGTACACCAAGAGTAGATTGCTTTGTTGAATGAGGCCCTGAAGTATGCACATACCACCTGTCACCCTCCTCAAATATTATTATAGAAATTACTATTACTGAAAACTCTCTGTGCACATATGGAAGAGATACATCATAAAATAGTAAGCATACTGAAAAGTGTGCTTGGACAAACCAAAGTGTAGTTTAACCCAAAACATCTGGCTTACACCCGGAAGATTTCATCACAACTTGATGACTTTGAGCCAACTCTAGCCCCAAACCTCCCCAAAAATATTATCAAACAATCTTAATCATACCATTTACCTTAGAAAAAAAAAGTATAGGCAACATAAATTTTTACCCTGGCACAACAGTCGTAGTACCATAAGGAAAAGATGAAAAAACTGAGCAAAGCATTAAAAAGCAAAGACAAGCCCTTACACATTCTGAATAATGTGTAAACTAGAAATAACTTTACTCAGAGAACAATAGCCAAGTCCCCCAAAATCAGAAGAGCTACTCAAAAACGCTAAAAGAGCACATCCAACTATGTGGAAATAGAATGGGAAAATTCATGAGTAGCGGTGACAAGCCTGCTGAGCCTGGTGACAGCTGGTTGTCCAAGATAGAATCTTAGTTCAACTTTAAATTTACTCACAGTATTACTTAATCTCCCTGTAAGTTTAACTGTTACTCTAAATTGGGACAGCTCTTTAGACCTCAGGAAACAACCTTCGTACAAAGAGTACAAAATATTACCACCTTAATTGGTCCCAAAGCAGCCACCAATTAAGAAAGCATTCAAGCTAAACATCCAATTATCTTAAATTCTAATCACCATACTAAACTTTTAACATCACATTGGACTAAACTATTACTTAATATAAACAATAATGTTAATATAAGTAACATGAAAATATTTTTTTTTTGCATAAGCTTACATCAGACCAGAATAATTCACTGACAGCTAACAGCCAAATATTAGTAATTGATATAATGTGCACCCTATTATTTATACTGTTAATCCAACACAGGTATGCTTTGAGGAAAGATTGCAAAAGCTAAAAGGAACTCAGCAAATCTTACCCTGCCTGTTTAACAGAAGCATCACCTCTAGCATTACTAGTATTAGAGGCGCAGACTGACCAGTGAAAAATGTTCAATGACTAAGGTATCCTGAACGTACAAAAGTAGCATAATTACTTGTTCCCTAAATAGGAACTTGTATGAATGACCATAGGAGGGTTCAGCTGTCTCTCACTTTTAATCAGTGAAATTGATAATCTATCCATGAAGAGGCGGATATAAACAAATAAGATGAGAAGATCCTATAGAGCTTTAATTCATTAATGCAAATAAAACCTCAAAAGAGCCTGCAGGCCCTAGTGTACTATCCCTGCATTCAAAATTTGGGTTGAGGTGACCTCGGAGCCTAATTCAACCTTTGCACAACCTAAACTAAGACTACAGTAGTCTAAGCGAGTTGACACACATTGATCCGGTAATTTGATCAATGACATAAGTTGTCCTAGGGATAACAGCATAATCCTATTCTAGAGTCTATATCAACAGTAGAGTTTAAAACCTCCATGTTGGATAAGGACATCCTAATGGTGCAGACACTGTTAAGGATTCCTTTGTTCAAGGATTAAAGTCCTATGTGATCTGAGTTCAGACCAGTGTAACCCAGGTCAGTTTCTGTCTATTTAACGTTTCTCCTAATATGAAAGGACAAGAGAAATAGGACTCACTTCATAAAGCACCCTTGCCCAACAGATGACGTTATCTTAATCTAACATATCACCACACACACTACTCAAGAACAGGGTTTGTTAAAATGGCAGAGCCTGGCAGTTTCATAAAACTTTAAACTTTATAATCATAGGTTCAACTCCTCTTCTTAACAACATGCCCATAATTAACCTCCTCCTACTTTTTAGCACTCTAATTGCTATAGCATTCCTTACATTCATTGAAAAAAAATTCTTAGGCTATATATAACTGTGCAAAGGACCCAACACTGTAGGTCCCTATGGACTGCTTCAACCATTTGTTGATCCAATAAAACTTTTCACCAAAGAACCCTTACATCCCTCAACATCTACTATTACCCTTTACATTATTTCTCCAACTCTGGCCCTTTGTTTCACTCTCCTCTTGTGGACTCCCCTCCCTGTACCAGATCCTCTATTTAATTTTAATGCAGGCCTCCTATTTATACTAGCTACATGAAGCCTAGTTTTCTATCTATTCTATGATCAGGATGAGCAGCTAATTCAAATTATGCACTAATCAGTGCATTAGCAGCTGTGGCCCAGACAATTTTATATGAGGTCACACTACCCATTATCCTGTTATTAGTTCTAATAATAAGTGTCTCATTTAGCTTATATGCACTCATCACAACACAAGAATTGCTCTGACTGCTCCTACCATTATGACCCCTAGCCATAATATGATTTATCTCCACACTAGAAGAAACTTTCCGAGCCCCTTTTGACCTAACAGAAGGAGAATCAGAGTTACTCTCAAGCTTCAATGTCAAATATGCCGCAGGTTCATTTGTCCTCTTTCTTATAGCAGAATACATGAATATGATCATAAAAATGCACTAACTGCTGCTATTTTCCTAGGAGAAATATAATATACATTCATCAGCACTCTATATCACAAATTTTATTACCAAGACCCTGCTTTTAACCACCCTGTTTTTATAAATTGGAACAGAATACCCCTGATTTAACTAAGAACAACTCATACATTTTCTATAAAAATTTTTCTATCACTTATACCAGCATTCTGCATCTCATATATTGCAATGCCTTTCCTAATTTCCAGTATTAAACCCCAAACACATAAGATATGTCTGACAAAAGAATTACTTTGATAGAGTAAACAATAGGCATTAAAATCCTCTTATTTCTAGAACTATAGGAATTGAGCCTACCCATGAGAATCCAAAATTCTCTGTGCTACCTATTACACAACAACCTAAAGTAAGGTCATCTAAATAGGCTATCAGGCCCACACTCTAAAAATGCTCATTATACCATTCCGATACTAATTAATCTATTAGTTCAACTTATTATCTTCATTAATATTTTCACAGAAACTCTTATCTCAATGCTAGGCTTACACTGATTTCTCATCTGAACAGGACTAGAAATAAATAAAATAGCTTTTACCTCAATATTAATTAAAAAAATAAATTTCTGCTCTACAGAATCAGCCAGAAAACATTTCTTTACACATAAAACCACATCGATAATTCTCATGATAGGTTTCATTTCCAATAACCTTTCCTCCAGTCAATGAACAACCATAAATGCTATTAATCAGGTTTATCCTTAAAAATAATAACTGCCCTAGTAATAAAACTAGGAATAGCCCCCTTACTTCTGAGTCCAAGGTGACCCAAAGAACTTCTCTAATATCTGGCATGCTTCTCCCCGCATGAAAAAACTAGCCCAAATATTGATTATGTTTCAAATTTTTCATCAATAAACATTAACATCCCCATATCTATCAAGAATCTATCCGTTATAGTGGAAGCTAAGTACTTCCCAACTTATATGACACCATCTAACATGTGGGCAGAAACCAGGCAGAAGAGCTCTATCACCTGGGTACAGACTCAAGTGATGTGCCACCATGCCCAGTTTAGACAGGTATAAAGAAAATAAAAGAGAATCACACTACCTGGGTGCTGGGATCAGAAATATATAATGATTTCCTCCCTTGGCAGAGTCCAGGACAAAAGGTAGAGTCATGTCACATAGGTTTTCACTTAGTGATAGGTCACAATTTCTTCAGTTGGCAGGATGCAGGCAGGAGATGAGAGTCACATTACCTAGATGCCATATCTAGCAGTATGTCACAGTGTCCCCCATGAACATGGCACTGGCAGGGGAGAGATAAAACCTAGCCAATAGGCCCAGAGGTATGTAAAAGTATCCTCTGTTTGCAGATCCCAGGCAGAAGAGTCGCATTATCATGATTCTGACCTACTGATATATAACAATGCCTTACAAAAAGGAATTAAACCAAAAATGTTTCAACCCAGAGGTGCTAGGCTGAGGGATATGAGACAATCTCCTCATCTTTAAGGGTGACAACATTAATGGTTAGCTAGTTGTGTATATGAGAATCACAATCTATCCTGTTTGCTGGCCCTTGTATGACACTTTCTATTACATCTGAGAACTTTATACAAAATATATGAGACTTCCAAACCTCCTTGAGGCCTAGATGTTTATATAGACTCAATCTTTCATATTGCCCTAAACCCAGGTATGACAGTTAATGTTTCTCCTATAGGATGGCTTCAGGGATGAGAGCACTATTATGCCTGTGAGCTGGGTCCAGAAGTGAGTCACCATCCCACCTGTGGTCAGATTCAGTTATGAAAGTCAGAATTCCTGCTTTCTTCTGTATTCACGTTTTAGACTCAGGACTTCAACAATGGGCTTCATAAATGCAGGATGTGAAAAACTTATGCTTTCAACTGAGTGTGTAGCTGAGAGTTACAATCTTAAATTTTTTGCTGGGCTGTATTATTAAACTGTCTGTACCACGTAAGTTTTTATGATATGAGTTAGTGTTGTAAACTTCTGTGAGCTTTACACAAATATGAAATGAAAGACCTTACCTATTATCCCAAAGCTATGGTGAGCGTCAAAATATCTCCTTTTAGCTGAATTCCAATGTAAGCTTAATCATCATGTTTTTGAGCTGAAGGAAAGTGTATGTCATAATCCTATTTGTGGGCAAAAATCTAAGCAGAACGTTAACATCCCTTATGTCCTGCTTCAAGCAATATAAAAGTGCCCTCCCTAGGCAGGGCCTAGGAAAGATGGTCACATTAACTAAGGGCTGGAATCAGCAGTATGATACAGCCACACTTGGAAAAAAATTCAGCAATGTGATGAGAGCCAAAACACCTTCACAATCAATCAAAAATTTGTCAAAACACTTTATCTGACTCTAGCACAGGCAGGAGAATCACACATCATTAGGGTGCAGAACAGAGCAGTATGCTGTAATCTCTTCTTTATGCATGACCTAGACAGAGCAGCAACATCATCCCAATGCTGAGCCCTGAAATACTGCAAAAGTCCTGTTTGTGGGTGTTTTTTATTTTTTCAGCAACAAACCAAGAGTCACATTTCCTAAGTGCTGGGTCATCAACATATCATAATCTTTCCATTGTAAAGACCCAGACAAGAGAGAGTCACATCATTTGTGACATGGGCTCAGAGATATGACCTAAAGTCATCAGTAGACAGTGCTCAGGTAAAAAAAGAGAATCATATCACACTTAGGTGCTTTTTTATGTTTACGTCCCAATTTAATACATAGGCAGAAATGATGGCAGAAGTGATGGTGAAGAGCCACATTTCCTGGTCCTGGGTTCTTAGATATTCACAAGTCCTCCTTAGAAAAGGACCCAGGCTGGAGAGTTACATCACCTAGGTGCAGGTTCCACCCTTATGTTACAAAGTACCAAGTGGACAGGTCCAAGCAGGAAGTCATATCACCTAGCTGACAGGCCCAGAGATATGTCACAAAGCCTTCCTTAAACATGGCCCTGGCAAAAGAGTACCATTGTGCTTGGCCTAGCAATATGTCATTATTCAAGTGGGCAGATCCCAAGCAGAAAAGCCATATCACCTCCCTGATGGGCCCTGTGATATTTCAAAATGCCCTCTTTTGGTGATGGCCTTGGCAAAATAGTATTATTACCTGTGTGCCTGGCCAAGGTGTATGCCACTATCCTGCCCTGTGTGTAGGGCCCATTCCAGAGAGGAGAGTTAGATCTTGTAACTGATTGACACAGCGATATGTCAATATGATGTTTGTAGGCATGGTGCAGGCAATAACGTAACATCATCTGGGTGCTGGATCCAGTGACATCAAAATTCTTACTGAGAGCAGGATCCAGGCAGAAAAGTCACATCACTTCAATATTGGCCCAGGTAGATATCAAAATTCCCGTTGTAGGCTGGAACCAGTCTGAAGAGTGAAATCACACAGGTGCTTGATGAAGAATCATATCACAGTCATGATAAAATGAAATTCCAGGGATGAAGCCCACTTGATCATGGTAGATAAGTTTTTGATGTGCTGCTGGATTCAGTTTGCCAGTATTTTATTGAGGATTTTTGCATCAATGTTCATCAAGGATATTGGTCTAAAATTCTCTTTTTTGGTTGTGTCTCTGCCCAACTTTGTTATCAACATGATGCTGGCCTCATAAAATGAGTTAGGGAGGATTCCCTCTTTTGCTATTGATTGGAATAGTTTCAGAAGGAATGGTACCAGTCCCTCCTTATACCTCTGGTAGAATTCAGCCATGAATCCATCTGGTCCTGGGCTCTTTTTGGTTGGTAAGCAATTGATTATTGCCACAATTTCAGAGCCTGTTATTGGTCTATTCAGAGATTCAAATTCTTCCTGGTTTAGTCTTGGGAGGGTGTATGAATCGAGGAATTTATCCATTTCGTATAGATTTTCTAGTTTATTTGCATAGAGATGTTTGTAGTGTCCTCTGATGACAGTTTGTATTTCTGTGGGATCGGTGGTGATATCCCCTTCATCATTTTCTATTGTGTCTATTTGATTCTTCTCTCTTTTCTTCTGTATTATTCTTGCTAGCAGTCTATTGATTTTGTTGATCCTTTCAAAAAACCAGCTCCTGGATTCATTAATTTTTTGAAGGGTTTTTTGTGTCTCTATTTCCTTCAGTTCTGCACTGATCTTAGTTATTTCTTGCCTTCTGCTAGCTTTTGAATGTGTTTGCTCTTGCTTTTAAAGTTCTTTTAATTGTGATGTTAGGGTGTCAATTTTGGATTTTCCTGCTTTCTCTTGTGGACATTTAGTGCTATAAATTTCCCTCTACACACTGCTTTGAATGTGTCTCAGAGATTCTGGTATGTTGTGTCTTTGTTCTCGTTGGTTTCAAAAAACATCTTTATGTCTGCCTTCATTTCATTATGTACCCAGTAGTCATTCAGGAGCAGGTTGTTCAGCTTCCATGTAGTTGAGCGGTTTTGAGTGAGCTCCTTAATCCTGAGTTCTAGTTTGATTGCACTGTGGTCTGAGAGACAGTTTGTTATAATTTCTGTTCTTTCACATTTGCTGAGGAGAGCTTTACTTTCAACTATGTGGTCAATTTTTGAATAGGTGTGGTGTGGTGCTGAAAGAATGTATATTCTGTTGATTTGGGATGGAGAGTTCTGTAGACGTCTATTAGGTCCACTTGGTGCAGAGCTGAGTTCAATTCCTGGATATCCTTGTTAACTTTCTGTCTCGTTGATCTGTCTAATGTTGACAGTAGGGTGTTAAAGTCTCCCATGATTATAGAGTGGGAGTCGTAGGCTTCATCCCTGGGATTCAAGCCTGGTTCAATATATGCAAGTCAATTAATGTAATCCTGCATATAAACAGAAGCAAAGACAAAATCCACATGATTATCTCAATAGATGCAGAAAAGGCCTTTGACAAAATTCAACAACCCTACGTGCTAACAACTCTCAGTAAATGAGGTATTGATGGGATGTATCTCAAAATAATAAGAGCTATCTATGACAAACCCACAGCCAATATCATACTGAATGGGCAAAAACTGGAAGCATTCCCTTTGAAAACTGGCACAAGACAGGGATGTGTTGGAAGTTCTGGCAGGAGAAGGAAGTAAAGGGTATTCAATCAGGAAAAGGGGAAGTCAAATTGTCCCTGTTTGCAAATGGCATGATTGTATATCTAGGAAACCCCATTGTCTCAGCCCAAAATCTCCTTAAGCTAATAAGCAACTTCAGCAAAGTCTCAGGATACAAAATCAATGTACAAAAATCACAAGCATTCTTATACACCAATAACAGACAAACAGAGACCCAAATCATGAGTGAACTCCCATTCACAATGGCTTCAAAGAGAATAAAATACCTAGGAATCCAACTTACAAGGGATGTGAAGGACCTCTTCAAGGAGGACTATGAACCACTGTTCAATGAAATAAAAGAGGATACAAAGAAATGGAAGAACATTCTGTACTCATGGGTAGGAAGAATCAATATCATAAAAATGGCCATACTCCGCAAGGTAATTTATAGATTCAATGTCATCCTCATCAAGCTACCAATGACTTTCTTCACAGATTTGGAAAAAACTACTTTAAAGTTCATATGGAACCAAAAAAGAGCCCACATCGACAAGTCAATCCTAAGCCAAAAGAACAAAGCTGGCGGCATTACGCTACCTGACTTCAAACTATACTACAAGGCTACAGTGACCAAAACAGCATGGTACTGGTACCAAAACAGAGATGTAGATCAATGGAACAGAACAGAGCCCTCAGAAATAATGCCACATATCTACAACTATCTGAACTTTCACAAACGTGAGAAAAACAAGCAATGGGGAAAGCATTCCCTATTTAATAAATGGTGCTGGGAAAACTGGCTAGCCATATGTAGAAAGCTGAAACTGGATCCCTTCCTTACACCTTATACAAAAATTGATTCAAGATGGATTAAAGACTTAAACGTTAGATATAGAACCATAAAAACCCTAGAAGAAAACCTAGGCACTACCATTCAGGACATAGGCATGGGCAAGGACTTCATGTCTAAAACACCAAAAGCAATGGCAACAAAAGACAAAATTGACAAATGGGATCTAGTTAAACTAAAGAGCTTCCACACAGCAAAAGAAACTACCATTGGAGTGAACAGGCAACCTACAAAATGGGAGAAAATTTTTGCAACCTACTCATCTGAAAAAGCGCTAACATCCAGAATCTACAATGAACTCAATCAAATTTACAAGAACAAAAAAAAACAACCCCATTGAAAAGTGGGCGAAGGACATGAACAGACACTTCTCAAAAGAAGACATTTATGCAGACAAAAAACACATGAAAAAATGCTCCCCATCACTGGCCGTCAGAGAAATGCAAATCAAAACCACAATGAGATACCATCTCACATCAGTTAGAATGGCAATCATTAAAAAGTCAAGAAACAACAGGTGCGGAAGAGGATGTGGAGAAATAGGAACAATTTTACACTGTTGGTGGGACTGTCAACTAGTTCAACCATTGTGGAAGTCAGTGTGGTGATTCCTCAGGGATCTAGAACTAGAAATACCATTTGACCCAGCTATCCCATTACTGGGTATATACCCAAAGGACTCTAAATCATGCTGCTATAAAGACACATGCACACATATGTTTATTGCAGCACTATTCACAATAGCAAAGACTTGGAACCAACCCAAATGTCCAACAATGATAGACTGGATTAAGAAAATGTAGCACGTATACACCATGGAATACTAGGCAGCCATAAAAAATGATGAGTTCATGTCCTTTTTAGGGACCTGGATGAAATTGGAAATCATCATTCTTAGTAAACTATAGCAAGAACAAAAAACCAAACACCGCATGTTCTCACTCATAGATGGGAATTGAACAATGAGATCACATGGACACAGGAAGTGGAACA
The DNA here is from genome assembly GCF_029289425.2 of Pan paniscus. NCBI lineage: Eukaryota > Metazoa > Chordata > Mammalia > Primates > Hominidae > Pan > Pan paniscus. Next base: position 18,438,401 of record NC_073273.2, on the reverse strand, counting down.
TCACACTCTGGGGACTGTTGTGGGCTCGGGGGAGGGGGGAGGGATAGCACTGGGAGATATACCTAATGCTAAATGATGAGTTAATTGGTGCAGCACACCAGCATGGCACGTGTATAGATATGTAACTAACCTGCACATTGTGCACAGGTACCTTAAAACTTAAAGTATAATAAAATAAAATAAAGAAAAACAAGAAATTCTGAGGATTAGATTAACAGTATCACACATGTCCTGCTTTCATGTAAGACAGTTGCCTTCAACTATCTGTAATGGTGAAATTCTTTACTGTCAGCTTGGAGTACACATAAGACTAACAATTTCCGCTGGGTGCTTGGCCTTGTTATGACATTCACGATAAAATCCAAGGATCTTATAAAGTATGTGTGATGGTTGTAATATTTTTGTGATCTTTTAACCAGAAGGACATGCTTTACATCACTTACATCCCTAATCCTAATTATGAGAGTCAACATTTCTGTGATTGGCTGAGTGTACATATGAGACTTATTACCTTGTCTTTGAGCTGTGCCTAGGTATATGTCATCATCACCTCCTGTGGTTACTAAACAGGCAGGACAATCACAACACCTGAATCCTAAGCCAGAAATATTATCTTTGTGGGCAGAAAAGTCACAAACCTGGGGTTCTAGGCCCAGCTCTATGGCATAATGCCCCTTTTGGAGAGTGTCCAGGCAGGAGAGGTATATCACATAAATTGTGGGCCTAGAGATAAATCACAATGCCTCTTGTTGAAATGGCCTAGGCAAGAGACTCGTAATTTGGATGCAGAGCTTAGAAATGCTACACTCTTCACTAGAAGCAGGGTTGAGGCAGGAGAGGAGAGTCATATAACCTAGACTATGTGTCCAGATATATGTTATGATCCCTTCTGAGGACATTGTGAAGACACGAGAGTCAAATCACCAAAGTTCCTAGCAAGGTGCATGTCAAAATGTCAACTGTGGGCTATAATTAGGCAGAATTATTAAATCACTCAGGAGCTGGGCCAAAGCAAATGTCACAGTAACACCTGCGGAAATGTTCAGGGATGAGGTCACCATGCTGTTCCTGTCTTGGCTCCAGGTACAAGAGTCTTTACTAGGCCTTTGATCTGGTCTTAGGTGTATGGCTTAATATCACCTGTGTTCTGGGAGAAGAAAGGAAAGTCACATCAGCTGAGTGGGTGCTGGTCTAGTGAATTACTACAATGCACTTTGTGGGCAGGACTCTGGAAGATGAGTCATATCACCAGGATGCTGGTTTCAGTGATATATCTAAATCCCCCCTCTGGACAGGACTTAGGTAGGACAAAAGACAAATTTCACCTAGGCAATTGGCCTGGATATATGTCAGAACTCCCCCTGTGTGCAGGACAGTGCAGGAGAATGACCTCACCTTGGTGCTGGGTTTAGTACTGTGTCACAATCTATCTTGTGGTCAGGGCCCAGGCAAAAGAGAAGAAATCCCACCTAGGTGCTGAGCCAAGTGATATGTTACAAAGCTTCCAACTGGCAGAGCCCTCCCCAAGAAGAGTCACATCAACTGGGTTGAGTTACCAGTTATGTGTCACAATGCACCCTAAGTGCCAGGCAAAGGTAGTAGAAGGAATTAATATCACTTACATGATGGCCCTTGATAAAAGTCACAATGCTCCTTGTAGGCAGGGTTCAGGCCAATATTTAACATCAGCTGGGTGCTTGTCCCAGTAATATGAAAAGTTCTACAGTGGTCTGGGCCTACAAAGAGAGTCAAAACACTCAGATGCTGGACAAAGTCACACTTCTCAATTACACACTTGAAAATGTTCTGAAATAAGTTTTACAGTCCCACACAAGTCCTGGCTTCTGGTATGGGAGTCAAAATCTCCTAATATCTGAGTCAAAGTACAGGCATCAGAATCTCAACAATGGGCAATATCCACGTATAAGAACCCCAATTGAAGATTGGGTTCCAAGAGATGAGTCAAAACACTACAGGTAGGCTGAATTATGGTTGAAACACCACCAAACTACCCATGGATCAGATTCATGTATGAGAACAACAACTTTTAACTTTGACTGCTTATGTATGTGAGATTTAGTACCTCATTGACAGGCTCTGTTTATTTGTGAGAATCACAATTGTGTCATCTGGTGTAGATCCAAGAGTCACAATAGCCCCTGGCTGCTGGTGTCTGTTATCACACTTTTGGTACCACTCAGGCTTCATATAATATGCCTAAGTAGCATATTTTTCTGTGAATACTTGCAGGTGGGAGACCTAGGTCTTTACCCATGGCCACAAGACTAGCTATGATAGTTGAAATATCATCCCTGGCTGGGTCTAGCTATAAGAGTTATTATTATATATATGAGCTGAACCCAGGTATATGTCACAACTTCATGTTCGGACAGAGACAAGATAGAAGAGCCATATCATCTGTGTACTGAGCCAGGCATACATTATAATCTCCTTTGCAGGCAAGACCATGTTAGAAGAGTCATATTACCTGGGTAAAGTCTCAAAATATATGTCATCATCCTCACTACATACAGGGTTAACAAATAGTGGATATTTACATTTTCTAGTTGCTGGCATCAGCAGTGTTATAATTATCTCTCTTGGCATAGTTCTGGACAAAGAGAAGAGTCACATCACCTAGGACTTGCACTCATGGGTATGTCACAATTTCTTCAGTAGGCAGCATCCAGGGAGGAGAGAAGAGTCACATTACCTAGATGCTATATCAAGCTATATGTCACAGTGTCACCGGTGGGGAGAACACTGGCAGGAGAGACACATTACCTAGATGATAGGCCCAAAGATAGGTTATAATATTCCCTGTTTGCAGGGTCCGAACTGAAAAGTCACATTATTAAAATTCTAAGACAGCGATATTTCCCAATGCACCCATGGGAAAGAATTTAAGCCAAAAAGTCTCCATCCCTTGTTACTAAACATAGCAATATAACATGATCTCCTCATTTTGTTAACTTTCTGTGTAAATTACAGTCACAATATACTGTGTGTTCTGGGGGACTGTATGAAATCCTCTCCAGCATTCAACGGCTTTATGCAACATTTATGAGAGTTGGAAACCGCTTTGAGGCCTACATGCTCATATTGACTCACAATCTTACATATTGCCACAAACCCAGTTATGATAGTTAACATCTATCTTATAGGTTGGTTTCAGATAAAAGAGCTATTATGCCTGTGATCTGGGTCCAGAAATGAATCATCATCTTACCTATAGCAAGATCCATATATGAATGTCACAATTTCACCTTTGTAATTTATTTACTTGTTAGACTAAGGACTTCCACACCGGGCTTTGTAAATATGGAATGGTGACAAATTTGCCCTCATCTGTGTGTGTTATCAAGAGTCACAATCTTAACTTTTTGCTGGACCCTGTTATGAAATTCTGTGTACCACCGAAGTTAATGTTGTCACCTTCTGTGGGCTTTGTAAAAACACACAATTCATAAGCTTACCTATTGTTGCAAGTGTAGCAATGAGATGCAACATATCTCTTATTGGTGGAATCCCAATTTAAGTTTGATCATCTTGCCTGTGAGCTGAAGCAGTGTAAATTTCATAATCCCATTTGTAAGACAAAAAACTTGGCAGGGAGGTAGCACAATTTAGGTGCTGTACCAAGCAATATGTCACAATGCCCTCTCTAGGGAAGGTACAGTAATTAGGGTTACATTAACTGGGTGCTGGGCTCAGCAATGTGACACAATCCCAAGTGGAAAAAAAAAAACAGAAAAGTGATGAGAGCAAAAACACCTGCAGAATAGGTCCACGATGTGTAAAAATACTTTCTGTCACTCTGGCACAGGAAGGAGAGATACATTATCAGGATGGAGGGCCCAGAAATATGCCATAAGTCTCTCTATATGCAGGAACCAGGTAGAAGAGGAACGCCATCTGGTTCCTGAGCCCTGCATTATGTCAAAATTCCTTTTCATGGGCATGGTTTGGAAACAAGAGTAGAGTCATATTGCCTAAGGATTAGGCTTGGCAATATGCCACATCACCCCATTATAAAGGCTCAGGGAGAAGAAAAGAGTCAATTCAATTAACAAACAAGCTCACATCTGTAGCCCAATGGTCCAAGTATGCAGAGATCTGGCAGTAGAGAATGGTCATATTACCTAGGTGCTTCATTAGGTATATGATATAATCTAATATGTGAGGTGAAGGGAGGTAGAAAAGCCACATCACCTTGATGCTGGGTTCTTAGATATGTCACAAAACTCCCTTAGGACAGGACCAAGGCAAGAGAGTTACAACAAATAGGTGCAGGTTCCACCCTTACGTCACAATGCTCCACGTGATCAGGGCCCAAGTAGTAAGTCAAACCACCTAGATGATAGGCTCAGGGTTATGTCAAAATGTCCTCCTTGAGGCATGGCCCTGCTGAAAGAGTATCATCACCTGAATACCTAGCCTAGCAATAGGACACAATCCAGGGAAGCAGGACCCAAAGAGAACAACATCACCTAGGTGATAGGCCAAGAGATTTGTCACAATATCCCCTTTGGGACATGGCCCTAGCAAAAGAGTACTGTAACCTGTGTGCCTGGCCCAGCCATATGTTATTTTTCCCCATTGTGTGCAGGGCCCATTCTAATGAGGAGAATTATGTCACCCAAGTGGTTGACAGAGTGAAACATCACAATAAATTCTGTGGGCATGGGTCAGGCAGAAATATAACATGACCTGGGTCCTGGATCTAGAAATATTCCATGAGTCTTACTGACAGCAGGGACCAGGAAGGAGAGAAACATCACCTAAAGTTGGGCCCGGTGAATACCACAGTAACATATGTAGGCAGAAACAGGTATGGAGAGTCAAATCCCACAGAAACTGTACAAATATTTATATTACAATTACACTTGAAGAAAATACCCAAAAGGATATTTACAGTATCACACATGTCCTGTTCTCATGAGTGAGAGTTGGCTTCACATATGTGAGACAGTGACAGTTCTTACTGTCAGCAGGGTGAGAATACGAGACTCACAATTTCACATTTCTGCTGGGTTCTGTTGTGACATTCTCTGTACAAGTCAAAGCCTTTATTAAATATCTGAGGTGTTATAATACTATTTGACTTTTTTTTTTTATCAGAAAGTGGTTTAATCACTCATGTTTCTAAAGCAAGTTATGAGAGTCAAAATTACTCCTATTTCTGGGGTCCACATATGAGAGTCATTATCATGCCTGTGAGCTGTGCCTAGGTATATATCGGAATTTACTTTGTTGTAATGAAACAGTGAACACAGCCAAGTCACCTAAATGCTGAACCAGAAAATTTCCAATATTCTCTTTGCAGGCAAGTTCCTGGCAGTAAAGTTGCACAATTTGGGGGTTACGCTGAGATGTATGACATAATGTCTCTTTTGAGCACTGTCCAGATGGAAGAGGAGACTCATATCACCTAAATGATAGGCCCAAAGATATGTCAAAACTTACTCTGTTGAAAGGACAGGACAAGAAAATCATATGAATTGGATGCAGAGCTTGGAAATGCTACAATCCCCAGTGGAAGCAGGGTCTAGGCAGGAGAGATAGTCAGATAACTAGATGTTGGGTCCCGAAATATGTAGCAATCCTCCCTGAGGATATTTTTAAGACATGAGAATCAGATCTTCAAGGTGTTCTGCTGAGGTAAATATCCAAATGTGTGGGCTGCATATAGGCAGGATTATTAAATTACTCATGAGCTGGGAAAAGGTATATGTCACAGTAACACTGGCAGAAAATTCCAGGAATGGGAGTCACTATCATGTATATAGCGTGGCTCCAGGTTTAAGAGTAATGATTGGTCCTCTTCTCGGGTCTCAGATATATGGCACATATCACTTGTGGGCAGAGAGCAAGCAGGAAGGTCATGTCACCTGGGTGGGTGCTGGTCCAGTGAGATGTCACAATACTTGTGGGCGGAATCCTGAAAATGGGGTCACATCACATGGATGCTGGTTTTACTGATATATCAAAATTCTACCTGTGGGAAAAGCTTAAGAGTTAGAGTAGACTCAGTTGATCTAGGCAATTGACCTAGATGTATTTCACAATAGTTTCTATGTCCAGGATCAAGGTATTAAAGTGACCTCACCTTGGCACTGGGTTTAGCAATATGTCACAATCTCCGCTGAGTTCAAGGTGAGGAGAGAGAGAAGAAACATTACCCAGGTGCTGAGCCAAGTGATATGTTACAAAGTTCCTGTTGGTGGAACACAAAACACGGAGTCAAACCACCAGGGTGCAGTATCCAGTTTTGTGTCACAATGCACCATAAGTGCAGGGCCAAGGCAGTAGAAAGGAGTCACATCACTTACATAATGGACCTAGATATAAGCTCAAATAATATTTATAGGTAGAGATCAGGCATATATTTCACATCACTGAGTGCTGGTCCCAGTGATATGTAAAACTGCCTTTTGTAGGTAGGTCCAGACACGTTGGCTTAGGTGTATAGTCCAAGTATGTCACAATTTTATCTGTGGTCATAGCCTAAAAAGGACAGTAAAATTTTTCAAGAGCTGGGCTAACTTTTATGTCCTAATCACACACTAAGAAATATTCAGAAATAAGTTTCACAGTCCGACACAAGTCCTGGCTTTGAGTATGTGAGTCCACACCTCCTGTAAATTGGGTTGAAGCTGAGAAGTCACAATCTTAACAATGGGAAAGATTCATATATAAGATGCTTACTCCCACATGAAGATTGTGTTCCACGAGGGGTGTCACAGAACCTCAGTTTTGCTGAATTATACATCACCAAATCAGCCCTGGGTCAGATCTGTGTATGTGATGAAAAAATTCAAATTTCGACTGCTCTTTTTCTTTTTCTTTCTTTCTTTCTTTCTTTTTTTTATTTTTGAGATTTAGAACCTTATTTCTGGGCCCTGTTCTTGTGAGAGAATGATAACCAGCTAAGCTGGGTGTGCATCCAAGTGTCACAATTGCACCTGGTTGCGTTTCTGTGTTATGACACTTTGTACCACTCAGATTTTATATGATATCCCGGAGTGTCATAATCCTCTGTGAACTTTATACAATTAGTAGACCCATTACTTTACTTATGGTCATAAGACTGGCTATGAGAGTCAGAATTTCTTTCCCTTCTGGGTCTAGATATGATAGTTATATTTGTACTTGTGAGCTGAACACAGATATATGTCACAAATTCACCTGTGTACAGAAACAAGGCAGGAGAGTTTCATCACCTGGATTCTGAGCTCAAGATACCTTAAAAAAGTCTTTGCAGGCAGGGCCAAGTCAGAAGAGTCACATCACCTTGGTATGGCCTCAAATAATATAGCACCATGTCCAATGTAGACAGATGTGTAGGAAAAGAAGAGAGTCACACCATGTAGGTGCTGGGCTCAGCAATAGGTAATAATCTCTTCTTTTGGCAGATTCCAGAATAAAGAGGAAAGTTGCATTACCTATGTTTTCCACTCATCGGTATGTCACAATTCCTTTAGTTGGAAAAACCCAGAGAGAAAAGAAGAGTCACATTTCTTAGATGCTACGTCCAACGATGTCACAATGTTCCTTGAGGGTAATGCACATGCAAAACATACAAATCACCTAGCTGATAGGGTCAGAGTTATGTGATAATACCCCTTTTTTGTAGCACCCAGGCAGAAAAGTCACAATATTATGATACTCACCCAATAATATGTCAGAATGCACACATGTGAAACTATTATTATTATTATTATTATTATACTTTAAGTTTTAGTGTACATGTGCACAATGTGCAGGTTTGTTACATATGTATATATATGACATATTGGTGTGCTGCACCCATTAACTCATCATTTAGCATTAGGTATATCTCCTAATGACATCAGTCCCCCACACACACACCACACAACAGTCCCTGGTGAGTGATGTTCCCCTTCCTGTGTCCATGTGTTCTCATTGTTCAATTCCAACCTGTGAGTGAGAACATGCAGTGCTTGTTTTTTTGTCTTTGCAATAGTTTGCTGAGAATGATGGTTTCCAGCTTCATCCATGTACCTAAAAAGGACATGAACTCACCCTTTTTTATGGCTGCATAGTATTCCATGGTGTATATGTACCACATTTTCTTAATCCAGTCTATCATTGTTGGATATTTGGGTTGGTTCCAAGTCTTTGCTATTGTGAATAGTGCTGCAATAAACATACGTGTGCATGTGTCTTTATAGCAGCATGATTTATAATCCTTTGGGTATATACCCAATAATGGGATTGCTGGGTCAAATGGTATTTCTAGTTCTAGATCCCTGAGGAATCACCACACTGACTTCCACAATGGTTGAACTAGTTTACAGTCCCACCAACAGTGTAAAAGTGTTCCTATTTCTCCACATCCTCTCCAGCACCTGTTGTTTCCTGATTTTTAAATGATCACCACTCTAACTACTGTGAGATGGTATCTCTTTGTGGTTTTGATTTGCAGTTCTCTGTTGACCAGTTATGGTGAGCATTTTTTCATGTGTTTTTTGGCTGCATAAATGTCTTCTTTTGAGAAGTGTCTGTTCATATCCTTCACCCACTTTTTGATGGGGTTGTTTTATTTTTTTATTTTTTTGTAAATTTATTTGAGTTCACTGTAGATTCTGAATATTAGCCCTTTGTCAGATGAGAAGGTTGCAAAAATTTTCTCACATTCACTAGGTTGCCTGTTCAGTCTGATGGTGGTTTATTTTGCTGTGCAGAAGCTGTTTAGTTTAATTAGATCCCATTTCTCAATTTTGGCTTTTGTTGCCATTGCTTTTGGTGTTTTAGACATGAAGTCCTTGCCCATGTCTATTTCCTGTATGGGATTGCCTAGGTTTTCTTCTAGGGTTTCTATGGTTTTAGTTCTAACACGTAAGTCTTTAATCCATCTTGAATTAATTTTTTTATAAGGTGTAAGGAAGGGATCCAGTTTTAGCTTTCTACACGTGGCTAGCCAGTTTTCTCAGCACCATGTATTAAATAGTTAATCCTGTCCCCTTTACTTGTTTTTGTCAGGTAAAAGATCAGATAGTTGTAGATATGCAGCATTATTTCTGAGGGCTCTGTTCTTGTCCATTTGTTCATATCTCTGTTTTGGTACCAGTACCATGCTGTTTTGGTTACTGTAGCCTTGTAGTATAGTTTGAAGTCAGGTGGTGTGATGCTTCCAGGTTTGTTCTTTTAGCTTAGGATTGACTTGGCAATGTGGGCTCTCCTTTTGTTTCCATATGAACTTTAAGGTAGTTTTTTCCAGTTCTGTGAAGAAAGTCATTGGTAGCTTGATGAGTACGGCATTGAAGCTATAAATTACCTTAGGCAACATGGCCATTTTCACGATATTGATTCTTCCTACCAATGAGCACGGAATGTTCTTCCATTTGTTTGTATCCTCTTTTATTTCATTGAACAGTGGTTTGTAGTTCTCCTTGAAGAGGTCCTTCACATCCCTTGTAAGCTGGATTTCTAGGTATTTGATTCTCTTTGAAGCAATTGTGAATGACAGTTCACTCATGATTTGGCTCTCTGTCTGTTATTAGTGTACAAGAATGCTTGTGATTTTTGCACACTGATTTTGTATCCTGAGACTTTGCTGAAGTTGCTTATCAGCTTAAGGAGATTTTGGGTTGAAAGGATGTGGTTTTCTAGATACACAATCATGCCATCTGCAAACAGGGACAATTTGACTTCCTCTTTTCCTAATCGAATGCCCTTTATTTCCTTCTCCTGCCTGATTGCCCTGGCCAGAACTTCCAACACTATGTTGAATAAGAGTGGTGGGAGATGGCATCCATGTCTCGTGCCAGTTTTCAAAGGGAATGCTTCCAGTTTTTGCCCATTCAGTATGATATTGGCTGTGGGTTTGTCATAGATAGCGCTTATTATTTTGAGATATGCCCATCAATACTGATTTATTGAGAGTTTTTAGCATGAAGGGATGTTGAATTTTGTCAAAGGCATTTTCTTCATCTATTGAGAAAATCATGTGGTGTATGTCTTTGGTTCTGTTTATACGCTAGTTACGTTTGTCGATTTTCATATGTTGAACCAGCCTTGCATCACAGGGATGAAGCCCACTTGATCAAGGTGGATAAGTTTTTGATGTGTTGCTGGATTCATTTTGCCAGTATTTTATTGAGGATTTGTGCATCAATGTTCATCAAGGATATTGGTTTAAAATTCTCTTTTTTTGTTGCGTCTCTGCCAGACTTTGGTACTAGGATGATGCTGGGCTCATAAAATGAGTTAGGGAGGATTCCCTCTTTTTCTATTGATTGGAATAGTTTCAGAAGGGACGGTACCAGCTCCTCCTTGTACCTCTGGTAGAATTTGGCTGTGAATCCATCTGGTCCTGGACTCTTTTTGGTCGGTAAGCTATTGATTATTTCCTCAATTTTTTTCAGAGCCTGTTACTGGTCTATTCAGAGATTCAACTTCTTCCTGGTTTAGTCTTGGGAGGGTGTATGTGTCGAGGAATTTATCCATTTCTTCTAGATTTTCTAGTTTATTTGCTTAGATGTGTTTATAGTATTCTCTGATGGTAGTTTGTATTTCTGTGGGATCAGTGGTGATATCCCCTTTCTCATTTTTTATTGCGTCTATTTGATTCTTCTCTCTTTTCTTCTTTAGTAGTCTATCAATTTTGTTGATCTTTTCAAAAAACCAGCTCCTGGATTTATTTATCTTTTGAAGGGTTTTTATGTCTCTATCTCCTTCAGTTTTGCTCTGATCTTAGTTATTTCTTGCTTTCTGCTAGCTTTTGAATTTTTTGCTCTTGCTTCTCTAGTTCTTTTAATTGTGATGTTAGGGTGTCAATTTTAGATCTTTCCTGCTTTCTTTTGTGGGTATTTCGTGCTACAAATTTCCCTCTACACACTGCGTTGAATGTGTCCTAGAGATTCTGGTATGCTGTGTCTTGTTGTCTTTGGTTTCAAAGAACATCTTTATTTCTGCCTTCATTTCGTTATGTACCTAGTAGTCATCCAGGAGCAGGTTGTTCAGTTTCCATGTAATTGAGCAGTTTTTAGTGAGTTTCTTAATCCTGAGTTCTAGTTTGATTGCACTGTGGTCTGACAGACAGTTTGTTATAATTTCTGTTCTTTTACATTTGCTGAAGAGTGTTTTACTTCCAACTATGTGGTCAATTTTGGAATGAATGTGATGCGGTGCTGAGAAGAATGTATATTCTGTTGATTTGGGGTGGAGAGTTCTGTAGATGTCTATTAGGTCCTCTGGGTGCAGAGCTGAGTTCAATTCCTGGATATACTTCTTAACTTTCTGTCTCCTTGATCTGTCTAACATTTCCAGTGGGGTGTTAAATTCTCCCATTATTATTGTGTGGGACTCTAAGTCTCTTTGTAGTTCCCTAAGGACTTCCTTTATGAATCTGAGTGCTCCTGTGTTGGGTGCATATATATTTAGGATAGTTAGTTCTTCTTGTTGAATTGATCCCTTTACCATTAGGTAATGATCTTATTTGTCTCTTTTGATGTTTGTTGGTTCAAAGTCCGTTTTATCCAAGACTAGGATTGCAACCCTGCCTTTTTTTGTTGTCCATTTGCTTTGTACACCTTCCTCCATCGCTTTATTTTGAGCCCATGTGTGTCTCTGCACATGAGATGCGTTTCCTGAATACAGCACACTGATGGATCTTGACTCTTTATCCAATTTGCCAGTCTGTGTCTTTTCATTGGAGCATTTAGCCCATTTATATTGAAGGTTAGTGTTGTTATGTGTGAATTTGATCCTGTCATTATGATGTTAGCTGGGAATTTTCCTCATTAGTTGATGCAGTTTCTTCCTAGCCTTGATGGTCTTTAAAATTTGGCATGTTTTTGCAGTGGCTGGTACTGGTTGTTACATTCCTTGTTTAGTGCTTCCTTCAGGAGCTCTTTTAGGGCAGGCCTGGTGGTGACAAAATCTCTCAGTGTTTGCTTGTCTGTAAAGTATTTTATTTCTCCTTCACTTATGAAGCTTAGTTTGGCTGTATATGAAATTCTGGGTTGAAAATTCTTTTCTTTAAGAATGTTGAATATTGGTCCCCACTCTCTTCTGGCTTGCAGAGTTTCTGCTGAGAGATCTGCTGTTAGTCTGATGGGCTTCCCTTTGAGGGTAACCCGACCTTTATCTCTGGCTGCCCTTAATATTTTTTCCTTCATTTCAACTTTGATAAATCGGACAATTATGTGTCTTGGAGTTGCTCTTCTCAAGGGGTATCATTGTGGTGTTCTCTGTATTTCCTGAATTGAATATTGGCCTGCCTTGCCAGTTGGGGAAATTCTCCTGGATAATATCCTGCAGAGTGTTTTCCAACTTGGTTCCATTCTCCCCATCACTTTCAGGTACACCAATCAGACGTAGATTTGGTCCTTTCTCATAGTCCCATGTTTCTTGGAGACTTTGTTCATTTCATTTTATTCTTTTTTCTCTAAACTTCTCTTCATGCTGCATTTCATTCATTTCATCTTCCATCACTGATACCCTTTCTTCCAGTTGATCGCAACAGTTACTGAGGCTTGTGCATTCATAATATAGTTCTTGTGCCATGGTTTTCAGCTCCATCAGGTACTTTAAAGACTTCTCTGTATTGGTTATTCTAGTTATCCATTCGTCTAATTTTTTTTTCAAATTTTTTAACTTCTTTGCCATTGGTTTGAACTTCCTTCTTTAGCTCAGATTAGTTTGATCTCCTGAAGCCTCCTTCTGTCAACTTGCCAAAGTCATTCTCCATCCAGCTTTGTTCCATTTCTGGTGAGGAGCTGCATTCCTTTGGAGAACAAGAGATGATCTGATTTTTAGAGTTTCTGGTTTTTCTGCTTTGCTTTTTCCCCATCTTTGTGGTTTTATCTACCTTTGGTCTTTGACAATGGTGATGTACAGATGGGTTTTTGGTGTGGATGTCCTTTCTGTTTGTTAGTTTTCCTTCTAACAGTCAGGACCCTCAGGTGCAGGTCTGTTGGAGTTTACTCTAGGTCCACTCCAGACCCTGTTTGCCTGGGTATCAGCAGCGGTGGCTGCAGAACAGCAGATATTGGTTAACCGCAAATGCTGCCTGATCATTCCTCTGGAAATTTTGTCTTAGAGGAGTACCCGGATCTGTGAGGTGTCAGTCTGCCCCTACTGGGGGGTGCCTCCCAGTTAGGCTGCTTGGGGGTTAGGGACCCACTTGAGGAGGCAGTCTGCCCATTCTCAGATCTCAAGCTGTGTGCTGGGAGAACCACTACTCTCTTCACAACTGTCAGACAGGGACATTTAAGTCTGCAGAGGTTATTGCTGTCTTTTGTTTGTCTGTGCTCTGCCCCTAGATGTGGAGCCTATATAGGCAGGCAGGTCTCCTTGAGGTGTGGTGTGCCCCACCCAGTTCAAGCTTCCCAGCTGGTTTGTTTACCTGCTCAAGCCTGGGCAATGTCGGGTGCCCCTCCCCCAGCCTGGCTGCCACTTTGCAGTTTGATCTCAGACTGCTGTGCTAGCAATGAGCGAGGCTCCATGGGCTTAGGACACTCTGAGCTAGATGCTGGATACAATTTCCTGGTGTGCCATTTGTTAAGCCCATTGGAAGAGCACAGTATTAGGGTGGAGTGACCCATCTGTCACCCCTTTTTTTGGCTAGGAAAAGGAATTCCCTGACCCCTTGCACTTCTCGGGTGACGTGATGCTTCACCCTGCTTTGGCTCATGCATGGTGTGCTGCACCCACATCCTGCACCCACTGTCTGACACTCCCCAGTGAGATGAACCCAGTCCCTCAGCTGGAAATGTAGAAATACCCGTCTTCTGCATCATTCACGCTGGGAGGTGTAGACTGGAGCTCTTCCTATCCTGCCATCTTCACATGTGAAACAATTTAAGCAAAATTTTAACCCCTTAGTACTTGACCCAGTGACATGATGCAATCTTTTCATCCTTGAGGGTGACAATGTTAAATGTTAGCTTTGTGTATATATGAATCACAATGTCACGTGTGAGCTGCACCATTGTATGACACATTCTAAAATATCCAAGGGCTTTATATAGCATGCATGACAGTCAGAAACTACTCTGAGGCCCACATGCTTACAAGGACTGATGATCTTATATGCTGCTTAAACCCAGGTATGATAGTCAACATTTTCATTTAGGCTGAGTTCAGGAATGAGACTCATTTTTATACCTGTGAGCCTGGTCCAAACTGAGTCACGATCACACCTGTGGCCAGATCCACATATGAGTGTCACAATTTCCCCTTGATACTGTTTTACCTTTTTAGACTCAGTACCTCAACAGTGGGCTTTATAAATGTAAAATGATGACAACTTTTACTTCACCTGGCCGTGTAATTGAGAATCACAATGCTAACTTTTTGCTGGGCATTGGTATGTAACTCCCTGTACCACCCAAGGAGTGTATACAATATGAATTAACATTGTAAACTTCTCTGAGCTTTGTACAAATATGAAACACAGGATTTCACCTATTGCCCTAAGCCTAATGATGAGAGGTAAAATATCTCCTATTGGCTAGATTTCAATAAAAGTTTGGCCATCATGCCTGTGAATTGAAGCAATTAATATACCATAATCCCATTTGTGGGCAAAAGTTAGGAAAAAAAGTAACATCACTTAGATGAAGTGGCAATCAACATGTCACAATGCCCTCTCTAGGTAACACCTAGAGAGGAGGATCACATTAACTGGGTACTGAGCCCATCAATATGACACAATTCCACATGAGAAAAACTTAGCCAATAGATGAGAGACAAAATATCTACATAATGGGTGGAAGATACGTCAAAATACACTCTGTGTCTCTGACCAGGAAGGACACTAGCATCTTCAGGTTGCTGGTCACAACAGTCTGCAGTAAATCCCTCTTTATTCAGGAATCTAGCAGAAGACTAACATCATCTAGGGGAATGGGACAAAATTTCCCTTAGTTGGCATGGTTCAGAATAAGGAAGAGAGTCACATGACCTAAAGGCAGGGCTTAACAATATGTCACTATTTTAAAGGCACAGGCAGGGGAAGAGAGTTATATTATTAAATCACTAAGGAGCTGGTCAAAGGTATATGTCAAAATTACACCTGTGGAAATGTCTAAGAATAAGAGTCACCATCCTGCACATACCCTGAATCCAGGCATAAGAGCTGTTATTAGGCTTTTGTTATGGTCTTAATTATATAGCACAATATCACCTGTTCCCAAAGTGAAGACAAGAAAAACAGATCACCTACATTGGTGCGGGTCCATTGAGATGTCACAATCAACCTTGTGGGCAGAACCCTGTCAGAAGAGTCACATAATCTGGTTTCTGGTTTCATTGTGGGTAAAAATTTGGCAGGAGAGGAGATTCACTTCACCTAGGGAATAGACCTAGATATGTGTCACAGTGACCCATATGTGTAGTACGAAGCTTGGAGAGTAACTTCACTTTGGTGTTGGACAAGCAATATGTCACAATCTCCATGTGGTCAGTGTCCACACAAAAGCAAAGAAACATCACCTATGGGCTGAGCCAAGTGATATGTTACAATGTTTCCAGTGGGCAGAACCCCAAAAGGAGAATTACGGCACATTGGTCAGTACTGAATGATGTGTCACAATGCACTGTTTGCACAGGGCCAAGGGAGTAGAAGAGAGTCACATCACTTACATGATGGATCTAGATATAAAACACAATTCTCTTTGTAGGCAGGTTTCAGGCAGACAATTCACATCACCTGGGTGATGAACCCACTGGTATATAAAAGTTCCCTTTATAGACAGAGCCAACGAAGTTGGTGTACATTTCTAAGGTGCTTATTCTACATACAGTATAGTTTCATCTGTGGCCTGGGCCTAGAAAAGACAGTCAAATTATCCCTGTGCTGGGCAAAATTACCTGTGACAATCACACTCCCAGAAAGGTTCAGAAAGAATTTTTACATCACACAGAAATCCTGGCTTTTTTTAGGTGAGTCAAATCTTTCTATGAGTTGGGCCAAAGTAGAAGAGTCACAATCTCAACCTTGGGCAAAATCCATGTATAAAAGCCCAAATCTCACTTGAAGATTTTGTTCCAGTAGGGGAGTCAGAGCACCAGAGGGGTGCTGAATAATGGTTCAAATATTACGAATCCACCTGTGAATCAGATCCATGTATGAGAGCTATTATTTCAATCTTCAACTTCTTTTTATGTGTGAGATTAAGGACCTCATGCCTAGGTCCTGTTGATGTTTGAGAATAACAATCATTTCAGCTAAGTGTACATACAAGAGTCACATTCTTACATGGTTACTGATCTCTGTTTTGACATTCTTTGCACAATTAAGGCTTTATATGATATACCTGAGACTTATAATCCTTTGTGAAATTTACACAAGTGAAAAACCCAGGATTTTACCCATGGCTGTGATTCTGGCAATGAGAGTCAAAATATCTCCACTGGCTGAGTCCAGGTTTGAGGGTTACTCTTGTGCATGTTTGCTTAACCAAGGTACATGCCACAAGTTCACAGTGAGAAGGGACAAGGCAAGAAAGTCACATCACCTGGGTGCTGAGCCAGTGATACAGTATAATTTGATTTGTAGGCTAGGCCTAGTTAGAAGAGTCACATCATCTGGGTGAAACCTCAAATAGTGTGTCACAAATTCACTATAGGCAGGGAAGAGAAAGCAAAGGGAGAATTATTCCACCTAGGTATTTGGATCTGCAATATGTAACAATTCCCTGTCTTGCCAGAGTCTAGAATATGAAAGACAGTCACATAACCTAGGTTTTGCCATAAGTGGTATGCCACAATTTCTTTGGTGATCAGGACCCAGGCAGGAGAGGAGAGTCACATTATCTAGATGTTAAGTCAAGGAACATTTTACAATGTCCCCTGAAGGCAGGGTACAGTCAGTGGAGATGAATCACCCAGCTTCTAGGCCAAGAGATATGTGATAATATCCACTATTTTCAAGGTTCAGGCAGAAGAGTCACATTATTATGATTCTGACCCGGTGATATGTAACAATGCACACATGGGAAGGAATTTAAGCCAAAAAGTCTCAACACCTGTGTACTAAGACAAGTTATATGCCAAATCTTTTTGTCCTAGAGAATGCCTCCATTAACTGTGAGCTGTGTGTTTATATTAGAATCATAATCTCATGTTTTACCTTGGCCATTCTATGAAACTCTACAACATTTCAAAAGCTTTATCTAGCATCAATCAGTGTGGAAAACCACTTTGAGGCCTGTATGATCATATGGATTCATGATCTCACAATTGCCCTAAACTGAGGTATAATATTCAACATCTTTATTGCAGACTGGGTT
The DNA here is from genome assembly GCF_029289425.2 of Pan paniscus. Classification (NCBI taxonomy): domain Eukaryota; kingdom Metazoa; phylum Chordata; class Mammalia; order Primates; family Hominidae; genus Pan; species Pan paniscus. The sequence goes on along the minus strand of NC_073273.2, from coordinate 18,421,137 downwards.
CAGGTATGAGACTCATTATTATGCCTGTGAGCTAGATTAGGGGTTGAGACACCATCCAACCTGTGGCCAGATCCACATATGAAGGTCACAATTCCAACTTGGTTGTGTATTCACTTGTTAGACTCAAGATCTAAACAGTGGGCTTTTCACATGGGGGAAGGTGATATTTGCTTTCATCTGGGTGTGTAAATGAGAATTCAAATGTGAACTAATTGTTGGTCACTTTCCTGAAATTCTCTATACCACATAAGGGGTTTACACATTAAGAGTTAGGGTTGGAGAGGCAGCCAAGACGGCCAAATAGGAACAGCTCTGGTCTACAGCTCCCAGCGTGAGTGACACAGAAGATGGGTGACTTCTGCATTTCTATCTGAGGTATTGGGTTCATCTCACAAGGGAGTGCCAGACAGTGGGGGCAGGACAGTGGTTGCAGCACACCGTGCATGAGCCAAAGCCGGGTGAGACATTGCCTCACTCAGGACATGCAAGGGGTCAGGGAGTTCCCTTTCCTAGTCAAAGAAAGGGGTGACAGAAGGCACCTGGAAAATCAGGTCACTCCTACCTTAATACTGCGCTTTTCCGATAGGCTTAAAAAATGGCGCACAAGGAGATTATATCTCACACCTGGCTCGGAGGGTCCGATGCCCACAGAGTCTCACTGATTGCTAGCACAGCAGTCTGAGATCAAACTGCAAGGTGGCAGCGAGGCTGGAGGAGGGGCGCCCACCATTGCCCAGGCTTGCTTAGGTAAACAAAGCAGCTGGGAACCTCCAACTGGGTGGAGCCCACCACAGCTCAAGGAGGCCTGCCTACCTCTGTAGGCTCCACATCTGGGGGCAGGACACAGAAAAACAAAAAGACAGCAATAACCTCTGCAGACTTAAATGTCCCTGTCTGACTGCTTTGAAGAGGGCAGTTGTTCTCCCAGCACATTGCTGGAGATCTGAGAATGGGCAGACTGCCTTCTCAAGTGGGTCCCTGACCCCTGACCCCAAAGCAGCCTAATTGGGAGGCACCCCGCAGTAGGGGCAGGGTGACAACTCACATGGCCAGGTACTCCTCTGAGACAAAACTTCCAGAGGAATGATCAGACAGCAGCCTTCTCAGTTCATGAAAATCCTGCTGTTCTGCAGCCACTGCTGCTGATACCCAGGTAAACAGGGTCCAGAGTGGACCTCTAGCAAACTCCAACAGACCTGCAGCTGAGGGTCCTGTCTTTTAGAAGGAAAACTAACAAACAGAAAGGACATCCACACAAAAAACCCATCTGTACATCACCGTCATCAAAGACCAAAAGTAGATAAAACCAAAAAGATGGGGAAAAAACAGAGCAGAAAAACTGCAAACTCTAAAAAGCAGAGTGCATCTCCTCCTCCAAAGGAACATAGTTCCAGCAATAGAACAAAGCTGGATGGAGAATTACTTTGATGAATTGAGAGAAGAAGGCTTCAGATGATCAAACTACTCTAAGCTACAGGAGGAAATTCAAACCAAAGGCAAAGAAGTTAAAAACTTCGAAAAAAATTTAGATAAATGTATAACTAGAATAACTGATACAGAGAAGTGCTTAAAGGAGCTGATGGAGCTGAAAGCCAAGGCTTGAGAACTAAACTAGAATAACTGATACAGATAAGTGCTTAAAGGAGCTGATGGAGCTGAAAGCCAAGGCTCGAGAACTACATGAAGAATGCAGGAGCCTCAGGAGCTGATGTGATCAACTGGAAGAAAGGGTATCAGTGATGGAAGATGAAATGAATGAAATGAAGCAAGAAGGGAAGTTTAGAGAAAAAAGAGTAAAAAGAAATGAACAAAACCTCCAAGAAACATGGGACTATGTGAAAAGACCAAATCTGCATCTGATTGGTGTACCTGAAAGTGATGAGGAGAATGGAACGAAGTTGGAAAACACTCTGCAGGATATTATCCAGGAGAACTTCCCTAATCTAGCAAGGCAGGACGACATTCAAATTCAGGAAATACAGAAAACACCACAAAGATACTCCTCGAGAAGAGCAACCCCAAGACACATAATTGTCAGATTCCTCAAAGTTGAAATGAAGGAAAAAATGCGAAGGGAAGCAAGAGAGAAATGTCAGGTTAACCTCAAAGGGAATCCCATCAGACTGACCGCGGATCTCTTGGCAGAAACTCTACAAGCCAGAAGAGAGCGGGGGCCAATATTCAACATTCCTAAAGAAAAGAATCTTCAACCCAGAATTTCATATCCAACAAAACTAAGCTTCATAAGTGAAGGAGAAATAAAATACTTTACAGACAAGCAAATGCGGAAAGATTTTGTCACCACCAGACCTGCCCAAAAGAGCTCCTGAAGGAAGCACTAAACATGGAAAGCAACAACTGGTACCAGCCACTGCAAAATCATGCCAAATTGTAAAGACCATCAAGGCTAGGAAGAAACTGCATCAACTAATGTGCAAAATAACCAGCTAACATCATAATGACAGGATCAAATTCACACATAACAATATTAACTTAAAGTGTAAATGGACTAAATCCTCCAATTAAAAGACACAGACTGGCAAATTGGATAAAGAGTCAAGAACCATCAGTGTGCTGTATTCAGGAAACCCATCTCATGTGCAGAGACACACATAGGCTCAAAATAAAAGGATGGAGGAAGATCTACCAAGCAAATGGAAAACAAAAAATGGCAGGGGTTGCAATCCTACTCTCAGATAAGACAGACTTGAAACCAATAAAGATCAAAAGAGACAAAGAAGGCCGTTACATAATAGTAAAGGGATCAATTCAACAAGAAGAGCTAACTATCCTAAATATATATGCACCCAGTACTGGAGCATCCAGATTCATAAAGCAAGTCCTGAGTGACCTACAAAGAGACTTAGACTCCCACACAATAATAATGGGAGACTTTAACACCCTACTGTCAACATTAGACAGATCAATGAGACAGAAAGTTAACAAGGATACCAAGGAATTGAACTCAGCTCTGCACCAAGTGGAGATAATAGACATCTGCAGAACTCTCCACCCCAAATCAATATAATATACATTCTTTTCAGCACCACACTACAACTATTGCAAAATTGACTACATACTTGGAAGTAAAGCTCTCCTCAGCAAATGTAAAAGAACAGAAATTATAACAAACTGTGTCTCAGACCACAGTGCAATCAAAATAGAACTCAGGATTAAAAAACTCACTCAAAACCGCTCGACTACATGGAAGCTGAACAACCTGCTCCTGAATGACTACTGGGTACATAATGAAACGAAGGCAGAAATAAAGATGTTCTTTGAAACCAATGAGAACAAAGACACAACATACCAGAATCTCTGGGACACATTTAAAGCAGTGTGTAGAGGGAAATTTAGAGCACTAAATGCCCACAAGAGAAAGCAGGAAAGATCCAAAATTGACACCCTAACATCACAATTCAAAGAACTAGAAAAGCAAGAGCAAACACATTCAAACGCTAGCAGAAGGCAGGAAATAACTAAGATCAGTGCAGAACTGAAGGAAATAGAGACACAGAAAACCCTTCAAAAAATTAATGAATCCAGGAGCTGTTTTTTTGAAAGGATCAACAAAATCGATAGGCCACTAGCAAGACTAATAAAGAAGAAAAGAGAGAAGAATCAAATAGATGCAATAAAAAATGAAAAAGGGGATATCACCACCAATCCCCAGAAATACAAACTATCATCAGAGAATACTACAAACACCTCTACGCAAATAAACTAGAAAATCTAGAAGAAATGGATGAATTCCTCGACACATACACCCTCCCAAGATTAAACCAGGAAGAAGTTGAATCTCTGAGTAGACCAATAACAGGCTCTGAAATTGTGGCAATAATCAACAGCTTACCAACAAAAAAGGGTCCAGGACCAGATGGATTCAAAGCTGAATTCTACCAGAGGTACAAGGAGGAACTGTTGCCATTCCTTCTGAAACTATTCCAATCAATAGAAAGAGAGGGAATCCTCCCTAACTCTTTTTATGAGGCCAGCATTATCCTGATACCAAAGCTGGGCAGAGACACAACCAAAAAAGAGAATTTTAGACCAATATCATTGATGAACATTGATGCAAAAATCCTCAATAAAATACTGGCAAACAGAATCCAGCAGCACAACAGAAAGCTTATCCACCATGATCAAGTGGGTTTCATACCTTGAGTGCAAGGCTGGTTCAATATATTCAAATCAATGAATGTAATCCAACATAGAAACAGAACCAAAGACAAAAACCACATGATTATCTCAATAGATGCAGAAAAGGCCTTTGACAAAATTCAACAACCCTTCAAGCTAAAAACTCGCAATAAATTATGTATTGATGGGACGTATCTCAAAATAATAAGTGCTATCTATGATGAACCCACAGCCAATATCATACTGAATGGGCAAAAACTGGAAACATTCCCTTTGAAAACTGGCACAAGACAGGGATGACGTATCTCGCCACTCCTATTCAATATAGTGTTGGAAATTCTGGCCAGGGCAATTAGGCAGGAGAAGGAAATAAAGGGTATTCAATTAGGAAAAGAGGAAGTCAAATTGTCTCTGTTTGCAGATGACATGATTGTATATCTAGAAAACCCCATTGTCTCAGCCCAAAATCTCCTTAAGCTGATAAGCAACTTCAGCAAAGTCTCACGATCTGTAATCAATGGGCAAAAACGACAAGCATTTCTATACACCAATAACAGACAAAGAGAGAGCCAAATCATTCGTGAACTCCCATTCACAATTGCTTCAAAGAGAATAAAATATCTAGGAATCAAATTTATAAGTGATGTGAAGGACCTCTTCAAGGAGAACTACAAACCACTGTTCAATGAAATAAAAGAGGATACAAACAAATGGAAGAACATTCCATGCTCATGGGTAGGAAGAATCAATATCGTGAAAATGGCCATAATGCCTGAGGTGATTTATAGATTCAATGCCATCCCCATCAAGCTACCAATGACTTTCTTCACAGAATTGGAAAAAACTACTTTAAAGTTCATGTGGAAACAAAAAAGAGCCCACATCACCAAGTCAATACTAAGCCAAAAGAACAAAGCTGGAGGCATTACGCTACCTGACTTCAAATTATACTACAAGGCTACAGTAATCAAAACAGCATGGTACTGCTACCAAAACAGTGATATAGATCAATGGAACAGAACAGAGCCCTAAGGAATAAAACTGTATATCTACAACTATCTGATCTTTGATGAATCTGAGAAAAACAAGCAATGGGGAAAGGATTCCCTATTTAATATGTGCTGCTGGGAAAACTGGCTAGCCATATGTAGAAAGCTGAAACTGGATCCCTTCCTTACACCTTATACAAAAATTAATTCAAAATAGATTAAAGACTTAAACGTTAGACCTAAAACCATAAAAACCCTAGAAGAAAACCTAGGCACTACCATTCAGGACATAGGCATGGGCTAGGACTTCATGTCTAAAACACCAAAAGCAATGGCAACAAAAGCCAAAATTGACAAATGGGATCTAATTAAACTAAAGAGCTTCTGCACAGCAAAAGAAACTACCATCAGAGTGAACAGGCAACCTACAAAATGGGAGAAAATTTTTGCAACCTACTCATCTGACAAAGGGCTAACATCCAGAATCTACAATGAACACAAAGAAATTTACAAGAAAAAAACAAACAACTCCATCAAAAAGTGGGTGAAGGATATGAACAGACACTTCTCAAAAGAAGACATTTATGCAGTCAAAAAACACTTGTAAAAATGCTCACCATCACTGGCCATCAGACAAATGCAAATATAAACCACAATGAGATACCGTCTCACACCAGTTAGGATGGCAATCATTAAAAAGTCAGGAAACAACAGGTGTTGGAGAGGATGTTGAGAAACAGGAACACTTTTACACTGTTGGTGGGACTGTAAACTAGTTCAGCCATTGTGGAAGGTAGTGTGGCAATTCTTCAGGGATCTAGAACTAGAAATACCATTTGACCCAGCCATACCATTACTGGGTATGTACCCAAAGGACTCTAAATCATGCTGCTATAAAGACACATGCACACGTATGTTTATTGGGGCACTATTCACAATAGCAAAGACTTGGAACCAACCCACATGTCCAACAAAGGCAGACTCGATTAAGAAAATGTGGCACATATACACCATGGAATACTATGCAACCATAAAAAATGATGAGTTCATGTCCTTTGTAGGGACATGGATGAAATTGGAAATCATCATTGTCAGTAAACTATCACAAGGACAAAAAACCAAACACCGCATGTTCTCACTCATAGGTGGGAATTGAACAATGAGAACACATGGACACAGGAAGTGGAACATCACACTCTAGGGACTGTTGTAGGGTGGGAGGAAAGAGGAGGGATAGCATTAGGAGATATACCTAATGCTAAATGACAAGTTAATGGGTGCAGCACACCAGCATGCCACATGTATACATATGTAAGTAACCTGCACATTGTGCACATGTACCCTAAAACTTAAAGTATAATAATAATAAAAAAAGAGAGTTAGGGTTGTAAAGTTCTGTGAGCTTGGTACAAATATAGAAATCAGGACCTTACCTATTCCCCTTGGCCTAGCATTGAAAGGTAAAATATCTCCTATAGGCTGAATCCCAGTTGAAGTCTGAAAATCATGCCTGTGAATTGAAGAAAAGTATACGTGATAGTCCCATTTGTGGGCAAAAAACTAGGTAGGAGGGTAACATCACTTAGGTGCTGTGCCAAGCAATATGTCACAGTGCCCTCCTAGACAGAGAATAGGAATTATATTCACATTTAATGGGTGCTGGACTCAGCAATATGACACCATCCAACATGGGGGGAAAAAGCAGGCAAGTTATGAGAGCCGTAACACCTACATAATTGGCTCAGGATATGTTGAAATACCTTCTGTGTCTCTGGCATAGGCATGAGAGTCACATTATTGAGTGCTTGGCCCAGCAATAGTCCATAATTCTCTCTGTATACTGGACCCAGGAAAAAAGAGTAACTTCATCTGTTTGATGGGCCTGGCAATAGGTCAAAATTTCTGTTTGCTGGCATTGTTCAAGAAAAAAAAGAATCAAATAAACTGAGTATTGGGCTCAGTAATACGTCAAAATCCTCCCATTGTAAAGGCCAGGCAGTAATACGTCAAAATCCTCCCATTGTAAAGGCCAGGCAGAAGAAGAGTCACTTCACTTAAACCGTAAGCTGAGAGTTATATCACAGTGTGCCCAGTAGGCAGGTCTGAGGTAGAAAAGGAGAGTCATATCTCCTAGAAATATCCCTAGTCACAATTTAACAAGTGGGCAGTAATTAGGCAGAAGGGCCACATCATCTGTTTACTGCCTCAGATAATAGCTCACCATGCCTAATGTAGACAGGTTTGAAGAGAAAAAAGAGAACCACACCACCTTTTTGCTGGACTCAGAAATATGAAGTAATTCCCTCTTGTGGCAGAACCCAGGACAAAGAGAAGCATCATGTGGGTTTTGCACTCAGTGGTATGTCACAATTTCCTAAGTGGGCAGGATCCAGGCAGGGGAGTAGGATCATATGTCACAATTTCTTAAATGGGAAGATTCCAGGCAGGAGAGTAGAATCATATTACCTAGATGCTATATATGGTGATATGTCACAGTGTCCATTGTTGGCACAAAACTGACAGGAGAGACATCTCACCTAGCCAGTAGACCCAGAGAGATGGGAAAATATCCCATTTGCAGGGCCCAGGTAGAAGGGTCACATTATCATGATCTGACCCACAATGCCCTTATGAAAAGGAATTTAAACCAAAATGTCTGAACACCCAGGTACTAGGCCAAGGGATATGACACAATCTCCTCATCTTTAATGGTGATATCCTTAATGATTAGCTAGTTGTGTATAGGAAAGTCACAATCTCACATGCATGCTGGCCATTGTGTGACACTCTCTACAACACCTGAGAACTTTATACAACATGGATGAGAGTCATAAACCTCTCTGAGGCCTTCATGCTTATATGGACCCATGATCTTACATATTGCCCTAAACCCAGGTGTGACAGTAACATTTCTCCTATAGGCTGGCCTCAGGGATGAGACCATTATTATGCCTGTTAGGTGGATCCAGGAATGAATCATCATCTCACAGGTTGACAGATTCACTTAAGAAAGTCACCATTCCAAACCTGTGCTGTATTCATTTATTAGACTCAGTACCTCAACATTGGGCTTTCGAAATATAGGACGGTAACAAATTTTACATTCACCTGAGTGTGTAGTTGAGAGTCACAATCTTCACATTTTGCTGGGCCCTGTTATGAAACTCTTTGTACAGCCCAAGAAGTTTTCATGGTATGAGTTAGTGTTGTAAACCTCTGTGAGATTTGTATAAATATGCAATGAAATACCTTCTGTATTGACCTAAACCTAGTTGCTAGAGTCAAAATATTTCCTATTGGCTGAATCCCATTGTAATCTTGATCATCATATCTTTAAACTGAAGCAAAGTATATGTCATAATCCCATTTGTGGGCAAAAGCTAGGCAGAAGGGTAATATCACTTAGGTGCTGTGCCAAGGAATATGTCACAATGCCCTCTCTAGGCAGGGCCTAGGAATGAGGATGACATTAACTGGGGGCTGGAGCCAGCAATGTGATACAACAACACATGGAAGAAACACAACAAAGTGATGAGAGCCAAAACATTTGCAGTATGGGACAAAGATATGTTGACATAACTTCTGTGGCTCTGGCACAAGAAAAAGGGTCACATCATTATGTTGCTGGGCAGATCAATATGTCTCCATTCCCTCTTTATTCATGACCTAGGCTAAAGAGTAACATCATACAGGTGTTAGGTCCTAAGAGTCAGCAAAAGCCCTGTTTGTGGGCCTTGTTCAGCAAGAAGATGAGAGTCATACTACCTAGGTTCTGGGCTCATCAGTATGTCACAATCTTCCCATTCCCAGACAGAATAAGTGAGTCTCATTGCTTTAGCCATGGGCTCAGAGATATGGCCCAATGAGTTGGCAGAGCTCAAGCAGAAAAAGAGTCTTGTTACCCGTATGCTTCTTTGCATATACGTCACCATTTACTATGTGGGAAGAAACCAGGCTGAGGAGCCACATCACTTGGTCTTGTATCTTGAGATATTCACAAGTCCATCTTAGAAAAAGCCCCAGCAAGAATTTTACATCACCTAGATGCAGGTTCTACTCTTGATCACAATAATCCATGTGAGAAGGGCCAATCAGGAAGTCAGCTCACCTAGGTGATAGGTTCAGAGATACATCACAAAGCCTTCCTTAAAACATAGACCTGGCAAAAAAGTAGCATCAGCTTTTTGCCTGGCCTAGCAATATGTCACTATTCAAGTAGGCAGATCTCAAGCAGAAGAACAAAATCACCTACATGATAGGCTCTGTGATATGCCAAAATGCCCTCTTTTGGGCTTGGCCCTGACAAAAGAGTATCAATACCTGTGTGCCTGGCCTAGGAATATATCACTATTCTTCCCTGAGTTCAGGGCCCATTCCAGAGAGGTTAATTATGTATTCTAAGTAATGGACACAATGAAATGTCACTATGATGTCTGTGGCTATGGCCCAGACAAGAATGTAACATCATCTGGGTGCTGGATCCATTGATGTCACAATTATTACTGAGGCAGAAGAGTCACATCACTTCAAGTTTGGCTCAGGTAGATATCAAAATCCCATATGTAGGCCCAAACCAATCTGAAGAGTGAAATCATAAAGGTGCTTGGCAAAGATCTATATCACAGTCACAATAGAATAAAATTATTGGGATTAGATTTATAATACAACACATGTCCGGGTTTCATGTAGAACAGTTGTCTTCATCCATGTGATAGTGAAACTCCTTACTGTCAGGTGGGTGTGCATGTGAGACCCACAATTTCCTCTGTATGCTAAGCCCTGTTGTGACACTGTCTATAAAACACAAGATTGTTATAAAATATGTGCGAGCATTGCAATCTTCTGTGACCATTTTACCACCAGAAGGAGATCCTGGAAGACTCTCATATTCCTAAATATAGCTATAAGACAAAATTTCTCCTATTGGCTGTGTCCTAATATGTCAGTCATTATCATGTCTGTTAGCTGTGCCTTAGTATATTTCACCCTACTCTCTGAAGTACTAAACAGGCAGGATAGCCATGTCACCTAAATTTTGAGCCAGAAATATTTTAATATTTTCTTTGTAGGCAGGGCCCTAACACAAAATCATAAACCTTGAGTGTTAGGCCCACCTCTATTGCATAATGTCTCTCGTGGAGACTGTCTAGGCAGGAGAGGTGAGTCATATCACCTTAGTGAAGGGCCTAGAGATATATCACAATGCCTCATGTTAAAATGAGGCCCAGGCAAGAGACTAATGTCTTTTGGATGCAATGCTTAAAATGCTACACTCATCACTAGAAGCAATGTTCAGGCAGGAGAGAAGAGTCACATTACCTAGACAATGGGTCCAGAGACATATTATGATCTTTTCTGTGAACACTGTTAACACATGAGAGTCAAATCCACAATATTCTTGGCACAGACATATATTAAAATGTCATATGTGGGCTACAACTAGGCAGGATTATTAAATAACTCAGGAGCTGGGCAAAGGTACATGTTACAGTAACACCTGTGGAAAGGTTCAATGATGAGAGTCACCTTCCTGCACATGTCCTGGATCCAAGTGCAAGAGTCATTATTAGGCCTTTGTTATGGTCTCAGGTATATGGCACAATATCACCTGTGGGCTGGGAGAAGAAAAGAAAGTAACATCACTTGAATGGGTTGTGGTCCAGTGAAATATCACAATCCTCCTTGTGGACAGGACTCTGGAAGAAGAGTCACACCTCTTGGATGCTGGTTGCAGTGATATATCTGAATCCCCACTAGGATCAGTGTTTAGGAAGGAGAGAAGACAAACTTCACATAGGCAATTGACATTGATAGATGTACAATAGCACCTATGTGCAGGATGAAGGCAGCAGAGTGACTTCTTCTTGTTGCTGGGTTCGGCAATATGTCAAAATCTCTTTGGTGGTCAGGGTCTAGGCAAGAGAAAAGAAACATCACTTTGGTGCTGAGCCAAGTGATATGTTACAAAGCTTTCTATTGGCAGAACCCTTTAACCCACAAAAGAGAGTCACATCACCTGGATACAGTACACTGTTAAGTTTCACAATGCACTATGTGTGTAGAGGCAGGGCACTAGAAGAAAGTCACATAATTTACATGATGGACCTATATAAAAGCCACAATGCTCATTGTAGGCAGGGTTCAGGCCAAGATTTTACATCAGCTGGTTGCTGGTACCAGTGATACCCAAAACTGTCTTTTGTTGCATTGACAAAGAAGGTGTTATATAATGTTAGGTGCTTGTTGCAAGTATGTCACAATTTCCATGGTGCTGTGGGCCTGGAAAACAGAGTGAAAACACTCAGAGGCTGGGTAAAGTCATACTTCTCAATCACAGACTTGAAAATGTTCAGAAACAAGTTTCACAGTCCCACAAAAGTCCTGGCTTCAGGTATGTGAATGAACACCTCCTTCAAGCTGGATTCAAGCACAGGAATCACTATCTCAAGAATGGGCAAGATTTACATATAAGAGCCCCAATCCCATTTAAAGATTTTGTCTCAGCAGGGGAGTCAAAACACTGCAGGTCTGCTGAATCGTAATTCAAAAGTCACCAAACCAGCTGTGGATCAGATTCATGTATGAGAGTAACAATTTCAATCTTCTATTGGTATGTGTGTGAGATTTAGCACAAAATTCATAGACTCTGCTCATGTTGGAGAATGGCAATCATGTCAGCTGTGAGTGGATTCAAGAGCCACAATAGCACCTAGTTGTCAGTGCCTGTTATGACACCATTTTTGTCACTAAGGTTTTATATGATATGCCTGAGTAATTAGCATACTTTCTTATGAATTCTTACAGGTGGGAGGTCTAGAACTTTACCCATGGCCAAAAGACTGGCTATTAAAGTCGATATATCTCTTCTAGCAGGGTCTAGGTATTGTAATGCTCAACCTGGTTTTTACTAACTCTGTTTTTGGACTCTCTCTTTTCCTTTAATCACCTAGCCTTGTTTCCACCTGAATTGACTCTCCCTTAGCTAAGACAGCCAGACTGACTCCATCTTGGCTCTTTCACTGGCAGCCCCTTCCTCAAGGACTTAACTTGTGCAAGCTGACTCCCAGAACATCCAAGAATGTAATTAAACAATAAGATACTATGGCAAGCTATATCCACAGTTCCCAGGAATTCTTCTGATTGGTAACGCCCAAAGCCCCATGTCTATCATCTTGTAATAGTCTTAAAGCCCCTGCCCCTGGAACTGTTTACTTTCTTGTAACCATTTATCCTTTTAACTTATTGCCTACTTTACTTCTGTAAAATTGTTTTAACTAGACCCCCCCTCCCCCTTCCTAAACCAAGGTATACAAGTTAATCAAGCCCCTTCTTCAGGGCCGAGATAATTTTGAGAGTTAGCCATCTCTCAGTCTCCGGCTAATAAAGGACTCTTAATTCATCTCAAAGTGTGGCGTTTTTCTAACTCGCTCGGGTACAATATTTGGAAGCCCTAGTGAGATTTTAACACCACCAGGTGAGAGCTGGTCTTGCTCTGGGCTCCCCCAGAGGGATGGCCAACTTGTAGAGGGGGCGCCACCTGAACAAAAAGAATTTTCAGATCCCCAAAGGGTGACCGTCTTCCAGAGGAGAGCGGATTGGCTACCATGTGAGTGACCTAAAATTCAACATCTGAGTCCTCAGCTTCTGACCCCAGAGTCAGGTAGGTCAGATTTGACTTCATTCTGGTTCTGGTAAGAGGGAAGCAGCCCTGATGAGGGCATCCCTCTTTTGACTCTGCCCATTTTTCTAGGATGCTAAAGGGTTGAGCCTTGGTTTTCTGGTAGGCACCATTGTGTCTTGGTTTGAGTGGGAAGTGGTCCTGACGAGGACCCTCCCTTGACTCAGTTCACATCCCAGGATGCTGGGGAACTGAGCCTTGGTTTCTGGCAGACCGGTCTCTCTCTCTTTCTCTCTCTCTCTCTCTCCCCTCCACCCTCCTCTTTCTATCTCTCATCTTTCTCTTGTTCAGGTTTCCTGGAGAAACTCCAGGAAAGAAGAAGAAGAAAAAAAACTGTTATAATAATTCTGTGTGAATGGTGTATGGATGGGGGAGGATAAGGGCTTGTGCTTATCCTCCAGTTTGTAGCTCCAGGGCGAAAGCTACACAGTTCGAGTGGGACCTCACCTGCGGTTCTGTGGTGACCTCATAAGGCTTAAGGCAGCATCGGGCATAGCTTGATCCGAGCCGGGGGTTTATACTGGCCTGCTAATGCTAACAGGAGCCCAAATCCCCTCAGGGGGAGTGGCCAGGCAGGTATCTGACTGATCCCATCATGGGACCCCCTCCCTTTGTCTGTCTAGTAAAAAAAAAAAGGAAAAAAAAAAACTGTCAAAACTTTTTACATACCCTAGGGTCAAATTGTTTGTTTTATGTTTATTGTTCTGTTTAGTGTTTATTGTCTTGTTTAGTGGTTGCCAAGGTTTTTGCATGTCAGGATGTCAGTATTGCCCAAGACGTCTGGGTAAAAACTTCTTCAAGGTCCTTAGTGCTGATTTTTTTTTGTCACAGGAGGCTAAATTTCTCATCAATCATTTAGGCTGGCCACCACAGTCCTGTCTTTTCTGCCAGAGGCAAGTCAGGTGTTGTTATGGGAAGGATGGTGTGTAAACTGCATTCGTCTAATTGGAATTTCTGGCACCATGGAGGTTGTGGGTATTTAGATTGCCATACCCCACGTTCAAGTGATTGGACCTCCTCTAGATTAAACCGGCGGTGGGTTCAAAACAGCCACCCTGCAGATTTCCTTGCTCACCTCTTGTCATTCTGTAACTTTTCTTGAGACCTTAAATAGAACACTGTGTAGGAAAACTCACGTCTCCCTACGCCTGTCATGCTTTACTTTGTTTAGACTCCTACTCTGTTCCCCTGTGGCTACTCTCTCATCTTAAAAATGACCGGAGTCGTTAAGACCCTTTCCTCTTCATCCCTGCACCCTACCCCGCACATCTCGTTTTCTGGTGCAACAGCAAGTTCAGCGTCTCCATTACTTGACTCTGCTCTCACTCCTTGAACCCTTGATGGAAAAAGCTGAATTTGAGCTATTTGCCTTTGAGTCATGGAGACATCAAAGGTATTTAAGGTACAGGTCTGGAGGGAGAAGAAGAGGGAGAACGCCTAGATCCAACCAACCCAGGAGACCTCGGGCTGGCCTTTAGTCCCCTTCCCTCAATCTTAAAGCTACAGCAATGTGGCAAGTGGTATTAGCTGTTGTGGTTTTTCTGTTCTTTCTAGTTATGTTAATTCTGTTTTTCTGACACTCCAGACCCCCATGGAATGAGTTTCTCTGTCTATATTGGATCTGAAATCTCTACTCAAATTGTGTTAAATTGCCTTCTAAAAAAAAAAAAAAAAAAGGGAAACAGCCCCCTCCAGTGTATGCTGAAAAATTTTTCTCTTGGTTTCTCAGAGGATTATGGAGTCCATCTTAAGAAAGGCAAGCGCCGGACACTCTGTAAAGTAGAATGGTCAAAGTTTGGAGCTGGGTGGCCCTCTGAAGGTTCATTGACTCCTACAATTGTTCAAGCCATGTGGTGGGTTGTTACCAAAGCTCCCAGTCACCCTGATCAGCTTCCCTATATAGATCAATGGTTAAGTTTGGTCAGGAATCCTCCTCCATGGCTCCGTTCATGCGCCATTCACAATTCCACCTCCAGAGTCCTCCTGAGCCACGCCGCGTTTTCTCCTCGACCCTCAGCCGGTTCAGCTCCCCCTGTACTGCCTCCCTCTAAAGAAGAGGAGAGTCTCCCTCACCCAGTCCTACCACCTTACAACCAACTTGCTCCCTTAGGGTTGTTCGTTGTCCCATGTCTCCTAGACGATGCCCCTGTGGGCTCACCACCCATTGCCTCTTGACTGCGGCCACAGCGGGAGGAAGCAGCTCCTCTACTACCACTGAGAGAGGCACAAGTCCCAACAGGTGATGAGCTGTCAGCCCCCTTCTTGGTTTATGTCCCTTTTTCTACTTCTGACTTGTATAATTGGAAAACCCATAATCCTTCCTTTTCTGAAAAGCTCCAGGCTTTGACCTCACTGATGGAGTCCGTACTCCAGACACATCGGCCCACCTGGGATGACTGCCAACAGCTCCTTTTAACTCTCTTTACCTCTGAGGAGACGGAGTGTATCCGGAGAGAGGCCAGAAAGCACTTCCTTGCATCAGCCAATAGACAGGAGGAGGAAGCTAGAGACCTCCTTGAGGAGGTCTTTCCCTCTACCTGGCCTAACTGGGACCCAAATTCCTCAAGTGGAAGGAAAGCTTTGGATGATTTTCACCAGTATCTCCTTACGGGTATTAAGGGAGCTGCTCTGAAACCCATAAACTTGTCTAAGGTGACTGAAGTTGTCCGGGGCCCAATGAGTCACCAGGAGCGTTTTTAGAGCCGCTCCAGTAGGCTTATCAGATTTACACCCCTTTTGACCCAGCGGCCCCCTAAAATAGCCGTGCTCTTAATTTGGCACTTGTGGCTCAGGCAGCCCTAGATATTAAAAGAAAACTCCAACAACTGAAGGGATTTACTGGAATGAATATCAGTCAGCTTTTAGAAATAGCCAAAATGTTTTTTACAATTGAGAGTTTGAAAAACAAAAACAAGCAACACAGGCAGCTAAAAAGGCCGCTGATAAAGCATTCAAAGGACAAACAAAAATCTTAGTGGTGGCTATCCAAGAGGTACAGAATAAAATGGCCCGTTAATTTGGAAAGACACAGAAGAACAGGCTTTTCAAAACCTGAAAAAGGCATTAACTGAAGCCCTGCTTTAGCCCTCCCTAATAGCTCAAAGTCATTTCACCTGTTTGTCCATGAAAGCCAGGGAGTTGCTAAAGGGGTGCTTACTCAGCCTTTAGGGCCCTGGAGATGCCCAGTGGCCTATTTATCTAAGAGACTGGATTCTGTGGCCTCTGGATGGCCAAGTTGTCTGTGAGCCATAGCGGCTACAGCAAACCTAGTCCAAGAGGCTGATAAGTTAACTCTGGGCCAAAATTTAAAACTTACAGCTCCTCATGCCTTAGAGACTTTACTTCAAAGTGCTTCTGGCAAATGGATGTCAAATGCTTTCATCCTGCAGTATCAGAATTTACTGTTAGATCAGCCTCATTTGACCTTCTCTCCCAAATGGTGTTTAAATCCAGCTACTATCCATGACTGACAGGAACTGTTAGAAACTACCAAAACTGGCCAACCCAATCTTCAAGATGTGCCCCTAGAGAAGGTGGATGCCACTGTGTTCACAGACAGTAGCAGCTTTCTCGAGCAGGGAGTACGAAAGGCTGATGAAGCTGTTACCATGGAGACAGATGTGTTGTGGGCTCAGGCTTTACCAGCAAACACCTCAGCACAAAAAGCTAAATTGATTGCCCTCACTCAGGCTCTCCTATGGGGTAAGGATAAACATATTAACATTTACACTGACAGCAGGTACGCCTTTGCTACTGTGCATGTACATGGAGCCATCTACCAGGAGGGTGGGCTACTCACCTCAGCAGGAAAGGCTATAAAAACAAAGAAGAATCCCCTGTCTTCAAAGCCTAACAGATCAAGCTGCTCTCCAGTGCACAATCTGCACCCAGGTAAATGCCAAGCAAGGTCCTAAACCCAGCCCAAGCCACCATCTCCGAGAAAACTTGCCAGAAGAAAAGTGGAAAATTGACTTTACAGAAGTAAAATCACACTGGGCTGGGTACAAATACCTTCTAGTACTAGTAGACACCTCCGGATGGACTAAAGCATTTGCTACTGAAAACAAAACTGTCAATATGGTAGTTAAGTTCTTACTCAATGAAATCATCCCTCAATATGGGCTGCCTGCTGCCATAGGGTCTGATAATGGACCTGCCTACACCTCATCCATAGCTCAGTCAGTAAGGTGTTAAACATTCAGTGGAAGCTCCATTGTGCCTATCGACCCCAGAGCTCTGGGCAGGTAGAACGCATGAAAAACACTCTTAAACACTCTAAAAAACACTCTTACAAAATTAATTTTAGAAACCAGTGAAAATTGGGTAAGTCTCCTTCCTTTAGCCCTACTTAGAGTAAGGTGCACCCCTTATTGGTCTGGGTTCTTGCCTTTTAAAATAATGTATGGGAGGGTGCCGCCTATCTTCCTTAAGCTAAGAGATGCCCAACTGGCAGAAATATCGCAAGCTAATTTATTACAGTACCTACAGTCTCCCCAACAGGTACAAGATATCATCCTGCCACTTGTTCAAGGAACCCATCCCAATCCATTTCCTAACCAGATGGGGTCCTGCCATTCGTTCCAGCAAGGAGCCTTAGTGTTTGTTAAAAAGTTCCAAATAGAAGTACTCACTCCTGCTTACAAAAGACCTCACACTCTCATCCTCACAATGCCAATGGCTCTGAAGGTGGATGGCATTCCTGCTTAGATTTATCACTCCTGCCTCAAAAAGGCCAACAGAGCCCAACTAAAAACATGGGTCCCCAGGCCTGGGTCAGGTCCCTTTAAAACTGTGCCTAAGTCAGGTGAAGCCATTAGATTAATTCTTTTTATCCACCTCATTTGTTTGTTTCTGCCTCTTATGTCCTCTGCGCCTTCCTACTCCTTTCTCCTCACTTCTTTCACAACAGGACGTGTATTTGCAAACACCACTCAGAAGGCCGGTACCTCCAAGGAATTCTCCTTTGTAGTTGATTTATGTATACTGTTCCCAGAGCCAGGCCATACCTATGAAGAGCAATACAATCTGCTGGTCCCAAAAGCAGGAAGTGTTGAGCTTGCAGCAGGATTTGGATGCTCTGGGAGCCAAACTGCATGTGGAAGCTCCAAAGGGGCAGAAAAAGAACTCCAAAATGTTGACTTTTACCTCTGTACTGAGAATCACCCTGATGCTAACTATCGAGATACTTATCAGTTTTTCTGCCCTGACTGGACATGTGTAACTTTAGCCACCTACTCTGGGGCATCAAGCAGATCTTCATTCTGTAACTCATGCTTCTCATCCTCAATTATGTACTAGAAAAAATTGTAACCCTCTTACTATAACTGTCCATGACCCTAATTCAACTCAATAATATTATGGCATGTCATGGGAATTAAGATTTTATATCTCAGGATTTGATGTTGGGACTATGTTCACTATCCAAAAAAAAAAAAAAATTCTGGTCTCATGGAGCCCACCCAAGCCAATCGGGCCCTTAACTGCTTTAGGTGACCCTATGTTCTAGAAACCCCCTGACAAAGTTGATTTAACGGTTCCTCCACCATTCTTAGTCATAAAAGATACACTCCAAAAGTTAAATTCTAGATAGGCAACAACAGGAACAAAAAAATAACATCCCCTGGTGTCAAAACATGTTCAACTGGAACCCCTGGCTAACTACTTTAATCACCGGGTTAGTTGGACCTCTCCTCATCATAATATTAAGTTTAATTTTTGAGCATTGTATATTAAATTGGTTTCTTAATTTTATAAAACAATGCATAGCTTCTGTCAAACTTCTGTATCTTAAGACTCCCTATAACTCCCTTGTTATAACTGAGGAATCAATGCCTTGATTCCCCAAAAGCACAAGTGGGGAATGTAATGCCCAACTTGGTTTTTACTAACTCTGTTTTTGGACTCTCTCTTTTCCTTTAATCACCTAGCCTTGTTTCCACCTGAATTGACTCTTTCTTAGCTAAGACAGCCAGATTGACTCCATCTTGGATCTTTCACTGGCAGCCCCTTCCTCAAAGACTTAACTTGTGCAAACTGACTCCCAGCACAACCAAGAATGCAATTAACCAAAAAGATACTGTGGCAAGCTATATCCGCAGTTCCCAGGAATTCATCTGATTGGTAACTCCCAAAGCTCTGTGTCTATCATCTTGTAATAGTCTTAAAGGCCCTGCACTTGGAACTGTTTACTTTCCTGTAAACACTTATCCTTTTAACTTTTTGCCTACTTTACTTCTGTAAAATTGTTTTAACTAGAATCCCCCTTCCTAAACCAAGGTATAAAAGTTAATTAAGTCCCTTCCTCAGGGCCAAGAGAATTTTGAGCCTTAACTGTCTCTCAGTGGCCGGCTAAGGAAGGACTCTTAATTCATCTCAAAGTGTGATGTTTTTCTAACTCGCTCAGGTACAACAGTATGAGATTTTTATTGTGCGTATAACCTGAATCCAGGTATATGCCACAATCTCACCTTTGGACAGAGACAAGACAGAATAGTCACATCATCTGGGTGATGAGCTGGGGAAACATTTTAACTTCCTTTTTAGTCAGGGCCAGGAAGAGGAGTCATATCACATGAGTAGAGTCTCCAATAATATGTCATCATGCCCACTGTTTACAGGGCTGATAAAACAGTGGATAGTTGGCTGGGCATGTGGCTTATGCCTCTAATCTCAGCATTTTGGGAGACTGAGGTGGTGTGGATCATCTGAGTTCAGGAGTTCAAGATGAACCTGACCAAAATAGTGAAAACCCATCTCTACTAAAAAAATATTAAAAATTAGCCAGGCGAGGTGGCATGTGCCTGTAATCCCCGCTAGTTAGGAGACTGAAGCAGGAGAATCACTTGAAACCAGAAGGCAGATGTTACAGTGAGCTGAGATCATGCCATTGCACTGCATCCTGGGTGACAACAGCAAAACTGCATCTCAAGAAAAACATATATATATATATATATATATATATATATATATATGGTGGATAGTCACACACTCTGGGTACTGGGCTCAGCAATATATTATAATTACCTCTTGTGGCAGAGTCCAGGACAAAGGAGAGTCACATCACCTAGGTTTTCCATTCAGTGGTATGTCACAATTTTTTCAGTGGCCAAGATTTAGGCAGGAGAGGAGAGTCACATTACTTAGATGCTAGATCTAGCGATATGTCACAGTGTCCCATGTGGGTAGAGCCTTGGCAGGAGAGACACATCATCTAGTTGGTAGGCCCAGAGATATGTGGTAATATTTTCTGTTCCTGGGTTCAAGTAGAAGAGTCACATTGTTA
This sequence comes from Pan paniscus, assembly GCF_029289425.2. Lineage (NCBI taxonomy): Eukaryota > Metazoa > Chordata > Mammalia > Primates > Hominidae > Pan > Pan paniscus. Next base: position 18,401,048 of record NC_073273.2, on the reverse strand, counting down.
TGATTCTGACTGAGGGATATTTTAAAATGCATCCATTGGAAAAAACTGAAACAACATAGTCTCAAAACTGGAGTACTAGTCCTGGTAGTACTGTGTAGACACAATCTCCTTATCTTGTAGGATAGCATGTTTAATTCTTAGCTTGGTGTGTATATAAGAGTCACCATCTCACATGTGTACTTGTTCGGCTTATGACACACTACAACATCTGAAGACTTTATGTAACCTGAATGAGAATTGCAAACCATTCTAAGGCCTATGCACTCATATTGACCCAAAATCTTACATATTGCCTTAATTCAGTTATGATAGTCAACATCTCTCTTACAGGCTGGGTTCAGACAGAAGACCCCTTATTATGCTATGATCTAGTTCCAGAAAATAATCACCATCTGACCTGTAGCAAGAGCTACATATGAAAGTCACAATTCCATCTTTCTAATTTATTTATTTGCTAGACTAAGACCTTCAACAATGGACTTTGTTAATGTGAGATGGTGACAACTTTTGCTCCCACTGCATGTGTAATCAAGAGTCACAATGTTACCATTTTGCTGGTCCCTGTTATGTAAGTCTGCATACCAGCAAAGCAGTTTATAGAATTTGAGTTACTGTTGTAAACTTCTGTGAGCTTTGAAAAATATGTAACCCATAACCTTACATATTGCATTAAGTTAGTGTTGAGAGGCAAAATATCTATGATTGGTGGAATCTCAATTTAAGTTTGATTATCGTGCCTGTGAATGAAAGCAATATAAAATTTATAATTCCATTTGTAGAAAAACAAACTGGCAGGAGTGCAGCACAACTTAGCTGCTGTGAATATGTCACAATGCCTTCTCTAGGCAGGGTCTACTAATGAGGGTTACATTAACTGGGTCCTGTAGCCAGCAATAGGATGCAATACAAAACCCAGACAAATTATGAGAGCAAAAACACCTACAAAATCGCCCAAGATATGTAAAACTGCTTTCTGTTGCTCTGGCATGAGCAGGAGAGTTACATCACCAGGGTGGTGGTGGGGGTAGCAATATGCCATAATTCTCTCTTTATGCAGGACACGGGCAGCAGAGGAACATCATCTATATAATGGGCCCTGAAATACATCAAACTTCCTTTTCATGGCATGGTTTGGGAAAAATAGAAGAGTCATATTACCTAAGATTGGGCTTAGCAATATGTCACATCACCCCATTGTAAAGACTGAGGCAGAAGGAAAGAGTCACATCAAATAGGACATGGGTCAAGATAAAAGGCCCAATGTCCCAAATAGGGGAGTGGTCAGGCAGAAGAGGAGAGTCATATCAAATAGGTGCTTCCCTAGATATATGACACAATCTAGCATGTGAGGTGAAGCCAGACAGAAGAGTCAAATCAGCTTGATGCTAGATCCATAGATACATTACAAGACTCCCTTAAGACAGGAACCATGTAAAAGAGTTACAACAAATAGTTGCAGGTTCTACCTTTATGTCACAATGCTCCTTGTGGGCAGGGCTCCAGCAGGGAGTCACATCACCTAGGTGATAAGCCCAGAGACATGTCCCTGGCAATGTCATATGACCTAGGTGATAGGTCCAGGGGCATGTCCCTGGTGAAAGAGCTCCATGTCCTCTTTCCCTAGCCTAGCAATATGTCACTATCAAGGTAAGAAGGACACACGCAGGACAGTAACATCATCTAGGTGATAGGCCCAGAGATTTGTCACAGTGCCATCTTTAGGACACGGCCCTAGCAAAAGAGTATCATCATCTGTGTGCCTGGCCCAGCCTTATGTCACTATCCTCCACTGTGTACAAGGCCTATTCTAATGAGGAGAGATACATCACCTAAGTGGTTGAAACAGTGACATGTCACAATGACTTTTGCATGCACTTCTCACTCAAAAATGTAACATATCCTGGGTACTGGATCTAGTGATATGTCACTATTCTTACTGAGAGAAGGGCCCAGGCAGGATAGTCACATCACTGAGAGATTGGCCCAAGTAAATATCACAATAATATATGTGAGCTGGAACCAGTCTGGGGAGTCAAATCACACAGGTGCTGGGCTAATATTTATATCACAATCACACTGGCAGAAAATTCCTGAGTTGAGATTTACAATACCACACATATTCTGTTTTCTCGGGTGACATATATATATATATATATATATATGGTTGGCTTTATATATGGGAGAGGGTGACAGTCCTTAAATTCAGCTGGCTGTGCATGTGAAACTCATAATTTCACCTTTCTGTTTGGTTCCATTATGACACTCTGTGTATAAATCAAGGGCTTTATAAAATATCTGAGGCTATGATAATCTCCTGTGAACTTTTTTTTTAACCAGAAAGATATTTAATCACTGGTGTTTCTAAAGCAAGTTAGGAAAGTCAAAATTACTCCTATATGTGGGATCCCATATATGAGAGACATTATTATTCATGGGAGCTGTGCCTAGGTTCACATCATAATTTACTCTGTGATAATGAAAGAGTCACAACAGCCAAGATTCTCAACACCTAAATGCTGAGCCAGAAATGCCTATTGTGGGCAGTGTCCAGGCAGAAGAGGAGAGCAATATTACCTCAACTGTAAGATCAGAGATGTGTCACAATGTCTCCTGTTGAAAGGACTAGGCAAGAGAGTCATGATTTGAATGCAGTGCTTAGAAATGTTACAATCCCCACCAGTAGCAGGGTTCAGGTAGGAGAGAAAAGTCTGGTAACTTAGATAATGGATCCAGAGACATGTTATATCCTTCCTGAGGATATTGTAAAGACAGGATTGTCTAATAACCAAGGTCCTCGGCATAGGTAAATGTCCAAATATTTTGTGTGGGCTACACCTAGGAAAAATTATTAAATCACTCAGGAAGCTGTGAAAAGGTATATGTTACAAACACACAAGTGGAAAGTTCCAAGAATGGGAATCACTATCATGCATATATCCTGACTCCAGGTTTAAGAGTCATGATTAGTCCTCTTATCTTGTTTCAGGTATATGGCACAATATAAACTGTGGGCATAGCGTAAGCAGGAAAGTCACATCACCTGGACGGGTGCTGGTCCAGTGAGAAGTCAGAACCCTTCGTGTGGGCAAGATCCTGAAAGAAGAGTCACATCACCTGGATTCTATTTTTAGTGATATATCAAAATTACCCCTGTGGGCAGGGCATACAAAGGTGAGGAGACTCACTTAACTTAAGCAATTGGCCTAGATATATATGACAATGGCCACTATGTGCAAAAGCAAGGTATAATAGTGACCTCCCCTTGGGGATGGATTTAGCAATATATCACAATCTCCCCTGTGTTCAGGGCAAGGCAAAAGAGGAGCAACATCACCTAGGTGCTGAGCCAAGTGATATGCTCTAAGGCTTCCTATTGTCAGAACCCCAAACTCAGAGTCACATCACCCTGGTGCAGAACTGGAATATGTGTCACAATGCACCATAAGTGGAGGGCCAAGGCAGCAGAAGGGAGCTACATCACTTATATATAAGTCACAATGTTTTTTATAGATAGGGATTAGGCAAACAATTCACATTACCTGGGTGCTGGTCCCAGTGATATGTAAAAGTGCCCTTTGTAGACAGGCCGAGGCAAGTTCTCTCAGGTGTGTAGTCCACATGTCTCACAATTTTATCTGTGGTCACTGCCTAAAAAATACAGTAAAGTTATTCAGGAGATGTGCTAACTTTTATGTTCTAATCGCACACTAAGAAATATTCAGAAATAAGTTTCAAAGTCCCAAACATGTCCTGGCTTTGTGTATTTCACTTAACACATCTTGTGATTTGGGTCAAATCAGAGGAGTCACAATCACAACAATGGGAAAGATCTATGTATAAGATGACCAATCACACTTGAAGACTGTGTTCCAGTAGGGGAGTCATAGCCTCATAGGTGTACTGAATCAAGCACCACCAAATCAACCATGGGTCAGATTCCTGTATATGAGGAACGATTTCATCCTTCAACCGCTCTTTTGTCTGAGATTTATTACCTTTTTTTGTAGGCCATGTTCTTGAGAGAGTATAACAATCAGGTCAGCTGGGTTTGCATCCAGGAGTCACAATCTCACCTAGTTTCTGTTTCCTGTTAGGACTTTTTTTGTATCACTCAGGCTTTTATAATACATGTGTGAGTCTTATAATTGTCTCTGAAGTATATACAATTAGGAAACACCTTACTTTTCTTTTGGCCATAAGACTGGCTATGAGAGTCAAAATATCTGTCTTTTCTGGGTCCAGGTATAATAGTTGTATTTATGTATGTGAGCTGAATCCAGGTATATGACACAATTTCACCTGTGGGCAGAAACAAGGCAGGAGAGTCTCATCACCTGGATTCTGAGCTCAAGACACATCGTAATTTCCTTTGCAGCCATGGCCAAGTCAGAAGTGTCACATTAACCAGGTAGAGACTCAAGTAATATGGAACCATGTTCGTGTGTAGACAGGATTGGAGAAAAAGAAAAGGGTCACAACACCTAGGTACTGGGCTCAGCAATATGTATTAATTCCCTTTGTTTTGGCAGACCCTAGAATAAAGAGGAGAGTTGCATTATCTGGGTTTTGCACTCAGTGGGATTTCACAAAGTTTTTGTGGGCAGTACCCAGGTAGCAGTGGAGAGTAACATTTTCTAGATCCTATGTCCAGTGATGTCACAAAGTTCCTGGGGGGCAAAGCACAGACAAAGTAGACAAATAGACAAATCACTGAACTGATAGGCTAAGAGACATGTGATAATAAACCTTGTTGACAGAGCCCAAGCAGAAGAGTTACATTATTATGATTCTTACCCAATGCAAAACACAATGCACACATGGGAAACAATGTAAGTAAAAGTTTTAACACCTGGGTTTAGACCCATTTATATGGCATAATCTCATGTATATATGAGAGTGACAAAGTCATTCTGTGCTGTGCTATCATGACACCCACCACAACATCCAATGGCTTTATATGGCATGCATAAGAGATGAAACCTACTCTGAGGCCCACATGCTACTATGGACTCACTATCTTATATATTGCCTTAAACCAATGTATGATAGTCAATATCTCTCATTTAGGCTGATTTCTGGAAAGAGACTCGTTTTTATGCCTGTAAGCCTGGTCTAAAAATGAATCCTGATTGCACCTGTGACCAGAACCCCATATGAGAGTCACAATTCAATCTTTTTACTGTTTTCACTTGTTAGACTCAGTATCTCAACAATGGGCTTTGTAAATGTGGAATGGTGAACAACTTTCACTTTCACCTGGGTGTGTAAATGAGAATCAGAATCTTAACTTTTTGTTGGGCTTTGTTATTAAGCTCTCTGTACCACCCAAGGAGTGTATTCAGTATGAATTAGTGTTGTAAATTTCTGTGAGTTTTGTACAAATATGAAACCCAGGATTTTACCTATTGCCCTAAACCTAGCATTGAGAGGCAAATTTGGCTGAATCCCAAAACAAGTTTGACCATCCTGCCTGTGAACTGAAGCAGGGTATATGTCATAATCCAATATGTGGACAAAAAAATAGGAAAAAGTGTAACATCACTTAGGTGATGTAGCAAGCAACATGTCTCAATGACTTCTCTAAGCAGGACCTAGAAATAAGTTTCATGTTAACTGGGTGCTGGACCAAGAAATATAAAATAATTCCACATGTGAAAAAATTTAGCGAAGTGATGAGAACCAAAACACCTACAGAATGGGCTAAAGATATGTGAAAATACCCTCTGTGGTTCTGGCATATGCAGGAGAGTTGCATCATCAGGGTGCTGGGCCCACCAGTATGCAATAATTCCCTTTATTCAGGACTCTGGCAGAAGAGTAACATCATCTGAGTGCAAGAGGTCAAAATTTTCCTTTGTGGGCATGTTTCAGAATAAATAATAGAGTCACATGACCTAAATGCTGGTCTCAGCAACACCTCACAATCCCAACATTTTAAAGGCCCAGGTACTGGAAGACAGTCATATCACTTAGGTCATGGGCTCAGAGATATGTCACAATTTCCCCAGTAGGCAAAAGAGGGGAGTTGTATCACCTAGGTGCTTCTTTAGCTATATGTCATGATTTAAAACATGGGCAGAAACTAGACAAAATAGACACATCACCCACCTGCTGGGTCCTGAGTTAAGTCCCAAGGCTCCCTTAGGACAGGACCAAGGTGAAAGTGTTGCATCTCATTTGTGCAGGTTTAACTTTCATATTACAATGCTCTGTGTGGGTGAGGCTCAAGCATTGAGTCCCAAAACCTCGGCAGTGGGCCCACAGATATGTCACCATGACCTTTGGAAACAGCCCTTTCAAAAGAGCACCACCTCACATGTGTTCCTGGCCTAGAAATATGTCCCCTGTTTTCAGGGTCCCCTGTAATCAGGGCCTATGGCAGAGTGGAGAGTTACTTCACCTAAGTGGGGCACACAGTGGTAATGTCACAATGCTGTCTGTAGGCATGGTCCAGGCAAGAATGTAACATCCCCTGTGTGTTAGATCCAGTGATATGTCACAATGCTTACTGAGAGAAGGGCTCAGGCAGAAAAGTCATATCATCTAGTTGTTGGCCCACGTAGAGATCACAATCCCATATATGGGCTGGAACCACTCTGGAGAGTCAAATCACGCAGATGCTCAGTAAATATTTGTATAACAGTCATAGTATCAGAATACTCCAAAGAAATATATCTACAATACCACACATGTTCTGTTTTCATGAGTGAGAGTTGGCTTCATATATGTGAAATGTGAAAGTCCTTACTGTCAGCTGAGTGTGCATATGAGACTCACAATTTTACCTTTCCACTGGGTTCTCTTATGCCACTCTGTACAAACCAAGGGCTTTATAAAATATCTGAGGCTGTTATAATCTTCTGAGACCTTTTTACCAGAAACAGATCAAAGACATCACTCATGTTTCTAAAGCAAGTTACATGGGTCAAAATTACTCCCATTTGTGGGGTCCACATATGAGACTCATTATCATGCCTGGGATCTGTGTCTAGAGATATGTCAAAATGTACTCTGTGGTAAAGAAAAAGGCATGACAGCTACATAACTTAAACGCTGAGGCAGAAATGTTCCAAAATTTTCCTTGTAGGCAAGTTCCTGACATAAAAGTCATGTAACTTTGGGACTGTGCCCAACTGTATGGCATAATGACCCTTGTGGGCAGTGTCCAGGCTGAAGAAGAGAATCATATAATGTAAATAATAGGCCCCAAGATGTCACAATGTGTCCTGTTGAAAGGGCTAGGCATGTGTCATTTCTAATTATAGTCATTTTAACTGGAGTGGCTTGGTATCTTACAGTGGCTTTGATTTGCAGTTTTCTATTAATAAATAATGTTGAGCATCTTTCCATGTACTTGGCCATTTTTGTCTCCTTTGGACAAAAAATGTCACTTTAGGTCTCTTGTCTATTATTAAATTTTGTGTTTTTTTGCTGTCAAGTTATATATTCCGTTATATACTGTGTATCTTTTTCCCTTCTCATATGTATATTTTGCAAATATATTCTTCTACACTGAAAGTTGTCCCTTTACTCTGCTAATTTATTTTTGCTATGTAAATATTTTTTAGATTCTGTTGATTTCACTCGCCTGCTTTTGCTTTTGTTGCTTGTGCTTTTGAGGTCTTATTTAAAATATTTTTCCCTCTCCTATTGGTAAAGAATTTCTCCATGTTTTATTCAAGTAGTTTTGTAGGTATCAGTTTTATATTTAGCTGTTTTATTTATTTTTATGTAAGTTGTTTTAATATGGTAACAGGTAGGCACCTAGTTGTTTTCATTTAATCAATTTTCCTAGCACCATTAATTGAAACTATTGTCTTTTCTTACATGTGTATTCTAAACTACTTTAAAAATTACTTGGAAATAGGTTTGTGAATTTATTACTGGGATCACTGTATACTTTGGTCTATGTGTCTGTTTTCTATGCTAGTATCATGCTGTTTTGCTTGTTATAGCTTTGCCATATATTTTGAAGTCAGTTAGTTTGGTGCTTTCAGCTTTATTTTTTTCACAAAATTACTTTGGCTATTTGGGGAGTTTTTTGTTGTTGTTGTTCCCCATAAATTTTAGGCCTGCTTTCTCCATTTCCGTGAAAAGAAAAAAAGGCATTGGTGTTTTTATATACTTGGCACTGAATCTGTAGATTACATTGAGTATCACAGCCATTTAAATAATTTTTTTACAACTCATGAGCAAAAATATCTCTAAAATTTTGCATTTTTACTATCTTCATCAAAGTTTTATAATTTATAGTGTAGAGAGGGTTTATATTTTTAATTAAGTTTATGTCTAGGCATCTTTATTTTTTATTCTAGGTGAGGTAAAATATTTGGGAAATTTTAACGTGTCTTTGTGATTAAAACAAGGGAACAAATTAGATATAGATAGCATGCACCTCAAAACAGTTAAAACAACATATGAAAAATCAATAGCTATATCACACTGAACAGGAAAAGAAGAAAGATTTTTATTTAAGATCTGGAACAAGGCAATGACATCTACTTTTACCGCTTTTACTCAACAGAATCCTGGAACTCCTAGCCAGATCATTTATGCAAGGGAAAGAAACCAAATACATCCAAATAAAAAAGGGAAAATTTAATTTTCTCTTCAGATTACATAATTGTTTATATAGCAAAATTTGAATACTACAATAAAAAGCTTGAAAATAAAGAAATTTAGTAAAGTGGCAGACTACCAAATTAACCTACAATAATTAGTAGGAGGCTTTCTACATGCCAAGAATAAGCCATTTGGAAAATAAATTCAATAAAAATTATTCCCAACAGCTATAAAGTAATAAATCTTACTTCATTTTACATTCACACTTGTGATAATGAACCTTAGCACATTTTCCATCATTTGGATATTCAGTGTTCTCCAACCCATTTGTTAGTGACTGTTCCTTTCTCATTTTGAGTGACATAGACAGAAAATAGCCAAGGGACCTTTTAACATTTTGAGTGATAGAGGAGACTGTCAAGGGTACTGGGCGAAACTCCACCTTCAAGCCCAAAACAGCTGGAAGCTGAGGAACTAAACTGCCGATTTCAGATGAAGCCGGACGTTTCCTGACTGTTTCTCTCTAAATAACACCCACCTGTGCACTGAGAAAAGAAGGTGGAGCCATGGAAATTCACATTTTTTGGCAGGGGTAGAGCCTGGATTTTACAGTTGCTATGTGGAGACCTGGTGCTCATCAATCTGTGAGGTGGGGGCCCACTAACAAGATTCCCTCTCACTTTGTTGACAGTTTTTGCTTGTTTGTTCTGTTTTGTTTTTCTGTTTCCATTTTGCCCAGTAAACTTTACTTCTCACATTTCAGTGTGTACATTAGCCTATTCCTTTCTGATCATGCGACAAGATCATAGTTTTAGCTAAGTAAGGAAAAAGTTCTACAACATACCCGTGTCTACATGTGAGACTTCAGGAAAGGTAAGATGTAAACCAATTTTTTATTTTTCTCTTTTGCTTGCAAGACTTTTCATCCTTGGACTTCTCCGGAGGGTAGGGGAAATGTGCACCATCCACTATACCAGCCCAAAGTACACGCGCGATGACAGATGAATGTCGTCTTCTAACCCCCATTTCTTCTGGGATGTAAAACGCCAGGAATTTAGTGTTTTCCCCTTCAAAGTCCAAGAGATCCCAGCCTCATCCAACGGCAATTAAGTTTTCACTCCGTTGACAGAAACTATGACATAGGAATGAAAATTCTCTTCCCTGCCCTAGGCTGGAGACTTTTTGTTTTTCTTTATTCACACTGTCAGCAGTTTACTTTTAAGAAAAAGGCCACTTTTTCTTCTTAGAAAAGGTTTCGGTGGGCTAGGATCCCAAACATCACTGCTTATATTTTTTATAGAATTTTAATTGTGAAAGGGCATTTGTGAGTTTAGACATGAGCTGTGGCCAATCTGGTGTGCTTTGCATGTCATTCTCTATTTTTGTTATGAAATTTTGCTGCAGGCCTTCATCTTGTTTTATGTTTTTAGGACTATTACCTGTAACCACACCATGTGGCGATGTTTCATTTTGGCCTCTGCCATTTTACAATGGTGGCTCTGGTTGAATCCTGGCTTAGGAAGTGAGTCCCTTCTGGTTTCATATCAGCATGCTACTTTTGCCATTTGCAGATTCTCTTTTCCTTCACAAATTCCCTTATATGTTTTTTCTGACCACCTGGTAAGTTACCTTTAGTAAAGTTGTAAAGCCAGAAATACTGGGTGCTTGGGGCTACTAGAGTCAAGTAGTAAAAAATTTAAAAGGATTTTGTTAAAGTGAGCTCAATTTAATTAAAAGTAGATATCTAAATTATAGGCCTACATAAGAGAGCCGTTTGTTTTTCTCTCCTGGGATCTTGTTTTGCTGCTAAAGGGTTTTTTTCTCCATCCACTGAATTCTTTCTCTTTATTTTGTCATGCCATTCTAATGCATTCGTGTGAGAGCAGTAATTTAATCAGGAAATTGTCAAACAAAAAATTTTATGGCTACTGGGTTTTCATCTGCCTGTCTGTGTAGTTACATGTGTGTTGGGTGTGTGTGATGACTATAAAAAAAGAGCTCTAATAAATTTAATTGAGAAATAAATACAGCCTTAATGGTGATGAGTAAAACACAGTGTCATCGATATATGAGTACGTGGACTAAATTATGCAGGTCAGATACTAGGTTTGCTAAATGTTTCAAAATTATAAACTGCTTTTTGTTTTTTGAGAACAGTTTAACTTTGCTTCACAATTGGTAAAACGTGAGAATGAATGGAATTAACCACACCTTTAATTACATTGAAAAAATTCAAACCCTTGGCTACACCTAGCACTTAGTTAAAACAATATACCTGTTTTTACCCTAAAGTTAAAATTGCTAGAAATTACCATTATAACATGTAATTGAAACCACTGAAATTAGATTTACATATGAGGTGTGTAAGAACAGTAAAATGTGTTTTTAACAAAAGACTGTAAGGCATGGAAATATAAATTCTTGCCTAGGGTCAACCAATTGTTTTGAATTACATACAATAAAGATAAAGGCTCAAACAAGTTGTAGAACTATTGTAAAAATAAATCTTGCCAAAGGAATTCTCTGTGTGAACACTAATTAAATTCCAAAAGGATGTAGGCTTTTTTTTTTTTTTTTTTTTTTTTTTTTTTTTTTTTTTGGTAAATTGAGCATTAAAATAAAAGCACAACAAGGTACTTTTTGTTTGTTTGTTTTTGGTTTTGGTTTTGGTTTTGAGAGGGAGTCTTGCTCTGTCACCCAGGCTGGAGTGCAGTGACACAATGTCGGCTCACTGCAAGCTCCACCTCCTGAGTTCAGGTCATTCTCCTGCCTCAGCCTCCCCAGTAGCTGGGACTACAGGTGTCTGCAATCACGCCTGGCTAATTTTTTTTTTATTTTTAGTACAGATGGGGTTTCACCATGTTAGCCAGAATGGTCTTGATCTCCTGACCTCGTGATACTCCTGCCTCAGCCTCCCAAAGTGCTGGGATTACAGGCTTGAGCCACCATGCCCAGCCAAGGTACTCTTAAAGCACATATCTGTTCTTTAGCAAAATTTGTAAATAATTAATAAAAGGTTTTTGCTTTTTACATTTCTAAGTCATCATTTTGGTTAAATAAGTAATTTATGATACTCCAGAATTTTATTTTATAACATCTATTGTTTTAAACCCATAACATGTAACATCCTTCTCAAAATGAAACTTTAGTTACAAAATTGTTTTTCCTAACTTGTGGCTTTTGGATACTAAAGAGAGCCCCTGGAGTATCCACTGGAGAGGTTAATAGGATTATATGACATGTTTAGTTACATAGAATTGCCAAAAGGGTGTTCAATATTCTGTAGATGATATTTTGGTGAATGATACTTACACATGTTCCAAAATCATATGAGAGTTCTAAAATACTAATATCTGAAATATATGCTATCAACCACAGTTAACATTGTTATGTTAAGATAGTGTAAACCACAGAATAAACTGAAATTTTATGTCAATCTTATTTCTGACTGTAACTACCGTGGACATTTTGTTATACACAGAAAATTGTTGTCTTGTTTTGACTTTTTTTTTATAAAGTGGTTTTTGGTCAGCTATACATCTTTGACAGGTGCTCTCAATTGCAGGTTTTTAATCACTTTGGAGCTTCTGACATTGGAATACAAGAAAAACGTACAGTGGTCATGAAGAGCTAAAATGTTCATGAATATCAAACAGAACAAGAGTTAATTGAATGGACTGGACTAATAGAAAACTGAAGTAATTTTTCTGACTTTTGCTTGTAACATTACTCCTTATATTGTTTACCAGAGTCAAGGCAACTTATTTTGAGCTATTTACAGCCTTTAACATTTGAGTAAGGTGTACTCCTGTGAACAAAGTATGGAACATGTTTGCCTCTCTCTGCCTGGCTTCTCTAGAATTTGAAAAATAGTTCTGAGTCTTCTAAACTTATGGCAATATAGCTGCTTGCATCAGACTAATAATAATCCATTTTCTGTTGCAACAGGGCACAACTGGAGAAACTGGTTGTTTTACCAAGGGCTTGACTGAAATGCTTTGTTTCCCTTTAAGGAGTCAAGCACAACTTGCAGAGCCAACAAAAGCCCCTTGGAAAACATGGACTCATACCTCATCTACACAGTCCTCATACAGCTTTATCTGCGGTAGGTAAGTAAATCATGACACTTTCTGAGGCCCAGGGCTCCAAGTTTATCTTGGGACCATAGGAAGAAAGAATCACCCAATTCATAAGTATTTAATGGTACAAACCCATGGCTGGGCTTCACATTAGAAAGTCTTATGTGAAATTTCTTCTTGAACAGAGTTCCATCAAAGCCAATGTAAAAGATCTATGAAGAAATAATTCCATGTAATCCACTGAGACACATTTTTGTCCCAACCCCAATTTCAAGCTTTAGGTTGAAGCTCTAGGAAAGACTACTGAATCTGAGAAATTCAGAGGCTGATGATAAGGGAGGTTAAAAAGCTCTGCAGGTGGACGTGACTAATTCTAGCTGATAATCCCAAGCCTCCCATTTCATGGATAAAGATTATGCCAGCATCCTTGTCATAAATGAGGTCAAGTGAACTCCAGAACTACTGACAGCAGGGGAGATAGGGCATATGTAGGTAAGAGCAGATAATTTCCCTCCGCGGGTTTCCCTGTTAATGTGGATGAAAATTGCCTGGACACCCAGGAATGGCAGCCTGTAACAATTATGGGACTCAGGGATACAAGGTTTGAAAGCAGAAAGAGAACATTCTTTCTCCTGTCTCTCAACATAACCAGTGTATATGCTAGGAAGAGAAAGAAACCAGAGACACCTGCTCCGCTCTCTCTTTATAGATAAGTAGCCATTCATCTTTAGTTTATAATTTTTTTGAAAGCATCCTGAACACTTGGAACTCCTTTGCAAAAATGGTTACATTTTTCATATCTTCTTATCTGTATTCTCTTAAGAGGTAGGTAATCAAGTCTCAATATTATGGGACACATTTCTTGGATGCATACTGAAAAATGGTAAGGGTAAATTTTTCTTTGCTCCAGTTGGGCTTTGTTCTTCCTCTCCTTATGCAACTTGGTAAAAGACCTAGGAATCTGTTAACTGTCCTTTCCCCCTTCCCCTTGTTTCATTTTATTGCATTTTTGTTGTTGTTGTTATTGTTTTAAATAAACCAGTTTGATTCTTCTCACTTTCAGGCTATAGAACTCCAAACAGTAACACAACCATAGCCTTCAACAATGACCCTTATAACTGGGGACAGATAGGCCTCTTAGAGAGTTCTGACAGCCATTTTTTTCAAACCAAAGCACCCAGTCAGCAGGAAGCACTTAAAAGTGGTTTTTGTCTTTATCCTTATCGTTATTCTAATGACAGTTAGATGTACTTCTTTAGTGGGTGAAATAACAGAGTTAGGGAACAGCCAAGGGTCTTGAGTGAAACCCCACCTTCAAGCCTAAAAACAACCAGAAGGCTGAAAAATCAGGCTGCTGGTCTCAGATAAAGCCTGCCTTTTTCCGACTGATTCTCTCTGAATAATGTCCATCTGCATACTGGGGGAAGAAAGTGGAGCCACAGAAATCTCACCCTTTGTGCAGAGAGGAGGAGTCAGGCCTCTTCCCTTCCTGTGTGATGGTCTGGTGTTCAGCAATATGGGAGGTGGAGGCCTGTAAACAGGACTCCCACTCACTTTGTTGAGAGTTTTTTTTTTTTTTTTCTCGAGTGTTTTTTGTTTCTTTTATTTTACTCAATCAATTCTACTCCTCATCCTTCAGAGTGTCCCTGACCTAATCTGTCCTAGTCTTGTGACAAGAACCCAATTGTACTGAAGCAAGGAGAAAGTTCTGCAACAGGAGGGTTAGCAACCCTTATTTAAGATAAGTTGAGTACATCTGGCTTATCTGTCTCAAAATTTATTTTTCTGTCATTATGCCAGCACAACACTTTTGATTACTGTAACTTTGCAATATGTCTTGAAATAAAAAGGAACTATGCCTCTGAGTTTATTCCTTTTTTTCCAGGCTGTTTGCCTACTTGTGGTTTTTTGAGTGTTTATAGAAATTATAGGGCAATATTTGGTGACTCACTCCTGTGATCCCAGAACTGTGGGAAGCCAAGGCAAGTGGATTGCTTTAGCCCAGGAGTTTGAAACCAGCCTGAGCAATATGGTGAAACCCTGTCTCTACAAAAAATATAAAAACTTGCTGAGCATGATGGCATGCATCTGCAGTCCCAGCTACTTGTGAGGCTGAGGTGGGAGGATCCATTGAACTTGAGAGTTCAAGGCTAGAATGAGCCATCATTATGAGACGGCACTCCAGCCTGGGTGACATAACAAAATACTGATTCAAATGTTTCAAAGTATTTTAGTGCTTCTCCAAAAAGAGACACTGGTTTTGTGAAAGAGAGCTCACAGATCTGTAGATAATTTTGTATACCATTAACAATTAAAGAAACTTGCATGTTTTAACTCTTGAAAAATACTGTGCTCAAGAATTTGTCTAGTTTTCATATATATGTTGATGTGCTGGTTTTCTTTCTGTTTTTAACTTCCAGTTATATTCTATTGTGGTCAGAAATAACACCTTTTGTTATTACCCTCTGTTTAAATGTGCTGAAATGTTCATCTGGCTTAGAAGTTTGCCTATCTGAGAAAATGTGTCATATGTAATTATAAATATGTTTTATGCTGTTGTGTGAAATATTTATCCTTGTATTTCACTGTATATTTGTCTTTATCTTTATTTTGTTTCTCTTTGTTATTTATTTACTTTGTTTTTATTAATAATTTAATTTCCTTTCTATTTTGGTTTTATTTTTCTTATTACATTCTCTTCATTTCAAATTTTCCCCAATTTGTATCTTGTTTGTAACATTTTATTAAATTTCTTTTTGTTGTTTAAGTTTATTTCCATTCATGTCCCTTCATATTATTTCATTTTCTTTCTCTATTTTTTATATTTTATTTTTATTTTTTCTCCTCATTCTTAAATTTTTCTTATTTTATTATATTGCTAATAATTTTATTTCTGTTTATTCCTCTTATTTATTGTATTTATTATCTTCATATTTGTATTTATTTTCCCTGATCTTAATTACATTTTTATTTATTTTCTCTATTTTATTTTAGTTCATTTTCCATTCCTATGTTTTAATTAATTTAAATTTATTTTTAATTTTTATTTTATATTTCTGTGTTTCATTTTTTTAACCTTATTTTTTGTTTTGTAAAACAGAAGAAATGAGCTATTTTAAACTGACTGAACCATAGTGGTCAAGACTCATGTTTGCTGTGGCTCTCTGGTTGTCCCTCTACCCCAGAAGCCTCCAAACTAGGGTATAGTCAGTGCTTTCTGGCAGGATTGCTAAGATCCCTGGGCAGATCTTTTATTGTTACAGGCCATCTAGCATTCACTGTCACGGGCCATTTCTACCACTTTCAGAAGCCCCATGCAAGCCTCAGTAAAGCTAAGCTGAGGCCATGACTACTTCTTCATTTGTGTCCCAATGGATCCTTCTCACATAATTCAGGGCACTGACACTTCTTTCTTTTTTCCTGAACAGGCTCCACACCCACTCAAATCCACTCATACATGTCTTGACCATATGTGTGTCTTTTTGTTGTTGAAAAAGGAAAAAAAAGGTTTTGTTTGTTTGTTTTGAGACAGAATCTTGCTATATTGCCCAGGCTGCAATACAGTGGTGCAATCTCTGCATGCCCGGCTATTTTTTTTTTTTCTTTTTTGTATTTTTAGCAGAGATGATGTTTCACCATATTCACCAGGCTGGTTTCAATCTACAAACCGCAAGTGATTCACCTCCCTCAGCATGCCAAAGTGCTAGAATTACAGGTGTGAGCCACCGAGTTCAGGTGAAAATTTTTATTTTATTTTATTTATTTATTTATTTATTTTTGAGACGGAGTCTCGCTCTGTCGCCCAGGCTGGAGTGCAGTGGCGCGATCTCGGCTCACTGCAAGCTCCGCCTCCCGGGTTCACGCCATTCTCCTGCCTCAGCCTCCCGAGTAGCTGGGACTACAGGCGCCCGCTACCACGCCCGGCTAATTTTTTTGTATTTTTAGTAGAGACGGGGTTTCACTGTTAGCCAGGATGGTCTCGATCTCCTGACCTCGTGATCCGCCCGCCTCGGCCTCCCAAAGTGCTGGGATTACAGGCGTGAGCCACCGCGCCCGGCCAAATTTTTATTTTATTTTATTTTAACTTGACATTTAACTGATTTATGAAAATATCAGCTTTATGGGTAGATATACATGCAAATAAGTGCAAAAATGCTAATAATCTGGGAAGTTGGACATTTCTTCACTTTCTTTAATGATTTTATGGAGTTGCTGTTTTACATTTTCCTGTCTTTATATGTTCAATTAGAAAATCCTCGGTGAATATTTTTCAGTGTGATAGACAAAATGTTGTGCAATCAGTCATTGATAGATGCACAGTGAAGTACTTTCTGGTTTTCATTTGGAGCTGTTACACCTAGGAATAAAAACTCATGGTTGTAAGCTCACCTAATGTGGTGTTATAATATGCTGTTCTCTTCTGCACATTTGTCTCCTATCACAGTTGTTTGAACTTGCCACTGAAAAAAGTGGGAAACTGTTTCCCCTCAGACCTACTCATCTCCCTTTCATAGGTTTTCAGGCAGTGCATTGTCCATATTGCTTAGAAGCTCATGATCACAGAGGTCATATTTGAAAAAAGAAAGCTTTGTTCCACCAAGACTAAGTGAAGGTGTTTACCACCTAGTGCCTAAGATTTCTCCAGAGCCAGGATTGAGCTTAAAAACCATTACTGAAGCCAGAAAGTGATGACAGAATTTGAGGGCTGCCCACAGGAGAAAGCAAAATGCTCCCTTTTGCTTTCCAAGTGGTCACTGCTTATTTAGTCATTTAGATTGCTTCTGACCATGATGTGTTTCTTTTTCATCTTTCTTGGTATTTCACTGAAGGTGCATCTAAGGAAATGAGTCTGAGATGATAGTGGTAAAGAGAACAAATGCATCCTTCTATAGATAATGCCTTGGTGAGCTTTGAAACACATTGAGCACAGCGTGAAATCCTTCCTCTCTCTGGGGTAAGTTGTGTCAAATTCGACTCCCATGTAAATGGCACCAGGATCAAGATGTCAAAGAAGAGACCCAGATTTAGTAAATAGGATATGGAGTTTCAGTGGGGACTTACATAGAAGGGGAAAAGTCCAGTGTCAGTGGGCTTAGCAGGATAACCATGCACACTTGCAAAAAGCATGCAGTGTGTGTAGCATTTTTATTAAGCACATTTTTCTGAACAATATTTTGCCTGTCATCCTTCATTTAACAAAAAATAAGGACCTCATTCTCCTGAGTGGCTTATGTTCCATGCCACAGCATGGGACAGACCAAGGGATCATATAGTCCTCACAGATACAGAGTAATCTCCAGTCTCCAGGTTGGCCACTACTAGTTTTTTTTTTGTTTGTTTTTTGTTTTTGTTTTGTTTTTTTGTTTTTTTACAAAGTTTAACTCTTGTTGCTCAGGCTGGAGCTGGAGTGTGTTGGCGCAATCTCAGCTCACCTCCACCTCCACCTCCCAGGTCCAAGTGATTCTCCTGCCTCAGCCTTCTGAGTAGCTGGGATTATAAGCATTTGCCACCACACCCACCTAATTTTGTATTTTTAGTAGAGACAAGGATTCTCCATGTTGATCAGGCTGGTCTCGAATTCCTTACCTCAGATGATCTACACAATTCTACCTCCCAAAGAGTGGGAGCACAGGCCTGACCCACTGCACCTGGCCAGGCCACTCCTAGATTTTTTAGCTTGAAACTCTGAACACTCAGAAGCATTTTTATATAGGATCAGTCTTCAGCTATGCCCAAGTCAAGTTACCACTGTCAGTTGCATCCATCATATAGGCTGCTTCAGGCATTGGAACTGCTTCTTCTGGAGACTCTAGATTCATTTTTTTTTGTTTTTGTTTTTTTTGGCTTTTTCTTGAATTGTTGGATTGAGAGGAGTTTATCTGAAAAGCCTGATGTGTGTGCATATTGCTGGTACAGTTTTCCAGGTTAATGAGATGGCTTCTTAGTTGGTAGGGTTTGTTTCTGTTGTAAGTGTGTTCAGGCTGCTGAGGAACCCGTTCTCAAGATTTTTATTGGACATCCTGGGGCCCCAGTTCAACTACTTTCCAAGGTGAGACATGCTGAACCAGAACCTGAAATTGTGGTTCAGGGTGGCCAGGTTGAAGCTGCTCTTTAAAAGGGTGAACTGTCAGGTTTGTATCTTATTTTCCTTGTAATTTTAACATGTCTTTTGGGATGGAGACCAGAAAATAATGTGAATATGTGACATCCCACCTCCTAGACCTGGTACTATTTACAGATGTCTCATAAGAGTTAATGCAGTTGAGAGATCCGTCTTCCTACCACAGTCTGAGTAGGCTAGAGGTATGACCCTTGATGCTTGGCTCATGAAGTCTTCAGAGGAATTTCAAAAACCATAGAATTTTGGGGGTGGATAAAGATCTGTTACAAACGACAAGTTGCAGGTGAAATAATTGGAGGCAGGAAGCAAATGGGACCTGCTTGGAACAGTACACATACTGCCTGAGTGCAGCTGAACAGTCAAGCCAGTTCTCTGATTTGGGCCTACACTCATAATGAAGATAAATTTTCTTCCTCAAGGGAAGCCCAGGGAAGTTGAGGATTATGGGTGCCAGTGAAGAAAAATGGTGATGCCTCAGCCCAATTCTTTTGCCCCTCCTGGCTTGTGGCTTTGGGGGCTTAGTTTTCTCATCAGAGCAGTGGGCAATGAAAGCCACTCGGTGACTGGCTGCTCACCCCACTTTTACCAGGCCACTGCATAGTACCCACCCTGCAGTTCCAGGTAGAGCTTGTGATTCAAAAGGCTGAGGGATCTCTTGGGTGAGTTCAGGGCTTTGAGGTGGTTCTCCCACTCAGGGACCACCTCTATGCCCACCTGACAGCCCAGCATGTCAGCTGTATGCCACACTTATTGCTTGCTCTTGCCAAGCCCGTGTCTCCTTGGATTGGCTAGGGGCACTTCCTCACTAAACTTCAGGTGACCTGTCCATCCTTCCTCCAACGTACAGCTTCAGGCAGGTGTCACCCAAATTTCCTCCTAGAATGTGATCTCTGGGGGTCCACAGCAGCACATTCTGCTGTAAATTATTGACTAGTTAATCAATAAATCACTGAATGTGCCAAGAAGGGTGGGGCTCTTGACATTCTTTATCTCCTCCTACTAGTAAGGACTGCATTGGTGGTTGACATCCTGATTTCTTTGTGGAAAAAGCTAGCAGGTGAGGAAGGACTCAAAGGCCAGGAACAAGACAGAGCACCTAGGCTGTCCTATCATATGGCCCTCTGAGGCCACTGTAGGCAGGAGTTCTCTGTGGAGCTCCAGGGCCTTATTCTAAGATGGTTGCCCATAGCCACTTCCACGACTTCCAAGAAAGACCTGCTCTTGGCAACATGCACCCACTTGTAGCCAGAAGATGAGTAGTCATTTACCTTTATGTATATGGCCCTCTGCTTCATTTCTATTAGATGTTCTGCTGGAAAAAATGCCCAGGGAATTCTAGGCCTGTGCTGGGGGTTCTCTAAGTGCCAAAGTCAGTAAGACAGTCTAAAAAATATAATTAATAACATTTTCTACACATTAGTATCTCAGGTTTAATTTGCCAACAATGTGTAAAACAAATATGACCCTTTCCTCTTTGTATTATTATAATTAGGTCATCATAGAAACATTTTATTTTCTTGAGTTTTTTATGCCAATTATTGTATTTTTTCTTCTTTGTTCTAATTGTTACCTGTCTTGGAGGCAAAATCTTAATAAAATGATATGCTGCTATGGAAATGCTAACAGGTGACAACAATTTATTTAAAATGTAATTAGATTTCTTAAATAAGTAAATAATTTCAGAAAACTGAGTTTAGATTACTTGTATGAATTATTTTACATCTTATTCTCCATCCCCAGAAAATTTTAGCTACACATGCAATTCAAGATTGACAGATTTTTTAAATAGCCAACTTAAAAACATTTCATTGAACATGTTGGGTAATATAATTCTAAAATATTTTATTTTAGAAACCGACACACTTGATAGTTGATATTGATAGTATCTATGAAAGTGACATTATGAACATGCTATTATAGTTTCCAAAAAGGAGGAAAAAAAATCTATTCTGGTCTTCAGTAGTAAAACTTAAAAATTATAGAAATGTGATTAAATTTACTGACTAAAATATAAAAACTAAGACAGATTCATTTATTCATTCTTTATTGTTTACTATCTGATAATGGACAGATTGTAAGATGTTCAGAATTTACTTCATCACAGAAATAAAGCCAAACAGCTCTTTTGAATCATTAAAAATAAACAGAACAAACCTATCGTTTATATTATTTTAAAAATCACCCAACTAATATTCTAAAAAAAAATCTTACTGGGTTTTACTCCTGTCAGAAGACTGGTTTTCTTCGGACCTGATGCAATGAAATCAGTCTTTCTTAGGACATGATACCCAAAATTTATTGAGAACTGAAGTCTCATCCTCACAGTTTCTAAGGCAAGGTATAATTCTAAGAGCCCAGGACACCAGGGCAGAAATAAAATATCCTCTTGTTATAACAAATGTTTGGTATTATTATTCCACATCACAGTTTTTCTATCCTCAGGGAAAATAAGTTGAGGATGTGCTGTGTCAAGATCTAGCTAGAATCAAGGCTTGGCGTCGTGGCTCACACCTGTAATCCCAGCACTTTGAAAGGCCAAGTTGTGCAGATCAGGAAGGCAGGAGATAGACCATCCTGGCTAACACAGTGAAACCCTGTCTCTAGTAAAAACATAAAAAGATAGCCAGGCATGGTGGTGGGCGCAATTAGTCCCATCTACTTAGGAGGGTGATGTAGAAGAATTGCTTTAACCTGGGAGGTGGAGGTTGCAGTACGTCAAGATCACACCACTGCACTCCAGCCTGGGTGACAGAGCAAGATTCCATTCCCAAGGAAAAGAAAAGAAAAAAGAAAAAGAGAGGAGAGGAGAGGAGAGGAAAAATTTATTATCAAATCTAAAAAATTGGCCTAGTAATTGTGTCTAAGCCAGAACATAGAGGTAGAAGATGAAAATCATATTTTGTTAATCTAAATGAAAAGAGTTCAGGGAATTTAAGGTTTTGATACCTGTGGTGCATACTATTAACATGTGTTAGCCATTCCACGTTTGTGTGGAATGTGTTAGCCATTCCATGTTTGACTAAATAGACTTATACTCTACTTCCTTCAGTAGATGTTTAAATGTAGAAACATAATCTAAAAATTATACAAGGTTTTCACTTAGTTTTCCTAAAATGTCCAACTCTACAATTTGTTTCAATTGTGAGAGTCAACTGTGTAGCATAGGTACAATTATGCTCTCTTCATATGCATAATTAATGTTATTTCTATACTATAGATATTTTCATTTTTCACCTGAGACCACAGGCTAATTTCAAAAAGACTATTTATTTTCATTATGTAGCTTATATTACATAGCTAGTATTATTTTGTTTCCTTCATGTATATGCCAAAAATACCTCATGACTTATTAAATGTTCAATTATTAACTTGAATAAATTGGCCCAATAAATTTAATAAACTCAATTATATCTATTCCAAAATGTAAAATGAACAATATCTAAATGAAAATTGAATTAATAACACTCTCTAATTGAAACAGAATATAAAATTTACTAAACAAATAGCATAAAATAATACATGCACTGTGAAATTACTGACGTGAAAATATTTTGTGAACATTATTAAATTTTATCAAAGATACATTCATCAACTCTGAGAAAATTATACAATGAATGATTTACGAAATTAGGCTAAATGAAATTTATATATTATGTCTGTAGTGAGCAACAGGCAACAGACCAAAAAAAGGAGAATTTGAATAAGATATTTCTAAGACAGGAGCAATAACATTTTACATAAAGTTTAATACAAAGCAGAGGAAATAGATATGCTTTCAAAATTTTTGAAGTTTCTGGTTGGCTGGTAAGTTATCAAGACATGTAAAATTATCTGTTTTATTCTAATAGTTTTCTTCTCAAAGTATGTACACAATCATAAACAAATATAATTATTCTCTATAAAGCAGTTACACATAAAGTTAATTTTACAGTGATTTCTCTGCATATTTACATCCATTTAAATAAAAACTGAAGGTCTGCATATGTCTAGCAGACCAGAGAAGTTATCTGTTAAAAAAAAGTAGGATGAAATTTTGTAAACAGTTGTTCAGAATTCAGAAATAAAACATAGCTCGATTATACTCAAAATCTTCATAGCAACCATAATTGTCAGTAGTTATAAGAAAAACAAAAAAGTAAATTGTCAGAACCATATGCTCCCAATGATTTTAAGTTAAAGATCACTAACCATGGAATCATGAGAGGTGTTATTTCACTGTCATTCAATAGTATATAGTTGACATCTGTTACCTACAACCATGGGTAAGTTGGGATAACTTAACATCAGTGGCAAGATAAAATTCAATGCAAAATAACATTAACACAGTAACAAATATTTTCATCAATTAAAACAAATTAAGTTTGCACATTGGCATTAAAAAGGTATTTTGAAATTTGCTGTATTTTAATTATCTTAATTTTCAAATGGTAAAGCAATTTTCTTCTAAAATTGAAGTTGTTTCTCTTACTTTGCAGAATATTATTCTGATTGCTTTTCACACTCCTATTATCCTGTCACTTATGATACTGCTCTAAACCAACTACTAAGTAGTCTTTCCACTTAGAATTTCTTCATGTATCTTAGATTTCAGTTTTCTTAGAATTCCATATGAAGGTATATAAATCTGTCCATCCAATATAGAATAACCTCTCTTAAATCTAGTGCAGCAATCATTGACCATGTTCTTTCACATAAATTCTAGAAATGAAGACAATAGCTTCAAATGTAAGAGTTAAATTACATCAATATTTGCTTTGGAAAAAATATTAAATTTTTGTTTGTTTGTTTTGAGAGACAGTTTCACCCTGTTTCCATGCTGGAGTGCAGTGCATGATCTTGGCTCTCTGCAACCTCCACATCCTGGGTTCAACCGATCCTCCTGCCTAAGACTGCTGAGTTCCTGGGACTACAGGTGAATGCCACCATGCTCAGAGAATTTTTTGTATTTTTTGTAGAGATGGGGTTTCATCATGTTGGCCAGAATGTTCTCGATTTCTGGCCTTGTCATCTGCCTGCATTGACCTCCCAAACTCCTGGAATTACACACATGAGCCTCTGTGCCGGGCCTAAATTATTTTAATATAAAAAGTAGGTTTCTTTTAGAGGAAAGCGATCAAGATTTCAGGCTAGAAGCAGCCAGACCATGTAGTTCTCACAGAGAAAAAGGCAAAATGTGCATGAATACAGAGCCTTCAAATGAAATATCCAGGTACTTGCATTGGGAAAATCAAAGAAACAACATAACTTATGGAGAATAGAGTAAAGCAAGGCTGAACAATGGGCCACCTGGAAAAAACATGGAGTCAAGGGAACCTCCC
Organism: Pan paniscus; assembly: GCF_029289425.2. Taxonomy (NCBI): domain Eukaryota; kingdom Metazoa; phylum Chordata; class Mammalia; order Primates; family Hominidae; genus Pan; species Pan paniscus. Next base: position 18,376,968 of record NC_073273.2, on the reverse strand, counting down.
CAACCAGTAAAGCAGTGAGTGCATGTGTGACCCTGGGAACCCAAGATTCTCCTACAGGTCTTTCCAATCCTCAGGTGAGATTTCCTAAAGAACCTATTTTACCCAGGCCTTCAGTTTAACACATAGAGCTACATGGAGTCTCAGAAGAGCAGCCTCACAGGCCTGTGCAGAGATTCAAGAGCCTTAGATACACTGGATTTCCAGGATTCCCAGAAAAAGTAGCTGCAACTCCAGCAAAGCAGGAGGTTACACCCCTGTACATACCTATAGGAAATAGGTAGCATCCAGGGACACGAGCAGTGGTCCATGGACCACTTCCACAATGCATCACAAAGTAAAACCTACTGGCTTAGAATTCCAGCCAACCATTGGTAGCAACGCTGCACCTCTCTGAACTGGAGCTACCAGAAGGAGGAGTGGACCAACATCTTTGTTGTTCCAACAACATAGCCATCCCAGCCTTGAAGCTTTGAAGAGCCAAAGCTGACTGTGGCAGAAAAGATCTCCTAGAATAGTACAGGTGCTCTAAAAAGACATGGCCAGACGCCTGTTAAACCAGGTCCCCAATCTCTTCCTCCTCACTGAAAGGAACTTCCCAAACAGGGTGTCTAGCTACCAACACGAATACTATTTGATTGATGGAATTTTGAAAACTCCTTGGGATATAGTTCCTAAAGTGATGAGTGAGCTGCCATTTTTGCTGTTTCTGTGACTTAGCTGTTCCAGGGTTCTGCCTTTGGATAATCCAAATAAACTGGCGATGAAACCTCTGCACAGCAGAGCTCTCCTACAAAAATGTGGATAGATGGTTATCTTAAGTGGGTCCTGAATTATTTTCTCCTCACTGGGTAAGACCTTTTAAGAGGGGATTCCAACTACCTTCTTTAGGTGCTTTTGGGCTGGAAACAGGTCCATACCTGCCTGGGATGGAGCTTCCAGAGAAAAGGGCATACTGCCTTCATTGCTGTTTTGCAGCATTCAATGGGATAACTCCAGGTACTGGAAAACCTGAGGTGACTAGATATGCAATGGACACACAGCATGCTGCATCAGTCCTTCAGAATAGTGGCCAGACTGTTACATGAGTGCCTGTTCTCACATATTCTCACTGGGCAGCTTCTCCAGGTCTGGGCCACTAGCCAATCACTGGCAAGGATATTGAGCTAGTAGCAATGCAACTTCCTGGACAGAGCTCATAGGGGCAACTGAAAATATTTCTACCTCTGAATTAGAACTGTCCTTGCTACATTTCACAGACTAATGAAAAATTCAAAACCCAAGTGCCTTATTTATACCTCAAATAAGCTGCCTTTTACCCAAGGAGAGGATGCCAGTCCATCTTCCATGGGTTCCACATAATACCCACTGCTCCTCACCAGACAATAAACTCCTAACTTGGTCAAAAGCACAGATCCTCCATCCTGGGCTGACTGTAGTGAGGGGTTGCTGACCTACATCTCTCTGAGTTCCAGCCCCCAGAAGACGAAGAAATGAGGCAGCAAGCCAGCTCATATGGTTCCAAGAGTGTTGGAACAAGAGCATCTGTAGTAATATGCTGCCAGTGATGTCCACTTCTCTAAGTTCAACTTTCTCCCATAAGAGACTTTAGCCCTAGAGAAACTTTTGGACCTAATTTTTGCAGGATGGTCTTACAAATCAGAAAAGGCTGTTCCAACTGTATACCCCTTAGTCAGCTGGCCTCTTCCAGGGACCCAGTCTGGCTACAGATTCTTACAGGGAAGTCTCAGGTACCCTGGGAGCCCATACCATAGCATCTGCACTGGTGGGTCATGCCTGACTCCTGAAGAGCTCCAGCAAGTCAGCTCCTATGATTCCACTAGCCCACAAGTTTCTTTCCCATACTGAAACTTCCCATGAGAAAAAAGTAAGCTTATATCCAACCAAAGTAAGCTTCAGAAGTAAAAAAAAAAAAAAAAAAAAAAATCCTATTCACATAAGTAAATGGTGAAGAATTATGTTACCCAAGACGTGCCTTACAAGAGTTTCTGAAGGAAACATTAAATTAAAAAGGCTATAATTAGTCACTACAAAACACACTGAAGTATATAAACTGCTGACACTATAAAGCAACCACATAAACAAATGTGCAAAATAGTCAGCTAAGATCATAGTGACAGAATCAAATTGACACATATAAATGCTAAGCATAAATGTAAATGGGCTAAATGCCTCAATTAAAAAACAGTGTGGCAAGTGGAGTAAAGAATGAAGATCTAATGGTATGCTGTAATCTAGACACTCATCTCAATTAAGCCCAAAATAAAGAAAAAAGAAAAAATCTACCAAGCAAATGGAAAACCGGAGGGGATACAATTGTAATTTCTGGCAAAACAGACTTAAAATCCACATAGATTTTTTTTAAAAGAGAAAGAAGTCATTCTATAATAGTAAAATGCAATATACACACCCAACACAAAAGCGCCCAGATTATAAAGCAAGTTCTTAGAGACCCTCCAAGATGTTAAGTTAAATCTTCAACAGTCATTACATTTATATGACATTTTTTCAGTGTTAAGTCTTTGATGTTGAATGAAATATGAGGACTTGTTGAAAAGCTTTTCCACATTTTTAACACTTGTGGAGTTTCTCTCTACTATGAATTATGTCTAATGAGGTGTGAGAACAAACTCAGTGTTTTGCCACATTCTTCACATTAGCAGGGTTTCCATCCAGTGTGAATTCTCCTATGATTAGTAAGGTCAGAAAAAGCACTTAAAGGTTTTGACACATTCTTCACATTTGTAAGGTCTCTCTTCTATGTGAATTATCTTGTGGTTAATAAGGGTTGAGGAGCAGGTAAAGTCTTTGCCTTTTTTCAGATGTAGGTTTATCTCCAGTAAAAATTCTCTTATGTTGATTAAGGGCTGAGAACCACATAAAAGCTTTTCCACATTAGTTACATATGTAATGGTTTCTCTTCAGTATGAATTAAGTTATGTTTAGTAAGGTCTAAGAACCACCTATAGGCTTTGTTATATTCTTCACGTTTGTAGGGTTTCTCTCCAGTATAAATTATCTTATGTTTAGCAAGGTCTGAGCATTATCTTAGGGTTAGTAAGGTCTGAGAAGCATGTAAAGGCTTTTCCATGTTATTCACATTTGTAGGATCTATTTCCAGAATGATTTCTCTTGTTTAGTAAGGGTTGAGCAGCAGGTTAAGGTTTTGCCACATTCTTCATATTTGTAGGTTTTTGCTCCAGTATGAACTGTCTTATGTTCAGTAAGGTTTGAGAACTTTTTAAAGGCTTTGCCACATATTCACATCTGTAGCATCTCTCTGAAATATGTATTTTTTTAATAGTAAAATCTGAGAACTGTCTGCAGTTTCTGCCACTTTCTTTACATTTGTAGCATTTCTCTCTGCTAAAAGTTTTCCTATGTTCACTGAAGCTTGAGCACACCTGGAAAACTTTCCAAATTTATTACATTGATGGATTGTGCTCTGGGTAGCTGACAAATATTGATGAAAAAAATTATAACTGCCTTTCTGTTCCTTGTAATTATTCATGCTTTGGTATTAGTCCTTTAAATGTAAACTATTAAGGTCAAAACACCCATATTTTATCGGAATTACTTTTGAAATGAATCTCTTATTTCATGCTCCAGCCATGTATCTGCAGTCATATGAAAAGAGCCAGCTAAAAAAAAAAAAAAAATTCTCCCACATCGGTCTCAAGTGAATACAATTTACAAATATATAATTATACAAAGCACAGTAACAAGGTGACAATAAAATACCACAGGCTCTAATTCCTTTATAGACATACAAACTTAACAGAAATGTGCGGAATAAAGTTCCTCTGTGAGGAGTCTAAGAATCAGTTAAGCATTTGTAGCACCTCAACAGAGCAAAATACCAAGAACCATGTAGAAGTGTAATAAAAGTGTTTTATATTTACCCACCCCAGCCATTCTTCATCCTATGATGACTTTAAATATGGACTCCCAACTCCTATCTTCCCCTTCAAAAGTAAATAAAACAGTGGCACCTGTGTTCCGGCTTCTGGCTTTGGGAGACCTTACTAAAGATTAATTTCTATATTCTATGACAGTGTTAAGGGAAAGATGGTATTCTTTGACAGTTTGGGGCAAGTGAGATCAAAGGTAAATGACTGTTACAAGAAAGACTTCAGTATCATAGACAGACAATGGATATAGTAATTGACTACAGGATCTCAATATGAAACAGAGAAAGGCCAGGAGTGGTGGCTCACACCCATAATCCCAGCCCATTGGGAGTTTGAGGTGGGCATGTCACCTGAGGTCAAAAGTTCAAAACCAGCCAGGTCAACATGGTGAAAGCCCTTGTCTACTAAAAATACAAAAATTACCTTGTTGTGGTAACAAGTGCCTGTAATCCCACCTACATGGGTGGCTGAGGCAGGATAATCATTTGAACCCAGGAGGTGGAGGTTGCAGTGAACCAAGATCATGCCATTGCACCACAGGCTGGGTAACAAGAGTAAAATTTTAACTCAAAAAAAAAAAAGACAGAAAATTTAAAAATTGGGAATATTTTTTAACAAAAAAAAAAAAAACACACAAGCCTAGAGAAAACATCAATGTAACAGGTGTGGAGACTTCAAGAATCTCTAACCTAAAATTTGGTATCATATTCCCCCAGAAAAAATGTCACCTAATAAGCATTTTCACATGTGGTATTTTATTATACAAATTGCAACCTCAGATTACAACATATACATTATGTTAAGATAATATGGTTCATTGAAAGATAGAAATAAATATTTAGAAATCAGCAATAACAAATTGAGAGGTAAAAATTACCTGAGCACATTTCAGGTAAACATAAATTGCCCTAAGAAATTAAAATTACCATCTGAATGATGAGAAAAATGGAAATAAAGAAAACAAAATGAAATTAACAAAAGGATAAAAAGCACAAAAAATAAAAATTGTGTAGTAGAAGTACAAAAAGGACAAATATGCACTTCAACATTATTAAAAAATATAAGAAAATCAATGTACAAAAATCACAAGCATTCTTATACAACAATAACCGACAAACAGAGAGCCAAATCATGAGTGAACTCCCATTCACAATTGCTTCAAAGAGAATACAATACCTAGGAATCCAACTTACAAGTGATGTGAAGGACCTTTTCAAGGAGAACTACAAACCACTGCTCAATGAAATAAAAGAGTATACAAACAAATGGAAGAACATTCCATGCTCGTGGGTAGGAAGAATCAATATCGTGAAAATGGCCGTACTGCCCAAGGTAATTTATAGATTCAATGCCATACCCATCAAGCTACCAATGACTTTCTTCACAGAATTGGAAAAAACTACTTTAAAGCTCATATTGAACCAAAAATGAGCCTGCATTACCAAGTGAATTCTAAGCCAAAAGAACAAAGCTAGAGGCATCATGCTACCTGACTTCAAACTATACTACAAGGCTACAGTAAAAAAAAAAAAAACAGCATGGTACTGGAACCAAAACAGAGATATAGACTGATGGAACAGAACAGAGCCCTCAGAAATAATGCCACATATCTACAACTATCTGATCTTTGACAAACCTGACAAAAACAAGAAATGGAGAAAGGATTCCCTATTTAGCAAATGGTGCTGGGAAAAATGGCTAGCCATATGTAGAAAGTTGAAACTGGATCCCTTCCTTACACCTTATACAAAAATTAATTCAAGTTGGATTAAAGACTTATATGTTAGATCTAAAACCATAAAAACCCTAGAAGAAAACCTAGGCAATACCATTCAGGACATAGGCGTGGGCAAGGACTTCATGTCTAAAACACCAAAAGCAATGGCAACAAAAGCCAAAATTGACAAATAGGATCTAATTAAACTAAAGAGCTTCTGCACAGCAAAAGAAACTACCATCAGAGTGAACAGGCAACCTACAACATGGGAGAAAATTTTTGCAACCTAGTCATCTGACAAAGGGCTAACATCCAGAATTTACAATGAACACAAACAAATTTACAAGAAAAAAACAAACAACACCATCAAAAAGTGGGTGAACGATATGAACAGACACTTCTTAAAAGAAGACATTTATGCAGCCAAAAAACCACATGAAAAAATGCTCACCATTACTGGCCATCAGAGAAATGCAAATCAAATCCACCGTGAGATACCATCTCACACCAGTTAGAATGGCGCTCATTAAAATGTCAGGAAACAGCAGATGCTGGAGAAGATGTGGAGAAATAGGAATACTTTTACACTGTTGGTGGGACTGTAAACTAGTTCAACCATTGTGGAAGTCAATGTGGCGATTCCTCAGGGATCTAGAACTAGAAATACCATTTGACCCAGCCGTCTCATTACTGGGTATATACCCAAAGGATTATAAATCATGCTGCTATAAAGACACATGCACACGTATGTTTATTGTGGCACTATTCCAATAGCAAAGACTTGGAACCAAGCCAAATGTCCAACAATGATAGACTGGATTAAGAAAATGTGGCACATATACACCATGGAATACTATGCAGCCATAAAAATGATGAGTTCGTGTCCTTTATAGGGACATGGGTGAAACTGGAAGCCATCATTCTCAGCAAACTATCACAAGGATAAAAAACCAAACTCCGCATGTTCTCACTCATAGGTGGGAATTAAACAATGAGAACACATGGACACAGGGAGGGGAACATCACACACCGGGGACTGTTGTGGGGTCGGGGGAGGGGGTAGGGATAGCATTAGGAGATATATCTAATACTAAGTGACAAGTTAATGGGTGCAGCACACCAACATGGCACAAGTATACATATGTAACAAACCTGCACGTTGTACATATGTACCTACCACTTAAAGTATAATAATAATAAAAATTTTTAAAAAAGAAAATGAAGCAGCTTAGGTTTCAATTAACATTAACACAAAAAAATTACTAACAAGGCCCCAAATAAGCAATGTTTTGAAAGTCACACAGAAAAAGAGAATCTGGAATGCAGGAAGAAAAAAAGATATGTTATTTGTACACGTGCTTCTATAAGATTACCAGTAAGTTTATGAACATAAATCTTTCAGGAAGAAAGAAGCAGGATAACACACTTAAAACATTGAAAAAAAATGCTTTAGAAATCCCTCTTCCTTGGTACCAAAAAGTAGAACTAGTGCTCAGACAAATAATTTTCTCAGCAAGCCAGTTTTACTTTCTGCAGACAGGGTTCTGCTCATCAGCAATCCTGTCATGAGAGCACAATGAAAAAGAAAGGCAGAAATATTTATCTTGTATGCCTTGGGTCCTTACTTCTGTGTCCTATCTCCACTAGTTGGAGCTGGACATCACAGTCTAAGCTAAACCTGATTGGGTAACAACCTAAAAGTTCCCTAAATAGGTAAAGACAACGGAGAACAAAGAAAAAGAGAAAGTTGCTTGCAAAAAGATTTAGAGAAGTAATAACATTCCCAAGTGAGAAATGGGCATAATCTGCAAGCTGGGACATACTTCAACATGTACAGAACAAACATCTTGGTCAAAGTTCAAGGACATAGAATGTACTCATTCCCTTATATGTAACAGCTACATAGAATAGAACTTAATAAAGAGTTATTAGCAGAAAACAAGAAGGCTTTGAAGAAAGTTAATCTTCAAAAGTAAATATTATTTCTAAGAGTTATTATTTATTATTTAAAAGAAGGAAAACTTTGATGAGAAATTTTTACTTTTTAGAAAGTCTAAATGAGAATACTATATCCAGCAAAAGTATCCTTTAAAATGAAAAAGAAAAAAACGAGCTATATCATGATCTATATCAAGATCTAACCATGTCATGTCTTCAAGAGACTTACTGCAGACCTAATAAAAAAAGACTAAAAATGGCAGGATAAAAAATACATGTCATGCAAGTGTTAACCAAATAAGAGGAGAAAAGGCAACAATTTATTAAGTTGAAAACTGACATATTTTACAAAATTTGCTTCAAGTCAAAATTCACAAGAGACACAGTAGGACATTCAATTATATTAAGAGGGTTCATTCACTGAGATTCTATAAATATATGAGAATATTCCCAAACACATAATTCAAACATTGACAGAACTGAAGCAAAAATAGAGAGCAATATAATAATGGAAGAATACATTTATATGCCATTTACAGTAATAAAGTAAGACAGTCTATCAATAAGGGAACAAAAAGTTTGAATGCACTATACAATATTTATACCTAACAAATGTATATATGCAACAGAATACACATTTTTAAATAGCTTATAAAATATTGTTCTAGGTGGATTACATGTGACTGACAAAAGAAATCTTAACAATTTTTTTAATTTAAATTTTACTGAAAATTTTTTATAGCCCAAATGGAATGAAACTAGAAATCAGTAATGGAAGAAAAGCTGAAAAATTCAAAAAAATTATAAAAAATAGCAACCCAGTTTTTTTTTCTTTTTAGATACAGTATCACTCTGTCATTAGGATGAAGTGCAGTGGCATGATCTTGGCTAACTGCAACCTCCACTTCCAGGTTCAAGCAATTCCCTTGCCTCAGTCTCTCCAGTAACTGGAACTACAGGTGCACACCTCCATGCCCAGCTAATTTTGTGAATTTCAGTAGATGAGGGATTGCATCATGTTGGTCAAAATGGTCTTCATCTCCTGATCTGGCCATGCACCCTCTTCAGCCTTCCAAAGTGCTGGGATCACAATTATGAGACACCATGCCTGGCCAATAACACACTTTTGAGTATGCTCTGTGGTTGGAAGACGTAGTATTGTAAATATGTCCATGTGACTTAAAGTGATCCACACATTCAACAGGCTAATTTTTAATTTTTAATTAAATTTTCCCAAGAATAGAAATTAAAAAAAACCCCACAAAATTACATGAAAATCCTGGCAATCTTTTAAAAGAAGAAAAATAGTGGAAGCATTACACTTAAGCATTTCCAAACACAAAACAAACCTAAAGTAATCAAAGCATTTTGGTACCAGTATAAAGGTAAAATATGAAAGTAATGAAGCAGAATGCAGCACAGAAATAAACTTTTGAATAAAGAGGAGAGACATACTATGTAGGTTTTTCATTCAACTGTTTGTCACAATTCCTTTGGTAAGCAGGACCCAGGCAGGAGAGTAGAATTGCACCATTTAGACACTAATTTCTGTGATATTTCAATTTTTTTTTCTGGAGGCAGATAGGACAAGAGATATGTGATAATATACCCTGTTGACAGGGCTCAGGTAGAAGAATCATATTATTGTAATTCTGACCCAGAAATACATAACAATGCACCCATGAAAAGGGATTTGTGCTAAAAAGTCTCAACACCTGGGTTCTAGGCCCAGTGATATGACACAATGTCATCATCTTTGAGGGTAACAACTTTAACTTTTAGCTGAGTGTGTATGCTAGAATGACAATCTCTCATGCTTTGTGGGACAATATATGACCCTCTGCAACATGCAAGGGATTTAAAAAACCTGCATAAGGGTTACAAAGCTCTCTGAGGCCTACGTGCTGGTATGAACTCAAAATCTTACATATTAACCTAAACCAGGTTTGATAGTCAACATCTCTCCTATAGGCAGGGTTAAGGAAGAAGACCCATTATTATTTCTGTGGATTGGGTCTAAAAATCAGTGACCATCCTACTTGTGGCCAGAGCCACATATAAATGTCAAATTCCAAATTTGTGCTGTATTCTGTTATTAGAATCCTGTTCTCAAGAGTGGGCATTGTGAATGTGGGATGGTGACAACTTTTAATTTCACCTGGGTTTATAACCTAGAGTCCTAATCTGAACTTTTGGCTGGGTCCTGTTATGAAATTTTATACCACCAAAGGGTATATGATGTAAGTTAGTGTTGTAAGCTTCTGTGAAGTTGTTGCATATATGAAACCCAGGACATTATCTATTGTCCCAAGACTAAAAACGAAAGGCAAAATGTCTTCTACTGGCTGAATCCCAATATAAGTTTGAACATCATATCTGTGAACTGAAACAAGGTATATGTCATAATCCCATATGTGGGCAAAAACTAGGCAGGAGGGTAACATCACTTAGATGCTGTGCCAGGCAATACGTCACAATGCCTTCTCTAGGCAGGGTGTAGGAAATTTGGTCATATTAGCTGGGTGCTGGACCCAGCAATATGACACCATCTCACATGTGGAAAAAGCCCAGCCAAGTTATGAGCGCCAAAATACCTACATAAAGAGCACAACATATGTCAAAATACCTTTAGTGGCTACAGCACAGGACGAGAGTCACATAATAATGGTCCTGGGCTAAGCAATATGCCATACACCACAAGTTCTTCTATATGCAGAAGCAAGGCAGGAGAGTAACATCATCTGACTGCTGGGCCCTGCTGTAGGTCAAAATTCCTGTTTTGTGGGAATGGCTTGGGAAAAGGAGGAGAGTCACATATTCTGGGTGCTGGGATCAGTAATGTGCCAAAATCCTCCTACTGTGAAGGCACAGGCAGAAAAAGAGGGTCACATCACTTAGGTCATGGGCTCGGAGATATGTCCCAAAGTCCTCAGTAGGCAGGGCTCAAGCAGACAAGGGGAGTCACATCACCTATGTGCTTCCTTAGAAATATGTTGCAATGTAAAATGTGTGAAGAAATTAGACAGAAGAGCCACATCTCCAGAGTGCTGGGTTTGGAGATATTTCACAAGGCTCTCTTAGGATGGCACCCAGCAAAGATAGTTACATCACCTAGGTGCAGGTTCTCTGTTTATGCCACAGTGCTCCACGTGGCCTCCATGTGTGTAGCACCCAAGGAGGGAGTCACTTCACCTAGGAGATAGGCCCAGAGATATGTCACAATGACCTCTATGAAGCATAGCCCTGATAAAAGAGTACCACAACCTGTGTGCCTGGCCAAAAAGATATCATAGTCAGGGTTAGCAGGACCCAAACAGGAAAGCCACATCACCTACCTAATACACCCAGAGATATGTCACAATGCCCTTTTGTGGGCATGGCTCTGGCAAAAGAATACCCTCCCCTGTGCACCTGGTATTGCAATGTGTCGCTATCATTCCTTTGCATAGGGCTCATTCCAGAGAAGAGAGTTACGTAGCTTATGAGGTTGACACAGAAATATGTTACAATAATTTTGATGTGGCTGGCACAGGCAAGAATGTAACATCACCTGGGTTCTAGATCCAGTGATATATCACATCCTTTCTGAAATAAGTGCCCAGACAGGAGAGTCACATCACCTCTAGGTTGGCCTATGTATATATGATAATCCCATATATACACTGGAACAAACCTGGAGAGTCAAATTAAACAGGTGTTTGGCAAATATTTGTATCACAATCACATTGTTAGAAAATTCCAAGGGTGAGATTTGCAATGCCACATGTCCTGATTTAATGTATGACAGTTGGTTTTGGTTTTATCCACATGAGATGTTGACAATTCTTACTGTCAGCTGGTTGTGCATATGAGATTCACAATTTCTACTATGTCCCAAGCCCTGTTTGACTCTGTCTGTATAACTAAAGACTTTGTAAAATATGTGTACTTTTTGTAATTGTTTGTAACCTTTGTAGAAGAAGGAAATCCAAGACATTTGCCATCCCTAAACTTAGTTATTCAAGTAGGAAAAGAGGAAGTTAAATTGTTTCTATTTACAATTGGCACACTCGTATATCTAGAAAACCTCATCATCTGAGCCCAACATGTCCTTATGCTGATAAGCAAATTTAGCAAAGTCTCAGGATAATAAATAAATGTGTAAAAATTACAGGCATTCCTGCATACCAAAAATGGAGAAAGAGAGAGTCAAATCATAAATGGATTCCCATTCACAATTGCTACAAAGAGAACAAAATACCTAGGAATACAATGTACAAGGGGTGTGAAAAACCTGTTTAAGGAGAACTGGAAACCACTGCTCAAGGAAATAAGAGAGGACACAAACAAATGAAAAAAACATTCCATGCTCATTGATAGGAATATTGAATATCGTGAAAATGACCATACTGCCGAAAGTAATTCACACAACAAGTGCTATCCCCATAAGCTACCAATGACTTTCTTCATGCAACTGGAAAAAAAAAAAAAAAAACTACTTTAAACTTTACATGGAACAAAAAAGAGCCCACATAGCCAATACGATCTTAAGCAAAAAGAACAAAGAAGGAGGCATCACACTACCTGACTTCAAACTATACCACAAGGCTATGGTAACTAAAATTGCATGGTACTGGTACCAAAACAGTTACATAGAAAAATGGAACAGAATAGAAGCCTCAGAAATAACACCATACATCTACAACCATCTGATCTTTGACAAACCTGACACAAACAAGCAATGGGGAAAAGAATTCCTGTTTAATAAATTGTATTGGGAAAACTATCAAGTCATATGCAGAAAAATGAAACTGGACCCCTTGCTTACAACTTGTACAATAAAAAACTCAGGATGGATTAAAGACTTAAACATAAGACCTAAAATCATAAAAATCATAGAAGAAAACCTAGGCAATACCATTAAGGACATAGGCATGGGCAAAGACTTCATGTTTTAACACCAAAGTAATGGCATCAAATGCCAAACAGAAAAATGGGATCTAATTAGACTAATGAGTTTTTGTGCAGCAAAATAAACTACCATCAGAATGAACAGGCAACCTCCAAAATAGAAGAATTTTTCTTTTTGCAATCTATCCTTCTGACAAAGGGCTTATATGCAGAATATACAAAGAACTTAAACACATTAACAAGAAAAAAGAAAAGAAAACTCATCAAAAAGTGGGCAAAGGATGTGAACAGACACTTCGCCAAAGAAGACATTTATGAAGCCAACAAACATATAAAAAGCGCTCATTATCACTGTTAACTAGAGAAATGCAAATCAAAGTCACAATGAGATATCATCTCATGCCAGGTAAGGCAATCATTAAAAAGTCAGGAAACAGATGCTGGAGAGCATGTAAAGAAATAGGAAGGCTTTTACACTGTTGGTGGGAGTGTAAATTAGTTCAACCATTGTGGAAGACTGTGTGGTGATTCCTCAAGGATCTAGAACTAGAAATACCATTTGACCAAGCAATCCTATTACTATATACCTATTACTATATACTCAAAAGATTATAAATCATGCTACTAGAAAGACACATGCACATGTTTGTTTGTTGTGGCACTATTCACAATAGCAAAGGCTTGGAACAAACCTAAATGTTCATTGATAGACTGTATGAAGAAAATGTGGGCAGGGGGGAGGAGCCAAGATGGCCGAATAGGAACAGCTCCGGTCTACAGCTCCCAGCGTGAGCGACACAGAAAACGGGTGATTTCTGCATTTCCATCTGAGGTACCGGGTTCATCTCACTAGGGAGTGCCAGACAGTGGGCGCAGGCCAGTGGGTGCACGCACCGTGCGCGAGCCGAAGCAGGGCAAGGCATTGCCTCACCTGGGAAGCGCAAGGGGTCAGGGAGTTCCCTTTCCAAGTCAAAGAAAGGGGTGATGGACGCACCTGGAAAATCGGGTCACTCCCACCCGAATATTGCGCTTTTCAGACCGGCTTAAAAAACGGCGCACCACGAGACTATATCCCACACCTGGCTCGGAGGGTGCTACGCCCACGGAATCTCACTGATTGCTAGCACAGCAGTCTGAGATCAAACTGCAAGGCGGCAGCGAGGCTGGGGGAGAGGCGCCCGCCATTGCCCAGGCTTGCTTAGGTAAACAAAGCAGCCAGGAAGCTGGAACTGGGTGGAGCCCACCACAACTCAAGGAGGCCTGCCTGCCTCTGCAGGCTCCACCTCTGGGGGCAGGGCACAGAAAAACAAAAAGAGCAATAACCTCTGCAGACTTAAATGTCACTGTCTGACAGCTTCGAAGAGAGCAGTGGTTCTCCCAGCACGCAGCTGGAGATCTGAGAACCAGCAGACTGCCTCCTCAAGTGGGTCCCTGACACCTGACCCCCGAGCAGCCTAACTTGGAGGCACCCCCCAGCAGGGGCACACTGACACCTCACAAGGCAGGGTATTCCAACAGACCTGCAGCTGAGGGTCCTGTCTGTTAGAAGGAAAACTAACAAGCAGAAAGGACATCCACACCGAAAACCCATCTGTACATCACCATCATCAAAGACCAAAAGTAGATAAAACCACAAAGATGGGGAAAAAACAGAACAGAAAAACTGGAAACTCTAAAATGCAGAGCGCCTCTCCTCCTCCAAAGGAATGCAGTTCCTCACCAGCAATGGAACAAAGCTGGATGGAGAATGATTTTGACAAGCTGAGAGAAGAAGGCTTCAGACGATCAAATTATTCTGAGCTACGGGAGGACATTCAAACCAAAGGCAAAGAAGTTGAAAACTTTGAAAAAAATTTAGAAGAATGTATAACTAGAATAACGAATACAGAGAAGTGCTTAAAGGAGCTGATGGAGCTGAAAACCAAGGCTCGAGAACTACGTGAAGATTGCAGAAGCCTCAGGAGCCGATGCGATCAACTGGAAGAAAGGGTATCAGCGATGGAAGATGAAATGAATGAAATGAAACGAGAAGGGAAGTTTAGAGAAAAAGGAATAAAAAGAAATGAGCAAAGCCTCCAAGAAATATGGGACTATGTGAAAAGACCAAATCTACGTCTGATTGGTGTACCTGAAAGTGATGCAGAGAATGGAACCAAGTTGGAAACACTCTGCAGGATATTATCCAGGAGAACTTCCCCAATCTAGCAAGGCAGGCCAACGTTCACATTCAGGAAATACAGAGAACGCCACAAAGATACTCCTCGAGAAGAGCAAATCCAAGACACATAATTGTCAGATTCACCAAAGTTGAAATGAAGGAAAAAATGTTAAGGGCAGCCAGAGAGAAAGGTCGGGTTACCCTCAAAGGGAAGCCCATCAGACTAAGAGCGGATCTCTCGGCAGAAACCCTACAAGCCAGAAGAGGGTGGGGGGCAATATTCAACATTCTTAAAGAAAAGAATTTTCAACGTAGAATTTCATATCCAGCCAAACTAAGCTTCATAAGTGAAGGAGAAATAAAATACTTTACAGACAAGCAAATGCTGACCAATTTTGTCACCACCAGGCCTGCCCTAAAAGAGCTCCTGAAGGAAGCACTAAACACGGAAAGGAACAACCGGTACCAGCCGCTGCAAAATCATGCCAAAATGTAAAGACCATCGAGACTAGGAAGAAACTGCATCAACTAACGAGCAAAATAACCAGCTAACATCATAATGACAGGATCAAATTCACACATAACAATATTAACTTTAGATGTAAATGGACTAAATTCACCAATTAAAAGACACAGACTGGCAAGTTGGATAAAGAGTCAAGACCCATCAGTGTGCTGTATTCAGGAAACCCATCTCACGTGCAGAGACACACATAGGTTCAAAATAAAAGGATGGAGGAAGATCTACCAAGCAAATGGAAAACAAAAAAAGGCAGGGGTTGCAATCCTAGTCTCTGATAAAACAGACTTTAAACCAACAAAGATCAAAAGAGACAAAGAATGCCATTACATAATGGTAAAGGGATCAATTCAACAGGAGGAGCTAACTATCCTAAATATGTATGCACCCAATACAGGAGCACCCAGATTCATAAAGCAAGTCCTGAGTGACATACAAAGAGACTTAGACTCCCACACATTACTAATGGGAGACTTTAACACCCCACTGTCAATATTAGACAGATCAAAGAGACAGAAAGTCAACAAGGATACCCAGGAATTGAACTCAGCTCTGCACCAAGCAGACCTAATAGACATCTACAGAACTCTCCACCCCAAATCAACAGAATATACATTTTTTTCAGCACCACACCACACCTATTCCAAAATTGACCACATACTTGGAAATAAAGCTCTCCTCAGCAAATGTAAAAGAACAGAAAATATAACAAACTATCTCTCAGACCACAGTGCAATCAAACTAGAACTCAGGATTAAGAATCTCACTCAAAGCCGCTCAACTACATGGAAACTGAACAACCTGCTCCTGAATGACTACTGGGTACATAATGAAATGAAGGCAGAAATAAAGATGTTCTTTGAAACCAACGAGAACAAAGACACAACATACCAGAATCTCTGGGACACATTCAAAGCACTGTGTAGAGGGAAATCTATAGCACTAAATGCCCACAAGAGAAAGCAGGAAAGATCCAAAATTGACACCCTAACATCACAATTCAAAGAACTAGAAAAGCAAGAGCAAACACATTCAAAAGCTAGCAGAAGGCAGGAAATAACTAAAATCAGAGCAGAACTGAAGGAAATAGAGACACAAAAAACCCATCAAAAAATCAATGAATCCAGGAGCAGGTTTTTTGAAAGGATCAACAAAATTGATAGACCGCTAACAAGACTAATAAAGAAAAAAAGAGAGAAGAATCAAACAGACACAATAAAAAATGATGAAGGGGATATCACCACTGACCCCACAGAAATACACACTACCATCAGAGAATACTACAAACACCTCTACGCAAATAAACTAGAAAATCTAGAAGAAATGGATGCATTCCTGGACACATACACTCTCCCAAGACTAAACCAGGAAGAAGTTGAATCTCTGAATAGACCAATAACAGGAGCTGAAATTGTGGCAATAATCAATAATTTACCAACCAAAAAGAGTCCAGGACAAGATGGATTCACAGCCGAATTCTACCAGAGGTACAAGGAGGAACTGGTACCATTCCTTCTGAAACTATTCCAATCAATAGAAAAAGAGGGAATCCTCCTTAACTCATTTTATGAGGCCAGCATCATTCTGATACCAAAGCCAGGCAGAGACACAACCAAAAAAGAGAATTTTAGACCAATATCCTTGATGAACATTGATGCAAAAATCCTCAATAAAATACTGGCAAACTGAATCCAGCAGCACATCAAAAAGCTTATCCACCATGATCAAGTGGGCTTCATCCCTGGGATGCAAGGCTGGTTCAATATATGCAAATCAATAAATGTAATCCAGCATATAAACAGAGCCAAAGACAAAAACCACATGATTATCTCAATAGATGCAGAAAAAGCCTTTGACAAAATTCAACAACCCTTCATGCTAAAAACTCTCAATAAATTAGGTATTGATGGGATGTATTTCAAAATAATAAGAGCTATCTATGACAAACTCACAGCCAATATCATACTGAATGGGCAAAAACTGGAAGCATTCCCTTTGAAAACTGGCACAAGACAGGGATGCCCTCTCTCACCGCTCCTATTCAACATAGTGTTGGAAGTTCTGGCCAGGGCAATCAGGCAGGAGAAGGAAATAAAGGGTATTCAATTAGGAAAAGGGGAAGTCAAATTGTCCCTATTTGCAGACGACATGATTGTTTATCTAGAAAACCCCATTGTCTCAGCCCAAAATCTCCTTAAGCTGATAAGCAACTTCAGCAAAGTCTCAGGATACAAAATCAATGTACAAAAATCACAAGCATTACATCAACAACAGACAAACAGAAAGCCAAATCATGAGTGAACTCTCATTCACAATTGCTTCAAAGAGAATAAAATACCTAGGAATCCAACTTACAAGGGATGTGAAGGACCTCTTCAAGGAAAACTACAAACCACTGCTCAAGGAAATCAAAGAGGATACAAACAAATGGAAGAACATTCCATGTTCATGGGTAGGAAGAATCAATATTGTGAAAATGGCCATACTGCCCAAGGTAATTTACAGATTCAATGCCATCGCCATCAAGCTACCAATGACTTTCTTCACAGAATTAGAAAAAACTACTTTAAAGTTCATATGGAACCAAAAAAGAGCCCGCATCGCCAAGTCAATCCTAAGCCAAAAGAACAGAGCTGGAGGCATCACACTACCTGACTTCAAACTATACTACAAGGCTACAGTAACCAAAACAGCATGGTACTGGTACCAAAACAGAGATATAGATCAATGGAACAGAACAGAGCCCTCACAAATAACGACGCTTACCTACAACTATCTGATCTTTGAGAAACCTGAGAAAAACAAGCAATGGGGAAAGGATTCCCTATTTAATAAATGCTGTTGGGAAAACTGGCTAGCCATATATGGAAAGCTGAAACTGGATCCCTTCCTTGCACCTTATACAAAAATCAATTCAAGATGGATTAAAGATTTAAACGTTAGACCTAAAACCATAAAAACCCTAGAAGAAAACCTAGGCAATACCATTCAGGACATAGGCGTGGGCAAGGACTTCATGTCTAAAACACCAAAAGCAATGGCAACAAAAGCCAAAATTGACAAATGGGATCTAATTAAACTAAAGAGCTTCTGCACAGCAAAAGAAACTACCATCAGAGTGAACAGGCAACCTACAACATGGGAGAAAATTTTCGCAACCTACTCATCTGACAAAGGGCTAATATCCAGAATCTACAATGAACTCAAACAAATTTACAAGAAAAAAACAAACAACCGCATCAAAAAGTGGGTGAAGGACATGAACAGACACTTCTCAAAAGAAGATATTTATGCAGCCAAAAAACACATGAAAAAATGCTCATCATCACTGGCCATCAGAGAAATGCAAATCAAAACCACTATGAGATATCATCTCACACCAGTTAGAATGGCAATCATTAAAAAGTCAGAAAACAACAGGTGCTGGAGAGGATGTGGAGAAATAGGAACACTTTTACACTGTTGGTGGGACTGTAAACTAGTTCAGCCATTGTGGAAGTCAGTGTGGCGATTCCTCAGGGATCTAGAACTAGAAATACCATTTGACCCAGCCATCCCATTACTGGGTACATACCCAAATGACTATAAATCATACTGCTATAAAGACACATGCACACGTATGTTTATTGCAGCACTATTCACAATAGCAAAGACTTGGAACCAACCCAAATATCCAACAATGATAGACTGGATTAAGAAAATGTGGTACATATACACCATGGAATACTATGCAGCCATAAAAAAGGGTGAGTTCATGTCCTTTTTAGGTACATGGATGAAGCTGGAAACCATCATTCTCAGCAAACTATTGCAAAGACAAAAAAACAAGCACTGCATGTTCTCACTCACAGGTTGGAATTGAACAATGAGAACACATGGACACAGGAAGGGGAACATCACTCACCAGGGACTGTTGTGTGGTGTGTGTGTGGGGGACTGATGTCATTAGGAGATATACCTAATGCTAAATGACGAGTTAATGGGTGCAGCACACCAATATGTCACATATATACATATGTAACAAATCTGCACATTGTGCACATGTACACTAAAACTTAAAGTATAATAATAATAATAATAGTTTCACATGTGTGCATTCTGACATATTATTGGGTGAGTGTCATAATATTGTGACTTTTCTGCCTGGGTGCTACAAAAAAGGGGTATTATCACATAACTCTGACCCTATCAGCTAGGTGATTTGTATGTTTTGCATGTGCATTACCCTCAAGGAACATTGTGACATCGTTGGACGTAGCATCTAAGAAATGTGACTCTTCTTTTCTCTCTGGGTTTTTCCAACTAAAGGAATTGTGACATACCGATGAGTGGAAAACATAGGTAATGCAACTTTCCTCTTTATTCTGGAATCTGCCAAAAGAAGAGATTATTACCTATTGCTGAGCCCAGCACCTACATGGTGTGACTCTCTTCTTTTCCTACACATCTGTCTACATTGGACATGGTGCTATATTATTTGAGGCCATACCAAGGTGATGTGACTCTTCTGACTTGGCCCTGCCTGCAAAGACTTTTTTAAGGTATCTTGAGCTCAGAATCCAGGTGATGAAACTCTCCTGCCTTGTTTCTGTACACAGGTGAATTTGTGACATATATCTGTGTTCAGCTCACAAGTACAAATATAACTATCATATCTAGACCCAGAAGGGAAAGAAATTCTGACTCTCATAGCCAGTCTTATGACCATAAGTAAAGTAATGGGTCTACTAATTGTATAAAGTTCACAGAGGATTATGACACTCCGGGATATCATATAAAATCTGAGTGGTACAAAGTGTCATAACACAGAAACGCAACCAGGTGCAATTGTGACACTTGGATGCACACCCAGCTTAGCTGGTTATCATTCTCTCACAAGAACAGGGCCCAGAAATAAGGTTCTAAATCTCAAAAATAAAAAAAAGAAAGAAAGAAAGAAAGAAAAAGAAAAAGAGCAGTCGAAATTTGAATTTTTTCATCACATACACAGATCTGACCCAGGGCTGATTTGGTGAAGTATAATTCAGCAAAACTGAGGTTCTGTGACACCCCTCGTGGAACACAATCTTCATGTGGGAGTAAGCATCTTATATATGAATCTTTCCCATTGTTAAGATTGTGACTTCTCAGCTTCAACCCAATTTACAGGAGGTGTGGACTCACATACTCAAAGCCAGGACTTGTGTCGGACTGTGAAACTTATTTCTGAATATTTCTTAGTGTGTGATTAGGACATAAAAGTTAGCCCAGCTCTTGAAAAATTTTACTGTCCTTTTTAGGCTATGACCACAGATAAAATTGTGACATACTTGGACTATACACCTAAGCCAACGTGTCTGGACCTACCTACAAAAGGCAGTTTTACATATCACTGGGACCAGCACTCAGTGATGTGAAATATATGCCTGATCTCTACCTATAAATATTATTTGAGCTTATATCTAGGTCCATTATGTAAGTGATGTGACTCCTTTCTACTGCCTTGGCCCTGCACTTATGGTGCATTGTGACACAAAACTGGATACTGCACCCTGGTGGTTTGACTCCGTGTTTTGTGTTCCACCAACAGGAACTTTGTAACATATCACTTGGCTCAGCACCTGGGTAATGTTTCTTCTCTCTCTCCTCACCTTGAACTCAGCGGAGATTGTGACATATTGCTAAACCCAGTGCCAAGGTGAGGTCACTTTAATACCTTGATCCTGGACATAGAAACTATTGTGAAATACATCTAGGTCAATTGCCTAGATCAACTGAGTCTACTCTAACTCTTAAGCTTTTCCCACAGGTAGAATTTTGATATATCAGTAAAACCAGCATCCATGTGATGTGACCCCATTTTCAGGATTCCGCCCACAAGTATTGTGACATCTCACTGGACCAGCACCCACCCAGGTGACATGACCTTCCTGCTTGCTCTCTGCCCACAAGTGATATGTGCCATATATCTGAGACCCGAGAAGAGGACCAATCATTACTCTTAAACCTGGAGCCACGCTATATACATGATAGTGACTCCCATTCCTGGAATTTTCTGCCAGTGTTACTGTGACATATACCTTTTCCCAGCTCATGAGTAATTTAATAATCCTGCCTATATGCAGCCCACACATTTGGATATTTACCTCAGCAGAACACCTTGAAGATCTGATTCTCATGTCTTAAAAATATCCTCAGGGAGGATTGCTACATATTTCGGGACCCAACATCTAGTTATCTGACTATCTCTCCTGCCTAGACCCTGCTTCCACTGGGGATTGTAGCATTTCCAAGCTCTGCATCCAATTCATATGATTTTCTTGTCCTGTCCTTTCAACAGAGTAAGTTTTGACATATCTTTGGGCCTATCATTTAGGTGATATGAGTCTCCTCTTCCATCTGGACAGTGCTCAAAAGAGACATTATGTCATACATCTCAGCGTAACCCCCAAATTGTGCAACTTTACTGCCAGGAACTTGCCTGCAAAGAGAATATTGGAAATTTTCTGGTTCAGCATTTAGGTGACTTGGCTGTGTTCACTGTTTCATTACAACAAAGTAAATTCCGATATATACCTAGGCACAGCTCACAGGCATGATAATGACTCTCATATGTGGACCCCAGAAATAGGAGTAATTTTGACTCTCATAACTTGCTTTAGAAACATGAGTGATTAAACCACTTTCTGATAAAAAAAAAAAGTCAAATAGTATTATAACACCTCAGATATTTAATAAAGGCTTTGACTTGTACAGAGAATGTCACAACAGAACCCAGCAGAAATGTGAAATTGTGAGTCTCGTATTCTCACCCTGCTGACAGTAAGAACTGTCACTGTCTCACATATGTGAAGCCAACTCTCACTCATGAGAACAGGACATGTGTGATACTGTAAATATCCTTTTGGGTATTTTCTTCAAGTGTAATTGTAATATAAATATTTGTACAGTTTCTGTGGGATTTGACTCTCCATACCTGTTTCTGCCTACATATGTTACTGTGGTATTCACCGGGCCCAACTTTAGGTGATGTTTCTCTCCTTCCTGGTCCCTGCTGTCAGTAAGACTCATGGAATATTTCTAGATCCAGGACCCAGGTCATGTTATATTTCTGCCTGACCCATGCCCACAGAATTTATTGTGATGTTTCACTCTGTCAACCACTTGGGTGACATAATTCTCCTCATTAGAATGGGCCCTGCACACAATGGGGAAAAATAACATATGGCTGGGCCAGGCACACAGGTTACAGTACTCTTTTGCTAGGGCCATGTCCCAAAGGGGATATTGTGACAAATCTCTTGGCCTATCACCTAGGTGATGTTGTTCTCTTTGGGTCCTGCTTCCCTGGATTGTGTCCTATTGCTAGGCTAGGTATTCAGGTGATGATACTCTTTCAGCAGGGCCATGCCTCAAGGAGGACATTTTGACATAACCCTGAGCCTATCATCTAGGTGGTTTGACTTACTACTTGGGCCCTGATCACGTGGAGCATTGTGACGTAAGGGTGGAACCTGCACCTATTTGTTGTAACTCTCTTGCCTTGGTCCTGTCCTAAGGGAGTTTTGTGACATATCTAAGAACCCAGCATCAAGGTGATGTGGCTTTTCTACCTCCCTTCACCTCACATATTAGATTATATCATATACCTAATGAAGCACCTAGGTAATATGACCATTCTCTACTGCCAGATCTCTGCATACTTG
This sequence comes from Pan paniscus, assembly GCF_029289425.2. NCBI lineage: Eukaryota > Metazoa > Chordata > Mammalia > Primates > Hominidae > Pan > Pan paniscus. The sequence goes on along the minus strand of NC_073273.2, from coordinate 18,354,131 downwards.
GACCATTGGGCTACAGATGTGAGCTTGTTTGTTAATTGAATTGACTCTTTTCTTCTCCCTGAGCCTTTATAATGGGGTGATGTGGCATATTGCCAAGCCTAATCCTTAGGCAATATGACTCTACTCTTGTTTCCAAACCATGCCCATGAAAAGGAATTTTGACATAATGCAGGGCTCAGGAACCAGATGGCGTTCCTCTTCTACCTGGTTCCTGCATATAGAGAGACTTATGGCATATTTCTGGGCCCTCCATCCTGATAATGTATCTCTCCTTCCTGTGCCAGAGTGACAGAAAGTATTTTTACACATCGTGGACCTATTCTGCAGGTGTTTTTGCTCTCATCACTTTTCTGTTTTTTTTTTTCCACTTGGGATTGTGTCACATTGCTGAGCCCAGCACCCAGTTAATGTAACCCTAATTACTGTACCTTCCCTAGAGAGGGCATTGTGACATATTGCTTGGTACAGCACCTAAATTGTGCTACCTCCCTGCCAAGTTTTTTGTCTTACAAATGGGATTATGAAATTTACACTGCTTCAGCTCACAGGCAAGATGATCAAACTTAAATTGGGATTCCACCAATAAGAGATATGTTGCATCTCATTGCTACACTTGCAACAATAGGTAAGCTTATGAATTGTGTGTTTTTACAAAGCCCACAGAAGGTGACAACATTAACTTCGGTGGTACACAGAATTTCATAACAGGGTCCAGCAAAAAGTTAAGATTGTGACTCTTGATAACACACACAGATGAGGGCAAATTTGTCACCATTCCATATTTACAAAGCCCGGTGTGGAAGTCCTTAGTCTAACAAGTAAATAAATTACAAAGGTGAAATTGTGACATTCATATATGGATCTTGCTATAGGTAAGATGATGATTCATTTCTGGACCCAGATCACAGGCATAATAGCTCTTTTATCTGAAACCAACCTATAAGATAGATGTTAACTATCATAACTGGGTTTGTGGCAATATGTAAGATTGTGAGTCAATATGAGCATGTAGGCCTCAAAGCGGTTTCCAACTCTCATAAATGTTGCATAAAGCCGTTGAATGCTGGAGAGGATTTCATACAGTCCCCCAGAACACACAGTATATTGTGACTGTAATTTACACAGAAAGTTAACAAAATGAGGAGATCATGTTATATTGCTATGTTTAGTAACAAGGGATGGAGACTTTTTGGCTTAAATTCTTTCCCATGGGTGCATTGGGAAATATCGCTGTCTTAGAATTTTAATAATGTGACTTTTCAGTTCGGACCCTGCAAACAGGGAATATTATAACCTATCTTTGGGCCTATCATCTAGGTAATGTGTCTCTCCTGCCAGTGTTCTCCCCACCAGTGACACTGTGACATATAGCTTGATATAGCATCTAGGTAATGTGACTCTTCTCTCCTCCCTGGATGCTGCCTACTGAAGAAATTGTGACATACCCATGAGTGCAAGTCCTAGGTGATGTGACTCCTCTCTTTGTCCAGAACTATGCCAAGAGAGATAATTATAACACTGCTGATGCCAGCAACTAGAAAATGTAAATATCCACTATTTGTTAACCCTGTATCTAGTGAGGATGATGACATATATTTTGAGACTTTACCCAGGTAATATGACTCTTCTAACATGGTCTTGCCTGCAAAGGAGATTATAATGTATGCCTGGCTCAGTACACAGATGATATGGCTCTTCTATCTTGTCTCTGTCCGAACATGAAGTTGTGACATATACCTGGGTTCAGCTCATATATATAATAATAACTCTTATAGCTAGACCCAGCCAGGGATGATATTTCAACTATCATAGCTAGTCTTGTGGCCATGGGTAAAGACCTAGGTCTCCCACCTGCAAGTATTCACAGAAAAATATGCTACTTAGGCATATTATATGAAGCCTGAGTGGTACCAAAAGTGTGATAACAGACACCAGCAGCCAGGGGCTATTGTGACTCTTGGATCTACACCAGATGACACAATTGTGATTCTCACAAATAAACAGAGCCTGTCAATGAGGTACTAAATCTCACATACATAAGCAGTCAAAGTTAAAAGTTGTTGTTCTCATACATGAATCTGATCCATGGGTAGTTTGGTGGTGTTTCAACCATAATTCAGCCTACCTGTAGTGTTTTGACTCATCTCTTGGAACCCAATCTTCAATTGGGGTTCTTATACGTGGATATTGCCCATTGTTGAGATTCTGATGCCTGTACTTTGACTCAGATATTAGGAGATTTTGACTCCCATACCAGAAGCCAGGACTTGTGTGGGACTGTAAAACTTATTTCAGAACATTTTCAAGTGTGTAATTGAGAAGTGTGACTTTGTCCAGCATCTGAGTGTTTTGACTCTCTTTGTAGGCCCAGACCACTGTAGAACTTTTCATATTACTGGGACAAGCACCCAGCTGATGTTAAATATTGGCCTGAACCCTGCCTACAAGGAGCATTGTGACTTTTATCAAGGGCCATCATGTAAGTGATATTAATTCCTTCTACTACCTTTGCCTGGCACTTAGGGTGCATTGTGACACATAACTGGTAACTCAACCCAGTTGATGTGACTCTTCTTGGGGAGGGCTCTGCCAGTTGGAAGCTTTGTAACATATCACTTGGCTCAGCACCTAGGTGGGATTTCTTCTCTTTTGCCTGGGCCCTGACCACAAGATAGATTGTGACACAGTACTAAACCCAGCACCAAGGTGAGGTCATTCTCCTGCACTGTCCTGCACACAGGGGGAGTTCTGACATATATCCAGGCCAATTGCCTAGGTGAAATTTGTCTTTTGTCCTACCTAAGTCCTGTCCAGAGGGGGGATTTAGATATATCACTGAAACCAGCATCCTGGTGATATGACTCATCTTCCAGAGTCCTGCCCACAAAGTGCATTGTAGTAATTCACTAGACCAGCACCCACTCAGCTGATGTGACTTTCCTTTCTTCTCCCAGAACACAGGTGATATTAAGCCATACACCTAAGACCAGATCAAAGGCCTAGTAAAGACTCTTGTACCTGGAGCCAAGACAGGAACAGCATGGTGACCTCATCCCTGAACATTTCCGCAGGTGTTACTGTGACATTTGCTTTGGCCCAGCTCCTGAGTGATTTAATAATTCTGCCTAATTATAGCCCACAGTTGACATTTTGACATGCACCTTGCTAGGAACTTTGGTGATTTGACTCTCGTGTCTTCACAATGTCCTCAGAAGGGATCATAACATATATCTGGACACATAGTCTAGGTTATATGACTCTCCTCTCCTGCCTCAACCCTGCTTCTAGTGAAGAGTGTAGCATTTCTAAGCTCTGCATCCAAATTACGAGTCTCTTGCCTAGGCCATTTCAACAAGAGGCATTGTGATTTATCTCTAGGCCCACAATTTATGTGATATACCTCTCCTGCCTGGACACTCTCCAAAAGGGGCATTATGCCATAGAGCTGGGCCTAGAACCCCAGGTTTGTGACTTTTCTGCCCACAAAGATAATATTTCTGGCTTAGGATTCAGGTGTTGTGATTGTCCTGCCTGTTTAGTAACCACAGGAGGTGATGATGACATATACCTAGGCACAGCTCAAAGACAAGGTAATAAGTCTCATATGTACACTCAGCCAATCACAGAAATGTTGACTCTCATAATTAGGATTAGGGATGTAAGTGATGTAAAGCATGTCCTTCTGGTTAAAAGATCACAAAAATATTACAACCATCACACATACTTTATAAGATCCTTGGATTTTATCGTGAATGTCATAACAAGGCCAAGCACCCAGCGGAAATTGTTAGTCTTATGTGTACTCCAAGCTGACAGTAAAGAATTTCACCATTACAGATAGTTGAAGGCAACTGTCTTACATGAAAGCAGGACATGTGTGATACTGTTAATCTAATCCTCAGAATTTCTTGTTTTTCTTTATTTTATTTTATTATACTTTAAGTTTTAAGGTACCTGTGCACAATGTGCAGGTTAGTTACATATCTATACACGTGCCATGCTGGTGTGCTGCACCAATTAACTCATCATTTAGCATTAGGTATATCTCCCAGTGCTATCCCTCCCCCCTCCCCCGAGCCCACAACAGTCCCCAGAGTGTGATGTTCCACTTCCTGTGTCCATGTGATCTCATTGTTCAATTCCCATCTATGAGTGAGAACATGCGGTGTTTGGTTTTTTGTTCTTGCTATAGTTTACTAAGAATGATGATTTCCAATTTCATCCAGGTCCCTAAAAAGGACATGAACTCATCATTTTTTATGGCTGCCTAGTATTCCATGGTGTATACGTGCTACATTTTCTTAATCCAGTCTATCATTGTTGGACATTTGGGTTGGTTCCAAGTCTTTGCTATTGTGAATAGTGCTGCAATAAACATATGTGTGCATGTGTCTTTATAGCAGCATGATTTAGAGTCCTTTGGGTATATACCCAGTAATGGGATAGCTGGGTCAAATGGTATTTCTAGTTCTAGATCCCTGAGGAATCACCACACTGACTTCCACAATGGTTGAACTAGTTGACAGTCCCACCAACAGTGTAAAATTGTTCCTATTTCTCCACATCCTCTTCCGCACCTGTTGTTTCTTGACTTTTTAATGATTGCCATTCTAACTGATGTGAGATGGTATCTCATTGTGGTTTTGATTTGCATTTCTCTGACGGCCAGTGATGGGGAGCATTTTTTCATGTGTTTTTTGTCTGCATAAATGTCTTCTTTTGAGAAGTGTCTGTTCATGTCCTTCGCCCACTTTTCAATGGGGTTGTTTTTTTTTGTTCTTGTAAATTTGATTGAGTTCATTGTAGATTCTGGATGTTAGCGCTTTTTCAGATGAGTAGGTTGCAAAAATTTTCTCCCATTTTGTAGGTTGCCTGTTCACTCCAATGGTAGTTTCTTTTGCTGTGTGGAAGCTCTTTAGTTTAACTAGATCCCATTTGTCAATTTTGTCTTTTGTTGCCATTGCTTTTGGTGTTTTAGACATGAAGTCCTTGCCCATGCCTATGTCCTGAATGGTAGTGCCTAGGTTTTCTTCTAGGGTTTTTATGGTTCTATATCTAACGTTTAAGTCTTTAATCCATCTTGAATCAATTTTTGTATAAGGTGTAAGGAAGGGATCCAGTTTCAGCTTTCTACATATGGCTAGCCAGTTTTCCCAGCACCATTTATTAAATAGGGAATGCTTTCCCCATTGCTTGTTTTTCTCACGTTTGTGAAAGTTCAGATAGTTGTAGATATGTGGCATTATTTCTGAGGGCTCTGTTCTGTTCCATTGATCTACATCTCTGTTTTGGTACCAGTACCATGCTGTTTTGGTCACTGTAGCCTTGTAGTATAGTTTGAAGTCAGGTAGTGTAATGCCGCCAGCTTTGTTCTTTTGGCTTAGGATTGACTTGTCGATGTGGGCTCTTTTTTGGTTCCATATGAACTTTAAAGTAGTTTTTTCCAAATCTGTGAAGAAAGTCATTGGTAGCTTGATGAGGATGACATTGAATCTATAAATTACCTTGCGGAGTATGGCCATTTTTATGATATTGATTCTTCCTACCCATGAGTACAGAATGTTCTTCCATTTCTTTGTATCCTCTTTTATTTCATTGAACAGTGGTTCATAGTCCTCCTTGAAGAGGTCCTTCACATCCCTTGTAAGTTGGATTCCTAGGTATTTTATTCTCTTTGAAGCCATTGTGAATGGGAGTTCACTCATGATTTGGGTCTCTGTTTGTCTGTTATTGGTGTATAAGAATGCTTGTGATTTTTGTACATTGATTTTGTATCCTGAGACTTTGCTGAAGTTGCTTATTAGCTTAAGGAGATTTTGGGCTGAGACAATGGGGTTTCCTAGATATACAATCATGCCATTTGCAAACAGGGACAATTTGACTTCCCCTTTTCCTGATTGAATACCCTTTACTTCCTTCTCCTGCCAGAACTTCCAACACATCCCTGTCTTGTGCCAGTTTTCAAAGGGAATGCTTCCAGTTTTTGCCCATTCAGTATGATATTGGCTGTGGGTTTGTCATAGATAGCTCTTATTATTTTGAGATACATCCCATCAATACCTCATTTACTGAGAGTTGTTAGCACGTAGGGTTGTTGAATTTTGTCAAAGGCCTTTTCTGCATCTATTGAGATAATCATGTGGATTTTGTCTTTGCTTCTGTTTATATGCAGGATTACATTAATTGACTTGCATATATTGAACCAGGCTTGAATCCCAGGGATGAAGCCTACGACTCCCACTCTATAATCATGGGAGACTTTAACACCCTACTGTCAACATTAGACAGATCAACGAGACAGAAAGTTAACAAGGATATCCAGGAATTGAACTCAGCTCTGCACCAAGTGGACCTAATAGACGTCTACAGAACTCTCCATCCCAAATCAACAGAATATACATTCTTTCAGCACCACACCACACCTATTCAAAAATTGACCACATAGTTGAAAGTAAAGCTCTCCTCAGCAAATGTGAAAGAACAGAAATTATAACAAACTGTCTCTCAGACCACAGTGCAATCAAACTAGAACTCAGGATTAAGGAGCTCACTCAAAACCGCTCAACTACATGGAAGCTGAACAACCTGCTCCTGAATGACTACTGGGTACATAATGAAATGAAGGCAGACATAAAGATGTTTTTTGAAACCAACGAGAACAAAGACACAACATACCAGAATCTCTGAGACACATTCAAAGCAGTGTGTAGAGGGAAATTTATAGCACTAAATGTCCACAAGAGAAAGCAGGAAAATCCAAAATTGACACCCTAACATCACAATTAAAAGAACTTTAAAAGCAAGAGCAAACACATTCAAAAGCTAGCAGAAGGCAAGAAATAACTAAGATCAGTGCAGAACTGAAGGAAATAGAGACACAAAAAACCCTTCAAAAAATTAATGAATCCAGGAGCTGGTTTTTTGAAAGGATCAACAAAATCAATAGACTGCTAGCAAGAATAATACAGAAGAAAAGAGAGAAGAATCAAATAGACACAATAGAAAATGATGAAGGGGATATCACCACCGATCCCACAGAAATACAAACTGTCATCAGAGGACACTACAAACATCTCTATGCAAATAAACTAGAAAATCTATACGAAATGGATAAATTCCTCGATTCATACACCCTCCCAAGACTAAACCAGGAAGAATTTGAATCTCTGAATAGACCAATAACAGGCTCTGAAATTGTGGCAATAATCAATTGCTTACCAACCAAAAAGAGCCCAGGACCAGATGGATTCATGGCTGAATTCTACCAGAGGTATAAGGAGGGACTGGTACCATTCCTTCTGAAACTATTCCAATCAATAGCAAAAGAGGGAATCCTCCCTAACTCATTTTATGAGGCCAGCATCATGTTGATAACAAAGTTGGGCAGAGACACAACCAAAAAAGAGAATTTTAGACCAATATCCTTGATGAACATTGATGCAAAAATCCTCAATAAAATACTGGCAAACTGAATCCAGCAGCACATCAAAAACTTATCTACCATGATCAAGTGGGCTTCATCCCTGGAATTTCATTTTATCATGACTGTGATATGATTCTTCATCAAGCACCTGTGTGATTTCACTCTTCAGACTGGTTCCAGCCTACAACGGGAATTTTGATATCTACCTGGGCCAATATTGAAGTGATGTGACTTTTCTGCCTGGATCCTGCTCTCAGTAAGAATTTTGATGTCACTGGATCCAGCACCCAGATGATGTTACGTTATTGCCTGCACCATGCCTACAAACATCATATTGACATATCGCTGTGTCAATCAGTTACAAGATCTAACTCTCCTCTCTGGAATGGGCCCTACACACAGGGCAGGATAGTGGCATACACCTTGGCCAGGCACACAGGTAATAATACTATTTTGCCAAGGCCATCACCAAAAGAGGGCATTTTGAAATATCACAGGGCCCATCAGGGAGGTGATATGGCTTTTCTGCTTGGGATCTGCCCACTTGAATAATGACATATTGCTAGGCCAAGCACAATGGTACTCTTTTGCCAGGGCCATGTTTAAGGAAGGCTTTGTGACATATCTCTGGGCCTGTCAGCTAGGTGATATGACTTCCTGCTTGGACCTGTCCACTTGGTACTTTGTAACATAAGGGTGGAACCTGCACCTAGGTGATGTAACTCTCCAGCCTGGGTCCTTTTCTAAGGAGGACTTGTGAATATCTAAGAACCCAGGACCAGGAAATGTGGCTCTTCACCATCACTTCTGCCATCATTTCTGCCTATGTATTAAATTGGGACGTAAACATAAAAAAGCACCTAAGTGTGATATGATTCTCTTTTTTTACCTGAGCACTGTCTACTGATGACTTTTGGTCATATCTCTGAGCCCATGTCACAAATGATGTGACTCTCTCTTGTCTGGGTCTTTACAATGGAAAGATTATGATATGTTGATGACCCAGCACTTAGGAAATGTGACTCTTGGTTTGTTGCTGAAAAAATAAAAAACACCCACAAACAGGACTTTTGCAGTATTTCAGGGCTCAGCATTGGGATGATGTTGCTGCTCTGTCTAGGTCATGCATAAAGAAGAGATTACAGCATACTGCTCTGTTCTGCACCCTAATGATGTGTGATTCTCCTGCCTGTGCTAGAGTCAGATAAAGTGTTTTGACAAATTTTTGATTGATTGTGAAGGTGTTTTGGCTCTCATCACATTGCTGAATTTTTTTCCAAGTGTGGCTGTATCATACTGCTGATTCCAGCCCTTAGTTAATGTGACCATCTTTCCTAGGCCCTGCCTAGGGAGGGCACTTTTATATTGCTTGAAGCAGGACATAAGGGATGTTAACGTTCTGCTTAGATTTTTGCCCACAAATAGGATTATGACATACACTTTCCTTCAGCTCAAAAACATGATGATTAAGCTTACATTGGAATTCAGCTAAAAGGAGATATTTTGACGCTCACCATAGCTTTGGGATAATAGGTAAGGTCTTTCATTTCATATTTGTGTAAAGCTCACAGAAGTTTACAACACTAACTCATATCATAAAAACTTACGTGGTACAGACAGTTTAATAATACAGCCCAGCAAAAAATTTAAGATTGTAACTCTCAGCTACACACTCAGTTGAAAGCATAAGTTTTTCACATCCTGCATTTATGAAGCCCATTGTTGAAGTCCTGAGTCTAAAACGTGAATACAGAAGAAAGCAGGAATTCTGACTTTCATAACTGAATCTGACCACAGGTGGGATGGTGACTCACTTCTGGACCCAGCTCACAGGCATAATAGTGCTCTCATCCCTGAAGCCATCCTATAGGAGAAACATTAACTGTCATACCTGGGTTTAGGGCAATATGAAAGATTGAGTCTATATAAACATCTAGGCCTCAAGGAGGTTTGGAAGTCTCATATATTTTGTATAAAGTTCTCAGATGTAATAGAAAGTGTCATACAAGGGCCAGCAAACAGGATAGATTGTGATTCTCATATACACAACTAGCTAACCATTAATGTTGTCACCCTTAAAGATGAGGAGATTGTCTCATATCCCTCAGCCTAGCACCTCTGGGTTGAAACATTTTTGGTTTAATTCCTTTTTGTAAGGCATTGTTATATATCAGTAGGTCAGAATCATGATAATGCGACTCTTCTGCCTGGGATCTGCAAACAGAGGATACTTTTACATACCTCTGGGCCTATTGGCTAGGTTTTATCTCTCCCCTGCCAGTGCCATGTTCATGGGGGACACTGTGACATACTGCTAGATATGGCATCTAGGTAATGTGACTCTCATCTCCTGCCTGCATCCTGCCAACTGAAGAAATTGTGACCTATCACTAAGTGAAAACCTATGTGACATGACTCTACCTTTTGTCCTGGACTCTGCCAAGGGAGGAAATCATTATATATTTCTGATCCCAGCACCCAGGTAGTGTGATTCTCTTTTATTTTCTTTATACCTGTCTAAACTGGGCATGGTGGCACATCACTTGAGTCTGTACCCAGGTGATAGAGCTCTTCTGCCTGGTTTCTGCCCACATGTTAGATGGTGTCATATAAGTTGGGAAGTACTTAGCTTCCACTATAACGGATAGATTCTTGATAGATATGGGGATGTTAATGTTTATTGATGAAAAATTTGAAACATAATCAATATTTGGGCTAGTTTTTTCATGCGGGGAGAAGCATGCCAGATATTAGAGAAGTTCTTTGGGTCACCTTGGACTCAGAAGTAAGGGGGCTATTCCTAGTTTTATTACTAGGGCAGTTATTATTTTTAAGGATAAACCTGATTAATAGCATTTATGGTTGTTCATTGACTGGAGGAAAGGTTATTGGAAATGAAACCTATCATGAGAATTATCGATGTGGTTTTATGTGTAAAGAAATGTTTTCTGGCTGATTCTGTAGAGCAGAAATTTATTTTTTTAATTAATATTGAGGTAAAAGCTATTTTATTTATTTCTAGTCCTGTTCAGATGAGAAATCAGTGTAAGCCTAGCATTGAGATAAGAGTTTCTGTGAAAATATTAATGAAGATAATAAGTTGAACTAATAGATTAATTAGTATCGGAATGGTATAATGAGCATTTTTAGAGTGTGGGCCTGATAGCCTATTTAGATGACCTTACTTTAGGTTGTGGTGTAATAGGTAGCACAGAGAATTTTGGATTCTCATGGGTAGGCTCAATTCCTATAGTTCTAGAAATAAGAGGATTTTAATGCCTATTGTTTACTCTATCAAAGTAATTCTTTTGTCAGACATATCTTATGTGTTTGGGGTTTAATACTGGAAATTAGGAAAGGCATTGCAATATATGAGATGCAGAATGCTGGTATAAGTGATAGAAAAATTTTTATAGAAAATGTATGAGTTGTTCTTAGTTAAATCAGGGGTATTCTGTTCCAATTTATAAAAACAGGGTGGTTAAAAGCAGGGTCTTGGTAATAAAATTTGTGATATAGAGTGCTGATGAATGTATATTATATTTCTCCTAGGAAAATAGCAGCAGTTAGTGCATTTTTATGATCATATTCATGTATTCTGCTATAAGAAAGAGGACAAATGAACCTGCGGCATATTTGACATTGAAGCTTGAGAGTAACTCTGATTCTCCTTCTGTTAGGTCAAAAGGGGCTCGGAAAGTTTCTTCTAGTGTGGAGATAAATCATATTATGGCTAGGGGTCATAATGGTAGGAGCAGTCAGAGCAATTCTTGTGTTGTGATGAGTGCATATAAGCTAAATGAGACACTTATTATTAGAACTAATAACAGGATAATGGGTAGTGTGACCTCATATAAAATTGTCTGGGCCACAGCTGCTAATGCACTGATTAGTGCATAATTTGAATTAGCTGCTCATCCTGATCATAGAATAGATAGAAAACTAGGCTTCATGTAGCTAGTATAAATAGGAGGCCTGCATTAAAATTAAATAGAGGATCTGGTACAGGGAGGGGAGTCCACAAGAGGAGAGTGAAACAAAGGGCCAGAGTTGGAGAAATAATGTAAAGGGTAATAGTAGATGTTGAGGGATGTAAGGGTTCTTTGGTGAAAAGTTTTATTGGATCAACAAATGGTTGAAGCAGTCCATAGGGACCTACAGTGTTGGGTCCTTTGCACAGTTATATATAGCCTAAGAATTTTTTTTCAATGAATGTAAGGAATGCTATAGCAATTAGAGTGCTAAAAAGTAGGAGGAGGTTAATTATGGGCATGTTGTTAAGAAGAGGAGTTGAACCTATGATTATAAAGTTTAAAGTTTTATGAAACTGCCAGGCTCTGCCATTTTAATAAACCCTGTTCTTGAGTAGTGTGTGTGGTGATATGTTAGATTAAGATAACGTCATCTGTTGGGCAAGGGTGCTTTATGAAGTGAGTCCTATTTCTCTTGTCCTTTCATATTAGGAGAAACGTTAAATAGACAGAAACTGACCTGGGTTACACTGGTCTGAACTCAGATCACATAGGACTTTAATCCTTGAACAAAGGAATCCTTAACAGTGTCTGCACCATTAGGATGTCCTTATCCAACATGGAGGTTTTAAACTCTACTGTTGATATAGACTCTAGAATAGGATTATGCTGTTATCCCTAGGACAACTTATGTCATTGATCAAATTACCGGATCAATGTGTGTCAACTCGCTTAGACTACTGTAGTCTTAGTTTAGGTTGTGCAAAGGTTGAATTAGGCTCCGAGGTCACCTCAACCCAAATTTTGAATGCAGGGATAGTACACTAGGGCCTGCAGGCTCTTTTGAGGTTTTATTTGCATTAATGAATTAAAGCTCTATAGGATCTTCTCATCTTATTTGTTTATATCCGCCTCTTCATGGATAGATTATCAATTTCACTGATTAAAAGTGAGAGACAGCTGAACCCTCCTATGGTCATTCATACAAGTTCCTATTTAGGGAACAAGTAATTATGCTACTTTTGTACGTTCAGGATACCTTAGTCATTGAACATTTTTCACTGGTCAGTCTGCGCCTCTAATACTAGTAATGCTAGAGGTGATGCTTCTGTTAAACAGGCAGGGTAAGATTTGCTGAGTTCCTTTTAGCTTTTGCAATCTTTCCTCAAAGCATACCTGTGTTGGATTAACAGTATAAATAATAGGGTGCACATTATATCAATTACTAATATTTGGCTGTTAGCTGTCAGTGAATTATTCTGGTCTGATGTAAGCTTATGCAAAAAAAAAATATTTTCATGTTACTTATATTAACATTATTGTTTATATTAAGTAATAGTTTAGTCCAATGTGATGTTAAAAGTTTAGTATGGTGATTAGAATTTAAGATAATTGGATGTTTAGCTTGAATGCTTTCTTAATTGGTGGCTGCTTTGGGACCAATTAAGGTGGTAATATTTTGTACTCTTTGTACGAAGGTTGTTTCCTGAGGTCTAAAGAGCTGTCCCAATTTAGAGTAACAGTTAAACTTACAGGGAGATTAAGTAATACTGTGAGTAAATTTAAAGTTGAACTAAGATTCTATCTTGGACAACCAGCTGTCACCAGGCTCAGCAGGCTTGTCACCGCTACTCATGAATTTTCCCATTCTATTTCCACATAGTTGGATGTGCTCTTTTAGCGTTTTTGAGTAGCTCTTCTGATTTTGGGGGACTTGGCTATTGTTCTCTGAGTAAAGTTATTTCTAGTTTACACATTATTCAGAATGTGTAAGGGCTTGTCTTTGCTTTTTAATGCTTTGCTCAGTTTTTTCATCTTTTCCTTATGGTACTACGACTGTTGTGCCAGGGTAAAAATTTATGTTGCCTATACTTTTTTTTTCTAAGGTAAATGGTATGATTAAGATTGTTTGATAATATTTTTGGGGAGGTTTGGGGCTAGAGTTGGCTCAAAGTCATCAAGTTGTGATGAAATCTTCCGGGTGTAAGCCAGATGTTTTGGGTTAAACTACACTTTGGTTTGTCCAAGCACACTTTTCAGTATGCTTACTATTTTATGATGTATCTCTTCCATATGTGCACAGAGAGTTTTCAGTAATAGTAATTTCTATAATAATATTTGAGGAGGGTGACAGGTGGTATGTGCATACTTCAGGGCCTCATTCAACAAAGCAATCTACTCTTGGTGTACTGCTAAATCCTCCTTGAGCTGTTAGGTGTCATAAATGTAACTGTGAGATTTTCTGGGTATAGAAAATATAGTCCATTTCTTGCCACCTCATGAGCTACAACTTGACCTAACATTTGTATGTGTATACTTGTGTTTATGCAAGAACCTTTTTAGGGTTTGCTAAAGATGAGGGTATATAGGTTATGGGAAAGAGATGCTGAGGTATATTGGGGTTTATTGTTTATAAAACAGGCTCCTTTAGAGGGATATAAAGCACCACCAACTCCTTTAAATTTTAAGCTGTTGCTTGTAGTATTCTGGTGAATAGTTTTGTTAATGTAACTATTAGAGTTTGGGGCTGAGCGTAGTGTGTTATCTAATCCCAGTTTGGGTCTTGGCTATTGTGTCTTCAGGATATTAAAACCACCTTCATAGTGTATTTTATTTCAGCTGGAGTTTATTTTGCCACTTAGATGGAATTTAGCTTTACTGAGGGCAGACTTTAAACACTCTTTACACAGAGTTTCATTAGCTTGGATTAATCATATGGCTGTGGTGGCTGGCATGAAATTGACCAACCCTAGATATCAGTATAGCTTAGTGAAATATTCATTTATTACTAAATATTTATCACTGCTATTTCCCGAGGGTCAGTGGTTGAGCAAAGTGTTTTGAGCTGCGTTTGTTCATGCTTGGTACTTACTCCTTTTGATCCGGGTGATCTATAAGGCATTTTCACCAGAGCGGGGATGCTTGCTTGTGTAACCTTACTAAGATCTACTAGAAAGGCCAGGTTTAAATTTATTTGTTCATGGGATTGTCTAGACCTGTCTAGACATTTTCAGTGGCTTTCTTTGAAATGATTAAGCTATATTAACTGTGCAAATAATTAAGTCTAAAATTAGAATATGAGAAGGAAAGAAGTAAATATAAATAGTTGTTAATAGTTCTGAATATTCTGAGTCTAAACTTCAATTGGCAGAGATTTGGTTGAGAGGATTACTCATAATTTAGGGTGGGCATCTAATTATTGCATTCATTATATAAAATGGAGGCTTGATTTGGGGGGTCTTAAGAATTTTTAGGAATATTTCATCAACCGAGGGGTAGCTCTTGGGGTATTCATTGTTAAAATATGGTTTTTGAGTTTTAACTGTGTTGACGTTTAGTCTCTTGTTTTTGGAATTTGGGAAGGATACATTTACCTTCATTGATGGTAAAGTCAGTGATAAGGGGAGGAGAAGTTTGTGAATTTAATCAGAAAAAAGTTCTTGAAAGTGAGCAAACCTGCATGAGCCTATGTGCCTATTGTTTAATTGTTACGTCTTTTAAGCATGAATAAATTAACAGCTATGGTTACTATGTGAGGCCAGAATATTCAATATAAGCTCAGCTTCTAGAATTAATTTGGCAGGAATTAAATCTGAGTTCATCTACACTGATTCAGAGGGGACCAGGCCTTCCTTGGTGGTAAGTTACAGCAGCAGCCTCCAAAGTTGAAAATACCAAATTCATGACAGTGCCCTCATTAGAGGTTAATAGGGTGTAGCCCTTAGTCCACCAAGATGACTTATTGCAGGGGCATATGTGGGTGATCTTAGTTTTATGTCCTTGATGTAAGAACCAGGTGCCAGTTTTCCTTTCAAAATAGTCACCCACATGTGTTATGCATCCAGAATGAGGAGGGTAGTACTCCTGAGCAGGATGATGATTTTACAGAGGTTGGTAGATTAAGAAACCAGAATTTGGTAGTGGATATCCATGTTGACAAGAGATTTCTTGACAGAAATGTGCTATGTCTGAAGAAAGAATGTATGCACTATGTAATATTAAGGATGTCTAGTATGATTCAATATTCATATGAATTAGAATTGTATTGTACAGTCAATAGTAGTAGATGTACCATAGTTGATTAAGGGAAGGTTAATACACGCTTATTTGTATGTGGACTAGATTTGTAATATATCCACATGTATGGAGGTATGAATAAACAATAATAGTCCTACATATTATTCATGGGGGCTAAGAGTAATACACAAAATACATAAAAGCACTAATGTATTAGAGCTAGTTGATTAATACTGACACCGTAGTTTAAGTGTGTGCTGTAAAAAAAAATCAGGGGTAGTTTAATGAGAATTTCAGCTTTGGATGTTGATGGTGAAGCAGGAATGCTTTTTCCCCGAGTTATCTTGGGGAGGGGATTCTCCATTTCTTGTTTAAAAGACCAGAGTATTGAATTACACTACAAGAAAATTTTCATTTAAGTAATTTATTTTCAATTAGGGTAGTAAGCAGTATAACGGTGAGGATGATAGAGAAGTACATGATAGATGCTGTCTGTCTGATGACAAAAAACGGGTATTTGACAGACTGCCCTCCAATTCATGTGAGTGTAAACAGGTCAGCCACTAGGATTCAGAATATGAATTGATTTAATGGCTGGCATATTATTCTTTGTTATTTAGAATTGTGAGGTACAGGAATAACTGCCAGAATGGGAATGGACAATATGAGGGCAGATACACTTCCTAGTTTGTTAGAGATAGATAGTAAGATTGAGTGTGCAAACAAAAAGTACAACTATTGCTTAATGTGGGGTGAGGTATTGAGGGGGTTGGCTAAACTCTTAATTATCTGAATTGCTCAGGAGGTCAGGTGGAAATAGTACTAGAGTTATTAGAAGGAGAAGAAAAATTAAAACTGGATATCTTTGGTTTTTTAGTAGGGGTAGAATGTGATTTTGTCTGTGTGTGATGAAACCCCTAAAAGTTTGTTAGATCCTCTTTTATGCAAGAATAAAAGGTGAATGGTTGCTAGAACAGTATTGATGAAAAGTAAGATGAAAGACAAAAAGTTGTGTGAGGGTGGCTTTGTGAACTGAGAATCTGTCTCAGATTCATTGTACAAGGTCTATTCCAATATATTGGATGGCTGATGGTAGATTTATAATTACTGTAGCACCTCAGAATAATATTTTTCCTCATGGGAGCATGTAGATTATGAATGCTGATGCTATAGTTGTGAATAAGAGGATAATGCCAACATTTCAGATTTCTAGGAATAGAAATGATTAATAGTGTAAGTCTCGGCCAGCATGTAAGAGGAAAATGAAAAATATTGAATGGCCATTGTCCTGAAAATAGCGAACCATTCAGCTGTATTTTACATCTCATCTGATATGAGTGACTGAAGAAAATGCAGTTGAGGTGTCTGAAGTCTAGTGCAAGGCCAAAAATAATCCTTTGAGGATTTGGAGAATTAGGCTGACACCAAGAAGTGGGCTGAAGTTTCATCATGTAGAAATGTTAGATGGTGTGGAAACAACAATGGATGAGTAGTTAATAATTTTATTAGCAGATGTGGCTTGTGAGTATTGGTCATTATTGTCCTTACAGTTGAAGTACGATGACGGTTTTTCCTATCATTTTTCATGGTTATAGTCCATGTGAGAATAATGCAATATGCTTTATTTTTAAGAAGTATTCCCTTGGTTATAGGTTTTGTAGGTTTTTCTTCAAAACTTTCTCCTATTTATGGAGGCCCAGGGATAATTATTAGTGATGCTGTGGGTTGTGGTATTGTGTTGATTTTTTGTGGGTTTTTCATGGGGTCAATAGTCTTTTTTATTTATTTAGGTGATATGATGGTTGTTTTTGGTTATACTGTGGCTATTGCTATTAAGGAATATCCTGAAATGAGAGTCAACTATTGACATTTCAGGGGCTTTATTATTAGAATTATTAGGAAAGTTGATGTTAGTTCAATGAATATTTGAGTACGATGGGGTAGTGGTCACAATTAATTGTAATAGCATAAAAAGTTAGATAATTATTGAGGGTGAGAGGTTGGGGTGGTGGCATGAGGATTCTGTGGGAGTGGATGCCTCACCCAGCAGATGTAGGCCCACTACCAAGGTTTTGAGAGTTTTTGGCATAAATGCCTACATATGGATGCACTATGACTTATCGCCAGATTAGAATCATAATGATGTGACCTTTCTGCCTGTACCCCGCCAAGAGGAAATATTATTACGTATCTCTTGGCCTGTAATCTAGGTGATTTGTCTCTCCTGCCTCTTCCCTCAGAGGATGTCGTGAAACATCATTTGACTTAACATCTAGGTCATGTGCCTCTCCTATCCTGCCTAGGTCCTGCTGACAAAATAAATTGTGACATACTACTGATTGCAAAAGCTAAATGATGTGACTCTTCTTCATATTCTAAACTCTGCCAAGAGAGGGGATTATTACATATTGAAAAGCACAGCACTTTGGTAGAGTGACTCTCCTTTTTTTCTTCTTCCCTGTTTATCATGGGTTTGGTGATATATTATTTGAGGCTGTACCCAGTTGATGTGACCCTTCTGACTAACACCAGCCTGCAAATGAGATTAAACCATATCACTGGCTCAGCACTGAGGTGATGTGATTCTCCTGCTTTGTCCCTGCTCACAGGTGAAATTGGGACATATACCTGGGTTAAACACACATGTACAATAAGTGTCATAACTGTACCCAGCCAGTAGAGATATTTTGACTATCATAGCCAGTCTCATGGCCATGGGTAAAGTTCTGGGTTTTTCACTTGTATAAGGTTCCCGAAGGATTATAGTCCTCAGATCTATCACATAAACTCTTAATGGTACATAGAGTGTCATAATAGAGACCAGGAACCAGGTGAGAATGTGACTCTTGTACGTACACCTAGATGACACGATTCCCATTCTCAAACTTGAATGAGGTAGTATATCTCACATAAAAAAAAAAAAACAGTTGAAGGTTGAAATAATTACTCTCTTACATGGATCAGATTCACAAGAGCTTTGGTAATATTTAAACCATGATTTAGCACACCTGTTTTGTTGTAACTCCCCTACTGAAACACAATCTTCAAGTGGGATTGGAGCTCTTATATGTAAGTCTTGCCCATTGTTGAGATTGTGACTCCAATACTTTGACGCAACTC
The DNA here is from genome assembly GCF_029289425.2 of Pan paniscus. Classification (NCBI taxonomy): domain Eukaryota; kingdom Metazoa; phylum Chordata; class Mammalia; order Primates; family Hominidae; genus Pan; species Pan paniscus. The sequence goes on along the minus strand of NC_073273.2, from coordinate 18,335,600 downwards.
ACAGAAAGTTTTGACTCACATATACAAAACCAGGACTTGTGTGTGAAGTGAAACTTATTTCCAAATATTGTTGAGAGTGTAATTAAGACAGGTACCTTTGCCTAGCACATGAATTATTTGACTGTCTTTTCTATTCTCAGACCACAGATGAAATTGTGCCATATGTGGGACAAGCATCTAATCAATATATAACACCTTCCTTGGCTCTGCCTATAAAGGACACTTTTACATATCACTGGGATTATTGCCCAGGTGATGTGAATAATGTGCCTGAGACTGGCCTACAAAAAGAATTGTGTCTTATATTTAGTTCCATCATGTAAGTTATGTGACTCCCTTCTACTGCCTAGGCCCTGCACTTACATTGCATTGTGACACATAACTGGGCACTTTACCCAGGAGATGTGATTCTAGTTTTTGGGTTCTGTCAACAGGAAGCATTGCAGCATATCACTTGGGTCAAGAAGGTGATTTTTTTTTTTTTTTTTTTTTGCTTTTGCTTTTCTGACAGGACCCTGCCAACAGAGAATACTGGAATATTTCTGGCCATCATTTAGGTGATGTGGCTTCTCTGCCTGTTTCATAACCACAGAAGGAATTGTAACATACACCTAGGTATGGCTTACAGGCATGATAATGAGGCTCATATGTGGACTCAGCCAATAGAGGATATTTTGACTCTTATAACTAGGTTTAGGGATGTGTGATGTTCAGGATCTGCTTCTAGTGAAAAGATCAAAGAAGATTATGACACTCACACCTATTTTACAAAGGGCTCAGCACATGGGTAAAATTGTGAGTCTTGTATGCAAACCCTGCTGACAGGACTCTCCTCATCTCACATGGATGAAACAAACTGTCATAAATAAAAACAGCACATGTGTGGTATTGTAAATCTCATCTTTCAAATTTTCTGACGTTGTGATTCTGGTATAAATCTTTGCCAAACACCTGTGTAATTTGACTCCCCAGTTTTTTTCCAGCCCATATATGGGATTTTGATATCTAGCTAGGCCAACCTCAAGGTGATGTGACTCATATGCCTGGGCCCTTCTCTCAGTATGTATTGTGACATATCACTAAATCTAGCAACCAGGTGATGTTACATTCTTGCCTGTGCCATGCCCACCAAAGTTATTGTGACATATTTCTGTGTCCTCCTCATAGGTGATGTAACTTTCTTCTCTTGAATGAACCATATGCAAATGAATAACAATGGCATATTTCTAGGCCAGGCACACAGGTGAGGGTAGTTGTAGGCCAGAGCCATGCCCAAAGGAGGGCATTGTGACATATCTCTGGTCCTATCACGTATGTAATGTGGCTCTCAGATTCTGCTTGGGCCTTGTCAACCTGTAGAGTGACATATTTTTAGGCTAGGAACAGAAGTGATGGTACTTTTTTGCCAGGGCAATGCTCCATAGTGGACATTGTGACATACCTCTAGGCCTTTCACCTTGGTGAAGCGACTCCTTCCATGGGCCCTACTCAGATGGAGCATTGTGGCATAAGCAGAGAGCCTGTACCAAGGTGATGTTACTGTTTTGGTTGGGTGCTATTCTAAAAGAGCCTTGTGACTTATCTGAGGACCCAGAACTTGAGTGATTTGGCTCTTCTGCTTGATTTCTGCCCACATATTACATGGTGAAATATTCCTAGGGAAGCATCTAGGTGATATGACTCTCCTCATCTGCCTGAGGCTTGCCTACTGAGGAGATAGGGACGTATCTCTGTGCCCATGACCTAAGTGACATGACTCTCTTTTCCTGCCTGTGCCTTTAAAAGGGGATTGGACAATATTGCTGAGCCCAGCATTTAGGTAATATCACAGTAGTCTTTTTTGTAAACCATAGTCACAGGGGAAATTTTGACCTGTTGCACCCAGATGATGTTACTCTTCTGCCAGAGACTTGAATGGAAAGGGAATTATACTGGTAGGCCCAGCAACCTGATTATGCTACTGTTCTGCCTGTGCCAGAGTCACAGAAAGTATTTTTGCATAATTTCACACATCAAAAGTAGGTCTTTTGGCTCTCATACCTTTGCTAAGATATTCCACATGTGGAATTGTGTGATATTGCTGGGTCCAGCACCCAGTTAAAGTGACCTGTGTATCTAGGTTCTGCATAGAGACAGCATTGTGACTTGTTAGTTGCCACATCACTTAAGTGATGTTATTATTTTTTCTAATTTTTTGTATACAAATGGGATTATGACATATACCGGGATTCAGTTCACAGGCATGATGGCCAGACTTACATTGGGATTCAGTCAATGGAAGATATTTCACCTCTCATCGCTAGGCTTAGAGCAATAGGAAAAATCCTGGGTTACATTCTTGTACAAATCTCACAGAAGTTTAAAACACTACCTCATATTGTATAAACTTTTTAGGTGGTACACTGTGTTTCATAACGCGGCCCAGCAAAAATTTAAGATTATGACTCCCAAAAACACACTCAGGTGAAAATAAATGTTGTCACATTGCACATTTACAAAGCCCACTGTTGATGTACTGAATCTAACAAAAGAAAACAGTACAAAGGTGGAATTTTGACTCTCATGTGTGGATCTGGTCACAGGTCTGATTGTGACTCATGTATGGAGCCAGCACTCAGGCATAAAAATGGGTCTTATTCCTTAACTCAGCCTAAATATGAGACTTTGACTATCATACATGGTTTCAAGGCAATATCTAACATTGTGAGTCCATATGAGCTTGTGGGCCTCAGAGTAGTTTGCAACACTCATGCTTGCCATAAAAATTTCTCGGATGTTGAAAGGGTGTCATACAATGCCCCAGAACACATGTGACATTATGACTCTCATATGCGTGCCAAGCTAACAGTTAAAGGTGTCACCCTCAAAGATGAGGAGATTGTGGCATATCACTTGGCCTAGTACCCAGGTGTTAAACTTTTACTTAAATCATTCCCTATGTGTGCATTGTGACATATTGTTGGGTCAGAATCATAACAATGTGATTCATGCCTTGGCCCTGCCAACAAGGGATATGACCACATATCTATAAGCCTATCAGCTAGGTCATTTGTCTATTTTGCCTGTGATTTGCCCAAAAGTAGCATTGTGATGTTGGTGG